>NC_139984.1:29422305-30109805 GCF_963993115.1 Abramis brama
TACAATGCGTTACAATCATCCAAACGGGATGAAAAATCCTGCTTGATGCGTAATGATGATTTTCCTCTGTTTATTTCATGCAATCAATGTGCAGGTTGTGCTGTATGGAGCATTTAACGGATTGATTTGCAGATCGATTTGCTCACAGATGCATCTTTGAGAAACTGCAAGAAACGGTAGTCTGATTGCAGCGCTTGTGTTGTATTGATGTCCCTCATCCTCCAGTTTTTTCTTCTTCTCTACAATTTTCATCAATTAATTCAGCCCGAACAGCCCTCCTTTCTTTTTTTTGTGGATCATTTCGGCCATAGCTGTGCCATCTCTATTGTGTGGTACTTTTTAAAAAGACATTCTATGGTTAAAGTTGGAAAATCTCCCACTATATTTTTTTAAAATTCACCATTCAAAATGTAACCAGCATTGATGACAACAGCATAATATTTGCATACTGAATATTGCATCTATTTTATCTAGCCTACTTTTTGTTTCAGTTGACAGCCACAAATATCAATATCAATTTAATTTATATTTATTTTACATAACTAATATCAAATAAATTGATTATTAATTAATTATAATTAATTAATAAATTAATTAATTATAATGGACGATATTCCCATCGGCTGTCAGTTGAAACAATACAATAGGCTAGATAAAATAGATGAAAATATGCAATATTCAGTTTGCAAAATACATTGTTTAGCCAATGTTCTTTGCAGAAGCTCAAACGTGATGCGTAACACGAGAATGAACCTCATTGGCTCTTGCCGAAGCTCAAACGTGCTGCGTAACACGAGACTGAACCTCATTGGTTCTTGCCGAAGCTCAAACGTGCTGCGTAACACGAGAATGAACCTCATTGGTTCTTGCCGAAGCTCAAACGTGCTGCGTAACACGAGAATGAACCTCATTGGTTCTTGCCGAAGCTCAAACGTGCTGCGTAACACGAGACTGAACCTCATTGGTTCTTGCTGAAGCTCAAACGTGCTGCGTAACACAAGAATGAACCTCATTGGTTCGCCCCCCTGCACTCGATAACGTCCACTATGGTTGCATACATAGACATTTGCTAAGCAAATTATCCAAATTGTCTTAAATTAAAAGCCATAAAAATACAAAGTACTGTTTGAACATTAGGAAGAAATTTAACCTCATAATCTCCTCCTGATTTTGAGTGATAGATTGTCATTCAGTGAGGCACAGAGGAAGGAATGGAGTGAGGAAAAGGTAAAGAGGGACTGACTGGGGAAAGGACCGGAACGAGGTATGAGAGAAAGAAAAAGAGAGGGAATTTTTCAACACTGATGAATCCTCTCAGGAGAATTTTTAAGAAATGTTTTAAGTGCAAATAGCATGAGCTCTGCTCCGGGTTTCGCCAGAATCCGGTTCCTTTTCCAAATATTTGCTTTGGACGCCGGCTGCGGCCTGCACATAACACATGTCCCTAATGCAGGAGAGCTTCGCAAAACTCAACGCGGCAGGAAATCTTTGGTTTGTTTATGCTGCGGGAGCAAGGTGTTTGGGGTTTGAAGCGTCAGGGTCTCGTGGTGAAGTTCTGCACTTGCAAATATACTAATGCAAGTTCTGTGGAAACGTTTAGCAGTCCTTATGGGTGTCGCCATACGTTAAATGGTTTCCAAATGCTTGGAGGGCCGACAGATAAGTTAGCAGTAAACGTAGACGCTCAGCGTCTCACACCTGATTGCCGTCAGTAGTAACACTTGAATGCAAAACTGTAAATATTCCCTGCTAGAAAATCAAGGGCTTCCTGAAATTAAAATGTACGTTTTTTTTAGCTGGTGTGTTTCCAAAACAATGACAAAATTCGCATTTAGGAGATATAAGCATTCAAAACTTCAAGTCTCAAATTTCAAGCAAGTCTCTCACTTCCGCTAAAATAGATCACAGGTTTTTATGACATCACCGCGGACTTCAGCTTCTCATCACATCTTTTGTCCAATCAAATGCTCTCTAGAATCTAAGGCTCCGCCCCCTATGCTATAAACACCACCTGGCCAAAGCGACCGGAGCAATATAGGTTTGAGATGAGTGTTCGGTTGCTCAAACGCTCAAGTTTTTTTCCATTTTTCAACTGCACGTTGGTTAAGAATGAAATGGCTAGAATTTATTCACACCTCTACTATTGAATTCAACGTATCATCAGTGATCAGATTCGCTTCCATGGTGCTGTCAAGTACGACTTGGCTATTGGCTATGTGAAAAGGGGGAAAAGGCCTTAGCTTCATGTTTCAGTGGAAATTACGTCAACGCATCATACAAAGCACTTGCACATTGTTGTCCTATTGTTAGTTTAACTGCTTCTATTGTTCTCATTTGTAAGTCGCTTTGGATAAAAGCATCTGCTAAATGAATAAATGTAAATGTAAAATGTACAAAGCTACGCGTTAAGGCACTTCAGTGGGCCTTTAAGCTTCTAGCTGTTTTGTAGCTGCTTGGTTTCACTCGTGGTGCTCTGAAATGTGTCAATACGTAATTTATAATGCAACACAAGAACGCATTTCATTCAGTATTGCTAAACTGGCCTAAAATTGTCCCCTTTATTCTGTCAGTTTTCTCATTGAGAGCATGGTAGTCGCCTGTTGACAAAAACAACAGATAAGATTTCATGACTCATACATTTGAAGGAAACTAGTGCCTTGATGTATACTGCTTCAATAATACAAATGCATGCTAAGACAATACGTTGACTTTTTGCATAGAGTAAGTTTCTGGCCTTTCTAATTCTGATACGTTCAACAGCCACGCCCACAATGACATCCGATTGGTCCTGCACCACGCATATTAAACATCCAGTATGTTCTGATTAACTATTTTTGTCATCTCGGGATTTTTAGTTCCAAAAAATGTAATGCAGGTAACTTTGTGTCACAATTGTCCAATTGTGTGTGTGTGTGTGTGTGTGTGTGTGTGTGTGTGTGTGTGTGTGTGTGTGTGTGTGTGTGTGTGTGTGTGTGTGTGTGTGTGTGTGTGTGTGTGTGTGTGTGTGTGTGTGTGTGTGTGTGTGTGTGTGTAATGAGAGCGCTGGGAAATGGTTATATTCCTCCCTCGGCTCTGCTGAAAATGGCCTAGATTGGAAACTCTATCCCAAGACCTCAGTAACATTGGACAAATAGACAGAAAATTAGTTTCGCATGAGGGTTTATAAAGAGCAAGCTTGTGTATACAGACTGACACTGATGCGACGTATCTAAGGGAGAGATCAGGTTGCGGTCTCATCCTCAGAGAGGCAGACGACACACAGAAACATCTGGAATGAGAACAAACACACACACACAGTTGTCAGTTTGACGGGAGCCGAACCTCGCTGTGAACACAGTTGAGTTTTAGTAGTAAGCGGGTTGAACTCGATGCACCTGATGTCACTGTCAGTGGCACTAGAGTCTCTCATCATGCGTTATACAGAGTGTGTGCGCTTCTCATCGACTTGAACCTTGAAATCAGGCCAAGTGTTTTGCCTATTTCCTCTCAGCCAAATTTTATGGCAATATATCAATATATTTGTATATCTAATTATGGCTTTTTGTATTTATTGCTTATTGTTTTATTTATTTCATTATTTATTTTTATTTTATTTTATTATTTTAATTATTTATTGGCTACTAGGGCTGTCAAAATTGCTCAAAAATGACGTTCGAATATTCCCTCTAAAAAAACACATATATTCGAACTATTCGAACATCTGGTTGCACGTATTTATTGCTTATTGTTTTATTTATTTAATTATTTCTTTTCTTTTTTCTTTTATTATTTAAATTATTTATAGACTAAACAATGAGGGACAGGGAAAAGCGTTTGGGACAGACTGTTTTTGCAATTTATTTATTAAAATTTATGTTTATTATTTTATTTATGTTTATTATTTTATTTATTTTATATTTATATGAAAATTATGAAGAAATACAATTATGAAGAAAGTTTAAAAAAAGAAATGAATACTTTTATTTAGCAAGGGCGCATTAAAATTGATCAAAAGTGACAGTAAACTCAGTTATGATGTTAAAATAAATGCTGTTATTTTGAACTTTCCATTCATCAAAGAATCCTGAAAAATGTATCACGGTTTCCACAAAATATATGAAGCAGCTCAACTGTTTTCAACATTGATAATAACACAAATGTTTCTTATCATATTAGAATGATTTCTGAAGGATCATGTGACACTGAAGACTGGACTAATGATGCTGAAAATTCAGCTTTGATCACAGGAATAAATTACATTTCAAAATATATTCACATTAAAAACAGTTATTTTGTATTATAATAATATATCACAATAGTAGTGATTTTACTGTATTTTTTCATCAAATAAATGTATATTTGGTGAGCATAAGACATCTTACCGACCCTAAACGTTTTTATAAATGAATAGGCACAGTTATAATCACACAGTTGAGGTGATCTGACTGTTTTCACGTGTTGTCTCCTGTCAGATGTGGACGAGTGCTCGGAAGGAAACGGTGGTTGCCAGCAGATCTGTGTCAACATGATGGGGAGTTATGAATGCCGGTGCCGAGACGGGTTCCTGCTGTCCGACAACCAGCACACCTGCATCCAGAGGCCCAAAGGTGAGAGCGCATATCAGCATGAGTTAACATCTGTGAGCTCACTGGAAAAAGTGATCAGTTGACTTACCGTAAAAAAGATTGAGGAAATCCATTATTAAGTAAATAAACTTCATGCTTAATTGAAAAAATTAAGTAATGTCGATTTGTCAAGTTCACATAACTTAATTTTTTCAATTAAGCATTACGTTTTTTTACTTATTATTTTTAAGGTAACAGGTTTGCTAAATTTTAGTAAGTAGTAACACTTTTTACAGTGCAGTGAATAGTACTGTATGTGTATGTACACAGCATGTCTTTTTTCTCGTCATTAAATATTTGGATGACCTACTAGATTTGTTTAACGGTGCATTATACAACAGAGCAAACTGCATCCAACACGACTGTGTCTCATAATGCAATTGATGAATCTCTTTTTGTATCATTATTTGACTGGAGTATTAAATCAAAGATGTAAAATGACAATTTAATTTGCATAAATAAATCACTTGATACCACTCATATGCAATGGTCATGTGACAGCCAGTGTTATTTTAATATTATTTATTGATTTGGCATTTATTTTTATGTTCATTTTTTAGTTTAGGTTTTAGTAGGTTTCTGTGCTTTTGTCATTTTTATGATATTTATTTGATCATTTATTAAATATTTATTTTATTTATTTATATTTATCTTTTTTATTATTATTCAGTTTTAGCTTTAACTTAAACGTATTATATTCCAGTTAGTTGCAGTAGCAACATTTCTAATATTCATTTAAGTTCTTTTAAGTGTAGGTTTTTCATCTTTTATTTATTTGTTTGTTTGATTGATTTGATTCTGGGTTTTGTTGTGTTATTTTAGTTTGGTTTATTTTTATTTTATGATTTTGGTTTATATTATATTATATTATATTATATTATATTATATTATATTATATTATATTATATTATATTATATTATATTATATTATATTATATTATATAGTTTAGTTTTATTATTTTGGTTTGTGTTATGTTATGTTATGTTATGTTATGTTATGCTATGCTATGCTATGTTATGTTATTTTGGTTTATTTTTATTTTAGTTTGGTATATTTTATTATTTTATTTTATTTTATTTTATCAAAAACTTTAATAGTTTAATTTTAGGTAAAAGTACAACACTGGTGACAGCATGCTTTTGTTTCACTCGCTATTTTTTTTAAACAATAGTAGTGTGTATACATCACATACTGCATAGTATTCAGTAAGTAGTAAGCATGTATTTGATTGTGAACATGTTTATGTTGAGATTTAACAATGTCAGTGTAAACCCGCTTCTCTCTTCAAAGCCGAATCTCAGGAGAAGCTTTTGGCCCGATGAACTTGTCAATGTTTGCGTTTCATAAGCACACTGTTATTTGAGTCTTGGATCATATGTTTCAAGGCCTTTATTGTCTATATTCTGTCGGGGTTTTTCCCTGTTGGAATGAGGTTGATAAATACCGTTGTTAATCCCTCATATTTCATGTTAATATTAGTTTTATTGCTCCCAGATTAAAACCTCTTGGAGAAGAGGTTATGGCACCATAAATCCACAAACGCTTTGATTGGGAAAAGCCGGATACTTCTGTTGTGATCAGAACGAAGGGATCTTCGTTTGCTATTACAGTTATTGTTGCAGCACAATGTGCTTCAGATACTGGAGTGTGACAACTCGACAGAGTGACGTAATTCTTCATCCGGTGTGCTGACGGATTGACGGATGATAGTCAAACAGAAAAATCACACAATCAACACTTACGTGAACGTTGTATGCCGCTGGTTTATTTTCTTTTAAAGCAGGGATTCTCAAAACTGGGTTCATGAGTTAGCTATAGTTATTAAAAAACTTAAAAATGTCAAATTAAAATTAAGAAATAATTTGAAAATAAAAACAATTTTAAAATGTTAGAAACAATTTAAAAAGCGATGTTAAAATGTTTTAATTTAAAGATAAAAATTATGCTTTAATTGCTTACCTGTATGTAATGTGACCAATGTTTTTTTAAATATTAGTTTTATATTAATTTGTATAATATTAAACAATTCATTTATTTTTTATTTAAATGTTAATACTATTAAAAACGTTTTAACTTTTTAATAGTAATAATATCACTTTTTAAAATATTTCTATAATATTAACATTAATTTTTAAGTATTGATATGAAACATTTTAAATATTTATTAATATTAAAACTTTTAACAAATTTTTTACATTTTATTTAAATATTAATATTGTTAAAAACATTTTAACTTTTAATTAGGGCTGTGGAATGATTAATCGTGATTAATCGCATCCAAAATAAAAGTTTGTGTTCACATAATATATGAATGTGTACTGTGCATAATTATTTTGTATATATAAATACACACACATGCATGTATATATTTAAGAAATATTTGCTTAAATATATTGTATATATAATTTGTATTATATATAAATATAAATATTTTATGTATAAATAAAAAAAAAAAATTAAATATATACATGCATGTGTGTGTATTTATATATACAAAATAATTATGCACAGTACACACACATATATTATGTGAAAACAAACCTTTATTTTGGATGCGATTAATCGCGATTAATCGTTTCACAGCCCTACTTTTAATATAAATATTTGTAAAATATGATTATAATCATCATTAAAATAATTGTAATTAAAAAATTCAACCTCAGATTTTGCAAATAGGAGATTTATTGGTTGATATAAATTCATATATCGAGTTTTCTCATGTCAACAATCTGTGCTTTGCTTCGCAGAAGAATTCCAGACATATAGATGTATTTTGTGTCATTGCAGCTCAGTTGGCACCTGTGGTGGTGTGCGCTGTCTGGTTGTCTTCACAAACACTTTCTTAAATCATGGATAAAGTCTCTCAGATGGACGCAGAGCGAGTGGAGAATAAAACTGTAGGAAATGAAGGCCTGTGTCTGCTCGAGGCAGTGCAGTAATGTCACGCGAACAACCTGCTAATCAAACACACCGGCGCTCACTGAATGCAGAATTGGGGTCTGTTCTGTCACTGACCGCTGGGAAAATGCGTGCTATAGCTTTTGTTGTTCATGTCAAAGGTCATGCGTCCAATCAGACTCTACGGCACAAATTCATCGTGTCTCGGAGATGCACTGGAGGGTGAGCTTGACCTTTAGCCTACACGTCTTGAGCCCTATTCGGATGGGATTAACTTCACAAGGGTAGATGGATGGAGTAATGTAATTTTACCACAGGGCGTCTGTAATAGTAATGGCCAATTCACACTGGATAAGAAATCTCAGTAAAACTAGCAGAAGTGGGAGAGATTTGCACATCGCCGTCACTCCTGTCGTCATGTGTGTGTTACGCTGCTTCCTGATATCACATGCGCAAACAACCTATATTTATATATAAATAAAACAGTTATGTCCACTCGAGCGATGTATTAATTAACTTCAGATTGGATTGTGCTGGTAATAGGCTCTTATCTAGCGCTAAAAGATGTTTCGTGCCTCTAACAAGTGCTGTCGATCTTCTCTCTGATCTGATGGTGTGTGTGAAATACTTGAGTTTTGCCAGACTCGTTCCAGCGTCTAGAACACAACTGATGCTTTTACAAGCGTCTCCATACTTGAAAAAACGCGGAAAACTACTTTTAAACAGGAAATGACGGAATATTTACGTACATATTTACAGCGGGTCTATTTGCACGGGATCAGTATCACCTGAGGTAATTTTTCCAGACCATTTTCCAGAAGGTAAAAGTCTGTGTAATCTTTACTGACATCCGTCATGATCACTGAGATGCACATTCAGACAGGACTAAAATCACTGAGAAGCTCTGGTGATTATTACTTTACCCCTCCTTTCCATGTTAGGGCCCTTTCACACCTACCTTGTTTGGTCCGGATTTTCAGACTTTTCAGCTTAGCCCGAATCAAAATTACAGGTGTGAAACCTCCCCCGGACCACGGTCCGGACCAAACAGACGGAATTTGGTCTGACGAAAAGAGGTAGTCTCGGTCCGGATCAAACTGAACAAAGGTTTGGTTCGTTTCTAGTGTGAAAGCATTTTCTGTTTGGTTCGGACTTTCAGACCATTTACAGTTCCAGTGGTTCCCGCGTAGCCTAAACAACTGAAGAAGAATATTTATGTGCAGATCTGTCAGTCCTGCCCACAGCGCACACACACACACACACACACATACATATTTGTCCTGCGTCTTGCCGGCGACGATAAAATCTTCGCACAACGAGGACGTTCATTTGGCGAATGTGAACTAGCCTCTAGTATAGTTGGTGCTGCAGGGAGTAATGCCATAATAATAAAAGTATAGTGGCACCGATATGCGTCTGTTCATTCATGTCAAAGTTTCCCGCCGAATTGACAACACGCTGACGTCAGGCGCACGTCCGATTACAAACCAATCAATGTCAAGATGCAGCCCACATAGATGATGACGACGGGACGCAAGTACGTCATGTAAAGTTCTTTAGTTCTTTCGCATAATTGCAATGTGAAACCAAACCAAAACTAACCGAATGTATACAATGTATCCAAACATGAACTTTGGTTCGGACCTTGGTGCGGACTTTCAGGTGTGAAAACGCCCTTAAACTAGTCCCGTCCGAACAGGGCTTTGGTCAACAACACACTGCAAACTCAGGCCTATTTAAAAAAAAAAAGACTCTGTTTTGCCTGGGAATGTCACATTATAGAAGGAATAAAAGGCTTGCGGATGCCATCATGTTCATTTTATTTCACATCGATTTTTGATTTGTCTCAAGTACTTGTAATACAAGTTTTACTGTAGTTCCCGTTTTGTTGCTTTTTTCCCCGGTTTCGCACACCTGCACAACACAAATAGCTTTTAAAGTTCATGAATGTCAGTCCATGTGTGTTTTTTTTTTTTTTTTTTTTTTTTTGCAGTGGTCTGGGAAATGTTTGCTTAGTAATAAAAAACTGCTCCCTTCGTCTTAAAGTCTCGTTTGTTTCAGGGGGTCTCTCTGGACATATGGCTTACATGAGTATTCACACACACACACACACATAGTCGCTCACATAATAAACACACACACGTGTAGTTCTGTATTGTAATGTTTAGTGGATGCATTTCCATCATCTTAAAGTAATTGAGAGACTTTTTGAGCTCAATTTTTTGTTGATGTTAAGTTGCATATTAACACATTGATTAAAAATGATGTGCATTTACACAACGTGAAACTGCATTTGCAACATATTTAACTCCTGTAATCTGATGTTTTGTTGTGTACAAAGTGATATTCGTTGTTTTTTTAATGGAGAGAATATGTTTGGCTATGATATAGCGGTGTTGATAGTCCTATAGTATTATAATTTGGCACGTAATTTGTCTTGCATTTGTCTTGATTCTTCAAACAATGTGTCTTGTTGAGCATTCTCAAAGACTTTCACTCTTATTAACAATATGACTTGGTGGATGTCTAACCAACAGAAGGGACCTGAGCCATAACATATTTAGATTTTGCCAAATGAAAAACGTCTGGTCTTATTGTGCGTAAATAACATGATTCTTCAGAAATACTTCTAATATGCTAATTTGTTCAAAAAACATATTATTATAATTTTTTTCAGGATTCTACTAACCCCGAACTTTTGAATGGTTTAAAATAAATTATGCTTTTATTTATCTAATTGTATAACTTTTATAACAATACATGCACGAGATGAAAATCGAGCAATCATGGTGAATAATTTTGATCTCACTATTGACCAAAATAATTGTGAGTATAATTTTTAAATTCTTTTGCACATTGCTCATTTGAGGAAAACCCCAGAGAGCGTTTCCGAGGAAAACATGTCTAATCTGGCCATTCCAATCGCAAGTATTCCAGCGACGCAGGCTGGAGTTCACATCATTACGAAACCATGTGAGGATTGTTTTTGGAACGCATTCTGTATATAAATAAGTTCATAATTGCCAGGCATCAAAGGTGCTTGTCACATGTAATCATAGAATTTCCAGGATTCCTGCTAAACTGCGCCTGCAGGGCTCCAATGACCTAACCATTAGTCCAACTCCACTGCGTGCTGGAAATCTAAGAGTATAAGTTTACCTCCATCCCTGAGGTGTCAAACATAAGCCTAGTCATTTTTTTTTTCTCTTCAGATTTACAACTTCATCAAACTGAAAAATCTCTTTGCTTCGGGCTAGAAAGAAGAGGAGGTACAGCTCTGCCAAGCCTGAATGGTTTTCGATTAAATGCCATTCTGGAACTTAGTGTAATCAAACCCAAATCCAAATCAGTTATGTTATTTCCTTCTTGGCCTTGTAGAATCAGATCTGCTGGTGTATTGGTTGAACAAACATAATTTAGGCTGGTTAAATGGTGGATAGGGTTTTCTGTTGTACTTTTTTCTCTGTCCTGATAGATTACACTCATCTAAATGTTGTTTTGCTCCTTGCTTTCTGTGGGATGGCTTGTAGACAGCAGCCATCCAATAACCGTCGCTTCGTCTCCATGTTTCCACTCACTGGCGTTTATATCAACTTGTTAAATGTTTAATGGTCCATTAGAATTGTTTAATTGTCCTATATTCATGTGCAAGATGCTTTTCCCCTGCGTGCTGTGAGCAAATTTTGACCTTTACTGCTACATTAACCTTTTCTGTTTATGACTGTCGTCAGCTAATAAATGTGTTTTCTAGCGTTTTCCAAACGAACATGTTTGGGAAACAAATTAATTCATCATTTAGCCTAAAATACATGTCATTCACGAAAGTTGTGGACTTTTCTTTTTCAGCAGGTCTATGTATTATAACTTTTTTATTTTAGTTTTATATATATATATTTTATTTTTTTTATTTTTTTTATATATATAATAGTAATATAAATATGGACAATAAAAAAATCATATATAATATTTTGTATTGTATTTGAATATTTATATTAGTATTACAGATATTATAGTATAGTATAATACAGTAGTTTATAATGTCTTTTCAGCAGGTCAAACTATATATTATAACTTTTTTATAATGTATCAGTATTATATTAATATGACGTAATATATTAAAAATAATAATAGTAATATCAATATTTAAAAGAAATTATAAAAACAAATAACAATGTATATTTTATAATATTTTTGTATTCTTTTAAATGCTTTTATTAGTATTATAGATATTATAGTATATAATATAATATAATATAGTATAGTATGTGTTATAGTATTGTATATAATACACTAAAAAAAATTCAACCTGTTTTTAAGATTTACGAATTTCAGTTATAAATCAGTAAAATTCCATCAACATGAATTGAATAATCCTTACATATTATTCATATTATGAATTAAGAATTTTAACTGAGTAAAAAAAAAAAAAAATAGAGCTTAATAAAACATTTTGTATAAATCTTAATAGAACAAGGGAACAAACCATTTCAGTTTGTGATGAATATTCATACATTGAATTAAAAAAAAAATATATATATGTTTCAATTTATGAATACGATTCACATAAACTAAATGGTCCATTCTCTTGTTCCATTAAGATTTATACTGTTTTATTTTAATGTTTTATTAAGCTATATATATATATATATTTTTTTTTTTACTCATTTAAATTTATTAATAATAATTAATATTATTAATTAATAATAATAATAATATGTACAGATTATTAAATTCAATTTGAAGGAATTTTAGTATTAATTGAAATTCGTAAATCTTAAATAAGGCTTACATTTTAAGGCTTAAAATATTTCTTACAATAATTTTGCTAATATATTTGAAAGATCTTGACATGCAGTCAACACTGCAATTTCTTTGTAAAAAAAAAATGCTGAATGAGCAATTCAATTATTAATTTTGAGATCTTATGTCAGATAGTTTATTGAACATAAAAAAAAAAAAAAAACATTGTTAGACGTGTTACATGAATGCCATAAAGTCACAGGTTAACACAGTGTTCTCTATTCTTGGAAATTGCAGCACACTGGCCTCAATATAGTTTGAGCATTTGATATGCTTCAGGAGCAAGTGTTGGGGTTTAAATGTTCTCAGGTAGTGTTATTTCATCTGTTAAACTGTGAATTGAGCAGAACAAGTTTCACAGACGACTATATTTGTTTCAAACCTGCTAATATGTTATATTTATTTGCTCTTTTCTTTGTGTTCTGTTTGTGAACCATTTCTGCGCTGTTGGGCGCACTTCGATATGGCTTTCGATTCATGTTTGTTTGGAAACAACTTTGTATTACACAACACACACAAAACACTCCATAGGTCTGCTGTTTGTCTTGTGGAAGAAAGCATGTCTATGTGGTTCAGGAGATGTGAGAAGAGTCGTGTTTACACATCAGCCGACAGCCAATCAGTGCAGCTTTTCACTGCGCCAACTCTTCCAGAGAGGTGTTAAAAACCTGCCGCTTACTCAAGAGAACAGAGACGTCAGAGCGCGTCCTTCATGTCAGACCGCTGTTAGTGTTGGCAAGCCGATCTGAGACCTGGATCCGACAATTCCTTAAGAAATAGCTTTGATATTACAGTGGAATTTTTACCCTTTTCTTTGCATGAAGCCTTAGGCTCCTGGTAATATAGTTTCCAAAGGGAAGAGCAGAGCAGTTTAGAGAACAGTTAAAGGAAGAGACAGTATTTGTTAGTATATTGGATGTTTAGGCTAATTTGATTGTTTTCAACTACTGTGAAATTTCACGGCAACACTTAACAATAAGGTTTTATTAGCCGCGTTTCCATTACCCTTCAAATTGCGCAAATTGAAATTGTGAATTGAAAATACGCCCAATGGAAACATAAATTTCGCAAAAACTCGCATTTATCGCAAAAAAGTTTTTGCTCTAGCTTGAGGAGGTTTTTCAGGCAATTCGAAAAAGAAATATTTCGCAAAACTGCAATGGAATGCGCATTTACAGTCACCTGACGTAGATGACGCAGTGTGTTTGGACAGAATACGAGACAGAGTTCTTTATTAAATTCGTAAAAGACAAAAGAATTACAGGAATAATGGATTCTAGACCTCAAAGATAAGCCACAATCAAGACCTCAGAGCAGATATGAGGGAGAAACACCCAGAAACACCTCTTATGTGCCGCTCACTAGTATAGGCTAAGGGTCTTTCCTTGCCATTAATGACTGGATAACACACATACGTCTCCATTGATTAATAACAATGGCCAGTGCAGTGGCTGAGATATACATAAACCTACCAACGTCCATTGCTATGATTTTTGGAATGACTCATCGCCAGAGGAAAAAATGAAGTTTTAGTCGCATAACATCAGTTAATGGAAACGCTGTCATTTTGCAATAGTTTTTTGGCAACATTTAGAAAAAATCTGAAAAGTTTTGCGCAAATCTGTAATGGAAACGTGCCTAGTGTTGTTAAGATTAGTTAACTATATTAGTTAATAGCAAACAATACTTCTATTACATTTGTTAAAGGGTTAGATTAAAATTATACCAAAAATTTAAATTATTCCATGATTTACTCATCCTCAAGCCATCCTAGGTGTATATGAGCTTCATCTTTCAGCCAAACACAATCTGAGTTACAGTAAAACATATCCTGGCTCTTCCGCCGGAACTCGACTTGCGTACAGCCGTTATCGGAAGCCAGTGATTATAGTTTAAACATTTATAAATATGGATATTTTTCTTACAAAAACACATAATTTCGCTTCAGAAGGCGTTTATTAACCCCCTGGAGTCATGTGGATTACTTTTGGATGAATGAGCTTTTTTAGGCTTCAAAATCTCAGTTACCATTCACACCCATTATGAAGCTGGGAAGAGCCAGGATATTCTTTATTATATAACTCAGATTGTGTTCGGCTGACAGAAGAAAGTCATATACATCTATGGCTTGAGGGTGAGTAAATCATGGGGTAATTTCCATTTTTTGGGTGAAGTAACCCTTTAATCTTAGTCAATGGAAATTTGTATTATAAATATAAAGTTGTATTTGTTAACATTAGTTAATGCATTGTGAACTAACATAAACAATTTATTCTTACCAACTAACGTTAAAAAGGTTAATAAATGCTTTTCAAAATGAATTGCTTGTTGCTAGTTCATGTTATCTAATGCATTAACCAATGTTTACAAGTGAAACCTCATTGTAAAGTTACCAAATAAAGAAATGGCAAAGTAACACATTGCATTAAAACGTGAAGAAAGACTGAAATATAATTTTCTTTTAAAAACATACTCAAATGATCTCCAATCATTTTTTTTACCAATCTAACAAGTTACAAAGTTTAAATTCATTCTGTAGTTTTCCCTCCACATTTATATGGAAAATGTCAACAAAAAGATTCCATCATAAATGACTCTGAACCATTGAATCATTGATCATTTGAATAATTTCCAGTAACTGAACAGTACAGTCTCAATCTTAATATACAAGTACTTAATAGATCTTAGTATTTTCTTGTAAAACAAATTCCAGTAATCTTTGCTTTATTTACAACTTCGATAAATCTTCTATCACAGTGCTTACGCTTTGTATAATTGTATGAAATGCATTCCCATTATCATGTCAAAAATAGCAGCCAGCGCCATCAACAGTTGAAGTTTGATGTGTCATTTCATTATCTGTTGCACTTTCTTTGTTCTTCAAGTCTTTGCAAAGTCTCATAATTACGGTAAATCTATCATGACGCAAGATGAATCATCCTAGAGTCTTTGATGTTCTATAATCATCTGTGAAAAGCCTTTCGAGTGAGTGCATTATGATCGTTTGATGTAGAAAATTGAATGAAATGCAGTTTCTCGGTGCTCTGCCGTGAAATCCTGGTGATTTCTCCTCAAACTCTTGTCCCTGGCCGTCACTCAATGAAGTGTCTGTGCATATTTCGCCGTCCTCCACGTATGGACGCGTTTAACAGGCTTGTATTTGTTTTAACAGGCTGCAGACCCTAATCGACCACGTTTTATTCCCTTCAAATGGCTTTCCCATCGTTTTTTCCGAGCGCTTGTGTGAATTTCTCCCTATTTCCGATCATTCGACTCCATTTTTCTTAAGCCGGGAGTCTCGGGAGAGATTAGAATAACGCCCGTAATGATAAAAACGGCAGGAATTCGGCAGGGAGTTACGGGTGGGCTCATTGTATCAGCACTTGAGCGTTTTACTGCTCTTCTGAGAGTCTTCGGGTCTCTCTGACCCGGCTGTGATGAATGGGTCTGTAGATGTAGAGGTCCTAGACCCTCGGTAAGTGATATGACTCTCTCTCTCTGGACTGTTTTTGAACTTGCATGATTTACGTCTCATTTTTTAGGTCTACGTAAAGTGACCTGCACACCTTCTTCTAATGTTAAAAGCGTGTAATGTGACTTTGAATATCATTTAGTGCTCCAGCTTTGTAGCTGTAAAAGCAACAATGGATAATTCACCTCAGATCTTGAAATTAAACAAATGGAAACAAGAACGTTCAAACTGTGAACAAACAAGTGTATTATTTGACAAAGATTGTTTTAGTAACTCAACCTATGTATTTTTAATAATGTTTAAATGGTGTAATATTTGTGAATTTGATTATGTAGCTACTTATCCATTTTCATGCGATTGCCATCAAGATTACTCTCTGGTGCCGTGCACTCGCCGCGAGACTCCTCCCATGCGCTGTTCCGATTGGCTGACTCCTCCCATGCGCTGTTCTGATTGGCTGTGGGTTTTGATTGATTTTTACGCATCTCGCAGTCGCGTCTTGTCTATTGTGGACAGACAAATTATTTGTCGCTAGAATCTTATCGCATTGCGTCTGGTTAGGACACGGTGTCAGAACAGATTAAAACATATATGAAGTAGATATAGTCCATCAACACCCCCAAAGTTTCACAAGTTGTTTGTCCTTGGTCGACGTTTTATTCAGTAACATTAGGTATGATATAGTAAACATAGTTTAATGTTGATGATCATGTTATTTTACATATGCATCTGCTTACATATGATCTCACTTGTTTCTTCTTCTTCTTCGCCTGTGTTTTGATCCAGATATTCAGTTCTCTTTCAGAAGATGTGTAACAGCGCCCCCTACCATATAACAGTGAAAACACGGAAAGCCGGAAAATTCCATCAATGGCGAGGAAAGTTAATATTTAAGAGCAAAAAAGACGTCACATCACAAACTTATGAGCAAAGTTGTACATTGTAATGCAAACAAAAAATGCATGTCATTCAAATTGTCCCATTTATTGATTTTACTTTGAAAGGTCAGTAACAAAAGGTCTAAAATTGAAATTATTTGAATTCTGACGGGTTTATGCTTTGTTTAGAGTTTAATGTGTTGGCATAAACTTAGCAACATTAACGCTGAGTCACGTGAAATGACCTTAAGTATGGAGTCGGTGGTTTACCAACAACAGAAGTTCCTCCATCTGTCTGTTTCCCAGGGAACCGCGCAAATATGCGGCAGGACGAGCCGTTTATTCTCAAAGCTCAAGTTTTGTAGGGCGATGACGTTGAAGCGTTCAGCGAAACATTATCATTCACGGCTGCAGAACGGGGGAGATTTAGACCCAGAGAATGAATTAGAGAAATTGGAAAGTTCCTCAGACATCAGTTCCCAGGAGCAACGAGAATAAAAAATGGTCCGATTTTGTTTTCTGGCAGAAGAAATGGAAAACAAAAGGTTCTAATTAATCAAAGTGATGCCGGCAGATGTGAAAGGTTGTGAATTACCAATTGAAAGCAAAACATTCGGTCCTGTCGCCCCTCTGTCCACATTTGTCAGCGCTTTTCATGTGTGGAGGGGAAAGGTTTCCTGTAAAGCTGCTAAAATACTGGCCTCGGGGTCTACGTGTGTGTGTGTGTGTGTGTGTGTGTGTCTTTAAAAGTATATTTCTGCTCTCAGTGTTGTTATTTGAGGCCTAAACTGCTAGATTTTATTACAAGCATTTTGACTGACCAAACCTGTTAAGAGATGAGCTGTGTTTGGAGGTTGACTGAATAAGCATTTAGCAGATATGCACATTTAAAATGTACAGTCAATGACTATGTTGGGAATTGCATGCTACCGTATTATTTCTGCAATATGCATACGTGTAATTTTCTGTATGCATGGAATATAGGCTGAAATGTGAAGTATACAACAGTCATGCGACGAATGAACTAAAATGAAAAAATATCAGCCGTTATGTTTTTAAAAAATGTTAAATTATTTAACTGAATTGCCGTTTTTAAAGAATTAAAAATGCACAATAAGTGTTTTTATTTCTGAGAGGTGTTATTTTAGTATTATTAGGGGCCAAGCACCGAAGGTGCGGAGGCACCTATTGTATCTGTTCCATTTCTTATTATTATTATTCTTCCGCCATGGGAGTCTATGGCAGCCCATAGAACCGATTGCGGGAAAGTTGTTTTGGTTTGACATTCTGATAGAGGACAGTCCCAACATTAAATACACCAATTTTGGTGTTTCTAAATCATTCTCTCTAGCGCCACCACCTGTCCAAAGTTTCAATATTATTTTTCTAATAACTTTTGAACCGTAAGGCCAATCAACAAAATTCGAGATTCGATTGCATCATATGACGTCATTTTCCGTCATTAAAATATGGACGCCATTTTGAATTTTTCTAAAAACCTAATTTTTCGAACGTGTCATAGATGGTTTGTCCGATTTGCACGAAAATTGAACCAGATCATCTTCAGGCAGTGCTGACCAAAAGTTATGGAATTCAAATTGATTCGTCAAACTTTTTTCGATAAACGCTCGAACAAATTTTACGTAGCGCCTGCAAAAACAGACGTAAGGCTGTATCTCCGCAACTCTTTATCGGATTCAGACCAAACTTGGTACATGTCATCACAAGCATGACCTGAGGCTACATGCTGCGTTTCGGCGCAGCACCACCTACTGGTCCGGAGATATGAAAAATGGCTATTTTTGCTTATAACTTCTGAACAGTTTGTCCAAAAATCATAAAATTGGTCTTGTTAGATTCAGGGCGACATGCCGATTTTACCATATCGGCCATTTTGACTGTCGGCCATTTTGAATTTTGTGCTAAAATGCTGTATTTTAAGAATGCATGAACGGATTGTTACGAAACTTGGTATGGGTCATCAGCACAATGTCCTGAAGGAACCTGAGAAGTTTCAAAACAGCGCCACCTATTGGTGAAATTGTTTTTTCAAATGCTTATAACTTTGGATGTGGTCGACTTATTTTCACGAGACTCATCTAATTAGACTCCTGAAACCTTGCCGAGTCCTACGATACCAAACATGCTAGGTTTCGCCTTACGGTTTGTTTAGCGTTGTGATTTAGCGCTTAAAAAACATTTGGCTATATCTTCGAAACCGCTTGTCCAATCGAGATGAAACCACCGTCAGAAGTTTGGAAACATAGGTCGATAGCTATACACCAATGCCCAAATGTGAAAATATTGATAGTAAAGGGTAGTAAAATTCAATCAAAATCATGTGTCAGTCATTTTTTACGTGTTTTTTTCATATAAATGTCTATAACTCTGAAGTGAATTGAGATATTTTCACCAAAATTGACACACAGTATGGGCTCACTCTGAGGACACATAAAAAAAATTGTGGGACTGAGCCTCTTGGTGGCGCTATAATAGAACAAAACATGAAATTCCCATTGACTTCAATACAGTTTTGTGAAATAAAATGCTATACTAAACAAATGCATTGGTGTAATATTAGGAAACTCAGAATGTGCCAACAACACCATCCCCTGAAGGTACTCAAAATATTTCGAAACAGCGCCACCTAGTGGTAAAAAGTTATAACAAAATTTCCAAAAAGGCTAATAACTTTTGAATACATCTGGCTATTGAAATGCCACTGGTCTTAATAGATTCCGTGGGTCAAGCCGAGAACATAGATACCAAGTTTTCCTAATTTGGCCGAACTTCCTGTCCGCCATCTTGATTTTCAGTCAAAACCTACTTTTTCGAACTCCTCCTAGACCGTTTGTCCGATTTTCACCAAAATCGAATCGTATCATCTCCAGACCGTGCCGACTAAAAGTTATGGATTTCGTGTCGATAGACGAAACCGTTTTCGTATAGCGCAGCAGCAAAGTTGAGGCATGATGCTAATAGCACTATTCAGGCTTTATCTCTGCAATGCCTTGACATATTGACACCAACAACTTTGTATGTGTCATTGTCACTTCACTCTGACCACATCACATCAGTTTTGTAACTGCGCCACCTATTGGTCAAAAGTGATAATCCATTAAATCATATTTTTAATTATTGTTTCTATGATTTTTCAGGCATTTTGCCTAAAATCCTCTTTAAATGTCTTTAATTGCTCATTGTTGCAGTTGGTCTGACACTTTCAGACATGTTGGCATGTCTTGTCGTCTTATTCTGCTTGGCCCCGGTAATGGCTGCTTGCAGCTATATTTTATATACTATTACAGTATAGCATTTTTTACATTTTCAGTGTTCATTTTAGTTTTAGTCAAATTTTTAGTGATACTGTAATGTGCTTTTGTCTTTATAATTAGTTTTTTAAATATTCCCATTTAGCTTTAATACATTTTTTATATTTTTCATCTAATATTTATTTTGTATATTTTTTTCAGCTTCATTTCAGTTAATGAAAATGATTTGTAAAAACGACTTTTTTAGTTTTAGTTAACAAGAGCAACACTGAATTGGATGCCATTCACATGCGCATGATGAGGCCATGTGCCAACAATGTATCATACTACTGTTTGAAATATCATCATTGCATAATGTATTTTGTTTCACATACTTTACGAAAAAGTAGTATGCAGTTGCAAGGCATTTAGAATATTACTGGTATATTTTCCTGTTGAGTTTTTTTTTTTTTTTACTGTAAAAATTCTGTCAAGTTTGGCTGCATATGTAACTGACTCCTGTCGATAAATGTGATATAAGCTGTTTTCTCATATAACCTTGGGTATAGATGTTCCATTCTGTGTGCTGCTTTCCCAGGGTGCCGCGAGTCTGTTGACACAGATGCGTCCTGGGGTCTGAAGTCAGAGGGGTGCTTTCATTCTCCTCTTACTGTTCAAACACTGGTGAACATAAGTCTGATCTGGGGTCAGTCAAAGAAAAGCAACACTCACCCAGTTCCTCTGGTTCTGAACAGCTGATACTTTTCTCACCGAGCCGAACCAGACGTCCAAATGCTCTTAAAGTCACCGTGAAATCAAAAATGATTGACAATTCTTACTTATTATGGATGAATCCCTCGTGATCTTGAATTAAAATAACTTCCCCTCCCTCTTGCAGTGACATCTCTTCTTCTCTGATTTTGAGGGCGGGGCAACCTGTCACTCACATGAGATCAACCAATAGCAAATCACAACCATCCAATCAGTTCCACAAGCCCCGCCCTACATTTGTTCTTGTTCGAGAAGCTGTTTCACTCAGATATACGTCACTATAGGGAAGAAAAGACGATCGCAACTTCTGTTTCATGATGACTTTGAACCAAGCCGGGGATCTTGTATATGCTTGAAGGTGTATAGTAATACAATAGTGAAACAATGGAGTAATGTATGCACATTTTTGGAATACATTGATAAATGAGATCACAAACTTTTTATTTTCATAGGTCTGTTGGTATGTGTTTGTGCTCAGACTTGTGGTATAAACTGAAGGTAATCCCAAAGCTGTTGTTCCTGAGAGAAATTGAACTGTTTGTCATGCATCAGTAATCAAACTGTTTCCTAACCAGAAGTGATAAAAGTTTCCCATGTGTTTTTTTTAGTAATTTTTTTCTGAAATTGAAAATGGTGAGCAAAGCAACAAAATCAGAGCCAGTCAAAATATATGTGATTGTTGATATACATATACGCTATCTATCAAAAGTTTGAGGTCAGTAAGTTTTCATTCCTGAAAGAAAATTTCCTTTTACTCAGCAAAACATGACAGTAAAGACTTTTACAGTGTTACAAAAAGATTTTAAATAAATGCTTTATTTTTTTAAATAAAGCATTTATTATGCTTCTAGGCTTTTTTCTAGGCCTAGTTTCTAGGCTTTTTATATGCCTAGAAACAAATAAATGTGGAGTGATTTATTGCATGACATTTGTAAACAATTCAGACATCTCTGTTTTGTAAAGGAATCATAATTTCTGTCTCCCCCCCCCCCCGCCCCCCCCCCCCCCCCCCCCCCCCCCTTAACGTTCTACAGTGCGTTTTAATGGAACTAAAGACGTGCCCACCTGCATGGATAAAAATCACGGCTGTGCCCACATTTGCAGAGAGACGCCCAAAGGATCCATCGCCTGTGAATGCAGACCGGGATTTCAGCTCACCAAGAACAGCCGAGACTGTAAATGTGAGTGGATGGATGGATGGATGGATGGATGGATGGATGGATGGATGGATGGATGGATGGATGGATGGATGGATGGATGGATGGATGGATAGATAGATAGATAGATAGATAGATAGATAGATAGATAGATAGATAGATAGATAGATAGATAGATAGATAGATAGATAGATAGATAGATAGATAGATAGATAGTGTGGAAGAAATCAAATCTAGAGCCCAGCGGAATCATGTAAAGGGAATTTTTGTTAATCCAACGTTTCACCTCCTCAAGGCCAATCCAGCAGAGAATTTTCAGCCTCATTACTAACTGCTTTAAAAGGAAGATACAACTGCGTATCATCAGCATAACTATGATATGAAATGTCATATTTATCAGATCTAGAGCCCAGCGGAATCATGCAAAGGGAAAAAAGTAACGGCCATAAAGTAGAGCCCTGAGGTACCTCATAAATTACAGGAGCAGCAGATGAAAAATTATTAATCTTTACCGCAAATGTCATAGATAGATAGATAGACAGATGTTAGTGATTAGAAGTTAGTGATCTCTAATCTCTGTTGATGTTCTTGACTAGTGACGTGTAACTATGGTAACGGTGGCTGTCAGCACATCTGTGAGGAGATGGACCATGGGCCCAGATGTTCCTGCCACATGAAGTTTGCACTTCACTCTGATGGGAAGACCTGTGTAGGTTAGTGAACACTCGCACTGCAACACACGACTCTACTTAAACTAGAGTAAAGAAATCTGCTTGTTTTTACCAGTTTTATCCACAGTCAACTGTTTGGAGTGGAAAAGTTGTTGACAGGTGATGGTAAAATAAGGGTGATTGCTGACATCAGCCAAAAGGAAAATAGTTTTAGACATAATTACATTTGTTGAAAGATAATGAAGATCTTTAAGAAAAAATTGGGGGAATAATGTGCACCACTTAAATATTTAGCAAATAGGGTTGATTTTGATTTCACATTGACTTTAAAATATTCTTAGTGAGCTGCAGACACTGTTAAAGCAAAGGCATTGACTTTAAGAGACTTCTAATGGAAACTCTAAACTTAATGCTCTGTTAAGTCCAGAGTTTGGCTTGATTTTATGCGGTGGAACCAAATCTCAGAGTTTCACTCAACGTTCAGAACATACAGTGAGAAATGGGCTCTTCTGTGCACCTCAAGTGTTTGACAGTGAGCACATTGTCCTTTAGTTACGCTTCATTTACATGCATATGTTAGTGTTTCCATTAGTCTAGTCACGGATGAGGATTTACAGGCATCGTGGGAGCTATAAACAGAAAGTTGAGCGCAGAAAGACACTTACGCATGAGGTATAAACTTGATGTATTTGACGATATATCAAACTTAGGAAATCAAGATCACTGAATGTGAAGAGTTATGTGCCTTCCTGCTCTATTCGTCTTTTTTTCTATTTAACCTTGCTTGCTTGAACACATTTCCCTTCGACTTTTCACGTTCTTGAAGAGCACTGTTTGGTCACAATGCTGTGTGTAATTTATGAGCCATTAGCGTCACCAAACGAATTTGCAAAAATAAAGATTGTCTAAGCTGGTTTTCTTATAGTTGTCTCTGCATAATTAGCATTTATTTTTTATTACACCCAGCAGCTTATGACCTGAATAAAAAGTGTGTGCGTTTGTGTGTCAATCACAGCTGTTCTTTGCACCTCTTTAGCCAATCACAGCTTTGCTTTGTATTACTGCAACCAATCACAGCAGACCTCTGTATTACTGAGCCGTGATTCCTGAAGGACTAGCGATCCACAGCAGACTTACGGCTGTTTACGCCAAGTCTGAATTACATGTCATACAAAATATTAATCTCTGTGCCAAAAAATCATTTTGTGATGATTCATAGTTGTGTATTTTTTGATAAGAGAGTAGAATTTTTATTTAATTTTTTATTTATTATTTGAAAAACTACCGTTAACATTTTTTAGGGAAAATGACCCCATTTATATATATATTTCTATTATATTTATTTAATCATTTTTTGCAAAACTACTCAGAACATGAACAGTAATTAAATAAATACATAAATACATATAAAAGAAGTTGTGTACCAGATATAGGAGACAAGGTTTTTAGGAAAATTCAAATATATATATATTGATTTTGAGTTAAATTAGTTAAGTTAAAAAAAAAATTCTAATCGATCAATAGCTTAATTTTAAAATATAATAAATAAATCATAATAATGATAATTTTGCTAATTAATAATTTGTTTCTATTTCTCTTAATATCTGGACATTTGTTTTTGAGAATCACCAATAAATATTTCTTTATTTTTTGGAGAGAAAAAAGTGAATATTTAATACTTTTTTATGTTGTTTAGTCGCATTGAATTTGATCGCCATTATTACCGCTACTCAGCGACAGAAACTAATGCTCATATGTAAAAGACACTTTTTATCTGTTTGTGTAAGCTGAAGCTGAAAATGGATCTTGGGAGCGTTGGCCATAACAGCTGGAAAAGTCATAAAACAAGCGGATCCGCAGACTTCAGGATGGCATTATGAATCCTTAAGTTAGCAACCGCTCCTCTCAGCGGCCACATCCAAATAGAAACAAACATACACACGCTCTCAAAGACAGACCTTTAAAAGCAGCCTAAATATCAGGGACCTTGTTTCCCGACCGAACGGTGGTTAGTCTGGCTTCTGATCCGTTCTTTTGCACTCTCTCTCCTCGACTGGATCCAGCTCTTATGTCAAGGTCTCGCTCAGACGCCCTATTATTACCCCTCTGTTCCCCCCAAAACCTGCCAGCAGCTCCGCAAATGAGACGTCTGGCGTGTCTGACGGCCCCCGAAGACCAAACTGAAAGAGTAAAGCTCAGGCCACAGAGGCCAGAGGCGTGCGGTGAATCTGTCAGGGTCGCAGGAATCCAGGCCTCGCTCTCTCACAGGCTCTAATAGGCCAGAAAGCCACAATAAAACAAGCTGAACTTATTAATGAGCCCCTGTTGAGCGATGGGCTGGAGTCACAGAGTAATTGATGTGGCCTACCCACAATCCCCTGAGGAGATGGAAACCGTTGGCATGATAAGAGAAGGTGAGAAGAGAGAGGAGAGATGGATGTTTCCTCAACGACAGCCACTTTTATGTCCTGGGGGATTGATTTTTATAAAACAGACTCAGACTTTTTGTGTTATGAAAGTCACATTTAAACTTTTGTGGAAACTTTTTAATGTGACTTTATTATGCACTTATTTGCTCCTTTTCAAACACAATAGTAAAATGTGTGTTACCAAATACACTACTATTGTAAGATTTTTAATGCTTTTGAAAGAGGTCTCTTCTGCTCATCAAGGCTGCATTTATTTGATCAAAAATACAGTAAAATCAGTAATATTGTGAAATATTATTACCATTTAAAATAGCTATTTTCTATGTGAATATATTGTACAATTTAATTTATTCCTGTGATCAAAGCTGGATTTTCAGCATCATTACTGCAGTCTTCAGTGTCACATGATCCTTCAGAAATCATTCAAATATGATGATTTGATGCTCACATTTCTGATTAATATTAATGTTGAAAACAGTTGTGCTACATAATATTTGAGTGGAAAATGTGATGCATTATTTTCTTTGATGAATAGAAAGTTCAAAAGAACAGCATTTATTTGAAATATAAATATTTTGTAACATTATAAATGTCTTTACTCTCACTTTTGATCAGTTTAATGCATCCTTTGTGTGTGTGTGTTTGTGTGTGTGTGTGTGTGTGTAAAGATGATTGTCAAGTTGTAATTTTTTATTATGCCTAACTTTGAAGAAAGTGTGAAAGTATTTCTGTGTATTTATGCTGGAATAAAAAGCATAAAATTGCCATAGCAACAAAAGGAGTTTATTTTTAAAAATGATGTGGTGGGAATAAAATTTGTTGGTTCGGAATAATGATTAAAAAAAAAGAATTCTTCCACTGTTGGCAATTGCAAATTGACAAATGACTTAAACTAGTCAGAGTGTACTTTAAGGGAATTTATTTTCTAAACGTCCACACGGCCAAAAGTGTCCTAGTCGAAGAAACATTCAGCACAAGCTTTCATTTTTCATTCTTTTCAAGTCTTGCCATCCCCACCTCACGTTGTTTACTACATATTATGAATAAAATGGTTGAGAGGACCAGACGGAGCATGTGTTAAAGACATTTTCAGATGCCATTGCAGTGATTTGGTCAGTGACTGGAGCCCGACCAACACTTCAGCATCTCTGGATGGATTTGCCCAGAAACCAGAAATAGCTCAGCGTTTGCATCAGTGCGTCAGATCGCATGTATTTTTGTTAGTCAGACCTCATTAATACGATATGGATCCTTATGAACAGGTGTTAACAATTTTGCTCGGAATAGCTTTAGGCGATCTCTTGTCATTTTTAACCTAACATCCTTTGATTCGGGTCTCTGCGCAATAGTTCTGGGACTTTAATCTTGAAATGGCACATTGGTAGAGTAAAATCAATCACTCTGATCTCACTGGGTGGCTTTTTGTGTTCCTTGAGCTGCTTCATCTATTCTCTAAACCCTTCTCTCTTCATCCTCATTGACTTCTTTTCTTCAGAAGTGATGGATTTCAGCCGTTCTGATTACTTTTGCACTTTATGCGGCTTCCATCCTTCACAATCTGTCGCTGAAGTTTTGCCGTGGCAGGTTTAGCAAAGGGGTTTGATTCGAAAGCGCACGGTGAGCAGATGGGAAGGCAATAAAACAAACCCAATAGCACACATCCGCGTTTATTGACAGATAATACCTGAATGCGTTCCCATTCGTCTCAATGGCAGTTGCAGTCGCACACCGTCCCGTTAGCGACTCTCCAAAGTGGTGATAAATTTGGGCACTGGTAAAACATTGACTGTGATATAATGAAATACATTTTATTTAGTCAGAATGACTACTTTTGAATGTTCATCAGTGGACAAAGATGCACTTTGTAGTTACAGCATCTGTATATTTTTATAGTAATTTTCCTGTTTATGATCATATGATCCCGAATGGCAATTCATTGTGATTCGTCTTATCCGTCTCATCTGGGATTTAAGAACCATCAGTTTTTCAGTACGTTCAGGAAATTTCCATGAAATTGTTTCAAGTTACATGTCGCCTAGCCATATACTCCCCAAAAATGATTGGTTATTAAAACATCTACATTCACAAACCAAGCCAAGCAAGCATAGGCTACTGCATGCATGATTTGGCATTGGCATAAACCACCCAAACAGCTTTAGAATCGCCAAAAAGTTCATCACGATCTCACAAAGTTATGTTATAATCAATAAAGTTGTCTGTATTGCACAAGGTATCATTTATTTACATTGTGTCTACATTTCGTTTGTTATAATGAGAGGATTTGCGAGCATGCAGAACTCGGCGCTGAACAAACACTCTGGTGTTTTCAGTGGTTAGTGGATTCTAACTTAAACACCTCTGATTGGCCACTGCGTTCATAAGATCAACAGACATGTCTGTGATTGGCTACATTGCTCAACGCTGCAAAAACACGTTGTAAATAGAAACCTTTGATGCTCTCAAGAGCGTAAACACAGATAAGCAATGGATCGCTTTCCGAATCTGTTTCGCGGAGAAAACTGATCCTAGACCAGCAGTTATGGACAGCTTTTCCTTCTAAAAGCAATCAGAAGCAATAGCAGGAAGAGGAAGGCTATGCTTGCTCCCGTAAATTGTTTTATTTTCGATTATTTTTTACATTTTTTTTTTAACTGACCGACACTTTTAAATGGTAGTGCACCTTAAATGGGTTGTTTACCCGAAAATTAAAATAATTGTCTCACCCTCATTTTGTTCCAAACCTTTATGAATTTCCTTCTTCTGGAGAACACAAAAGAAGATATTTTTAAGAATGTTTCTGTTTTTTCTCAATACATTGAATATCAAAGGGGTCCTTCATTCGATGAAAGCTTTGGAACGACATGAGAGTGAGTAAATGATGACAAGATTAACTATCCCTTTAAAAACACAACCAGCCATAGTGAATCTGCCACAGCAATCTTAACAGTCGTATGTCTTCTTGTAGGCTGTACACAACGTTTTCTTCGGAGCAAGTACTGTAGTAAGTGATGCTCGCTTTCCAGTGGAATTCACTCTTAACATATCCTATATATTTAACAGCTAACAGCTAACCGCTAAGTGTTTTTCCACATGGGTCTAGGCATCTTCATGTGATCCTGCAATCAAACGACAAGCATAAGCCAGTAGATTTGCACGAACATTTCCTCAGAAGACACTTAGCAAACAAAAGGGTTGTGGAGATTCTTAGCCTGAGAGTGATGCTAATCCGAAACAGATGCTCACATCTGGCTGGTACACACAATCCCCAGGCATCATATTGTTTAAAACGTTTGTTTCATAAGCAAGTTCCCCATCTAACAGGGAACTTTCTCAGAACTTTGGCTAATGTTCTGGCAAGGTTCTCTCAAAGTTATGAACAAACGTTACGCTAATGTAACGTTAACGCTAATAGAATGTTCATTCAAAGTTATCTGAAACATTTCAGTTGTACGTTCATTTAATGTTTGTTTTTTTGGTAACACTTTACAATAAGGTTCATTAGTTAACATTAGTTAATGTATTAACTAACATGAACTAACCATGAGCAATCCATTTGTTATTGTATTTGTTAATCTTTGTTAACGTTAGTTAATAAAAATACAGCTGTTCATTCATGTTTGTTAGTTCATGTTAGTTCACAATGCATTAACTAATGTTAACAAGATTTTAATAAAGTATTAGTAAATGTTGAAATTAACATTAACAAAGATTAATAAATGCTGTATACGTGCAGTTCATTGTTAGTTCATGTTAACTAATGTAGTTAACTAATGTTAACTAACGAACCTTATTGTAAAGTGTTACCGTTTTTTAAATGTTACTACCGTTTCAGAACATTCCGAGAACATTTAAAAGTAACATTCCTATAATGTTTGCAAAATTCTAAAATGTAATGTTCCTTTAACATTCGTAGAACCATTTTCGTAAAAACATTTTAACGTTTTTAACGTTCAGCGTATGTTTAGAAATAACATTTTCATTACTTAATGGGAAGATTAGCAAAACATTCTTGGAACATATTTTTGTTAGTGTTTTGTCTTTTGGTCGGACAGACTTTGTTTACGTGGTAGTTTGGTTATCTGTAGATGTAAACAGAGAAGTCACAGCACAGGTAAGTGATCGAATGTCTTAGATGAACTGCAGCGGGAATCATTGCCACAATTTGTCTCTGCATGACATCAAATCAAGCCTTCCTGCTCATTTTGGATGTTTACCATGAAGTGTCTGGTTGTAGTCAGACTCACACTAACTGGTCTGCGTCTACACTGCAAAAAGTGCTGTTCTTTCTCAGTATTTGTGGCTTGTTTTCCAGTACAAATATCTAAACAATATTAATATGCTCCTCAAGTAACTGTATCTTGATTTTAGAATGTTTCGATATTTGTACTGGTAAACAAGACACAAATACGTGAGAGTGTTGCATGAGAAGACTAACACTCGGCCTTGTTGTTCTCTGTACGAAAGTGTACGAAACTGATTCGAGTGCTGAAAACACCACCATCTTAAACCAGCAGGTTTCCACTGATCAGGCTGGCCTCGTTTGATGGTTTAACTGGGATTTGGGGCTTTTAACCAGCTTAAACCAACTACAATCAGTACCTGCAAACCTTAGACTGGTTTAAGCTGGTCTTTCGACAGGGAGTTTATGAACTACTCTGCAAAAAATGACTTTCTTCCTCAGTATTTTTGTCTTGTTTTGCAGTACAAATATCTAAACATTCTTAAATTAAGATACATTTACTTCTGAAAAAAATCTAATTGAAGTGACTATGTCTAAAACAAGAAAAATATGCCAGTGGAGTAAGAAAAAATTATTTAATTCAGAGGAAAAACAAGTTCATTTTCCTGACATGTGTTAAGAGTAGTCAGTTCATTTTGATATTTTTTTCAGAAAACAACACTATCTTAAGGAATTTAATCTTTCAAGTAAATATATCTTGATTTTAGAATATTTAGATATTTGTACTGGAAAACAGGACAAAAATACTAGAGGAAGAACATCATTTTTGCAGTGTAAATTGCTCTTGCAGCCTCATAAAAGGGTCAGTTTGAGCACCAGGGTTACTAAAATTTTTATTTGACTGGCCAGGGTGTCTTATAAAGTTTTAAAAAAGTAAATCTTGGAAGACTAAGCAGTGTTTTTGTAATGTGTGTGTGTGTGTATGCAGAGGAAAGGAGTGTCCAACAGCAGCCACTGCAGCCACAGCTGTTACCCAATGGTAAATATGTTAATTTCTCTAGCTTGATTCCTATTGGCTACTTCTTTCCACAGTGGGTGTGGTTATGCTGGAGCTCTTACTAACCTTTATTGCACCAATTTCTTGGGTTGTGGGTCCATTCTGGCAATCAGGAGATCAACAAAATGAACTTTACCCATGTTAAAATGGTTATTCTCTAGAATTGCCTGAATGAAAACCTGACACCAATCTTGCTTGCAACCTCCTCATTAGGAACTGCCCATTCTTTAATCAGAAAGCATGTCTAATGAGGGTTTAACAATGAAGTCGCTGCAGTCTCCTATGACTCTTTACTATGAAGGGAAAAACGGGTCAGATTCAGCTCACGTTTTTCCAAAGACTGAAATCAAATCTTCAAATCATTCTGAAATCGATTCCAACGATATCGTTCCTCTCTGTCGTTATCGTTGTGGTGTGGACTCTGCTATTCTTCTAAATGTAAAATGATTTTTTAAAAATATATCTTTATCGTTATTATAGTTATCATCCTTGATGTGAATGGGCCTTTATTCTGCAGAGCTTAGTATACATATATATATATATTAGAATAATTTTTTTCTGGGGATAAATTCTTGTGATGGAATTCAATCGGACTTGCTATAACACATCACTGTACTTCGTTTTTCAAAGTGCATCATGCATGACTTCAGATTGTGAAAGCGTTTTGTTTTGGTTTACACACTTTTGATTGCACAGGGCTCTGAGGTTATAAAGGAGACTGATTCGTTCTGGCACTAAATCTGCATGCTGGCTGTCGGTGTCTCGGATCCTGTTTATTCGGCCTGAAATAAGCGCACGGCAAATACTGTACGCCAAAGCCCAAGGACAACCTTTGTCCCAGTACCAAAATCTCATCTCACTTTGTTTCTCTTTCTGTCATCTCATGTTATTTTCTCGCCCTGGAAAGCAATGGCATTTTTGAAAAACGAGCTTGTTTGCACGACAACCTTTTAACAGAGTGGATTTAATGTGGACCGATGTGTTTGGTCGAGGCTGAGATAGACCTGTGCCAACAGCTGTCATATTTACCAAATAGCTCTACCTCTGGCGGCATGTTCCCGACTTGTTCCAACCCTTACAGAAACTAATTGTGCCAACACTTGCAATTCCTGAGCACTAGCTGAACATCAGAGGAGGGTTTTTCTTAAAGAGGACCCATTATGCTGTTTTACATTGTCACCTTTGTGTAATGTTGCTGTTTGAGCATGAAAAAGCTCTGCAAATTTCCAAAGCACAAAGTCCCTCCAGCGGGAGTTCTTCTCTATATCAGTGTCAGTGTTTCTGAACTCCCTGAAACGCCTCCATTGTTGTTTTGAGTTTTCTTCCGGGAACAAACACATCACAATATTCCTCATTTAAATAATTCATACGCAGAATCAAGGGGCGGGGCCTGGTTGAGTTAGTTAGTAGTGTGTTGAAACTGGCGGTTATGGTAAGAGGCGGGACACTTCCCAAAAACACACTCACGCTCGACCAATCACAAAACACCGGTCCAGCCGACCAATCAGAGCACATTGTGCTTTTCAGAAGGAGGGGCTTCATAGAGACAGGAACTAAACAGAGCGTTACTGACAGACTGGGAAGAGAGGAGCTGCAACAATGGAGAATATGGGGAATAATGTTTTTTTTTTTTTTTTTTTTTACTTATTCTAGTAGAGGCCAAAGACTTTGTAAAAGGGCATTAGTTGAACCTTCCAATTACCATAGTGTTACTAACATTCCACTAGAGTCTAGGGTTTATATTCGTTATTTCACAAAATACACTTGCAAAATGTACTGTCAGCTGTCTTTTTTTTGGTTAAAGCTTCAGTGGTCAGAATGGCAGAAGCGAGGACAGATGAGATGATCAGATCTCTGGGGAAAACATTAAATGACCTAATTGCAATTAACTGAGTGCAATCTCGAATATTGCCTCGGCAGAAATTCCTTCTCCCTGAACTTTCCTTGGAGGTGATTTTATACACCGCAACCTGCCTGCTGGGTACTAGTTAATGAGTGTGCTTTCTCTTAACATGAAGACTCTTAACAGTGAACTCCTCTCAAAGAGTGCCGAAGAGAGAGAGTTTATGGAAATGATGGCTGTATTCAGAAGATTCCTGAGTGTTGCGATGCATCCAAAGCAAAGTCGTTCATTTATGTACTCTTGACACGAGTGAAAAGTGTTTTGAATGGGTCTCGGCACGCACAGGTGCCTCAAAATCCTCAAAAGCCGCTGTTTTGTCTATGTTGCATGAGGAAGGTGTTAGATGCATGATGTTTGAAGTGCATGGTTGAAGTCTGAAAAGAAGGTCTTATGATAGTTTATTTGTAGCCCTCTCCTCTGAGAGGAGCCTGATGCCTTTGGCGAAATACTTTTTTAAAGACATCCTTTTTTAAAGCTACAGCATTGCTGAAATGATAGCTATATCTGGATGAGGTGTACTCTGGTTCTAAAACTAGAGCTTTATATTATGCTTAAGACTATATGAATGGTGCTTGCCCATGAGAAATGTGCCACTATAATGCTGGAGTTGACATGACAACTTTCCCAGTATTTGCTAATCCTCTTCTGAGTGCGGGGTAAGGAACGCTTTGTCTGGAAAATAAATAAATAAATATTTGTTGATTGTTTTTTTTGTTTTGTTTTTTTGTTATAAAATGAAATAAAATTACATTTACATTTAGCAGACGCTTTTGTCCAAAGCGACTTACAAATTAGGACTAAATAAATTAAGTGAGTCGTCGTGAAGAGGCAAGAAACAATGCAAGAAAGGCTCAAAATACGAAGTTCAAGTATTGTTCGGAGTAGCATAAGTCCGATAAGCGAGGATTTAAATGAAAAAGGAATTTTTTAAGGTTAATTGCTCACAGAAGAGATGGGTTTTCAGCTGTCTTTTGAATGTTGTCAGGGATTCTGCATTCCGGATGAGGGTGGGGAGAGCATTCCACCAGCAAGGAACTGTGAATGAGAATGTTCTGGAAAGTGATTTTGTGGCTCTCTGTGATGGAACCACGAGACGTTGCTCGTTGACCGATCGTAGGCTTCTGGTAGGGATGTAGGCTCGTAGGAGTGAGTGATCAATTAAAAAATGATCATTGTTTTTTATATTTTAACTTTTTTATTTTTTTAGAACATTAAAGAGTAAGGTCATAAAATGCATGTAATTATGAGTGGTTTTAATAGTCACCTTTATTTATACAGCGCTTTTTACAATACCGATTGTTTCAAAGCAGATTTACAGAGATAACAGGAAAATAATGCAACAACGTTTGTTTCTAGAAGAAAATAGCATCACAGTCCAGCTTAAGTAAGTTCAGTTCATTTTTGTTGTAAAATAACAGCTCTGGAGAAAACCGTGATGTCATCGTCCAGTTCAGTTCAGTTCTCATATAATGATGTCAATGCAGGCAGATCAATATTATTGTTGAATATTAAATTAAATGTCCCCAACTAAGCAAACCAAAAGCCAAAGTTGAAAAAGGCGACAGTGGTAAGGAACCAAAACTCCATCAGATGACAGAATGGAGAAATAAACCTTGGGAAAAATTGAGTCATTTAATGGTAAACTGATTACAGTAATGTAGCGAAGGTATGTTGTCATGGGAAGGAGGAGGCGGGAACCGACGAACATTTAAACACTTTAATAATAAAAAAATGGCCTCTGTACCTTCCCTCTCCAATGGACTAGTATGCTTTCCCAGCATTAATAACATTGGTCATGGCTGAAACAAAGGGAATTGAGAACCAAAGCACTCTTCCCATGAAACAACATGTAAAAGGAACAGCAGATAAAACCGTCTCCATGGTAAGCCTCGTCCCTTCCATCCTGTTGGCATGGAGGACTATTATTCTGTGGGCTTACGTGGGATGCTGGGTAGGTTATGACTATAAGAGAGCAGTTGCCAAAAGGGCACGCTCTGGCTTGCCAGCATCTGTCTCCAACACTCAACGGTTCAGTGGCTGTGGTGCTTTCCATAGGGACCCATTTATCAGTCTTCGAACTAACGTCGTAGTTACTGATGTAACCCTCGTTCCCTGAAGGAGAGAACGGAGACGTTACGTCCCTCCTGCTACGATCCTGAACCACCGCTGAAGGGTGAATGAACAGCATAAACCTGAATGAGTGGATGCGTGCCACCATCTTATATGCCTGTATGTATGGGGGAGTGGCTTGGCATGCAAATTCCACTCTCCAATTCCATTGGCTGTTTCACAAGTTCACACTTACATATAATTAAATAGAGTAAAGGATATGAGTATTTGGCGTGGCATCCGAGCTCGGATTTTGGCCCGAACTCAGATTATTCTCCCCATTCCAGGTTGGGATAGGACTAGTAAGTGAGGAGATGGGTTGGTGGAGGGATGCTGGATATATATATGTGTATATATACCTCCTGATGTTAATTGAGTTGACTGGATGAGCTCCTCCCATGATAATTAGGTCCATTCCTTCTCCCGAACTTTGTTAATAAAACATAATTTTTCTACAAGTCAGAGGTGATTGGTGTTCCCAAGTGAGACCCCATTTTCAGTCTTCGACATAACGTCTCCGTTCCCTCCATCAGGGAACGAGGGTTACATCAGTAGCCATGATGTTTTGAGTTTATGGTTAACATTGCCGATGCTCTGCTCGCTGCATGGATCATTAGCGTTTAGTGGAAAGAGCGCTTCAGTAACCTCACAGGTGTCTTACAGAGTCTGCCAGCACATCAGACACCGCTTATCATCTCCTCTATCAAAAGATTATATTTATATCCACTCGCACAGCTGAATCAAATCTTTTCAGGTTGCAGAATTTACCCACACAAAGAGGAGGTTTTGTGTGTGAGCATTTTTCAGCTCTCAAAAGCCAAAGATGTCAAACCTTATAATCAGAGATTGATGCAGTAAGTGAATCTCTTAAGCGTTTTAGAGGCATGTTGTGACACACACCCGCACCCTGGCACACACAACCAACATGTATATCTATCCATCTCTCTCTCTATTATAAAGTTGTTCTTCTGAATGCCAGCAGAGCTTTATGCTAAACCCTTATTCATGACAGTTATTGTGCTTCGATTTTGAAGAGAGTAGTATAAAGAGAGAAAACATTGTGTTGCTTTTTAAATTTATTTATTTGTTTGTTTGTTTATTTACATCACTATACAATAGATTAACATTGTTTGCTTTTGTTATTTGTTCATATATTAAAATTGGTTTTATTGACTATCCCAAACACTGAAAGGAACAAATAAAATAAATAACAAGATTATAATAATAATGACCATTTAAAGTGCCCTATTATGCTTTCTCGGATATTACCTTTCATGTAGTGTGTAATATATCTGTGTGTGAAGGTAAAAGGTCTGCAAAGTTTCAAAGATACAGTAAAACAGACACAACGACAGACAACGACAACACAACACAAAACCGACGATTGTTACTGTTCGTATCACTGTATCAAGTGCTGAAGAAGAGCTGAAATTCAGAAATGGCAATAGGCGTTTGGTTTCCGACACACGCTGTGAGCAGTGGACCAATCACAACAGACTGTGTTCCATCTGACCAATCAGAGCAGAGCAGGCTCTCGGAAAGGCGGGGTTTAGAGTGACAGAATCCTCGATTGAACTGATTCAGACGCTGTGAGAAAAGAGCTGGTGCTGCAGTGTTTATTATGTTTTTGACATTGGATGCATGTAAACCTATTGTTTGAGTCTCCAAAACAAAATTATGAGCCTTTAAAATAGCAAAATAGGGATACTTTAAAAGGGTGGTTAACTTGTACAACAGTTTCCAGGAACAAAATGACTTTTGGTGATGCAACAAAGTTGAGCAAAGTTCAAGTTTATGTACATTTGTAATGCTTTAAGCATCATGGTCATTGTGAAGTATTAATATGCTGCTTATGCCCAACGCTGAGCTCTAACCCTCCCGCCAGGCGACGCTCTTACACTCGACGCACAGGCGTTTGCTGCTCACTTGCATGTGCTGCGTTTATGACTAACTCATCAAAAGCTGTTCAGAGTCTGGAAAATGAGAACTCTATAAAGTTTGATGTGGACAAACATGTTGCGTTGTTCCTGTCTTGACTGCTGCTGTGTGTGTGTGTGTGTGTGTGTTTTCAGAGACGTGCGCGGTCAATAACGGAGGCTGCGACAGCACGTGTCATGACGCTGTGACCGGAGTGCGATGCAGTTGTCCGGTGGGATTCACATTACAGCCGGACCGCAAGACCTGCAAAGGTACGAACACACACACTGAGATCATCCGCTCATCTGAAGGATCGGTCGAATCCTGGTTAGTCCGACATGCATCACATCACTCTTCTGTCCTAGATAAGAGAAAATAATACAATTCCAGCCAATCAGAACAGACTTTATGTGGAGACAGATTTTCGAGGTTTCAGTGAGAGCTACAATTTCTTATCGCCTTTCTTTGCAAACATGTAGTATATCACAGAAGAGATCTATCTGTCTGTCTGTCTGTCTGTCTATCTGTCTATCTGTCTATCTATCTATCTATCTATCTATCTATCTATCTATCTATCTATCTATCTGTCTATCTCCATCTGTCTATCTATCTATCTATCTATCTATCTATCTATCTATCTATCTATCTATCTATCTATCTATCTATCTATCTATCTATCTATCTATCTATCTATCTGTTCACAATAGATTGGAACTAACTTTAGTTTAATAAAAATAGACCTGTTGATTGTGAGTTTGTTTGCTCTGATCCATTAAAAAATATTAACAGATACAACTTTTGGTGTAGTAGTAAATGTTGAAATGAACATTAATGCTTTAGAAGTATTTCTTCTTGGTTAGTTCATGTTAACTAATGTAAATGAAACCAATGAAACCTTGTTGTAAATTAAAGGCTGGAGTGCAAGGCTACAAATGAAATCTCTGAATTGTATAGCCACCAAGATGAAATTTCCTTAAACACTCTCGCTCTTGATCGCAAATAAAGTCTACATGAATTAATGAATACTTATTAAGAAAATCAATAAGTGCTTGATGAACACAAAAGAGTTTAACGAAGAATAAAAGAGGCGAAGAGCAAACTGGAAGTGGAGACTTGTGTGTTGTTTCGGCCAAGACTGGGAGTCTGCGTCGCCTCGAGCGCTCATAACGTTACGCTAACAAGACCGATACAAGAACATTGAGTTTTATTAGTTCTGCTGTAGAAGAAACAAAGGAAATATCCCCAGACAGCACTGGCACGAGAAGACACGAGCGAAGGAGCCGTTATTTTATCCAGATGATGCAGCCTCTCTCTGAGATGAACGCCTCATTTACTCCGATGATTCAGCCGTAATCAGAAACATCCAGACCAGCTCAATCAAAGCCTGAGCGGAGCCGGACGAGCTGATGATATACTGATCCCCGATTCTGAGAGAACAGGCCAGAGGAGACGCGGTGCTGAAAGAGTTTCTCCTGTTCGAGCCCCATGAGGTCTAGTGTTCCAGCAGTCGCACATTCACTCCATGTGTGTCTGGCACAATACGTCTTCTTCCATTTTCAGTCATTTCTCTTATCCTCCTCTCTTTCCCTCAGTTTCGCACTTCTTTTCTTAGATTCCCGTCGCTCGCACTGTAAGTTTAGCTCATGAACTGCAAAAAAAAAAAATATTTTCTTTCTCAGTGTTTTTGTCTCGTTGTCCAGTACAAATATCTAAACATTCATAAATCAAGATACATTTACTTGAGAAGCAAAATTACTTGAAATACTTGGTCGTGTTTTCTGAAAAATGTATCAAAATTAAGTGACTCTATGTAATATCAGTTGATGTTAATTTCAACATTTACTAATACATTATTCAAATCAAAAGTTGGATCTGTTAATCATTTAATGGACCTGAGCTGACATCAGCTAACTATTAGGATTGTAGGACTATTTGTATTGTTAACAAAGATTAATTATACTGTAAAAAATGTATTGCTCATTGCTAGTTTATGTTAGTTAATACACAAACAAGTGTTAACTAATGGAGCCTTATTGTAAAGAGTTAACACTTCATTTAAAGGGGAATCTATTCTTTTTTTCTTTTTCTTTTTTTGCTCTATTGGCAGATTTGTTTTATGTTTTGAGCATAAAGTCACTTCATTTTGATACATTTTTGCAGAAAATACATTGTTTCTCAATGTATCTCTTTTTAAGAATGTTTCAATATTTGTACTGGAAAACAAGACAAAAATACTGAGAAAAAACTTATTTTCTTTTTTTTTTTTATTCCTTGAATGCTATGCAAGTCGCGTTGGATAAAAGCCTTTACCTAATGCATAAATGTAAATGTAATAATTTTAGATTTTAGAGGAGTGGCTGTGCAACTGTTTAATATCACAAACTTCATATTTGGACTTAAATATGTTACTTCAGAAAATAAAGTGCATTTCTCTGGTAAATTGTATGGTGGGTGAAGCAAAATTATCAATATGGTAGCAATATTTAAGGCATGTATTTATACAGCGCTTTATATAACAGATTGTTTCTATTGTGAAAAATAGGAAAATAACAGAATCAGTGTTGCAAACTTCATCAAATATGAGATAAATTCAAATTCTGCTGTAAAAAGACAATAGTGTCATTATTTTTATTCATATCGAGTCAGTTCAGTGTTGATTCAGTTCACTTCAATAACTGTAAATATCATCAATTTAGCAACGTTTGTTTTTTTACAAAATGACAAACAGTCTGCAGTCAAGGTGAATTAATTCAGAGTTGGGTGACATTTTTTCTTAAATATTTGAATTCTTTACAATAAGGTTTCATTGATTAACATTAATTAACTATATATATATTTAGTTAACATGAACTAACAATGAACAATTAGATTTGTATTAACTAACATTAACAAAGATTAATAAATGCTTTAAAAATATTGCTAGCTAATGCTTCAACATATATTAATATAGTATTATATTTGAATAGCTAATGCATTAACTAATGTTAACAAATGAGACCTTATTGTAAAGTGTGTCATAAGGTTTTCCATTTTGTATTTTTTTTTAAAGGAGGAAGGTATAAAAAAAAATTATTTACTTTTTTATGTATTATTATATGTACTATTATTATTATTTTATTATTATTATTTTTATTCGGATTCAAACAGTGAGCTGATAGTTTAAGCCCAGACAAATCTCTCATATTTGCGGTCAATCACCCCTTTTACCTTTTTATTATTTTCTCATTCATCCCCTCCTCCTGGTTTGAATCATGGTAAACTGAAAGCGACGGTACTAATCCTGTGCATGTGTATGTGCTCAAACTACCCAGCGTTCATTCCTCTCTCTCTCTCTCTCTCTCTCTCTCTCTCTCTCTCTCTCTCTCTCTCTCTCTCTCTCTCTCAGACATTGATGAATGCCGCATGAACAACGGAGGGTGTGACCATGTGTGTAGAAACACGGTGGGCAGCTTCGAGTGCAGCTGCAAGAAAGGATATAAACTTCTGACCAATGAGAGGACGTGCCAAGGTACACTAGACAAGGAAAATGTTATGTCATTATGTTTAAAGCATAAACCTCAGTAAATGAAATGCAAAGAGGGTTTGCTCAGCTCCTTCCCTGCTGCTGGTTTACTGCTCTCAGAGATACTGTGGACAGATTGTTTGTGATCCAGCAGGGTTTATGAGGTTTATGAGCTGGCGGTTAGTTTGGTCAGGAGAGCTTGGTGTTTAATACAGGAGGAATCCCTCAGAGAACATTTAAGGTGATACTATCCTGCCAGTCTTCATAAACGCACACCTCCTATCCCGAGTCCCCTCGCTGGTCTTTAAAATGTTCCTGTCGATCGACACTAATGCACACACCAGGCCTGAGAATATTTCTGGAAAAGATGGTTTGATGTCAGTCTATTCAGTTTCTCAATATAGACTCTCATTACAGCATCAGTAACAGCATTTCTAAGCCAAACACACTTCAGCCAACATCTCAGCATGATGAAAATGGCATTAATATTATTATAATATATTTAAATTAAATTCTAAAGCAATTAAAAATGATACATTATGTATCAATTTTATATTATGTGTCAGCCATGAAAGCAGTAAATTAAATTAAAAAGCAATTAAAAATTATATATTATGTATAAATTTTATATTATGAAAGCAGTTATTTTGCCATTGGCTGAAAAGAGCAGAAAAACAGCCAATGATCAGAGCCGATTATATCCTGTCAATCAAAAGGGGGCGGAAAAACTGCAACTCATACGGTGTGTGAAGACAATCTCTCTTGTGTTGAATTTAGGGCTGTCAAAGTTAACGACATAATAACGCATTAACATTTAAAGATAGCGAGGTTAAACCAGGCTCTATTTGACCCTATGAATGGTTGTCAGGTCTGCAGTTTTTCCATACACCAAACATTATTTGTAGCGTGCCGCCCATCCAATAATCACTAAGAGATTTGTGACTTCTGATAAGAAACAAAGGCTGTGTCTCAATCAGCTCCTGACCGCTCAGTATATCGTGTACATAAATTCGGGCACTGGTAAGGACCCTCGTTCACCACACATTGGGACGGTGAATACTCATGGCCAGGGCCATTAAATAAAATCATACATTTTGATTCTATCACTGTTAAAGCTGCAGTCCGTAACTTTTTTGGGTTAAAAATTATTCAAAATAAATTTTTGAGCAAGTACATAACCAGCCAGTGTTCAAAACTCTCTGCTTGCCTCAGCTCGATTCATAACAGTAAGCTTGTAATAATGTTTTTAGTTCCAGTGGTTCTGGTGGAGCATGTCTTTGCGTCATTACGTCACATCTGTCCACATAAAGAAGAGTCTCGGCTAGTAGGCTATGAGTGTGAGGATGTTGGAGGTGGAGATTTATAGCCTTTTCTCACAGCACTTGATATAATTAAACTTATCAGTTTGATGGCGGATCCAGAAAGGTTCAAACGACAATCAGCAGTGACAACTGGAGATTCACCCGATGTAAAACGCAAAAGACTTCAGACTTCAGACTTCGGAGAAAAAAAGAGACTGCATGCGAAAACAAGGACAAATATCGGAAGGACATTAAATGTAGTCAGGCAATGCTGGTGTTGTTAACATTAACAATTTGAGAACAAAGTATAATTTGCACGGTTTGACGTGATATGATGATAAGCGATCGTTAGATTTAATCAGCGCGATTTACTGCAATGCTTTTTTCCCCTTAGTTGGTCAGAACAAAAGTGGATGTTACTTGTTCAGACGACATGAAAATCCTTATGTTGTTCATACTTCCAAAAAGTAGAATCTGTGATTGTGAATGACAGGATCCACACCGGCGGCGACTGACAGCCGCACATTCTCCTCAAAACATTGGATTCATCCGCGCTGTGCCGTGTCGAGGCACAACCCACGTAAAGCTGATAATTACGTGAATAACTGCGATTGCAGATTTCGAACAGAGATGGCGACAAAGAGGAAAAACTACGGACTGCAGCTTTAAAGTTATACCATCTCCATGTGAGCTGATGTTCTCTTCTTGTTGTTTTTCCTGTTTCTCAGATTGGGTGGGTGTGGGAACGGCCTGTGCCCGTGTGCGGGTCTCTGCGGGGCAGGGAGGGCATCTCCTCCTGTCCGTTCAAATGCTGTAACCATTGTTGTAAGGAATGTCAAGTGATAAAATTATCCATGACCTTTTGCCCTCATCTACAATAGCCTCCAGGACTGGGAGAAACAAGATTGTCTGGCATTTTCTAGGTTTATTTCTGTAGCTTTCATCACTATTATTTTTGCTCATACTAAGGGTTAGAGGTTTGTTCAAATCACTTACTTTAAGTACTTTAGCGTGTCAAGTCACCTTTAAGTATAAAGTGCTTTATACAATAGAGATTGTTTCAAAGCAGCTTTATAGTGATAAACGGGGAAATAATGATTAGTGATGCAAACACAATTCAACTCTGCAGTAAAGCAGCTCTACAGAAGACAATAGTGTCATTAATCATTCAGTGTTGATTAATTCAGTCCAATAACAGTGTCGATGTTGCAGAATTCATCAATTATGAAACAAATATAAAGCAGACAATAGTGTTATTATTCATTTCGAGTTTAGCTCTCAAAGTGTCATTGGAGTCAAACTGATGATATTATTGAATACTAAGTGTCTTAGTGTACATGTGACGCTTTGTGCATGAATTATTAATTGATGATCTATATAGCATTTAACAGTTCTAAGAAGATTTGATATTTCCACTGAATATATTTCCAGTAAATATATCTAGACATTCTTAAATCAAATTAGAAGTACTTGAAAAGAAAATGAAAGAAGTTTATGCTTAAACCTAAAAAAAAAATATATATATAAACTTAATTTAAAGTTTTTCTTACCCCATTAGCAGATATTTTTTCTCGTAAAGTCACTTAATTCTGATAAAATTTTCAGAAAACAAAACTTAATATCTTCTGTAATTTTGCTTCTCAAGTAGCTGTATCTTGATTTGAGGATGTTTAGATGGTTGTACTGGAAAACAGGGCAAAAACACTGAGGAAGAAAATCTTTTTTGCAGTGTAAAAGCTCTTGATGAATGGCAGAGCAGGTAAAAAAAATAAGAAAATGTCATTGGCCGGGAGGATAACCTGTTGAAAACAATCATTTTATCAGACCTTCAGCTACAAATCAGATTGCATAGTTGTCCATGTGCGTGTCGTTCGTGAGGAAACGAGTGGCTGAAAGGTGTAAACAGAATATGTGCTCTATCTCGGGATTAACAGCTTCAGTGTTCCCCTGCTGTCATCAACCCAAAGACCATCAGCGGGGACGGGACTTGTCCTTCAACACCTCTCAGAAAGCCTGGAGACATTCCTCGGTCGCTTAAGAGCTTTCTGAAGTGTATTTAGGGGGAGGTGTTATCAGATCCCCAGTGTTCTTGAGGTGGGAGTTTGCTGATAAAGCCCCTCTCTGCGCTCTATAAACACACCAGCTGTCATTTTACTCTCACAATGCCATTGTTTCAGACTGCGAGATTAAGTGGGACCGGCATGCCTGTGTCTATAGGGGTGAAAAAGTCAGAATATCTCATTTTTCTTGGTTTGTGGTGCTTGCTAAGACTATTGCCATTGCATTGCTCAGACTTCACTAGCCGCGTTTCCATTTCCCTTCAAATTGCGCATATTGAAATTGTGAATTGAACATACGGCAATGGAAACATGTCAATTTCGCTAAAACTCCCATATATTGCAAAAAAGTTTTTACGCTCGCATGAGGTGTTTTTTCAGGCAATTCAAAAAATTTATATTTCGCAAAACTGAAATGGAAACAGTTTTTGCGCATTTACAGTCACCTGACGTACATAACAGTCGATCATTCTTTAAAGATGGCGTGATATGTTTGGACAGAAGACGAGACAGAGTTCTTTATTAAACTCATAAAAGACAAAAGTATTATGGGAATACTGGATTCTAAACAACAAAGAAATGCCACATTCATCAAGACCTTGAAGAAGAAATGAGGGCGAAACACCTTATATGTGTCGCTCACAAGTATAAGGGTCTTGTTTAGATTAATGTTCGGATAACACGCCTACGTCTCCTTCGATTTAAAACACTGGCTAGAGCGGTAGCTGGGATATACTTAAACCTACCAACGCCTGTAGCCATCATTTTTGGAATGACTTATCACAAGAAGAAAAAAATACTCTTTAGTCACATAACATCAGTTGATTGGAAACGCCGTTAGTTAATATATGTTTTTAAAATAGTTTTTTATCAACATTTAGAAAATATCGCAAAAGTTTTTTGCGCGAATCTGTAATGGATATGCGGCTACTGTAAAATCGAACAGTAAAATTAATTCGTTCATTTCACTCAAAAAGTACTGAAAGTTCAATAATAGAAAAAAGTTAACATGAACTCAGTAATTGATTATATTAAGCTGAACTTAAACTGAATGAGTTGCGACAGATTTATAGTTCCCAGCATGCTTTGAGACAGACTGAGTAAGGAGAATAAATGTTGAAATTAAGTGTGTTTTTCCACAAGAATAAAGGCCTTGACATACTTCTTTTCGCAAGCAGCTTTACAGTATTAATCATGGAAAAACAATGTCAGTCAACTTCATTTTCTGCTATAAAGCGTCTCTCCAGTGTGCTCATGTTTTTAATCGCGGACGTCAGACCTCGACGGACTGAACAGAAGAAATAAATCAAAGTAGGTTTCCACGTAAAAGAAGGCGGAGCCTCAGAGTCACGGACCAATTTTTTAAAAGCCAGAGCGAACTTCCTGAAAGTTTGCATTGACAAGCTGTTTCGAACTCAAAGAACAAACTTCAAACAAACATCGTTTTAGCCTGATTTTGTTTCAAAATGATGTCACACCAGATTGTTCTTCGATTTTGCTTGAAGTACAGTATATTGGAGCCTTTAATTTAGAGATGTGATAGTCTCTTTGCTAGCTTACATTAGCACATGCAAGTCTGCTATTGGTTGCTAGTCAAAATATTTGACTTGATATAATGTTTATACGATCAAATTTCGATGAGTTAGCTTAGTCAATATTTCAGGTAAATTGCAATTAATATTCTTGTGCAAAATCAAAATCAACAGTTTTTCTAACTTAATCTTTGAGTTTGTTTACTTAAAAAACGTTAGATTTATTTTTTTAACTGATTTCCTCAAATATTTTTGAGTTGTGGTTAGGACAGTGTTGGATAGAGACATTTGGTATTATTTGTCTAAATGATCGGACTTAAAATGTTAATCTGGCTGATGATAAAACATGCAAAAATCCCACAGGATTGCATGAGGGAGAGACCCAAGCCATTTCTAAAGACCAAAATATCACCTGAGAATGCTGGACTCCTTTCACTTGGACCAGTAAGAAGCCACCCTAAACACCCTAGCAACCACATAGCAACAAGACAAAAATACAGAGGAAGAAAATCATTTCATTGCAGTGCGTGGCATCATAGCCGTGGGTTTGCATGGATGAGCAATAAGCACTCCCATTTTCTTCAGAAAATCTGGTTAATATTTCTAATATAACTAACCCCCCTCAATGTTGCCCTTTCCTTTAGTTTTTCTAAGTTGTTTGTTCCTGGTATCCACAGTACAGAGAGCTGAAATGTGCCGATAAAAGAATGAGAGAATATGAACACACACCTGCTGTTAGACTAACACCCAAACGCTCTAAAAATATGCTTCCTGGCATCTTAGAAACTGCCTGACCTTCAAAACAACTCCAAAAAAGAGTTTTTATAAATATATATATTTAACATCTGTTGTTTTAAATCTGATGCTCTGAAGCTGGCAAGATTATAATTGGGTAGTTGACAAATAACATGATCTTTTCATTCAGCAACCAATTTAAGGTGCTATAATGGCCATGGTGTCTTTTTTCCACGTTTTAGTCACATTTTAATGATGCTACCAAAGTCTGGACATGAAAAATGTTGTTTCAAATTGTTTTAGATGAAGTATAGCATGTCACACTGGCAATGTTTCCATCCACCTCTTTTTATGCACATTTTTGGGATGTCGCATAAAAACAATGCTGGATAGAAACACCATAAATTCTAAAAATGCACATAAAAAATGTATACGCTCAATAAAGGTGGATAATTTTTTTTATCTGATAAGACGACATGCTCATAAACTACGATGGAAACACATTTACCGAATAAATCCCTCGATGAGCAACAACAAACTGACATGACTTTGCCTCAGCAGAGGCTGTGATTGGATAACTGGACTAACCAGCGGACCAATCGCATTGCAGCATCTCGAATGTTGGTTTTGTTGTTTGGAAATGCTTGAGCTAAAGTCTGTCATCAGAGTGATTTGGTTTAATTCCTCCCAGAAGCGTCTCACACGATTAAGTTCTCAAACACCAGCATCCGAGCGCAAGATCATGACAGCGTTTATTGCGTCTCGTCTGCAGCTCTGAGACGCAACTCATTTATGATGGAGGAATAAAGAGCCACAGTGGCTCCCCGATTGCTGCAACTCCTTTTTTATTACTGATTTTCTTTGGCGCCAATTTCCCAGGAAGTGACGGTTTTGTTTTCTTGAACACATGGGACGGAAACATGGCTCTATTCGCAAATGTTAATGCGATATTCCAATTTTGCTAAAATAAAATTGCAACTTTGGATGGAAACGCAGCTATTGATACTGCTTGACATGTCATTTCAACTGTCCAAATGCATAAAATAAACCTCTTGGAGCCAATGCCAGTCAAGGGTGTTGTTTGGCTTCAGTTGCCTTTTGGAAAACAAGTGAAATCCAACTTTTTACACTGAATCCAGGCAGTGTTGAGTCTCCTAATCATAAGAAGGATGTGGGGATATTTATTTTTGCCTGTGGAGTCTATAAAGTCCTTCAAAGTTATTCTCCAACTGAGCTGTTGAGTGATATCAGCCCCTCACATCCAATCCGAGAATTGATGTTCACCGAAGGCGAGAAACCCCAGCGCAGACACCAGTGAGGTGATTTGTTAGATTGAACAAGGGTTTCTGGGGCGTGTATTGATTGTGTAACCTTCAGTCATGGAGCTGTGCTTTCTCAAGCCCTGACTGATGAAGCTGCTTCTTGGTAATACACTTTGAGGTACTTTAACTTGAGGACAATGTGGCCTGAACTGATCTGACAAGATTTATGAATATCTGAACACAAAATATATTAACAACAAAAAGAACAGAGCCTCTGCTTTAAGACAAAAACTTGTTTTATTCTAGCTTCATGCATTTGATCAACACTTGAAAGTGGGTAAAATTTTTGTATTTTCACAATTGCGAGAAATAAACTCATAATTCTCACTTTTTTTTGCAATTCTGAGGAATAAAGGTAGTCTTTTTTCCCTTAGAATTGGACGCAATTGCGAGTGACATCTTTTCTCAGAATTGTGAGATATAAACTCACTTTAAAAAGTCTGTTTGATTCAGAGTTTTTTCTTCAGAATTGTTAGTTTTCAGAAGAGTTTCTTGGCCCCCAGAATATATTGTTTATGAATATCTGAACATGCAATATATCAAAAAAGAAAAAGAAAAAAAGAACAGAGCCTCTGCTTTTAGACAAAAACAACTTGTTTTATTCTAGCTTCATGCATTTGATCAACACTTGAAAGTGGGTAAGTTTCATTAAAAAACAACAACATTTTGAGCAAAAAGCTGAGAATATTGCGTTTTTGTCGAAGACCACATCTGGATCAGATTCAGAACGATGATCCAAACAAATATGGAGCAGTTCGAGTCCATCAACATCCCTCGTCCTGGGTCAACTTTTTATTCTGTAACATTAGGCATTTATATGCTGTTAGTGTTGATGATTGTGTTATTTTACATATGCATCTGCTTACATATGCTATCACGTATGCTACAGGACTCTTTCAGATGATGTGTAATAGCACACCCTACTGTATAACAGTGAAAACACAGAACGAGAACGGCGGGGAACGAGTTAATAAGCTTGACCTTGTTAACTCATTCACACACAACATTGCATCTTTATGGTGGTTGAGTTACATCCGTTTTAGATCATCTACTAAGATGAATAAAAAAAAATCTGTCAAAAATGGCATATATAAGAAAAATACAAATTGTAGATTTTTTACTATTTAATTGGTAAACTAATTTTGTTCTTGCTTAATGAGAAAAAGTTCCCTGTTCACCTCATCTATGTCTGGGTGAATCCCACGAAAAAATGTGCAGGTCATATTTCACCCCAAAATCGCATATTTTTTAACGATAACAACACTGATTCTTATGGATGCTTGTTTCCGCCACAGGTAATTGTGACTTTTTATCTCACAATACATAAAGTCGCAATTGCGTGTTATAAATAAAGTTGAGTTGAGAATCTATGGAAGCCTGTTTCCGCCACAGAATAAAACATTTTAAAAGATAATTGCGACTTTTCATCTCACAACTGTGAGATATAAAATGAGAATTGCGAGAAATAAACTCACAATTTTTTCGCAATTCTGAGGAATAAAGGCAGTCTTTTTTTTCTTAGAATTGGACGCAATTGCGAGTTTATATCTCGCAATTCTGACATCTTTTCTCAAAAAAAAAAAGTTTTTAAAAGACTTTAAAAAGTCTGTTTAATTCAGACTTTTTTCCTCAGAATTGCGGGTTTATATGTCACAATTCTTAATATCTACCAATTGCGTGTTATAAAGTCATTATTGCAAAGATTATTTCTCACAATTACGAATTTATAACACGCAATTGCGACTTTATGTATTGTGAGATAAAAAGTCACAATTACCTGTGGCGGAAACAAGCATCCATAAGAATCAGTGTTGTTATCGTTAAAAAATATGCGATTTTGGGGTGAAATATGACCTGCACATTTTTTCGTGGGATTCACCCAGACATAGATGAGGTGAACAGGGAACTTCGGCAGTAATGAGTGAAGTGGCAGTTAACAAAATCCAGAGGCTAACCCGAAACAGTCTCAAGATATGACACATGCTGTGGGAGCGTTTAAGGGTAAATCATTTCCACATGTCCTGAGGAAATAAGGATGAGGGGTTTAAATACCTCAGCTCTAGCCAGGTAATGTGTGTTAATGAACAGCAGAGGGTTTATTAAGGCCTAATTGGGGATTACACTGAAATGATTGACGTCAGATGGAGTTGAGGGGAAGGACGCCACATGGTACTGTTCATCGTGGCTACCGCTACGGGTCTGATGTTTTCAGGGCTTCACAATTTTCCACACCAGTGTGAATTCAACAGTTATATGAATAAAAGTGCTTGCGTTTGCTGTTTCTGCAGATATAGACGAGTGCTCTTTTGACCGGGCGTGTGACCACACATGTGTGAACTCACCTGGAAGTTTCCAGTGCTACTGCCACAAAGGTTACGTCCTCTACGGCGTGGCTCACTGCGGAGGTACGTGATGCATTGTGGGATTTTTTTCTGGAGAGTTTTGTGAGTTTCTGTGTTTCAAGAATATCTAAACATTCTATAAAGGGTAACTCTCGCCAAAATGCAACCTAGGCTCTTTTTAATCTACTCTAGGCAAACTTTCGTTTAAAAGCATAATTAGAAAGGAAACGCCACTTTTAAGTTTGACCGTATTTTCGTTTTAGGTTAAAATGCCTTGTGAATGGAAGTGAATGGGGCACGACTATGATAGCATCAAAAATCACTATTTTTTAAAACACTAAGAAGGCTCGACACAACATGAAACTTTGCTCGAAGTATCACCAGGGGCTCTACACATGAACTCGAGCATTGAGAACATTGTTTGTGTACAAAGAGTTTACTAAAAAGAAAGATTTTGAACAACTCACTGTGTTTTCGTCCGCCGGCATTTTGTCAGTCAAAAATAGTCGATCTCCGTCACAGGGAGGAGAGTAAGGATGGAAAGCTCCTAAAGCTTAGTTCCATATAAATTCACGGATAATTTGTTGTTTTCTCGTTAGTGAAAATCAATATTGACCTTGTATTTGAAAAAGGATCCTCATATAAGAAGCAATACTAAAATTCAGAATGAGTCAGTTCATTCACATTCGGAGATCGACTATTTTTGACTGATTTTTGACAAAATGTCGGCGGACGGAAACAACAACAGCTACAGTGAGTTGTTCAAAATCTTTCTTTTTAGTAAACTCTGTGTTCACAAACAGTGTTCTCAATGCTTGAGTTCATGTGAGCCACCCCTGGTGGCTTCATGTTGTGTCGAGCCTTCTTAGTGTTTTAAAAATAGTGATTTTTTTTTATGCTATCATAGAAGTGCCCCATGCACTCCCATTCACAAGGCAATTTGACCGAAAACGAAAATACGGTCAAACTTAAAAGTGGTGTTTCCATTCTAATTATGCTTTTAAACGAAAGTTTGCCTCAGGTAGATTAACAAAAAGAGCCTAGGTTGCATTTTGGCGAGAGTTACCCTTTAATCATAATACATGTACTTGAGAAGCAAAATTACTTAAGATATTAAGTCTTGTTTTCTGATTTCACTCTATGCTTAAAACAAATTAAATACGGGTGTAAGAAAAAGGAACTTAATTTAAAGGGAAAACAAGTTTGTTTTTTCTTGTTTGAAGTTTAAAAGTGTGCATTTTGTTATCTAACATCATTTTGCTTCTCAAGTAAATGTATCTGGATTTAAGAACGTTTAGATATTTGTACTGGAAAACAAGACACAAATACTGAACATAATTTTTCCAGTGTAGAGAAACTTCTAATAGATAACTCATGTTGGTAGACTCACTAACTCTACCTTGGGCAAACACATCCAATGAAAACTGAGCCTGTCCCATATAAATGCTCTTTAGTTTCCTCGGGCAGCAGTCAGGACCCTGAACCAATCTTTAAAAGATGTTCAGAGCTTGGTGTAAGGCACTTAACTAGATTACTCAGCAAATAACATATATATTTGCAGGTTTATCTGTGAAATGGCACTTACTACTTTTGGATGGTCAGGAATAAGGTCTCTTGTACACTGCAAAAAAAAGCCATTTTCTTCCTTAGTATTTTTGTCCTGTTTTCCAGTACAAATATCTAAACATTCTTAAAGGGAAAGTTCACCCTCAAATGAAAATGAATTCGTCATTTACTTACCCTGGTGTTGTTCTAATGCAGTATATTGTTCTTTTTTTTTCGGACCACAAAAGGGTAATTAAAGAAAAATAATGTCCCGCTCGCGCTCGGGTATACGATAGGGTTTGGTGAAAAACAACCAGAAATGTAATGTAAGGAAAACCCTGACCTTGGCCGACATGCGTGTTCTTGAGACTCTATTGGTGCCGCAGTTCACTCCAACTCACCCAGAAAATCAAGATTAATAGATGCGCAACATGAAATACGACACCTAGAAATCCCCAAAAAGTATCCATGTACTTAAAGGGATACTTCACCGATTAGCATTAAGCTTTGTATCAGTAGAAACCCAGTAGTATTTTCGAATGCCCGTGCTTCCCTCCCTTGTGTCCCCCTGAGACGAGAGATCTCTGTATTGTGTGTCTGGAAAAAAACCTTGTTTGTCCAAAAAGGCTTGTTTGTCCAGAGGCGAGAGACTCCAGCCAGTAGGAGGAGCTCGTTCCGCATGTGTTCAAAGCGCCCATAGGGGGATCTCACGATAAAACGCCGTCTTTTCAGTTTCGAGTCGACTAGTAGCCTAGTTGTATCATTTCTTCTGACACTGCCCTCTGTAACCGGTAGGCGTGGCTTGGGAGTGTCCTCGTAGGGCAGCGAAGCAAGTGCATTCTGGGAGTTGTTGTCTTTCATCCACATGAGCCAAAAATACATTTTCTGGCTTTTCTCAGTCTAGAAGGCACCAACTTCTAAAATAATTTCACATTTCTACTACATAAATGACCCAATTTAATACACATTTATCTTTCCAGTGAAGTGAACTGTGACTTCAGGAAACAAGACTTAATATCTTAAGTCATTTTGCTTCTCAAGTAAATGTATCTTGATTTAAGAATTTTACTGGAAATCATGGCAAAAAAAATACTAAGTATACGAAAATAATTTTTTTTGCAGTGTAAATAACCAATTTCAGATAAAGCCAGTGTTAAATGGCATGCAGAATCAAACCGTGGCTATCATGTGAGATGGTTTCTTCTTGTCTAAGTGTGTGACTCTAGGCTGCACCAGTGCACTTGTTTCAGGGTTGATTAAGCAGATGAGGACAGCTCATTTAGTGATATATGTGTCTTACTATTGTTGAGATGACCAGAAATAATGAATGTTTCACTCCGTTAGCTTTTAGATAACACCTAGATTAATGAAGCACTCTCTTTTGTCTACAGAGAATGGTCACCAGTTTCCCATTGACAGCTTATCTGCTGGGAAATAGATGTTAAAGATTGCCATATTATGTCCTTTTTCAGTCTTGATTTTATTTTTGGCTCTACCAGAATAGTATGCTTGAATGTTCAAAAACACATTATTTTTCCCATATTCTCAATTGACCATTCGCAAAGACTACTTCCCCTTTAGTTATGGTTGCTATGTCCGACATGCGACGCCGCTCTCACACACACACACACACCATGTTTTCACGCAGTGAATAATACATCGTGGAGCAGAGAGGACAGTGACAACCCGCTGACAGGCAGGACAGACCAGCTTACTTTTGATATGAAACAAAGTCTCAACTTTCAAATTTGGTAATTTTTTTACGAAATTTAAACAATAAATACCGTTTTGTGGCTCTTTAATGTGTCTGACAGATCGCTGTAGAGCCTCTTAAAGCTGCTCGTGAACCGATCATCTCTTCCTTCTAGTTAATTTATAGCATCAAATAAACATGAAAGAACATCAGAAGTGTTGTTTTAACCGCGGAAAGACATCAGTACACTCCGTTTTTCAAGTTCAAATCCTCCAACGTTAATCTACTAACTCTCCTGACTGCTTTGTCGGACAAAAATGGCAGATTCGGCGGATGGCGGATTATGATTGGTCAGATCGCCTGTCAATCAAACTCCCTGCGAAGGGTCAATTGTTGCAGTTCCTCTCTTCCCAGTCTGTCAGTAACGCTCTGTTTAGTTCCTGTCCCTATGAAGCCCCTCCTTCTGAAAAGCACACTGTGCTCTGATTGGTCAGCTGGACTGGTGTGTTGTGATTGGTCAAGAGCTTCGAGCGTGTTTGGGAAATGTCCTTCCCCTTACCATAACCACCAGTTTCAAGACACTACTAACTAACTCAACCAGGCCCCGCCCCTTTATTCTGCGTATGAATTATTTAAATGAGGAATATTGTGACGTGTTTGTTCCCGGAAGAAAACTCAAGACTACAATGGAGGCGTTTCAGGGAGTTCAGAAACACTGACACTGATATAGAGATGAACTCCCGCTGGAGGGACTTTGTGCTTTGCAGAGCTTTTTCATGCTCAAACAGCAACATTACACACTAAAGAAAGATGAACACGTTAAAAAGCACAGTATGTCCCCTTTAAAGCTGCAACAGACTTTAGTTCAGAATTGATTGTTGCAGAGTTTACAGTAATAGTACACGTACAGTATAGTCTGGTTTTAGTCTTTCTCCATTCCAGTAGATGTGAGCTGGACTGGAAATGGCTGTCTGAGGGTGTTACCAAGAAGGCCACCTGCCCTAAAAGGGACTTTTTAGCTATAGAAGTGTCAGCACAATGTTGATTTTTCTCTTCCCCTGTCCCCCTTCCTCGATCTTTAAATTAATGAAGGCTCGGGCTCCAGACAGGTAAAGGAAAAGTGAAAGTGAAAGGTTTAGCCTGGAGCCGGTTCAAATCTGATGGGGAATAAGAGATTGACAAAGAGAAGTGAAACCAGACTAGCCTAGCAAGCAAGATCTTTATTTCTTCAAGAAACTCTCGCACTCCCACTTTTCAGAAAGCAAATTTGTTGAAACACACCTTTTTTCTCTGACTCTGTTTCTAATACACTCGGTCAAACTTTTTTCCTCTCATTTGCCTTTGGATTTCTGGGGATTTTCTGGTTTTGTTCCGGTGTTGGGATGTATTTTTCTATTGTAAAAAAAGTTTAGAGAGTTTATTAGAGTATGTTTTACAAGAAAATACTATTTCAGTTTTTCTACTTTAAAATGTCACTTTAATTCAAAGTTACATGCTGTTTCTTCGTAATTACTTTCTGTAAAGCAATTTCTGAGTGAAAATTGTTTCTACACCAATTTTTTTCTGTGAAAATTGCTAATGCCAACTTGTCAGATATCTTTTTTTTTTGTCCATAGGTACATTCAATTCACGTACTTATTAACCTGTTTAACCTTTATTATGCACTATTCTGTGAAGTTTTGTAGAGTAAAAAGTACTTTAAAAAGTGCACTTTAAATGTCTAGATGATGCTCTTAATTTACCAAAAAAAAACAAACAAAAAAAATTATGGGATGTTACATTCATATACGGTTGACGTTTACATAGTGCATTGAATTTAATTTAATTTATTTATAGTTTAATTTAATTGATTTATAGTGCGTCATTTAGGACACAAGTCATGTCTGTTAGATCAGCCCATGCCTGTCTGTTTAGTCACACTGGAAATGGAAGGTCAAATGGAGTGCAATGCATTGTGGGATACAGTGTGGGTTGCTCTGGTTGTATTCTGCAGTAGTTTATCCAGAAAGTCTGTGCATACAGTAAATCCAGTTGAATGCCCATATTTTCCTTTAAATCAATCAATCAATCATTTATTTGTAAAGTGAGAACAAAGATAGTCGAAAATTGGGCTAGACAACATCATATAAATTCTGGAATTCAACAGCACTGCACATTCGCCATACAGGGGGAAAAGTCATAACACAAATACATGTATTTAAATGCTTACATCCGCTTCATTTAGACTTTATTATAAGCCTTCTCAAAGAGATATGTTTTTAGTTTTTGCAATTCAGTCATTATTGTTCTAACAAATGGCCTTTATAACAAAGACCAGATATTTGTAATTGTTTTGTTTTATAGATATCGATGAGTGCAGCATTAACCGGGGCGGCTGTAAATTCGGATGCGTGAACACTCTGGGGAGTTACGAGTGTACCTGTCCTCCTGGATACAAACTGCTCTGGAACAGGAAGGATTGTGTCGGTATGTGGACAAGAGTGCCACCTAGAGGCCATTCAGAAGCCACTAGAACATAACTGAACTCTTCAGGTTCAGATGCAAATGCCAAAGAGTGCTTTCAGTTGTCATAAATAAGTCAATTCCTTGTCTTTGCAAAAAATTATTGGACCAATGAGATGTTTTAATGCATACTAATACAGGACAAATGCAATGTTATTAAGTCAAACCTGTAGTTTCTGCACATCATACAGAGCTCGTGAAATGTGCGTCCAGTCTGGTGTCCCCCAAAGCCACCCTCACTTGCAGTAAGACGGGGAAAAAAGAGAGCTGCTCTCTCACATGTGCGTCCAAAGCACATTATCTATCAGGTACACACCAAAAAACACTTTGTAACTTCAGTATAACCACATAACACACTTGACCATTCAACTCTAATGCCAATTTTGGTTTTACGTTTCACAGAATCAGACAGCAGTTATTCTGTCAGCTGTGGAATACCCATCCTGCGAGGTAAATCCCAGAGCAGATTAAACGCAAGCAACATCCACACATGCATAGGTAAGACCATACACACGTCCTCTGAACACCTTCTTGGTTATTGGTTATTAATGGTCCGCAAATAGGGGACACTTTGGTGTCTCATTGTATTTCCTTTTTAACAGTATACTGTAGGAACCCATACAGGTGATCCCATTTTTGTTGTAAATACTATTATAGAAACTGGTAAATATATTAGCTATGTGTGTATCAATAACTATAAATCAACATTTGGCCATAAACTAGCTAGCCCCGGCTGAGTATCAGCTTAAGGCAAGACACTACAGGAAAAAATATTGTTTATGTTGTTGTTGTTGTTTTTCATCCATCAGTCAATTTTGAGATTTTGGGCTGTTTGGCCTTTCATAACATGTTGTTTCAGGCTAGTGGAAAGAAAACATTAAAAATACACTTTAAGTGTTTATATTATTGCACTTTATCTATATGCGGCTGTCGGCTGTAGATTTTAATTACAATACACATCTTTAAAGGGTTAAAAGTCTTTTTTCTCTGACGGGTTTGTTTGTATATCATTCGCCTGATTCTATACAAAATTTTAATCCTAAAAACATGGTGAAAATGTATTTTTTTTCCTGTCTGTTCACAGTATTTTCTGATTTATGGAGTGATAAAAAGAGATATCCAAAATCCCCTCAGTAAAAACCTTTAACTCTAATATGTCAACAAAATGAAACAAGAATTTTAAACCTGGCTTTATCCAATGTTCATATTTTTGTTCTGGAATTTGATGCAAATTAGACATTAGACAAAACAAAATAACTCTTAATGTAATTAACCAGCTGGAAAAGTATGGTGATATTATTAGTTAATTTGTTTAGCCTATTCATCTGTGGTGTAATGCCTTAATTAAGGCTAAACTTGCAACGCTGTTACCTGTTCTGGTGTAAAAAAAAAGTTATTAGTCTGATTAGTGTTGTTGTTTTTAATGGTAATAAATAAAAATCACAGTCAAAGGGTATTTTTAGATATCCTTATGGTAATGGATGCCACATATAAAATGAATAAAAAATCAAACAGATCATTAACTCATCTCCTGTTGTTATCAGTCAACATTTTCTAAATGTTAAGCACCTCAATTTCACTGATCATTTGCTGAAAAGGAGAAAAAAAAGTCATTTTCTAAGACATTCATGCCCTATTTTTGTATTTTGTTGAAAGTGCCAGCAAACAGAACCTGGAAACCGATGAGACGTTTCTTTTGAGCAGCTGCAGCCAATGATTCTGAGAAACATAATGACAGATACATCACAGCTATCCAATTACATGATCACTTGATGCGCTTGGCAAATTAGAAACTTGTTTACCATGCCTGATGTTTGTTTTGATGTCAGACTCGTTTCACATTAGGATGCCTGTCACGGCACACTATAATCTCAAATTGCTGTTCCTCATAAGTGTTCAGAGTGAGCATGAAGCTAACATGAATCTGCTTCAAATGTTCAAAGACCACAAACCAGCCCAGCTGGTTTTATTTCTCCAGTCAAACATGTCTAATGTAGCGAGCCAGCAGCTGTGAATGAATGTAGTTAGCTAGTAGTTGTCAGGAAGGGCTTTATATGAATCATGTTGAGTTGTGTGTCAAAGCCTCTTTGTTTGGTTTAGAGACTCAGGCTCCTCCAGTGAAGCAGACGGCATCCTTTCGGATCAAGAACGCCAAATGCTACCTGCACCCGAAGCATAAGGGGAGAGCGGAGGACAGCGGCAGACAGATCGGGCCAGGTCAGAGGTCATAGGGCCCAGGAAATGAAGGGTACCATATCATTTTGATGGTCCCTGTAGTGGAATAAGCTTTTAGTAGAGGGAGTTGCATTCTTGTTTTGCTACATAAACAGTGATAATTGCGACATTAAAGAGATAGTTGCCCAAAAATTAAAATTCTGAAAACTCGCCCTCATGTCGTTTCTAAACCAGTAAGACTTTGGTTAATCTTTGAAACACAAATTAAGTAGGTAGTAAGTAGGTCCAGGTAACCAAACCGTAAAAGGTTATAGGCAAAAAGTTATCTTAAAATTAATTCATATGAACTGAGTGGTATGATCCAGGTTAAAAAGATAGTCATTTTATATTATGAAGCATTTTAATTTTGGCTTTTATTTGCATCTAAACAATAATCGACACACATACATACACAAACCTCATTGTTTTCATGCATCACAAAAGATGCATTTACTTGAGAAGCAAAATTACATTAGGCAAGGCAAGGCAAGTTTATTTATATAGCACATTTCATACACTATGGCAATTCAAAGTGCTTTACATAGAGAGGAATAAAAATAATCACAAAAATAAAAGCAAGGAAAATTAAAACAGTTATTCAAAATGCTTTACATAGAAAGGAATTAAAATATCGCACTATGGCAATTCAAAGTGCTTTGCATAGAAAATAAGCACAAAATTAAAGCAAGGGAAATTAAAACAGTTATAAAAGGAATTAAAAGAGATAAATGATACAGTTATTAGAGGAAAATTAATTAAAGTAGTAAAAAGATGATACATAGAATAAACTTCTCATCAGAAAAACACCGGTGTATCTTATTTTGCATATAGTTTTACTCTGACACTGTGTCTGTGGTGTTTATTCGGTGGGCCTACAGTAAGAATTCCATTGGACGTCTCCAATGGACCCGATTTTTCCCTAAAATCAGACAGGAGGAGCTCTACGACTGACCTCGGGTTCACTGCCCCATCAGTCCGCACCCCAAAAAAACCTGTGACTAGGGATTACTTAGAAAACTTGAGTACTGGTAATATTATGATCAAAGTCTTATAGGTTTGAAATAACATGAAGGTGAATAAATTATGACACTTTTCATTTTTGGGTGAACTATTTCTTTAAATCTCACACATTCTAAATTCCATGCAATATATTTAAAAACGGTTAAGGACTTGTTGACATAATCTATTAACAATGTCACTCCGAAATGTGAAACACTGACATTTAAATGCCCTTTTTGTGAATAATAACTTGATTTGTAGGTGGTCAACCATGCAACAACTGCCTGGTCACATTTGTTAACCTGAAGTGTGACTCGTCTAAGAAGTCCAAAGGTCGTCGAGCGCGTAACCCGTCAAGCAAAGAGGTCACACGCATCACTCTGGAGCTGGAGGCTGAGGTCAAGCCAGGGGACACCACCGGTGAGTCTCACATCCTCGCCTAAAATAAACACTTCCTCAGTATTTTTGTCTTGTTTTCCAGTACAAATATCTAAACATTCTTAAAGGTGCAATATGTAGTTTTTCGCCACTAGAGGTCGCCTATTCAAAACAAAGGCGTAGCTTGCGAGATTGAGCGCAGAATCATGGGAGATGTTGTCTTCACCTCACAACCCGTGGAAAAGAATCTGACGGGACTCGGGCAGAAATAATATTCATAGCTGAGATTATTAACGTCACTGTAGTATGAAGCAGAGCTGGAGCGATTGCTAATGACTTTTATCATGCCACAGACGTTGTTTCGGCGTCTTCAGGTCAAGCGTATGTGGGGTAACGCAGCGCTGTTTTATCATTAACATTTGCCTGTTGAAAATGATGTTATAACATTACTCTGTGCGTTCGCTCGGCGGCTGCTGTGAGACACTTGTTGCACACTGCACTATCGACATTAGAATATTATATTAATAAATGCTGGATTAATGCATGCAATTAATTTTAAAACATACTGTATGATGGAGAAAATGCTGCATTACTGTTCCTAAAAATAAAGCTGCATCTGATTATGTTATGTTAGCCACTTGACAAAATAGTGTTGTCTCTGAGGCAAAACATGGTAAAAACATGGTACTCTGGCAAAATCAAGAAAACAAGCGATTCAAACAATAAGACTAACAGTGTTGAGGTGTATAACAATGATTAGTTTTCTGCCTATAAATGTATCCAAACAGTTGTTCCCTTGTCTAATAAAACATAATATATTAAAGCGACTTTGTTGTTTCCATGGTTTGGTGTTACCCTCGGAAATCGAGGGTAACGCGGGCATGATGCCACATAGGCGACGCAATGACACAGTCCGTGTCCTGGTTAAAATTGCTTAATTCTCTGGATTTATACATTTTTGGAAACATCTGGGATAATGTAAGTATAACACTGTTCTAGTGGTTTTTGGAGATTTTAATCTTACATATTATGCCTTTAAATCAAGATACATTTACTTGAGAAGCAAAATGACTTAAGATATTAAGTCTTGTTTTGGAAAAAAATGATTCTCAACATTAAGTAACTTTACACTTAAAGCATAAAGTCACTTAATTTTGATACATTTTTCGGAAAACAAGGCTCACTATCTTCAGCAATTTTCCACCTCAAGTAAATGCATCTTTTATGAAGATTTTTTTTTTTATATTTGTATTGGAAAACAAGACAAAAATACTGAGGAAGAACATAATTTTTTGCACTGCACAGGATGAACGAAGTGCACTGCATTTTAAGTCATGACGTTCATCTTGTTCTCCTGTAGGGAGCTGTAACATGATGTGTCAAAGGCAGCGCATGGAGCAGCAGATGAAGTCGTACATTAAAGCCCTGAAAAAATCCATTAACCAGGAGCGTTTCCTCATCCGTGTGGCTGGGCTGGAGTACGAGGTCGCGCAGAAGCTCCCGCAGGCGGCACTGAGGCAGGAGAACTGCGGACCGGGCCGAGAGAAAGACAGCGGCCGCTGTGGTAAGAACGGAAGAGTGAGTGGGGCCTGTTATTCATGAACCCCTTGAATAATGCAAGGGCTTCCTATTGCCCAAACAGTAGAGCATGGCGCCTTCTACGCCAAAGTCATGGGTTTGATTCCCAGGGAATTAAATATAAATGTAATGAATGCAGAGTTGCATTGGATAAAAGCACTGCCAAATGTTTAAATGTAAGGGTGCTATATCATAAAACATCCCAGCAAGCAATTTTGCATTTTAAAGACATCTAATAGCCGTCCAAACACAGCCCAGACATCAAAAAACAAGGCTATTAGACGCCTTTTAAACCGCAAAATTGCTTGCTGGGATACTATCAACAGATAAGAATGAGCAAGAGCATCTACTAGAGATAGAAACTCAAGATGGTTTGAGACTTGAATGGATATTAGGGGTGTAACGATACCCTCACGTCACGATTCGATACATATCACTATACTGAACTCACGATAGGATATTATTGCGATACTGCAACACATATGATAAAAGGTTCACAAAAAATGTAGTTGTTGATTCAAATGCTAAATTTGGTATTAGTAAATGAATAGGCTTGCTTGTAACCCAATGCACAGGACAATAGTGACACCGGAATAACTGACTGAACTGACTAAAGCAAAGTTTAGCTTGTTAGTAAATATTTGCAAGACGAATTTGAGCATTTTGCATTGATCGCTTGAAACTGCAGGGTTTGTTTTATTATTATCATTGAACAAAGATCCCAGGGGATACATGCATCACAAAAAAAAAAACATTTTCAAACAAGATACAGTAAACAGAGACAGTCTACAAAAAAGTCAATAGAAAGCAATAGAAATTAAACATACAATACGTGAATTTGAAACTTCAGGGTCTTCAGAGTTAAAGTCAGTTTCAGCGTCCTCACTGCTGCCCCCTGCTGGCTGCTCTCTCTCAGTCAGATGTTTGCCTGGGTCATACTACCATGGAGAGCAGGAGCGCTGCGTCCACTGCCCACCTGGAACCTTTCAGGAGCGTGAAGGTCAGCTGGCCTGTGACCTTTGCCCTGGAGGAGACCGCCATGGTCCACCAGGGGCCCGCAACATCACGTCATGTGCAGGTGACCAGCCTTAATCCATGTGCCTTCTACTTGCTAATGGATGTAAATGTGTTAAACTAAAAGTATGTGACATTGTATCGTATGATGAATCCACTATTGTAAAACCTTGAAGCAATTTTCTCTTGGAGTAACTTTGTTCTGTTTCTCTTTCTCTTTTTTACAACAAAAATGAACCATCACTGAACTTACTTAAGCTGGACTATGACGCTATTTTCTTCTAGAAACAAACTTTGTTGCATTATTTTCCTGTTATCACTGTAAATCTGCTTTGAAACAATCTGTATTGTAAAAAGCACTATATAAATAAAGGTGACTTGACTTGACGCAAGGACCTTTTTATTAATAATAGATACAGAATATATTTTAATGGCGATATGTGTGTGTATATTGAGAATGACATCAATCAATGGTATCTGTAATTGTATGATTATACAATAAAGTAAAGAAGTAATTTTTGTCTTTTTATAGGACAATGTCCACCAGGGTATTTCTCCAGCGATGGGTTCAAGCCCTGTCAGTCGTGTCCCCTGGGAACGTACCAGCCCGACCCAGGACGAACTCTCTGTTTCCCCTGTGGAGGCGGGCTCGGTACCAAAAGAGAGGGTGCCAGCTCCTTCAATGACTGTGAGGTCAAAGGTCAGGCATTTTGACACATTCACATCAAGCTAAACAGTGTGCATAAAAACTACTGTAATATATTCATGATGTTTGGAGCAAAACACGGTGCACAATTTTTAGTTATAGAGGTAGGCAATGTTTTTTTATAAACACTTTTTGTTACACAATACAATGAAATCTCCTTGAGTCCGAACTTGATTCTGTTGTGTCTGTAGTGCATATCACATCAGATGCACACATTTGCTGTTGAACACACACCTTTATTGTTCCCTATTGCCAACATACTCATCCCCTTTCCTTTCTCTCTTGCTCCTCCTAATGGTCACTATCCTGCAGTGTTGTTAACTTATTTTTGTTTCATTGTGTTGTGCACTACTGGGCCACCGTACTCTTCACATCCTGATAGCAATCAATAATAGAAGTCGTCTAAAGATAAAAAAAAATTACATTTATCTTCTGTAGAATTCTCGCTAGCTTGCTATTGCTAGCCTCCGAAGTTGCCTAACCTAGCTTTAAAATTTGAGTCCAATTTTTTGTTATACATTTATTAGTTTTCTTTTTTTTATATATGTGTATATAGTTTTTTTTTTCTGGTTTGGGTCAAGGTAAATTGAAAATGAGAAATGTTGCCTTGGCAAATGACTGAAATAAATTAAGTTAAATTTTTTTAGTATTTTATTATATTTTTGTTTACTAGTTTTTGTTGTTGTTATTAACAATAATAACCCTGGTTAACACAAAATTAATTTGGGGTATGTTTGTGTGTATATTCGTAAGAGAAAATAGTTTAGGTTTTACGTTTCATACACACCAGCAATGAATGTTTGACTCACAAAACCAAATAAAACATGCAGAAGTGTTTTCCTCAAGTGTAATAGAGTTCAGATATTGATTAGACCATAAAAACTGGACAAATTAACTCTTACATTTACTAAAATTAGACTCTTGTAGTCCATGTGTGTGTAAGGGGAAGCTTCATGCTAAATCAGCCCATGTGACATCTGTGTTGTGTGTGTGTGTGTAGTGTTGTGTTCTCCAGGTCATTATTATAACACCTCAGTTCATCGTTGCATCCGCTGTCCTCATGGAACCTACCAGGCTGAGTTCAGGCAGAATTACTGCATCTCCTGCCCTGGAAACACCACCACAGACTTTGACGGGGCCATCAGCGTCTCTCAATGCAAGAGTGAGTCTGTTCATCCTAAAGCACAAGTGTGGACTTCGTATGAGTCCCTTATCACTATACAAGTTGACTGAAACTCTCGAAGTAAAACCAACATCAGATCAACAAATGGCATTTTGAGTGAAATTATGTGTTTTGTCATTGGGATCCTCATTTTATATTTTTTTTTTTTCCTGACAGATGGCCGACACTCTTAACTGACAAGATTAGAATGTTAAATTAAATTTAAATTAGAATGGACCCATCTATGACCCATTAAAAATACCAACAAATGTTTTTTTCCCCACAGGTTTATTTTTAAAGGCATAACTGGAGCATTAGTTAATTTGGTTATAGAATCGAGTAAATTCGGTTATAGAATATGGTTTACTGAACTGTGTATAAGCATCACTAAAAGTTGAAGTGTGAACTGAATTTATCTGCGGCCATATATTTACTTGTTAAAGGGGCTATAGGTAAGAATTTTCATGTGTTAATCACTTACTGTAGGGCTGTGCAATTAATTGCATTTCGATTTCGATTTCGATTTTTGCTCCCAACGATCACCAAAATAGTATAATCGAGTAAAAACGATTATTTTGCCATGTTCTGTTTTGAAAGAACGCTCTTATTTTGTCTTGTGTTCTGAATGACGCGCGCACATCCGCCCTCCCGATGCCATAAACTCTCTCAGCTTGAATGTTTAAACTGATAAAACTTAAAAAGAAGTGAAAATGATAAACTTTAGTTACGATGCAATGCTGGCCCGATTGTACAAGTGACAATTCCGTCATGTCCCGACTCCTAAACGCGAATGTGTAGTTTCGACGCTTGCCTTGTCCAGCGCATTTTGAGAGACGGAGAGAGAGAAGACGCGGCACCGCTGAACACGGTTTGTGAAATTGCGTCTTGGAGAAAGTTTTAAAATGATTGATTTGATTTTATAGTCTGTGTGGATTAATTTAGGCTACTCATACAATCTACATGCTAAAGTGAATCAATGTTTGCGGGGGAATTTCCCGCATTATAAGTGGTAGACCTGCGGGAATTATTAAAATACTCATTGAAATATTATCTGTTATATAGTATTTATTTTAATATTTCAAAAAGTACAATCAATGTTCAAATTTCGATTTTTTAAGAATTGTTGAAAGGTGTCTTCGGTAACACTTTACAATAAGGTTCATTAATTAGCATTAGTTAACTACCTTTGTTAAGATTAACTAATAATGAACAATACTTCTACAGCATTTACTAATCTTAGTTAATATTAATTTCACCATTTACTAATACGTTATTAAAATGAAAGGTTGTATTTGTTAACATTAGTTAATGCACTGTAAACTAACATGAACAAACAATGAACAACTGTATTTTTATTAACTAGCATTAAAAAAGATTAATAAATAGGCTACTGTAACAAATGTATTTCTCATTGTTAGTTCATGTTAGTTAATACATTAACTAATGTTAACTAATTAACATTATTGTAAAGTGTTACCGTGTCTTTTTAATAAATGCAACACGTTCCCAAAGTCATGTGAAATAATTGTGTTACATAATCGTGATTTCAATACTGACCAAAATAATTGTGATTATGATTTTTTCCATAATCGAGCAGCCCTAACTTACTGTATTGTCAATGTGTGAATAGCTTGTAACGTAATTTTAAAAAAAGAGATTTGCTGGCTGCAGTTCACTTAACAGCCACCGGTGTCGCTAATAACAAGGGTTTCTGAATTTTAACATATAGTCCTTTTAAATTACTATAGTTATTTTTTTAACTAATAGAATTAACTGGTCAAAATTCTTACAATCGGTTAACAAATTTGCCAGTTAATTATATACATCCTTAGTTTGTCAAAGTGCTTTAAAGGACACGCATCTATTTGGGGACTTGGACTGATGATTTGTTGTGTTTATGTGATGTGAAGATTTCTCTACAGGGTCAGTGTCTATCATATGGTTCTGTTGAAATTCATCTTCACCAAGTCAAAGAAGAAATGTTTTAAACTCATCATGCTCTTGAAATAAACATTGAAATATCAGGGAATATAAAACATTCCAAGCATTTAAGGAATAAAGTAGAGATGCACGATATGTCGCCCACCATATCGGTATCGGCCGATATATGTTCATTTTTAATGTTATCGTTATCAGCCCAATAAGAAAATGTGGCCGATATATTGAAGCCGATAAATAATGGATTATTTCCTTCAGCTGAGACACTTCAGATGCGCACTGTTCAATATGATGGTTTTGAATTGCTTGAAATATGATTGGAATCACTTCAAAAAAGGAAAATACAGTAAAGTGCAACATGTGCAGCACAAGTCTGTGATATAGGCGAAAAACAATTATAATAAGAACATCACAATTGTGTGCTTGGGACATGGATTTTAATGATGAGACTTTTAGTTTTGTAATCAGGCTTTCAAAAATGATATAAAAATTTGGATTTAGATTTATCGGCCAATATATCGGCTTTCAAATATAAAGAATTATCACTATCGGTATCAGCCAAAATGTTCATATCGGTGCATCTCTAATAAAAAGTTACCAAGTCTATTAAAGTCATGTAAATGTTCTTAATGAGAAATTTACCGTAACGTGATATTTTTGTTCATTTGTTGGTGTGTTCAGATCGGGAATGTGGGGGTGAAATTGGCGAGTTCATCGGATACATAGAGTCCCCCAACTATCCTGGAAACTACCCAGCCAATGTAGAGTGTGTCTGGACCATCAACCCTCCACACAAACGCAAGATTCTGATCGTGGTCCCAGAGATCTTCCTCCCATCTGAGGATGAGTGCGGAGACGTCCTAGTCATGAGGAAGAACTGTACGTGTTTGTGCTTTTCCAGGTTTAGCCTTTATAGGGTGCATTAGTGCCTGCCCACTTTTTCTGTGGCGTTGGTTACAGAAGTATTTTTTCCATTCATTTTTCCCATAGAGATTTTAAAAGTGTTTGTAAAAGCATTATAAGCTAAGATCCAAACCAACCAAAAACCAACGAATCAACATTACTAACTTTTATTTGAAGCAAAAAAGTATTTGAAAACTGGGCAAAACTTAACAGCTTTAATGAAGGAAAGAACTACAATCCCATGAAGCATTGCGAATGATACAAACATTTACAAATTTAGAGAGCGTATCAAGAACTGACTTGATTATGTCATTCGTGGTGCTTCATGGGAGTGGGTGGAGCTAAAAACTTTTGGCGAGATTTGCTTGCCACAAATTTCTGATTGGTGAAATTTTCTTAACAGCATCATGGGTAATGTAGTTTTTCACCAGGAATTTCACTGTTAAAATAAATAAGTTGAAATAATGCAAACTCATGGCTTCAGCAAGAGCATATCATCGATTAACAACCTTGGAGCTCAGAGTAGGTCTGTCTTTAAAAGTTTATATGTTATCGTTAAAAATCAATTCCCCTGTAGAGTTTTTACTTACTGAACTCAACTGTTGCACTCTATATCAAGTGTCAAACACTATTTTACTCTTTAAGTATGTTGTACTGAAAGTAATGAAACGGTGTTATCATGCATGAAGGATCTAATCTTTGCATAAAAGACATTTGAAATATTGACTTGTCACGACTAATTTCTCTATGTTAGTGGTGATGGTTTCTTAAGCTTTGATTTAAACACTAAAAAATGTTCTTCTCAGGGTCAGCAACCTCCATCACCACCTATGAGACGTGTCAGACATACGAGAGGCCGATCGCGTTCACGGCCCGATCTCGCCGCCTCTGGATCAACTTCAAATCCAACGATGTCAACAGCGCTCGCGGGTTCCAGATCCCATACGTCACTTATGATGGTACGATGGATTTTAGGTGGATTTCTGTCCATTCTTGACGTTCATTGTCACTAAAATGCGCATGATTTTATTTTTCTTTAGAAGACTACGAGCAGCTGGTTGAGGACATTGTAAGAGATGGAAGACTTTATGCCTCTGAAAACCATCAAGAAATACTCAAGGTTAGTTTTACTAGTGAAATCTGATTTGGCAGTAACAGTAATGAACGTGTGTTTACTCTTTATTCAAAACCCTTAAAGGATTAGTTCACCCCTAAAAGAAAATTTCCTAATAATTTACTCACCCCAATGCCATCCAAGATATCCATGTCTTTCTTTCCTCAGTGGGAGAGAAATTATGTTTTTTGAGGAAAACATTTCTGGATTTTTCTTCTAACAATGGACTTCATTGGTTACCATCGTTTTTAAGTCCAAATCAATGCAGTTTCAAAAGTCTTTGAAGTGTTTAAATGGGCTGTACGCGATCTCAGCTGAAGAAGAGGTTGTTATCTAGCGAAACGATAGATCATTTTCAAAAAAAAAAAAAATTATAGACTTTTTACCTTCAATAGTTCGGATTGAGCTGATCAACAAACGGACAGGGAACTACGTCATCACGTTGAAAGGTCACTGCCTCCGAAACTTCCGTCCGTCATAAAAAAATTCTGATAATTTTTCGCATCGGTAGCAAGCATTTTGAGAGGTGTTTTGACAATTCAGAGCCACCGTACAAGTGAACGCCCAAATCCAGAACTGTTCAGGATCAATTGGTTCACGTAAATTGGTGGTCTTCTTTTTAATATGTGGCTTCAGTATCGCTAGCAAAGCATCAAACTGAGCCACTGACATCCTGAAGTAAACTCGGGATAATCCTGCAGCGAACTCTCCTTCCTCTCTACGCAGTCTCAGGATTGTTGGATGGACCCAATATTTCCTCATTCTTTTTCTCTTTTTAAGAAGAGAGGACAACAAAATCATCCTCACTGCTTGAAGACTCCATTTTGTAGCCTATTGCTTTGCCAATTTTAACTGACTAATTAACACGCATCGGACTCAGTGTGCAAGGTTTCTGTGCGTGACGAATTTTTAGGATGACGTATGCGTTTTTTCGTATTCGTCATTCAGTGGCTCTGAATTGTCAAAACACCTCTCAAAACGCTTGCTACGGATGTGAAAAACGCAGATAATCGAACATGATCCGAATTTTTTATGACGGACAAAAGTTTCGGAAGCAGTGTGTACGTGATCGACACAACGTGAGGTCGTATTTATTTTTTAACATGCGGAAATTTCGGACGAGAAAATTGTGTTGAAGGAATGTTAAGATTAACTGCTTATTTCTATACACTGACCGCACATGATGAAAGCATTTCGATTTTTAAATGATGTCCATTTCATGCCAGTCTCATTCGATCTTTCTCCTTTCTGTTCCCACCAGGATAAAAAACTGATTAAAACTCTGTTCGACGTGCTGGCTCACCCAAACAATTACTACAAGTACTCCACCCGGGACTCCACGGAGATGCTCCCGCGTTCATTCATACGTCTCATCCACAGCAAAGTCTCCGCTTTCCTGCGCCCGTACAAATAATCCAAGAGCTCCGTCCACATCCACACACCTCCAGTCACCTGGCCTCGAGTCAACGGGATCCTACACACATTTAAAGGAAATACACACGCACACACATATTCAACAGCACACACACAACCACACTATGCAGATTTCAGATGTTTCACTTCACTTTACCTTTTTCTTTTCTTTTTCTTGTCCGTCACCTCCGAGGGGAAAAAAGCTTCTGTGTAGTCTACATGTAACGCAGTCGTATCGAGACAATGAACGTGTTTCCTTTCTCTACGTCACCATTCTGTGCTGTGTCGATGATGGTTTTGTCCGGTCGTATGAACGTTTGCGCGCTCAGTCCTGAGGCGTCCCGTAGAGGAAGACGACGGTTCGGGTGCTCCCGCTCCTCCCGTTAAGAGCGACGTGCGAGTCTAAACGCACGCCTGGTTTTCATAGACATGATTTGAGTTAAAGAGCGTGTTGTACAGACAAAAGAAAGTTGGCGCATGTCAAAGAAAAGAAAATCTACTTGTTGAACTGGAGCTAGCTGTGATCGTGCTTTAAAAAAAATAGGCTTTCCCCAAGTTCCAGCCGTCGTAAACTCTGCTAGTTCTCGGAATAAATGTACAATCTTTTGTATATCTGTACTTTTAGTGTGCTCTTGGTAAGATCTAATTCATATCAAGCATTTCACAATGTTAAAACATTATATTTGAGCTCCTAGAGCATACATGTAATCTCTAAAGGTCATGCTGTTAAAACAGTAATGTTTCGTTAAGGTCTGCCAGTTCAGATTGTATTATTGTCAACTGCATATTCGTCTATTTCCTAATATTCAAGTTAATTTAACAAATCGTGCGTTATTGGAAAGGCTCGGGTGATGAGAAGGTCGGTTGGGATTTTGAGAACGGTGGACTGTTAACACTCATTTCTGTGAGTTTTTTGCAGGACATGCAATTGCTGCTTCTTCAGAAACGTCACTTTAAGCCTTCGGTTTTGCCTATCGCAATTCAAGAAATGTCCTACAGAGAAGAGCAGTCGAGGGGCCGAACTCTTTCACAGGTTGGAAGAAATGATTTGACAGTGCAGACACGAATCACTGATAAACGTAAAGCACGGGGTTGACGCGGATGGACTTTTCAGTCACGAGCAAGATGAAATGACAGTGTTTTGAGTTTGTTTTGCACATTATAGAAGGACCCAAAGAGAAGCAGCGTTCAGGTTACAAGTGTTGGGTTTCACCGGACCGCGGTTAGATTTGCTTGCAAGTGCCTGAAGTGCAAATAGTGTCAGGATAAGCCTGTGGATGTCGACATTTATGAGTGTTTCCTGTATTAATTATGAATTAGTATTCCTCATGAATGTGTTCATAGGTAGAGCCCTTCACATGCGAAAAAGAACCAAACTTCGAGAAGGTCAAACCATACCCAGTTTTTATATGTAACCAGAAAAGGACTGGTCAAAATGGTAGTTTACTGTTGTCTCTTTTTTTTTTTTTTGTATATTGTAAATATGAAATAAACGTAGACTAATTGGAGTCTGAGAGATAAGTCCAAACACAAGTTGTTCTCCCAAACTTGTACTTAGAAACTTTCCGCTGTACTAGCCTCCCTTTCAAATGCGGACACAGAAGAGGGTGTGTTCAGACATCGAGCATCAAGGCCAGAAACGCTCTACGCAAGTACGCAGACGCTCGTCCAATGTACATAAACACGCATTCCTGCGATGGTAACAAGCCTCGGGACTCAACGAGACGATAGTTACATAGCTATACATGTCGACTTTAACTCGCTAAACAAGATCTCAGTAGCTGAAACTTACCGTAAAAAGATCTAATGCGACACATACAGTACTTGCACATTTACATTTGCGTAGAATGTTTTGGGACTATTTCTGTGCTGGGAAAAAAAAAACACACAAAGTTGTGGTGTTGACTGAAAAGCTGGCTCCACATGTGGTCAAACGTGTCTATGTGTAACACTTGACCCAACCTCTTTTTAAAGTTAATCTGTATTCAAACACACAAGAATTGTCCCAGGCCATTTTTTTTTCAAGTCTAACCCTCAAGACTAGATCCTAAAATCCAGAATTGAAACGAACTGAATGTGTGTGGGTTATTTGATGAAGCATTTATTGACGTTTTAGGTATTATGTACATTTTGTCATCTATTACAATGGTCACTAATATAATTGTTTAAATGTATAAATATGATAGAATAGAAGAAAAAAACAACAACACCTTGGGTTAACCCAAGAAGAAGTGAACTGTCAATATTGCCCCACTTGCAGAAACCAGTTCATACTACTAAACATGTTGCAGCACTGCAGGTTGGATGTCTCCGTGAAATGTAAAGGATGGGTCATATGTGAAATAGCCATGATTGCCTGGATGAAAAGTTTGTGGCAAAGTAGTTAATGTTTTGTTGAATGTTCACTAAAAGAAATGCAGAGTATTTGCTGCTCTATCTAGTCAGTGTCATTGGCGGTCTGTGACTGCTTTTTTTTTTTTTTTATAATTTCCCCTTGTCTTTGCTCTACCAAACCCATTTCAAACATCGATAAATGATCAATCCATGTTGCTGTTTAATGTTTTTTTTTTTTTTTTTGTCTGTGTTTTTCTATGGTCTTTTTCCCCCATTTTTCTTTTTCAAAATGTCTTCTTTTTTTTTTTCTTTTTTTTTGAGAAAAAGAAATGACTTTGCCACAATGATTCATGGAATGGGAAATGGTATTTGCACTTGAAATTTGTTTATGCTCATGTAAAAATGTCTGGATTTTGTATTGTCTTTTTAAATGAAAGAAATTGGTGTTCTTAAAGTTGTCTATTTTGATTTCTTAATTCACAGGTACAGAAAAAAACAAACACCAAAGGTAGATGAAAAGTAAACTATATTAAGTCAACTATAGCTAAACTTGTGCCTTCATTATTTCAGAATAATTTAATTTTTTTGGAGTTAAACTTAATACACAGGGTATTTATTTGTCATTGTCACAATAATATTCTGAGCATACATTTATAACTATAAGTTATTCCAGGTGATGTTGGCTAACTCTTGATGGTAATATCATCATGAAGTGGAGTCATTAATACATTTAAATGATGTATCAATCCAGGGATGCAGCATGATTTTAAAAACACACACAAAAAAGTTTTGTCCTACTGTATCATTCACAGACATCAAAAATCAGAATACGACTCAAAAATGGTGCCGATCAACAAAAAGCTTGAGCCGCATGCCTTGTTTTGAGCCTGTCAGTGATGACTAAGACACACAGGTGTAAGTGCAGAAAAAGTATGCATATTTACAACTTTAAGATCGATCCCAAATCGTTTAACTAGTAATTTTATTAATTATCATGAAAAAGAATGTGAAAAAAAAAATTAAAGTGGGGAAAATGAACTAGCATTCAAGGCATAGCTAAATGTGACATTCAGCCTATTATAATGGGTTTATGTTAACACTGTTTTAAGTTCACTTAAATTTATTTTTTTTATTCATTTTAGTATTTAGTATTATTAATAATTTTGTTTTGTTGCTATGTTGAATGGCTATAATTACTCATTTTATTAAGGAAATTTAAAAACAAATCCATTAAATAGAGGCTCATTATAATCACTGTAATACAGTAGTATTACTGTCTCATTCAGACATCAACAATCAACAAAAATCTTCATGCCGCAATGCATGCTGGGTGGCAGCATAGTGCAAAACTCCCAGCATGCATTGCGGCATGCATAAATAATGCAGCTGAACTGTCCTAATTATTTTCTTGAATTCTAACTATTTGCTGTTTGTCGTGACTTTAGTGGCATGTTTTGTGTTGTTCAGTGTTGATCTGTTTATCTGAATACTTTGTTGATTGTCACCATTGTTGAGGTTTGTATGATGAGAGTTGATTGTGTCTCAATGCCGTTTAAAAGGCTTGCACAAAAAATATTGTAGCATCATTGAGAGATGATTTCTGTTCACCTTAAAGGTACAAATACATTAACAATCTTTCTACACCAATTGCTTTTTTAAATCATCTAATTACAGAAAAACGATTAGTGATTAAACCATTTCATGGCACTCATTCAAATGTCAATGTTCAATTCAGCTGATCTGTTCCTCAATTTCTGTCTGCAACAACAAACAAATGCCTTTAGTAAAACACTATTGCAATAGTAAAAAAAAAGGACAAACACTGATCACAATAATGATGATCGAAATGGAAAACACTATTGCAATTGTTGAAAAAAAAAAAAAAGAAAAGAAGAAGAAAAATCAAAGGTCAAGAGCCCAACTAAGACAAACACTGATCACAATAATGGTGACTTCAAATGAAAGATTTCAGTACAACATCATCTAAACCTGTTAATTCTCAATAAGAGCTTCTGTAGACATCTGACAGAAATAAAGTCAGTCTGGCTTGTAATGAGTGAAGACGGTAATGCTGTTTTTGGAGTTGTTTAATCAGATCTTGAGATAATTAATGTCTTCTTTTATCTTCAGATGATTGCATCTAAGGCTGAGGCTGGAAGTCAGTTGTAGTGCTTGTGTTTCTGCTCATCTTTTTTTCCTGTTCTCTTCTTTTACACCAGGGTTACACTAGAAAGACTTATATTAACTTATATTAACCACAGATGTGCCTTTTTTACAGTACAGTTGAACATCATACTGGGGCGTTAGGACCCACTGAGACCGCATGATGAGCAGCGCCCCCTGCTGGACTCACTAACACCTTCATGCAACTAACATGAACTAACAATGAGCAATACATTTGCTACAGTATTTATTAACATTCGTTGACGTAATTAACAAAAGTAAATTTATTTGTTATATTGTTTGTTCATGTCAGCTCAGGTCCATTAAATAATATTAACAGGTACGACTTTTAATTTTATCAAAGTATTAGTAAATGTTGAAATTAACTTCAACTAAGATTAATACATGCTTTAAAATCTTTTTTATTGTTAGTTCATATTAAAGGGGTGGTATAATGCCCCTTTCACAAGATGTAAAATAGGTCTTTGATGTCCCCAGAGTGTGTGTGTGAAGTTTTAGCTCAAAATACCCCACAGATATTTTTACATAGCATGTTAAAGTTGTCATTTTTTGAGGGTGAGCAAAAACGCAGAGATTTGTGTCTGTTCCTTTAAATGCGAATGAGCTGCTGCTCCGGGCACAGGGGGCGGAGCTTCAACAGCTAGCACTCACACAGACATGCAGTGAAAATTTCAAAAACTTTTAGCCTTTTATGTTCAAACCGTGTCAGGCGATGGGGGGGGTTACGTAAATTTTAGCATGTCACTAACCCAGGAGGAATGTCTCTACCAGCCGTTTGTTGTAGTCCTTAAAAAGCTATTTATTTAAAAGACAATATCTCCCTTTGCTTTGAACTTTGTAACTTTGCAGATGTTGTATATGCTCAAACAGCAACATTACACACTAACTAAAGATAGAAAAGTGAAATCATAATCAACCACCATATGATCATAATAACTCTAACTAATATAACAAATGGAACCTTATTGTGAAGCGTTATCATAACATTTGTTGCTTTATGCCCATTTTGTGCTGATTAAATAACCAAACGTTTCTTTTTTAAGAAATGTAATGTTTTCTCATTTTTATTTATACTGAATAGAACAAAGAAAAGAACATGAAAACAAGCTATAAAAATAGTATCCATAATGCTATAGAATAGATTAACATAATTCATATATAAAAAGTCATGACTTCCAAAAAGTGTTTAATCTAGTCATTATAGTTCTTTTATGACAATAAATACTCTCGAGTAAATATTAAATAGTGCTCTGCTCATTTTAATGAAATAAAGTGATAAGAAAATAGCTTTATTATGACTGAGACGGGCAGCTGTATTGTGTGTGACTTTCAGTTTATTTGTCTGTTCCATCGCACACATTGTGGAAGTTTTGGTTTCCACTTCCCGTCTGGGCCACAGGTGACGAAACTCTCTCCAATAAGCCTCAAACCAGGATTGCAGATGATTGTCACAGTGTTCCCGAATTTATAGACAAACCTGAAACCACTCATTCTTGATCCATGTGGCACATGTGGGCGAGGACAGACAATGTCTGAAAGGCACAGGAAATAGTCTGTTAATTCATGTATTCAAATAAAGGGGCCACAGAAATATTTCACAAATATGTGTTCAGCAAAATTCACGATAAATGGAAGTTATTGTCTCCCAAACAAAAAGAAATGATTCCGAACATCCTGAAACGAGTCGTCAGTAATTCCAGTCTCAATTCCTGCATGAAGGTCTGTAACAAATTTGCATAATGCCAGCCTGTGGTCTTCATTGGCTGCCGGTGAACTATGTATACTTTGACCCTCAAACACTGTAGTTGTTAGCCTGACAAGCCAGACCCACATGAAGATGTTGGGTCTGGGAACACACCATTGGCAGGGCTCAATCCGAGGGGCGGGATAAACGGCTGTCTTTCAAATTCCCTCTGCACGCAATAGGATAGCGCTGCAACCAACCAGAGCATTTTCCCACCAGCGGAGCTAGTTGATAGATTAAACTTTTGCCGTATCCGGTCGGTTTGAGTTTGGTTTTTCCAGCTCGAAAGCCAACGGAGAGTTGATAGACACTGACTGCAAAATAAATTTTGTTGCTGCTAGGGTGTGTCTAGATTTCTAGGCTATGTAGTTGTAGCTGAGACTGGTTTGTGTTGTTCATGTCGAGAAGACGCTGTTTTCTGCACTACGAAAGAAAATCCACTTTGATGCACTTCCAAAGGATGAGATAGATACGGTAAACCCGACGCCATCGTTACTGTGCGTATCACTGTGTATCAAGTGCTGAGGAAGAGCTGAAATTCAGATATGGTAATGAGTGTTTGGTTTCCGACCAATCACAACAAACCGGGCAATCTGACCAATCAGAGAGGAGCAGGCTCGCAGAAAGGAGGAGTTTAGAGAGACTGAATCCTTTATCGAACCGTTTCAGACACTGAGAAAAGAGCTGATGCTGCAGTGGATACTATGAGAAAATGAAAGCGCTTGAACATTTTGATGCATGTAAACCTGTTCTATGAGACTCCACAACAAATCTAAGAATCTAAGAATAGCATAATTGGAGCACTTTAAAAATGATGGGCTCTTCCTGAATATATGGCCAAAAAAATCATTGTGCACAGTAGAAACTTTGGTTGGTTCATCTAACCCAACCTGAAAACCTAAAATATCATAAAATACACAACTTCATGCATACGTTTTAATAGTTACCTTTACACTCCGGAGGCGGGGCGTTCCACGTGCCCTCCTGTGTGCAGTAAAGCTCTCTCGCACCAATCAGGGTGCCAGAAGGGCAGTGATAGGACACCACGTGACCGAAGGGAACAGCGTCATATATGGGCTCAGAGATCTCAGCATACTGGGCCTCTGGGGGTGGAGGACAGTGAACCGCTGCAAAACACACAGACACACAAACACTAAATATTAGGAATATTAACACCGTAGGAATCGACCCTTGTTGACTTGTTAGTCTCTGAAATCGCTCACTTGTTTACTCGTTCTCTAAACCCTATATAATGATTGACAGTTGAGTGCACTACATCAGCAAGGAGTAAACGAAACGAAGCGATGAATTCGGACACGACAAATTTGTTACATAACTTTATCCTGCATGTAGCTTACTTAAAAAACTTCATATTGTAATTATACATACGGCAGTGCCAATTAATGCAACATTAATTTGGTTTTGCATGGTTACTCTAATATGAGTGCATAATCAATCAAACAAATCAAAAAAGCTCACATCAAGAATAAACACATTAATGAGTGTACATTATTGTCTTTAGTATCTTGACTCTCCTGTGTAAGCAGCTGTTAGACAAGAGATGATCGCATTCGCTCTCATTTAATTCTGAAATAATATTCATCCACGGCTGTTTCTCGTAACTTCTATCTCTGTAAAAATAGCTATTGGCAACAACACTGATATTGAATTGGACTAATTTGGACACTTAGTCCAATTCACAGATTGATCGGATGGAATTCCCACGTCAGAAATATAAAATCCGACCCCTTGTCAAAAGATATCCGTTTTGTCTGGTGTGCAACCCAGTAAAACCTGTCAACAGAGAGATTTGTCTTTTACCTCAAGACTCTAACAGTCTTCTATCAGTCTGAGAGTTTGACCGAGAAAGCCAGAGAAGAGCAGAAGCAGGAGATGAAGTGATGATAATCTTAGTTGCGTGTGTTTCAATGTTCATCTAGATGTTACACTTCTCAAAGCTCTGACTTCCTCGGTCCCGTACGATTCCAACAAGTGTTGTTATACCAAGGGGAAAACAATGGAAAATGACTGCGTCACAACATCGTCCTGTGACATTATAAACCTTGAAATGGAGACATTCTCTTATCTCGAACTCATGAAGACAAAACATCTCTTTAAACCACACAATCATGAGATTTAACAACAATAGCAAGCATTGCAAGACCAAGGAAATAAGTAAAATAAGTAATATAAAATATAAAAACAACGACATAAATGAATAATAATAATAATAAAATTATTAAATGATAAATTATGTAAATCAAATAATAATAAAATGAATAAATGATGAATCAAATGACAACTACATAAATGACAAATATAAAAACAAAGAACACTGCTTACAGTAAAACAGGTTGTTATTTAAAACCCTTCGATCCTTCAACGCTAAAAGTGTGTTGTCTAATAAAGGGAATTTAAGGCTAAGGATAAAAAGAATAAATTTAGTGTGCAATAACGACTGTAATCTTGTGTTCTATTGCTGACCCTGTTTAGATGTAAAGTAAATGGCATCTTTTGGTTTGCAATGGAGCACTTGCACTGAGCTTCGTGACGCACTTCCGTTTGGAAATAGTTCGTCTCACTTATTTCCGGTTATGTTTACTTTCAGTGTACTGTGGTCAATGAGTTGAACAAACGCCACCTAAAATGAGTGTCTGCAATAAGATTTAAAAATTTGGCAATTTTTATTGACAGGAGAAGGGATATTCTGATGTTTACTGTGTGCAGAATTTTCCAAACTTATCGGAACATGAAGCCGATTCACTAGTTTAGTCAGTGTTCGTCTAAACTAGTGACGCGACGCTGAAGTGTGTGAGAACAGAGCAATAACATCAGTACGAACCACCAACATTTATTTATCTGGATTAAATATTTTAATCATTCTCATTTTTCAATGTCAATCTTTTCACTATTTACATGTTTATGCCCAAAATGCTATAATATTCAAAGTAGTTGACTGTCATTCTCATTCTCCTCTAACGCTGTGTTAAATCAATACTGATTAAATAGCCTAACCTATTTAACATCGGTACAGGCACCTCGCGAGCACTCATTCATTCAGCTATTTTAAAAGACTGGAATGAACACCGGCGCACACAAGCAATCCTTTTAATAGTCAATTTCATTTAAAATGTAAACCCAAAAGGTATGAAATGTCAGAAAAAGAAAATGACGAGCCTATAGGACTGCTGCAGCTTAGTGGATAAATATATTTAGCTATTTATTATTCAGAATGCACAGTTGGAAAGAAAATATATGTATAGGCACATTTCAGCAGGCTCAAGATAATTAACACAGAGATCATAATTCATTGTTTTAATCAATTGGCCGCGATAAAACAAAGTGATAATCTGCATTCTCATGTATGTAGTTGTGCATTGCGTTATTTAAAGGATTGAGTCGAGATTCAGATATGAAATCAAGCTATAGAATAATCCAAAATCTCATAAAGCATCATACGCTCGCACACAGGGATCCTTCCATCCCAGCCTTTATCCCGGCAGGTCCGCATCTGTGGGCCAATCAGCTCATACCTAAAGAGAGCAAACAGAGGAAAAAAGAAATGAAACAAAGATGGACGAATGTCTAATGTTCCACAGTGTGGCTCTGCTCCAAACACTAGTGAGCTGCCTTCACTATTATAAAGCATCTTTTTGTTTTGGCATAGATGGTTCCATGAAGAACCTCAAACACCCATAGAATATTTCCATTCCACAAAAGGTTCTTTAGATTGATCAAATAACGGTTCTTTTACGAACCGATCAGTGAAAGGGTCTTTGGGGAGCCCGAAATTTTTCAATGATATAATACAAGAACCATTTTTGGTTCCCCAAAGACGATTTCTCTTCGTGTGAAGAGCATTTTAATAATCTAAAGAACCTTTTCCCATCATCAATAACCTTTAGTGGAATGGAAAGATCCCGTGGATGTTAAAGGTTCTTAATGGAATTGTCAATGCCAATAAAGCTTTATTTTTCAGAGTGTAGGCCGCTGTCTTCTCTCTAAATGATCTGGAATGTTCTACACGTTTCAGCAAAGTTTAAATGGATTACCAGCACCAAAAATGACTAGATTTATTTATGGAGAAGAGGGAAAAAACATTCTTACGGAAAGAGTGAAGCTGATTGGTTGGTTCTTGTCACATTGCGGAGTTCTGAAAAGTTGGGATTTTTTCATCTTGCTGCGACATTATAATAAGCGTGCAAAAGACGAAACGTGAACGGCCCCTGATTGAGTTTGGCTTTAGCAATGCTTACAGATAGCATGAACATACTGTACATAGATTTGTTTTGTTTTTTGGTATTGAATAAAAGTTATGAAAACATTCTTTTCATACGTATTAATTATTTTAAGTCATTGCAGTGCATTATGGGATAGTCACATGCAAATGTGCCCAAAATAAGGTATCATAGACACCTATCTCTTTACGTACCTTAAAATGCTGCGTATTTTGGCAGTTTACTAGCTTTTGGAGCAGAGCCCTTGATTTAGTTCAGGCATAGTGTCTCATGTAAATTTAACAAAACTCAAAAGGAAGCATTATAATCACCCTTCTTGACAGATGGCTTTGGCTGAATCTCCGAATGACACTCCTGTGTACTCAAATCGGCCATTAGAAATCTCTCCAGCAGATCCGCATCTTTTCCCTTTTGATACAAACATATTTTTAGATTATTTTAACACATCAGGAAAGTCAAGAATGTAAAATCAGTCTGGTATCCAAAACTATCATTAACTGCCTCATATTAAATGTCTCTGGATATGAAGGCAGAAAGCAGATGTATGGTTACTCTAGCAAGAAATGTATGGCTGCTCTCCTGAAACTTCACACACACACACACACACACACACACACACACACATTCTTGTACATCTATCTATTTATGAGGACATTCATTGACACAATGCAATCTCTAGCCGCTTACCCTAACCTTACCCATCACAACTAAGTGCCAAACCCTTAACCTCATTATAGCCTTATCCCTAAAACCAAGTCTTGACCCTCAAACAGGCCTTTAAAGGCTCTCAGAAAGTGAGGACCGGCCAAAATGTCCTCACTTTACTCTCTTTGTCCTCACTCCAATGGTCTAAAACTCAAACTGGTCCTCACAAAGATAGTTGTACGAGCAAATGTTAAAATGTTGACTTTAAAACATACGTTCACATTGGATCCGCAGCGGCGTCCACTGGCCAGCTTGACAGTGTATACTGTCACTCCCTCTGGTCCGCCGGTATCCCAAACCGCATTGGTAACGGATGCGAACGCCAGACGGGTACTCTCTCAGCGCGGAGGACTCGTCTCTGAGCTCCACCTTGGGGTGTGACGGCGCTGGGCCACATTTACCTGTGGGAAATGAGTTTTAAGCACTGAATCTTATCCATATTATTCACTGATCTCAACAACAGAGACAATACTAAAAGAAAGTTGGTCTTTAAAAAGAAGGAAACACTAGTAAACATAACCTGAATCTGGAATGGAAAACTAACATGTAACATGAGTACTGTGTTTCGGTTATGTTTTCCCTGTGCCTGTCATTTGACCCAGGCCTTGTCTAATACGGTTTAAAAACGATGACGTACGTTTAGTCGTGTGACGCATATTGAACCCATAGATATTCACGTTTATACCGGTATTGTGCCTGTTATGTGCATTCACTTTCACACTTTTGCTAAAATATGTTACTTTGCACACTCTTCATATCACAGTCCTGCAAAGATGACAGAAAATGTACTTGCATCTGCTGTCCTGCGGCAATATAAAATGCTGAGATATTTTGCTAAATAAAATGAAGAATTGCGTGATAACTTGATTTTGTCTTGTTCTGTATCTATATCTCAGTGAGATTTTGTGAGGTTTACTCATGCGCTGTGAGGTGAATTTAGTGTTTTCCGAGAAACTTTTGGAAAACGCTAGTGTGGACGGAGTGTTTTGAAACGAAAACTCAGTTTTTAAATCTATCCGGATTAATGTAGACGTATCCCCAGTTTCCCAGTGTGTCTGATGATGTATTCCGTTCACCTCTTGTTATATTAATGAACTGGTTAGTCCCTGTGTATTTAAGCCCTGAGTTCTCCTGTGTTCCTGGTCCTGTCTCGTTAATGTGTCGGTTGTATTTGTCTGCAGTTCTCTATCGTGTTATTAAAAGTTTATAGTTTTGTTTCCTTGTGCGCTACTTCTATATAACCACCCGTGACACATACAACTTAACCTATTTTTGCAGTATATAGTGCAGTATTAAAGACTGAATTCCTGGATAATGTACTGCATTTGATCTAATGGGAAGTACAAGCACACTGCATGAGATACAGTAAGTATCCCATAATGCAACACACTCAACTTCCATTTCAAGGGTGAATGAAGTGAACAATAATTTTCCCCCACATTTTTTTTTTTTAAATATAAGAAATACAATAGACCAAATAGACCAATTTATTAAAAAATAAATATATATATATTGAGAGAGAGAGAGAGAGAGAGAGAGAGAGAGAGAGAAAGAGAGAGAGAGAGAGAGAGAGAGAGAGAGAGAGAGAGAGAGAGAGAGAGAGAGAGAGAGAGAGAGAGAGAGAGAAAGAGAGAGAGATAGAGAGATGAAGAGTTCAGATGCAAAAGCCTCTGGCCTAAGTGCCATCTGAAGTTTTCTTCTAGAATGATCATTTTTATCAAGCTCGTATATTTAAGTTCAGTAATTTCACTTAAATGACAATTCATAGGTAATTTTCATTGTCATTTAAGTGAAATTATTGAATTTAAATATACGAGCTTGATAAAAATGATCATTCTAGAAGAAAATTTCAGATGGCACTTAGAGGCTTTTGCATCTGAACTCTTCATATACATATATATATATTTTGTATTGGTCTATTGTATTTCTTATATTAAAAAAAAAAAAATGTGGGGGGAAATTATTGTTCACAACCCAGTCAAAAGGTTTTTGCTTACCAAGGCTGCATAAATTTTCTCAACACACAGTAAAAACAGTAATAACTGTGACAATATTATTTCAAGTTAAAATAATTGTTTACTATGTTTTAATATAATTTAAAATGTAATTTATTCCTGTGATGCAAAGCTGAATTTCCAGTAGCATTACTGTCACATGATCCTTCAGATCTTTCAGCAAGGAAGCATTCATTTATCATTTATCAAAGGTGACAGTAAACACATTTATAATGTTACAAAAATGTTCCATTTTAAATAAATGCTGTTTTTTAACCTTCTATTCATCAAAGAATATAATATCAGTCAGTCGCGTCATTCCAAGGTCAGTTATTCCAAGATTGCAACACTGCATAATGATAAGTTATCCCTTAAACGTCCTTCTTGTTTGAACTTGTTTGTCTTCTAAGGCTCAAAGCTGCTAGAAACTGTTTTTCTTCGCATTTAATGAGCTAATAAAATATTTCAATTTAAATTAATATTATGTCTTATTATTAACTCATGTGGAAAGTAGACGTGTGATAAGCAAGATAATGAACATCGGTCGTAATAAACCCCTTCAGTGTGATACAAGTCAGGGTCCTGATCACCTTGTCAGGGTTTTGAGGTCATGTGACTACAAAGCATACTACTGTTTGACACTTTTTTATGGTTTCAACACATTAATGCACCAACCAGTAGCTGAAATCCTTTTAGGGCGACACTCAGGCAAGCCCTGCCATTGGCCGTCTGGCCCACACGTGACCTGTGGTGAGCCAATCAGATCAAAGCCCTCACTGCAGCTGACGTCCACTGTGGATTTGTACAGAAAACTAGATCCATGTATCCTTCCGTTTGCCACAGTAGGTGCTGAACAGCGGATCACTGATAATGAACAAGGGTAAAAATACTCTTACTGCTTTTATTTGTAGTGAAGAACAATTTGCATTTAGCAGACACATTTTTATCCAATGGCTACATTTGACATGTAAGATTTTAAAATGTCTATTTGTTTACCAGCTTGTTTAGATACATGTTCTTCTTTATCAGGATGCAATTTTGAAAGAGCTGATGTTATCAGGATAAAATTACTTTATTCACAGTATTAAATGCAATAAAAAAAAAAATTCCCAAAACATCATCTGTGCTTACTTTGACACTTCGGCTCATGTGGGAACCATTTGGCGCTGGTGTTACACATGAAAACTCCAGATCCATTGAATCCCTCATTGCAGGTGATGGATACGTACTCTCCCGGCACGTAAACAGACTTCGGCTGTTCCACTGAACCACTTTTTCCCATTTCAGGAGTGGGACACATTTTGCGAATGAGATCAACACCTCTTGATAATAAAACTTTTGAGATGAAGGAAAAACAAGGAGAAAGACTGAAGTGAAGTGAATATTTATACAACACATTTAAACAGGTCAAATCAAATGTTCCTTAATGTTTAAAGATAACAGGAATAAAAGAGCATTTATTAAAGCAAAGTTGCAAAAACATTTTCATTTCACATGTGAACGGTTTCTTAAAGGAGCAGCGTCAAAAAAACAGACCATTCAAAAGGTCAGAGAAAGGGTTGAAAATGGACATGAAAAATATAAACACATTGTTTTTGGCACAAAAAAAAAATCACCAAGACTATAAGATGATCTTTTCATGTCTATCCAATGTTGGAGGCTGACATCTTTCTGATGTTAAACTGAGTTTAGAGCAAGAAACTACCTTTAGTGAGCAGAATGCATTCTTCGTATCACTTGAAATGAAACAAACAGATCACGTATTCAAACCAGCGCTGCATCTGAAATCGCATACTCTCTTGAGTAGGTAGTTGTTTTGAATAATGAATAACTTCACGCTAAAAAAGTATGTTCTATATTATGAATTTAATCTGAACATACTACATCCACCATGTTGTCATTACATCCTACATCCACATGTGCGTCACTTTAAAGCCATTCACAAATGCTCTCCCATGGCCTCATGGGATAGTAAAGTGTCCATCATATGCGCACTTCACAATCACAATGAGTACTGTGAATTATTTTGACACATACTGTCTTTGCCTTCTATATAGTATCAAAGTATGTGATTTTGGATGCAGCTTAAGTGTGAAAACAGCCTTAATTACCTTTAGGGTGACACTCAGGCAAGTTCAGCCATTGGCCATCTGGTCCACACGTGACCGCTGATGAGCCAATCAGATCGAATCCCTCACTGCAGGTGATGGTTACGGTGTCTTGGGGTGTGTACTCTGTCCTCTCTCCGGGATAAATCCTTCGGTTTGCCACATCAGGTGCTGAACAGATGATCTTTGACACTAAACCAGGCAGGGGCGTAGCCAGAACTTTTTTTCCAGGGGTGGCCAATTAAGACCCAGTGATTTTATAGGGGTGGCAAAAAATAATTAATTAATTCCTGCTTCAAATCTAGAGAAAATCAATTAACATGCAAACTGTGAAGCCTGCGTGTAACAGGCTGCCTTAAAACGGATGTGGAATGGCACACATTAAACTAATTTCATGTAACTGCATCTGGATCATCGTTCCTGTGTAATGATTGGATTTTTGTCTGACATAAATTCTCTTCCATAGCCATAGACAAGGAGTCTCCAAGACTCCGACACAAACGCCATCAATCACCCGTAGAGCTCCTTGAGTAGACTAGAATCGATTAAACAGCTTGCAGCTGTTAGTAAACATTCATTTAGCAAAGTACAAATGCAAATGGCTGCACATTTCTTTGTGCTATCACAGGATGTGAGTAATACAGGCTACTCTGTGTGTGTGTGTGTGTGTGTGTGTGTGAGAGAGAGAGCGGGGTATAACCATGTTAATTTTGTTGGCTAAACGTTAAGGTTTTTGTCCATTCCATTGTGCTACTTTTACATAATTTTTCTATGTAAACATGCTTGAACATGTTTGACTGTTGCGCTCGGTTCTCGATCTGCTGTGTTTTTGTTTATGTTTGTAAAGCACGCATTTGCAGCGTTGCCATGTCCACTTATTATAGGCATCTTTGAGCTTGTTATTTTTCCCATATTAATAGGTGAAGTGAGAATTTAGTTCAGCTGGAGTGTGAACATTGCCTTTGCTTTGTGCCAGTGTCTGTATTTGAATGTAAAAAAAGACAAAAACTTGACATGTTTCCCCAAAAGCTTCTGATGATGAATTATCAGTAAACACCACTAGAGGACGATAATAAACTGCAGAGCCCAAATCTTGGAAAACCCACCTCTGATTTGAGTCAAACTCAATAGATCAAAGCGGATTTACTGCCATACAATCCTCTTACACCTAATGCACTGTAAAGGTCTGGTGAAACGCTACTGCATCATGCTTTTTCATAGTTTATGGTTTTTAGAAGACATAATTGCATTTTATGAGTGTGTGTATTGAGTATTGTAATTGATGTATACAAGTTGAAGGGTTGGGGTGATTTTAACATGACAAAGGGTTAAAATCACCTTCACAGATGGGGTCTGTCCCGTTCCAACCATTTTCCTGACACATACGGACCTTTTCTCCTCTCAAAACATATCTGCATGAGAAAACAAGTATATTAACAACAGAAAAAAGACATAAAACATCATGAAATGTGAAACATTATTAGCCGGTGGGGGTGGGGGTGGGGGTGGGGGGGTTAGTGCGCGTGCACATGAAGGGTGGTGTGGGGAGTGGAGGAGAGAGAAGCATGAAGAGAGAAGTTAGCTAGAGGAGAGATGTCCTAGACAACGACAACGACTAACGTTAGAATTATATTCTCTTGAATTTTGATATGGCCGACACACGACCAAAGAGACGACGTTCCGATGAACAAATAGCAAAGAAGAGGGAAAAGGAGAAGGAACGTGCAAGTCCCGAATTTACATCGGAAAAGCATGGAAGGGAGGGGGAGGGGACGGGATGAGGAGGAGGGAGGGTCGAGCTAGCCTCCGTTTTGTTTGACAGTACTTCGAACGTCAACAAGAAGTGACGTCACCGAACATCGCTTAGAGCACCTTTAAGAATCAAAATAAGCTTTCAGTACCCTGGATTGCACATAGCAATGGCTTTATCACCGAACGATTGTCCATTTCGTCCGTATTGGCCATTCTCTATGTCACCCAGTGCATTGCACTTTCTCTCTGTGAGAATAAATGAGAAAATATGAAAAGGTGGAGTGCAATGAATGAATAAGAGATATTTTAGAGACATAGATAAATGGATTCATCTTACTTTGGCATTTCATGGTCAAGGCTGTCCAGTGTCCTTTCTTACAGTATGATATTCGACTTCCTTCTGATTGTGAATAACCCCGAACACATCTATAAGCCACTTTTTCCTGGTCATTGAACTGTACTTTGTTAAGGTATTTGGAGTCCAGCTGCTTGTCCAGATATTTGGCTGGTTCACCACATTTAGTTTGAACCCTTGAAATGGACACTGAAAAGCACAAAAATGATAGAACTGAAAAAAATGCTTTTCATATGATTAGGTAATGCAGCTTTTATTAGTTATGCATTTTGGCAACCATACTGAAAATAACATTGCAACTTAATCATCAATATGAAGTAAATACTGATAGTCTGAGTAAAGTGATTTGAGTGTAAATGTTGTAAAGAACGAATGACCTGCAACTGGAAGATATTATGCAATCTAGATGGCAGCAAATCTATTTTAAACGTCATGGGAAAACAAATTCTTAAGGTAACGTTATGCACAAGAAAATAAAATACCTCCAGTTACTTTGACCTTAAGTTTAACTTTATGTTTATGCCTATTTATGAAACTACAGAATCTTCCAATAACCTTGAATATTGATAAAACTGTTTATACATTATTATTTATTTATTTTTAAAATCAGATGAACCAGCTTACTGATCTTACAGGTATCCATCATACTAGACAAATAAAGTTGTTTAAATACATTCAGCCATTAAACTAAATAGCCATAATCTCACAAACATAATATGTGGAAAATATATAAGTCTCTTGAATAGCGGATCACTGCGTTATACGTCTCGACGTCATCTGACACAGAGTGCCACGTTAAGTGCTTAAAGTTGTTGATTATAATGACGCGATCTAGTTTTGTTACATTTAATGTAACCTTATTTAAAAGGTAAGGCTACTCACCTACAAAATGCGCAAACACAAGTACGAGTATAATCCCCCAAACAGTCGCCATATTCACGGATTTCTGCAGACGAAGAGAAGGAGTCTGTCTGAAGGAAAACAAATAATGTGTTCAAATTACATTCCTAGTGCTTGTTATAGATGGTTAACGTTATAACACGCCCGCTGTCGTGACGAAATCAAACCCTGCCCTCATTCGGTGTAAATCCGCATAAACACTTCTATATTCGGTATAGTTCTTGTAAAACAACAATAAACGACCTACTCATTCAAATAATATCAATAAACTACAAACTTGAAAAATGCGAATGGAACAGAACATTGGTCGTGGTTTTGATCCTCGTGGCAAACATTATCCAATAAAACTAACTTTTATTTTTTATTAGCCTACTATCTTAGTGACTAGCTTTTTCAGTTACTCTAGTATTAGGCTATATTAATAATCAGTACTATAGTTTGCTACTATACTAATAGGCCTATTTCTATTAGTAGCTTACTTTTTCTTTTTTCCTTTCTGCCAAGTTGATTAGGAGTGACTAGCCTAGCAAATGAATGAGACCAGCAGTGACTAATTGAATATACTTACGAAAATTAACCATGTTTTTTTGGCGGATTGACTACCATTTGTATACAAATACCATCGTCCAACTATTGTAAACCATTTTATTAAACTAAAATTAGAAAATAGAAAAAGCCACCGCTCATCCGTCAAAAAAAGTATTGTAGTGAGGTGCTGCTAAACTAAATCATCATTGAAAATAGTAAAAATACAGCAGCCGCACACTCAAACACTGTGCAAAATCAATTTATTATTAATTATTATTATTATTATTATTATATTATTAATAAATTGATTTTGCACAGTGTTTGAGTGTGCGGCTGCTGTATTTTTACAATTAAACTAAAATTAACCATGGTTTTACAACAATTAAAATAAAAAAACATGGTTACTATGTTATACCATGTTTGTTTGTTTGTTTGTTTGTTTTTTGCTAATACATTAATGAACAAAATAATATGTAAATAAATTAGTAACATATAATGAAGGAATAAATGTTAAAACATGCCTAACAATACACTGTGAATTCACTTTATACTGCATTATACAGTACATTCAGGCTACATATTATGTTCCCATAGGCTAGTCTAATAATGTTAATGCAGTACTTTCATCTACGGTGTGCTGTTGTTATTATTATACCACACAAATGCATTGTCTCATTTATATTTCATTTTATTAAATGCATTGTTTTTCTTTGATAGCAGTAGCTACTGCGGTTCACATCTGGTAAAGGTTTTGCAAGATATCATTAAAACAAGCCCATACATGCACTTTTAATGTCTAGGATTTTTCACCCAGAGAATTATCACTCTGTCATAAACTGGTCATAAATCATATATTGTATCTTCGTGGACAAGATGGTTGGCAGATTTGAAAATAAGAGCAACTGAACCCATGTTCTCAAATACAGTTTGAAAATGTTGAATGTTTTACTTGACTTCCAGGCCCAACAGCCTAAACATTCATGGTTATCTTTTGTAGTCCTTGAGACATTTTGGATTCAGAAATATCTCTGCGATAAACAAGATTGTTTATTAGCGTCATCCTTGACCGGGCAATCGTAACAGAGGCATATAATCATCTGATATGTTTGACATGCTAAACAATGATATGGATGTTATTATTCTAACAGCCTCATAGTTGAGAGATCCAGTAAAACAAGCTGGCGGTTTGAGGTGAGGCTGGTAAAATGAAGGTTAAAAGAGGATTCATGAATGTACATTCAAGCAGGTCTTACGCATAACCGACACCCCACCTTGAGAAAGATATAAGCGTTACATCTACTGTGGGTGGGGCACCGTTTTAATACATGGTGATGATGTCACAGTTTCTGTTGTCCAACCTTGACGGATCTTTTCCGTCTTCAGGGTTTTGATGAATTCACTGTGGAGACAAAACGTGCAGTTTTAACTTTGATGTGTTTGGCAAATGCCACGTTGTTTTGCCTATAACGTGATTGGATCAAAATTCCAGGAAATAACAAACTGGAATGATTTTCCCAAGAATTCAACATCCTCTAATCACTGTACTTAAGAAAAAAAAAGATTTTTTTTTTGACCATTTACCATATTCTTAAATATTATTTTAAACAATATTAATGCCTCACGTGCTTGATGTTATTTCAGGACAAGCTACAAACATTCTCTAAAAAAAAAAGGACAGCATTATGTTTATTCCAGAGCTGTGTGAATACATTTTCCCAATGCTGTGGCGATGCTCAAGGCAATGGCACAAACCACACCCTTTTCCACATGGCAGACTAGTCTGAACCAGAGCTGTTTGTGCGACTGTGGACACTATGAAGGACATTAAACATAAATCATTCCAGAAATTCAATCAACCATTAACCAGAGCAAAAAGATGATTTTATATAATATTTTTTATGATTACTGCAATATTCCACAATTTATCATAATTAAATGAAAGAAAAATGATGATTGGCATCATTAAGAAAAATATGCAATCCAAATTATGTTTGGCATTAGTGGAATTGCATTGGCATGGTTCAAATTGTACTCATCTGACCGTCATCAATTCGTAGCAGTAAATGAAGAGATGTCTTATCGATCACAAGTTCAGTATGGAGTACCTCAAGGCTCACTACTGGGACCGTTGCTTTTCACCCTGTACATGCTACCCTTGGGAGATATCATTAGAAAACATGACGTTAGATTTCACTCTAATGCTGATGATAGCCCGACACTTCTTTGCAAGCTTGATGAAACTTACCAATTCACAAAACTAACAGAATGCATAACTGATATAAAAATTGGAAGATTAGTACTTTCCTACAACTAAATTCTGTTAATTACTAGGTCAAATCCTCCGCACGTAGTAACCTAGAATAATATCGAACACTTGATGGCTTCATAATTGATTCACTTTACAGTTATTTAACCAAAATGAACCACTGAACTGAATTCAGCTGGACAATGACACTATTGTCTTTTTAAAGCTGCTTTAAAGAACTGCATCACTGAATCATTATTTCCTGTTATCACTGTAAATCCGCTTAAAAACAATCTGTATTGTTTAAAGCACAATAGAAATAATGGTGCCTTTATTTGATAAAGCATGTAAACTTAATAATGCATGTATGATAACTGCAATATTGCACATTTTGATTGCTAATATATTTAAATGGCATATACAGTGAGGAAAATAAGTATTTGAACACCCTGCTATTTTGCAAGTTCTCCCACTTAGAAATCATGGAGGGGTCTGAAATTGTCATCGTAGGTGCATGTCCACTGTGAGAGACATAATCTAAAAAAAAAAATCCAGAAATCACAATGTATGATTTTTTAACTATTTATTTGTATGATACAGCTGCAAATAAGTATTTGAACACCTGAGAAAATCAATGTTAATATTTGGTACAGTAGCCTTTGTTTGCAATTACAGAGGTCAAACGTTTCCTGTAGTTTTTCACCAGGTTTGCACACACTGCAGGAGGGATTTTGGCCCACTCCTCCACACAGATCTTCTCTAGATCAGTCAGGTTTCTGGGCTGTCGCTGAGAAACACGGAGTTTGAGCTCCCTCCAAAGATTCTCTATTGGGTTTAGGTCTGGAGACTGGCTAGGCCACGCCAGAACCTTGATGTGCTTCTTACAGAGCCACTCCTTGGTTATCCTGGCTGTGTGCTTCGGGTCATTGTCATGTTGGAAGACCCAGCCTCGACCCATCTTCAATGCTCTAACTGAGGGAAGGAGGTTGTTCCCCAAAATCTCGCAATACATGGCCCCGGTCATCCTCTCCTTAATACAGTGCAGTCGCCCTGTCCCATGTGCAGAAAAACACCCCCAAAGCTTGATGCTACCACCCCCATGCTTCACAGTAGGGATGGTGTTCTTGGGATGGTACTCATCATTCTTCTTCCTCCAAACACGTTTAGTGAAATTATGACCAAAAAGTTCTATTTTGGTCTCATCTGACCACATGACTTTCTCCCATGACTCCTCTGGATCATACAAATGGTCATTGGCAAACTTAAGACGGGCCTTGACATGTGTTGGTTTAAGCAGGGGAACCTTCCGTGCCATGCATGATTTCAAACCATGACGTCTTAGTGTATTACCAACAGTAACCTTGGAAACGGTGGTCCCAGCTCTTTTCAGGTCATTGACCAGCTCCTCCCGTGTAGTTCTGGGCTGATTTCTCACCTTTCTTAGGATCATTGAGACCCCACGAGGTGAGATCTTGCATGGAGCCCCAGTCCGAGGGAAATTGACAGTCATGTTTAGCTTCTTCCATTTTCTAATGATTGCTCCAACAGTGGACCTTTTTTCACCAAGCTGCTTGGCAATTTCCCCGTAGCTCTTTCCAGCCTTGTGGAGGTGTACAATTTTGTCTCTAGTGTCTTTGGACAGCTCTTTGGTCTTGGCCATGTTAGTAGTTGGATTCTTACTGATTGTATGGGGTGGACAGGTGTCTTTATGCAGCTAACGACCTCAAACAGGTGCATCTAATTTAGGATAATAAATGGAGTGGAGGTGGACATTTTAAAGGCAGACTAACAGGTCTTTGAGGGGCAGAATTCTAGCTGATAGACAGGTGTTCAAATACTTATTTGCAGCTGTATCATACAAATAAATAGTTAAAAAAATCATATATTGTGATTTCTGGATTTTTTTTTTTTTAGATTATGTCTCTCACAGTGGACATGCACCTACGATGACAATTTCAGACCCCTCCATGATTTCTAAGTGGGAGAACTTGCAAAATAGCAGGGTGTTCAAATACTTATTTTCCTCACTGTATATGATTGGCAGCTATTACGTGGAGCAATTTCTTTATATATATTTTTATAAAAATTATAAGAAAAAAGATGTAATACAAAGCATGTAAAATAAATAATGCATATATGATTACTTTATTCAATTTTGATTGCTTATGTACTTAAATGACAAAAAAAACTTTACTTGAATCACAGACTGGTTTATTAAATCACAAGTTTTATCAATAGATGAGCATGACATTACATAGTTAGTCACCACTTATATTGATATTGTAATGCTATCATGATGTCATAATGAAACCAGAACACAAAGCTTATCTTCTGCAATATTATTACATTAAAATAAAGGACTCGGCTCTGAGGTAAATGTGTCTTTTTGGGTCCAAGAATCTTCAGTCTGTCTCAGAGATCGGTTGACTTTGATTAGTTACACTTTGGTTGCGAAGCAAAGGCACTTCTGACAATATCCAATCATGAAAAATGAATAAGCTGCAAGAAGCAACTACAATGCAGCCACTTTGTATGACATTTGATGGATAGAACATGGTCTTCACAGTCCATCATAACATTCGACACGTATTAAGCACTTTAAGAACATACTTTCTGCATTATAAAATTAGACATGTAAAAATCAGACCACATCAACTCAAATTATAAAACATAACTATAAAACATTATAGTTATAAGATATTTTACAATAACCTTTAAGAACATCCTTCCAAAATATCAGCGTTTATAAATATCTCTTCATAACAAATGATGATCTAAATAACATTAAACATGAAAAGTAATATAACAGTATGGCTTGCCATATTCTCAGTAGTTTTAAATGTTCTCACAGATACATTTGTAAAACTAAAAACTCAAGATAACTATTTACTAATTCTGTGCTTATGAAAGGACACATTCGTTCAAGACTGAATGATAGAGTATACAAGTTTTCCTTGAATATCAGTTATGACTAAAACAATCTGCTTTTCTATTAAAATAATCACCCTGATGTTCCTTTCCAAATTACAGAAAGCTTGATGGGAGGAAAAACCCGGTGGAACATAAACTTCCTCGTTACACATTCATTATAAATCAATAAAACATTCTGCACAACATCAAAACCATCAAAAAGCAGAATGAGTCTATATTAGGAAATAACGACGGCAAGAACATCACAAACAATTAACAGCTATAATCATGACAAATATTTACATGATTATCCAGTCTGATTTGGCCTTAATCAGTCACATAACTAAGGCATTACTAAGAAGACGGGACAACAAAAAGAGTGCTTGAACATTCACTTCTAGATCCGTCTCAGGAAGTGTTTTTAAGAATTCTGATCCTGGAGAGCCAATCAGCTTGACTGGCATAAGACACGCCCACTCAATCAGTTCAACTGTGCTCTAATTGGTTCCACAAGCTGTCAATCTATTCAATAGATGTCAATACATTCAATGCCAGTGAATTTTCCTTGCATTAATTGTTAAATATTTCAATCAATGACTCTACAATGATATTGTAGCTGTTGTTTTACCGTACCTCCAAGCGCTTGTGGATGGATGAAGGTTGAGAAGGATGGATGGATGAATGTCACTAATGTGCGTTACATAAAGCAGTGTTTATGCTGCTGATTCTGAGTGGGCATCAGAAACGGTTGAATCATGTCTGGAGAAAGCGTTTGAACTGGTTTAATTGGCGAGGGGTGTCGCACAACTTGTGGTTTGTGTTGTCACTCTTGGATGGAGTCTGCCGGTCTGAAGCAGTTCAGGACTTCCTGTAAGACAGAAGACACAGGTTACTTTGTTGGTGTCAACACATAAATCATGCTTGAGAGACTCTCGACAACCACTTCTGACTGAAAAACACATATAAAAAAATATTCCTACCTATTTGTAATTGTAATTTGTGTGTGTGTTTGTGTTGTCTATATATATATATATATATATGTGTGTGTGTGTGTGTGTGTGTGTGTGTGTATGTGTATATGTGTATATGTGAATGTGTATGTGTGTATATGTATATACAGTGGGGAAAAAAAAGTATTTAGTCAGCCACCAATTGTGCAAGTTCTCCCACTTAAAAAGATGAGAGAGGTCTGTAATTTTCATCATAGGTACACTTCAATTATGAGAGACAAAATGAGAAAAAAAAATCCAGAAAATCACATTGTAGGATTTTTAATGAATTTATTTGCAAATTATGGTGGAAAATAAGTATTTGGTCAATAACAAAAGTTTATCTCAATACTTTGTTATATATCCTTTGTTGGCAATGACAGAGGTCAAAGGTTTTCTGTAAGTCTTCACAAGGTTTTCACACACTGTTGCTGGTATTTTGGCCCATTCCTCCATGCAGATCTCCTCTAGAGCAGTGATGTTTTGGGGCTGTCGCTGGGCAACATGGACTTTCAACTCCCTCCAAAGATTTTCTATTGGGTTGAGATCTGGAGACTGGCTAGGCCACTCCAGGACCTTGAAATGCTTCTTACGAAGCCACTCCTTCGTTGCCCGGGCGGTGTGTTTGGGATCATTGTCATGCTGAAAGACCCAGCCACGTTTCATCTTCAATGCCCTTGCTGATGGAAGGAGGTTTTCACTCAAAATCTCATGATACATGGCCCCATTCATTCTTTCCTTTACACAGATCAGTCGTCCTGGTCCCTTTGCAGAAAAACAGCCCCGAAGCATGATGTTTCCACCCCCATGCTTCACAGTAGGTATGGTGTTCTTTGGATGCAACTTCTCCTCCAAACACGACAGGTTGAGTTTTTACCAAAAAGTTCTATTTTGGTTTCATCTGACCATATGACATTCTCCCAATCCTCTTCTGGATCATCCAAATGCTCTCTAGCAAACTTCGGACGGGCCTGGACATGTACTGGCTTAAGCAGGAGGACACGTCTGGCACTGCAGGATTTGAGTCCCTGGCGGCGTAGTGTGTTACTGATGGTAGCCTTTGTTACTTTGGTCCCAGCTCTCTGCAGGTCATTCACTAGGTCCCCCCGTGTGGTTCTGGGATTTTTGCTCACCGTTCTTGTGATCATTTTGACCTCACGGGGTGAGATCTTGCGTGGAGCCCCAGATCGAGGGAGATTATCAGTGGTCTTGTATGTCTTCCATTTCCTAATAATTGCTCCCAAAGTTGATTTCTTCACACCAAGTTACCTACCTATTGCAGATTCAGTCTTCCCAGGCTGGTGCAGGTCTACAATTTTGTTTCTGGTGTCCTTTGACAGCTCTTTGGTCTTGGCCATAGTGGAGTTTGGAGTGTGACTGTTTGAGGTTGTGGACAGGTGTCTTTTATACTGATAACAAGTTCAAAAAGGTGCCATTAATACAGGTAACGAGTGGAGGACAGAGGAACCTCTTAAAGAAGAAGTTACAGGTCTGTGAGAGCCAGAAATCTTGCTTGCTTGTAGGTGACCAAATACTTATTTTCCACCATAATTTGCAAATAAATTAATTAAAAATCCTACAATGTTTTTTTTCTGCATTTTTTTTTCTCATTTTGTCTCTCATAGTTGAAGTGTACCTGTGATGAAAATTACAGGCCTCTCTCATCTTTTTAAGTGGAAGAACTTGCACAATTGGTGGCTGACTAAATACTTTTTTTCCCCACTGTATGTATATACAGTATGTAACACAACTTTTGTATACATGCATACATATATTAATGCCTACAATTTGAAGGCAGCTCAACTGATTTCGAGAGATTTATATGATTTATCCATCAGTTTCCACAAAAAATATTCAGCATCACAACTGCAAAGTGATATTTTTGTGGAAACAGTGATACTTTTATTTTTCAGGATTCTTGATGAATTGAAACTTCAAAAGAACAGCATTTATTTGAAATATAATTTTTGTAACATTATAAATGTCTTTACTGTCACTTTTGATCAATTTAATACCTTGCTGAATAAAAATATTAAATCGTACTGTCGAACAGTAGTGTATTACGGTTTCCACAACTGTTTTCAAATATTTCTTGATCAGAAAATCATGATTTCTGAAGGATCACGTGACACTGAAGACTGGAGTAATGATACAGCTTTGATCACAGGGGTAAATCACATTTTGACATCTAATTAAACAGAACCTGGCTCTCGTTCAGTTCCTCGTTCTCCTGCGCCTGAGGGAGTCGAGAGGAGGGTACGGCAGGAATGCTGGTTATCCGGGGCGGGTTGCCGACGCTGAAGAGACGAGGTCGCTTGACTTGATCCTGACTAGACAGTGGCGTAAAGCTGTTTCTCCTCAGCAGAGTGGGCGGCAATTCTTGTCTGGTGCTTCCCTGATAACACACACATTAGGAATTACGTGTGTGGGTGACACTGTGACAAAGGCATGTTTATAAAGGGCTATAATGAGTCAAGGCTTCTCACACCCAAATTTGATCCTTAGAATTAAACGGGCTCTTTCTGCTATTGTATGTAAATGACATCTGTTGTGATTGGCTAACAGTTTTGCATGAGAAATTAAGGTGTTGATGTGTAAATGTGGGTGGTCATATAATAATGTACTCTATGTACTATAACATCATGACCGTGACATTTTCTGAATAAGACATCTTAGTTCCTTCTAGTGTCTCACAAAAAAAAATGTCTGGGACATATTACACACAAATCAAAAGAATGAATAAATTATATTTGGGTTGAAGAACACAAAGATTATTTTCTGTATTATTAAGATTTAAGCACTACTATCAACAACTATCTACAGTGCAATGCATAAGTTAATACACCCATGCTAAAGTTGACTAAAAAGAGGAATAAAAAATCATATTTTGGAAATTGAACTTAATGCCTTAATTTAAAAAATTAGGAAAAATCCAACCTTTTAGGACACCAATTTTCTTTGTGAATGAATAATGTATGGTAAATAAATAAATGTTCTTCCTTAAAATACATGGTGCATAAGTGTGTACACCCCTATGTTAAATTCCCATAGAGGCAGGCAGATTTTTATTTTTAAGTATTTTTTTTTTAATTAATTTTTAGGATACTATGCATCCTGATAAAGTTCCCTCAGCCTTTGGAATTAAAATAGCCCCACATCATCACATAGCCTTCACCATACCTAGAGATTGGCATGGGGTACTTTCCATAAGATCATCTCTCAATGCAAATCAAACTAGCTTTTAGGCTAACTGAAATAAAACCATGCCAATCTCTAGGTATGGTGAAGGCTATGTGATGATGTGGGGCTATTTTAATTCCAAAGGCCAAGGGAACTTTATCAGGATGCATAGTATCCTAAAAATTAATAAATAAAAAAAATACTTAAAAATAAAAATCTGCCTGCCTCTATGGGAATTTAACATAGGGGTGTACTCACTTATGCACCATGTATTTTAAGGAAGAACATTTATTTATTTACCATACATTATTCATTCACAAAGAAAATTGGTGTCCTAAAAGGTTGGATTTTTCCTAATTTTTTAAATTAAGGCATTAAGTTCAATTTCCAAAATATGATTTTTTATTCCTCTTTTTAGTCAACTTTAGCATGGGTGTATTAACTTATGCATTGCACTGTATGTACAGAATTTAATTTATGCTTATTTTAAATAAATAAATCATTAAACCATTAAATAAATAATTAAATTAAAAATAAATAGCAAATATATATGTATATATATATATGCCAATTTTTAATGTATTAAGTTTTATTATTTAATTTCAATTTTATTAAGTTATTTTAGTAATTAAAATTAATTAAATATAAAATAATGCATTGATTTAAATAAACAATTATATATATTTGTTTATTTAAATCAATGCATTATTTTATATTTGATTAATTTTTCATGCATATTCATCGTACATATTTTTATTTTTAATTATTATTTCTTATTTAATATGAACTATTAATTTTATTAATAGTTATTTTAACAGAAAAAAGGTAGATCAAATATTTAAAATGTAAATAATGTGATTTTATTGATTTAAATAAATAAATGAATGAATTCATTAAAGTCCTCATATCCAGACGGTACGATATTCTTCTTGACTATAAATCCTCTGGGTGGATTGGAGAATGTCACAGTATGTCGACATATTACATCCAACTGAGGTCAAATGTTTTTCATGATATCGGCCCTTTAAAATCAAATGACATTAAAGCTCAGACTGAGGGAACTCCCTGTGTCGTCTGTACCGGACACTGCCGCCCATAATCACATGCTGATCTCATCCACAACCAAGCAATTAAGTAAAGAACAAAAACAAGCCAGAAATACAGAGATAATCTCAGTGCTGTAGTGACTCTCTCACCGCAGAACTGTGGTGTGTGTTTTTCAGTGGCAAACTCACACCTACAGACTTACACTGCACAAACAGACCACACTTTACGAGCAAACTCTGTGGACAGTCAGCCTTTAGTTCTCCGTTAGAGGAACATGACAAGAGTTCAGGAGGTTATTCTTGCTCGAGGGCTTTCAGCGGCTGATATACAGAAGCTGTATTTGTGTTGGGTAGACCCAAGATCATAGATGCATATGATTCTAAAAATATCACTGCAAAATAAGCATGCAGAATCATTCACCACAACAAAACAAAAGAAAATGCATATGAAATTATGGTAAAAACCAAACGATGTTCACGAAATAAAAATAAATTTCCCTGAAGATGAGAAACAGTGTGTAGTAATTAGTAACAGTGTGTGGTTGTTAGTAATAACAGTGATGCTGCTTCAGCAAACTCCCTAAACATCTGCTAAATGTTATGTTTGCTTACGAGTGGTCTGTCCCGGTGTGTGTTTACAGCTTCTACTTTCAGGTCAAACTTGTCAACTTTACAGCCTGGAACAGGAAAACACAAACAACAATATTGAAAATGATCAGAATTTATATCTTTATATAGAAACAGTATTTATATCTCACTTAAATAAATAAAAAAATACTATAAAAACATTATATATGCCAATTACATGCCAATAATTAATTTAAATTTGATTAATTGTTATTTTAATTAAACTTTTTAAATAAAATAAATAATAATTTAATAGCATTTAAATAAACAAACACATAAATAAAAATACACACAGTATATATATATATACACACACACACATATACATACACATATTCATACATATTTACAAATTTACAATTTAAATCAAATATTTAACATTTGATACAAATTTGAAAAAAAATGTAAAAGTATTCAAATAATAATAAACATTTACACACACACAAATATATACAGATACATACATTGTCTATATATTTTTTAATTATTATTTCTTATATAATTTATTTAACATTAACTATACATTTTTTAATAGTTTTAATGGAAGCAATTTAAATAAAATATTTGAAATGTAAATAATATCTAAATATTTTATATTTTCTATATTATATATATATATATATATATATATATATATATATAACATTTGTTTTTAGGTCTAGGTGAATGAAAATCAACACATACCATAAGCCACTGGTGTCAGTTTCATGACTGCATGGAGGGGGCACTTCAGATACGGCAAATCATCTGTACAATACAAGCAGATTTTAAACACATAATTGAGTCGAACATGTCGTGAATGGAAGGGTTTCACTCAGGGAAAATCCTCAACTTCATCCCGCAGTGTTTGTCACAGGATCACTTCTGTGGAAGCTTGAACACCAGCAGTCAGAAACCCACATACTCGTGTCTCTCATTATCTGATTGAAGTCACAAGAGGCCTGCTATGATTGGAGTGTGTGTGTGTGTGTGTGTGTGTGTGTGACGCACCAGCGCTCTTGTCCAGGAAGTAGGCGAGGAGGCAGCGCATGACAGCCTGGTGGCAGATGACCAGAACATTGCCTTGTCTCTCCAGCTCCATGATAACCGGCTCCAACCGCTGCACCAGGTCCTGATAGGACTACGGCAAGAGAAGAGGGACATGACGGGCTTATTTACAGCTGACTCTCCATATTAGACAGGAGAAAGTATTGTAAGATTTAAAACAAACTGCACACTTCAGCTTAAAGTTCAGTATCGCCACTTCTATTAGACCTTTAGACGTTTGAGGTCAGTAAGATTTTTTTTTTTTGTTCAAGAAATTAATACTTTTATTTAGCTAGGATGCATTAAATTGATCAAAAGTGACAGTAAAGACATTAATAATGTTGCAAAAGATTCTAATTTCAAATAAATGCTGTTTTTTCAAACTTTCTATTGCTTTGATCACAGGAATACATTACATTTTAACCTACTGTATATTCACATAGAAAACAGTTCTTACGAACTGTAATATTTCACAATGTTACTGTATTTATTTATTTATTTATTCATTTATTTTTTTAACAAAAGAGACTCTTTTAAACATTAAAAAAAATCTTACCAGCCCCAAACTTTTGAACAGGAAGTGCATAATATTTCAATATATCACTCCTGTGTTGAGTAAAACTTGCTCACAAAGATGTCCGAAGTGAAATCATTCTTTTTGTCTGAATAATTCATTTGGTGAATGACAAACAGCATTTAACTGGAAAGGTCATGCATGCATGTCATAATGGTACACTGGGGGAAATGTTCTAGGATTATTCACTCACTCTTTGTAAATTTCACAAAACAATAAAGAAAATTAAACGTGAAATTTTAAGCAGAAAGACTGAAATGGTATTTTCCTGTAAAATCTTCAAAAGTCATTTTTACAGTGCACAAACCTCTCCTCCTGGGTATCTGTAATGGTACTTGTCCTGGTCTCTGAGAGAATATTCATCCGGATACGTTTCTTTTATCTTTTCATATGTCATTTCCTCACAAATGCCCTGATACAGAAAAATAAACATTTAACAAACGGCACAAACATTTCTCCATCATCAACTCTGATCTGTTGCAATAATGTGATTTCGTTTTCACTTTTGCAATAAAAAAATGTGGGTAGGATCCTTATTAAAAGTGTACGTGCGCCTGAAAACCAAAAATGGCGTACGTCAAAAAATATTCACTTATAAAAGCGTGTGTATGCCAGAACCTCCGCAGAATTCCCTTTATAAATCAAAGTCAGCGGAAGATTGTGTTCACATGCGTCTCCACCCCGAAATAACCATATATGGAGGTGACAACGCCTAGTTTTACTATGCATATCCTCATCTGCATATCATTTGCATATGCATATTCATCCACGTGTTTAACGGTACAAGACATTAGGAAAATATGAGATACGGATGTGTTGTCACATTAAATTGCTAAAAATCATTTAGTAGCCAATCCTTGCCTTGTTTTTGAATAAATAAATCAAATAATATAAAATACATTTCAGAGGAAGTTTTCCTCAATCTTTTCCACTGGACAAATAGTCATTTTAATTGCTTTATATTTTTAGTGGAAACAGATTGGCCTTATTGTGAATTATTGATCATTATTTGCGTGGAAATATTTCCTCAGACCATGAGTTCTGCTATTATCATGCGCTACGCAATCCTCGCTGTAGTTAAAACATTACAGGAAAAGTGTTCAAAAGCATCACATCCACTACAAATATTTCTATTTATTAGAATATAAAAAATGTTGTAACTTCTCAGTAATGATTTCATGTAATTTAAGTGCTTACCTCCATTATTGAGAATGGTATATTTAATCTGAATGTGTATATCAGATGTAAAACATAGGTTAAATCATTCTTTTATTTATTTAAACTGATACTGTGAACATGCACTGTATTTATGATTAGGATTTAAAGTGGTTTTCCTTCATCTGCCGTCAGTCCCTCAGCTCACCATCGGTGTCGCCAAACTGCTCCGTCTACAAAACGTTCGTACGCATGGCTCAGAGTTTGCGTGCAGGTGCGCAAATTTTCCCGTCAAGTTTGTTTTTATAAATCACAGCTTATGCGTCAGAACTCTTTCAGGGCTTGTTTTGTGCCACGCAACGGTTATATATGAGACTTTTATTGCAATCATGACACAGGATTATATAGCCGAATTAGTTTTGGTGTGGTGAATGAGTTAAATATGATACATCTGATTCAAATTGACTAATTGCATGTTCACAGAAAACACCTGTGTTTTATCAGGGTAGATAATGAACAACAGCCCAGTGTTAATATGAAGACCATTAAACTTCTCTAATAAACCCAGCGGTGCGTAACTCACGGCGTCGATCTCGTTGAGTATTTTCCACTGCTCGTACGGGACGCCCAACTCCTCCGCCGTCTGGATGGTGCGTCTGAGCTGACTGGTCCACACCTTCAGGTCTGGGATCTTCTGGCTTTCCAGGAACCCACGCAGGGCTTTAGAAAACTAACACAGAGCGGGAAACATGTTAACAAGCCTCCAAACATTTCTCCCAGAGCATGCTGGGAATCGACACAGGGTGACTACAGGGTATTTGCAGATTTTATAAAAATCACATTTAAAGGGGTTTTATTGTGCTTTCTGACATGTTCTTCTTTGTTTAGTGTGTAATGTTGCTGTTTGAGCATGAAAAAGGCTCTGCAAAGTTTCAAAGTTATTCTCTCAGTGTCAGTGTTTCTGAACTCCCTGAAACGCCTCCATTGTAGTCTTAAGTTTCTTCCGGGAACGAACACGTCACAATATTCCTCATTTAAATAATTCATATGCAGAATAAAGGGGCGGGGCCTGGTTGAGTTAGTTAGCAGTGTGTTGAAACTGGCGATTATGGTAAAGGGTGGGACATTTCCCAAACACACACTAGGCTTGTTCGACTTCATGCAGCTCTGCGCAGACCGATCGGCGGCTGACTTGAAGCAGTGCATGCAGCGCCGACGCCACGTGACTGTGACGTGTGCCATCAAAGTACCGCGAGAGCGATTCGAGAGTAGCTGGAGAACTCAGCCAGCGCAGCTTCTCAAGAGCGGCTGCACTGGGCTGATGACGACACAGCTGTTCCACGATTGGCCGGATTCACCGCATGACAACGATCACGTGTGTTTCGTGTTTATTCCAACACCTTTAGTTCCTCTAAAGCTCACAAATCACTTTTTTATAACAGTAAACACTCTTTTCATGTAGTAGACTCCACTTCATTGATAGTAGCTTAAAGGGATAGTTCGCCCAAAAATGATATTTAAGCCATGATTTACTCACCCTCAAGCCGTTCGAGGTGCATATGTCAATCTTTTTTCAGACGAACACATTTTCAGTTATTTTAGAAAATGTCTTAGATCTTTCAGTGGTTATAATGTGAAGCAGTGGGGTCCAGCTGATTCAAGTCGCAAAATGTGCATGCATCCTTCTCAAAAATAATCCATCCGGCTCCAGGGGGATAAACGAAGGCCTTCTGAGGGTAATCCGTGCGGTTTTGTCGTAAAAATATACATATTTAAAACTTTATAAACTAAAATAACTGGCTTCCGGTGGCGGTCGGCGCGCGTTCATGGAGATGGTTGCTGGCTTATGACGTAGGACGTAGCGCAGGAAGCGTCGTGACGTAGAACGAACGTGACAGCGCAGCCAGAGAGCAGAGCAAAACAAAACTCAACGTTCGTTCTACGTCACGACGCTTTCCATCTCTGTGAACGCGCACCGACCGCCACCGGAAGCCAGTTATTTTAGTTTATAAAGTTTTAAATATGTATATTTTTACGACAAAACCGCACGGATTACCCTCAGAAGGCCTTCGTTTATCCCCCTGGAGCCGGATGGATTATTTTTGAGAAGGATGCATGCACATTTTGCGACTTGAATCAGCTGGACCCCACTGCTTCACATTATAACCACTGAAAGATCTAAGACATTTTCTAAAATAACTGAAAATGTGTTCGTCTGAAAAAAGATTGACATATGCATCTCGAACGGCTTGAGGGTGAGTAAATCATGGCTTAAATATCATTTCTGGGCGAACTATCCCTTTAAGTTGAACTTTATTCTTGTTCAAACAGACGCTGTATGAAGCAGTACATAAAGTATTGAATGAAAATGTCTCTGAAACATCTGTGTATTATTTGGCAAATATTGCATTTATTTCACTTCAGCTGTGGTAAAGTATGCAAACACCACGTGAGCGGTCACTAGGGGAACCAGAAAGTGTCCGACTTCACGTCTCCGTTTGTAGCTCCTCCCGCCTGCACCCGGCTACTCTCGCCGATCGGTTACATTCAGCCGCAGTCGATGTCGAACACACCTACTGTTACGGCCGACTCGGGGCCGCAACAATATAGGGAAATCAAAACAACAGAGCGATATAATGAATAAGGTTTATTACATAATTCTAGGGGTTTCAAAGTGCAATAATACATTTTATGCCATCTGAAATATCCCAAAATGCCGACAGACGCTAGATCCCGTTTTAGCGAAGAAACAAGAGGCCAGCCATAGATGATGTCACCTCTCCGTACACCCCCTCGGAACCGAAACACATATCTCCACCTCCTAACTTGAATCAGGTGTTCCTCATCTGCAAGCACCCACAGTGCTTGACCAATCACAACACACTGATCCAGCTGACCAATCAGAGCACAGTGTGCTTTTCAGAAGGAGGGGCTTCATAGAGACAGGAACTAAAGGAGCGTTACTGACAGACTGGGAAGAGAGGAGCTGCAACAATGGAGAATATGGGAAAATAATGTGTTTTTGGACATTCAAGCATGAAAACCTGTTCTAGTAGAGTCCAAAAAACAAAATCAAGACTTTGTAAAAGGGCATACTATATCCCATTTAATCTTTTTAATCTTTAACTCCTTCTTTCAGCAACATCTCTTCTCTGATGATGAGGGCGGGGCAACCTGTCACTCACATGAGATCCACCAATCACAAAACACAACCATCCAATCAGTTCCACAAGCTCCGCCTTGTTCAAGAAGCTGTTTCACTCAGATATACGTCACAATAGAGAAGAAATCACAACTTCTGTTTCATGCCGACTTTAAAATACCCAAGACATGTTATAAGTATATAATATGGTACTTTTAATTATAAACAAGCCCGACTTTCAAAATCTCATATTGAAATGTCTGCTTTACTACTTCCAGCTGCTCATTCGAAAAGATGAGAGGGATTAAATATGCACTTACAATCATCTACAACATATTATTACAATATCAAAACCATAAAGTAAACATTGTCATAATTCATCAAGAGTAGTTCATTAAAAACAACAAAACTGACAGTTAGATATGCACGATATACCGGCCACCATATCGGTATCGGCCGATATACGTCTATTTTTAATGTTATCGTTACTGGCCTGATTACTCTGTAATTGCCCTACTGATTCGAAAATTTGGCTGATATATTAAAGCCGATAAATAATGGATTATTTCCTTCAGCTGAAACACTTCAGATGTGCACTGTTCAACATGATGCTTTTGAATTGCTTAATATGACTGGAATCACTTCAAAAAAGGAAAATACAGTAAAGTGCAACATAAGTCTGTCATATACGCTACATAAAATGATATTGAGAACATCATAATTGTGTGCTTGAGACATGATTTTAATGGTGAGACTTTTGTTTTTGTAATCAGGCTCTCAAAAATTATATAAAAATTTGGATTTAGATTTATCGGCCAATGTATCGGCTTTCAAGTATAAAGAATTATCGGTTTCAGCCAAAATTTTCATATCAGTGCCTATTGATATTGATAAATTCTTATTTTATTATGGAATATTGCAGCATTTATTATAATAAAAGATTCATCCATATTTTCACTTTGAACGTGCACTGCTCATGTATTTAAATCAATCCTCATCTTTTGAAGTTAAAAGTCGCATTGCCAAATAAATCGCATTCGCCGTATCACAAGTCCTGTTTTTCAATCCCTAAATTTTGAACCTCTTAAATGGTATATTTTCATTTTAAGGCTTTTTAACCTCACAATACAGTAATTATCAAATGCACACATTGCAAATAACTCTCAGGTTTGATGCATAACAAAACAAGCATGCTTTAAGTGAGCTGTATTCCACTCATCCATCCGTGTGGTGATTGAAAGGAATACCTCTTTTCCTCTGGAGGAGAGCTCAGAGTCTCCGCCGATGCAGCACTGGACGTTGTGTTGGCTCTCGCCGTGCCGGCAGAGGTAGATGGAGTGTTTCTGAACGTGAATATTCATCAGGTAGTAGACGATCTTACTCTGGATATAATCCTGAACTCGGTTCACCAGGAAACGCTGGCCGACGTTAATCACCTGGATGAAGGACAGGTCCCTGAAACAGCCAGAGAAAGATCCGTTAAACACCCCATAATGTGCAAACTGTTAAATATGTGGTTGTTTGTGGCCTAATGATTTAAGGATTTACACAGAAAGAGAGTTACTATACTCACAGTTATGTCTTAATATTGTCCACAGTTTCTGCATTTAATTATCTACAAGACGTGCCACAGTGCAATTATATATTTAAGTACTGAGTAATATTAAGCTAGTTGTACTTACTATAGGATCAGGGTAGGATTAGGGTTGGGTTTAGGGTTAGTTGCATGTAATTATGCATGATTTACTGTTATTACTATGGTAAGTACGGTACATGTAACATGTAACAAGGACACTGTGAAATAAAGTGTTCCCAGATCAACTTGTACTTAATTAGCTTATCTTAACAACAATCCCTTCTCTTGTTTATACAGTAGCCTATTCGTGTTTATAAGCAATCTGTACACTACAATTAATAAAGGAGTAGAGAAATCAATATGTTGTTTAGTTAAAAATAGGTTATACTATTGATTCATTAATTTGTAAGTCATGGATATAAGCTTCTGCTACAGTAACTGTATAAAAACAAAAATGCTGGACTAAAGGCCCGTTTACACCATAGACGATACAGTATATATATATATATATATATATATATATATATATATACATACACACACACACATATACATACATGTATATATAAATAGTATTACATTTATTAGTAGTTTAATTTAAATACCACTAAAATAACACTGTTGATTAAAACCAAATACTTTTTTTTTTTTTAAGAATGTAGCTTACAATAGTTAAATATTACAAATAAATGTCAGGAATAAATGGCTGTATAGGTTGTAAGTTGAATTTAACAGTTTTAAAGATGCTGGATTTAAAGTGATGGTTCCCCCAAAAATTAAAATTCTGTCATCATTTACTTCAAGATGCTCTAAACCTGCATTCATTTATTCCTTCTGCTAAACACAAAAGAAGATATTTTGGAGAACATGAGTAATCAAACAGTTAAAGGGACCCATTGACTTCCATAGTATATATATATATAAAAATACAGGTTTGGAACAACTTGAGGATGAGTAAATGACAAAATTGTTGGGTGAACTGTCCCTTTAAGCACTTTTACAGCAGAGAATAAGAGATAATCCAACACGTCTGAAGGCAAGGACAGATTTAATGGCCGTGGCTCTGTCTGCCAGCTCTACTGAGACGTTGAATTTTCCAAGCAAGATTATCTCACGATGAAGCCAAAAGCAACGGCTGAGGAATTACAGAAATGCTTCTGACCGTCCAAACAATCCTTACAGGTTTTTCAAAGATTCTAGTTTGATATTTAAATAGCCACATAATTTGAACGTAACCTAATCTACTAGAAGGTATTTATGACATGTTATTATGATCATTAAACAAAACCACACGCTTACAAATGAACAAAGTAAATTCAGCAGACTTTATTGAATCTGCACTGCTCTCTGCTGGAGGCTTTCTGACATGACAACAGAAAAGTTAAAGGGTTAGTTCACCTAAAAATGAAAACTCTGTCAGTAATTACTCTCCCTCATGTTGTTCCAACCCTGTAAGACTATACCTGACTATACCAATACCTGCAAGATATTTTTTATTAAATCTGAGAGCTGTCTCACTCCTTCATAGGCTTCTAGGTAATTGCATCTGCCGGTCCAGAAAGTTAGTAAAGACATCGTTAAAATAGTCCAAGTGACTACAGTGGTACACAAAAAGTATTACTTGGACTATTTTAACAATGTCTTTACTAACTTTTCTCGGCTGGCAAGTTTCAATTAGAGAAAAGCCTATGAAGGAGTGATCAGCTCTCAGATTTAATTAAAAATATCTTAATTTGTGTTCTGAAGATGAACGAAAGTCTTATGGGGTTGGAACAACATGAGGGAGAGTAATTACTGAGAGAGTTTTCATTTTTGGGTGAACTAACCCTTTAAAAGACACAGATGAAATGCTGAAATTGAATATTATAATATAATTTCCCAAAAAAACTGTAAAATACAAAGAGAAACAATTTTATTTCATTAAAAAAAAGAAAAAAAAGAAAACAGTTGCCCAAAGGAAAAGTCTCCTTCAAGATCAATCAGCTTCTAGATTATGTTTAATAATGGATTGAAAGATACTTATAAAAAAAAAAAAAATGAAAGTGTAATGTTACTTGTCATGTTCATCTGGATCTAACGGCTGATATGTGACTTTGTAGCACTCGATTCTCTTCAGGAAATCCTCCATCACGCTCTCTCTGTGTCTCTCAGGATAATCCGGACTGGAAACCTTCACATCCTGATCCAGAATTGCACTGATATTAACTTTTATCAGCATCAAGATCATAGCTTATGTATAATTTACATAAATGCATAGTGGAATGGTTAGGTGTTAGAGGAGACCAGGGACAGTTGCAACAGGGGATGGTTGCAACATGTCATTTTTCTCCAATCAGAAACAAGCTAGAGTGATGACACTCATACTGTACATGCACAGTTATAGACCCTCCCCCCACCAAAAAGACAGTAGGCATATTCAACATCTGCTGCTGCATTTATTGAACAAAACTTGTTTTGGAGGTATGAAAGTAAATTTTTTCATGAGATATATTTTTGTCATACTGTCCTGAAATTTTGTATGAATTAATCAAAACTTACTTAGTTTTAATTATTGTTTTGTTGACTTCTAAGTGACATGGTTAGCATGTGTCAAAGTCAGTGTGTCTAGCAGGAATATGATGTTCTGTCGTGGCTGATAGGGTTGGGGACGGTTGCAACAAGTTATAAATTGCATGTTTAATAAAAGTTTGCTGCATTACAAATTGTTCAATTCTTCCTGTCTGATACTGAAATATAAGGAGATTGAATAGCATCTGTAACACCTGCACACTGAATATATGTAGGCCTATGTTCTACACATGAACAAACAAAACTCAATAACTGTTATTTGATAAATATGACTAAATAGATAAATAATAGGCTACAATAATATTACTGAAATAAATTATACTATAATATTATAGTAGGCCTAAAACAGTTAATATTTTCAGAATTCTATGCTCATTGAGACAAAAAGTTTAAGTTAATTAATGAAATTTAAGGTATTTTTAACGTGTTGCAACTGTCCCTGGGTTGTGTTGCAACTGTTCCCTGGGTCGGGGTCAGTTGCAACATCTGACTTCTTCCATTCAAATAAATACTGTGAACGATATGTCATATATAATCATCTTTAAATGGTATGGGTAATTAGCAGACATATGCAAGTTTAATATATACAATTTTGGTTGGTCTAGTCCAAATAGTCTCTGAGTAACTGAGAGAAATGTAAAAAGTGTTGCAACTGTCCCCGGTCTCCCCTACTTTTAATTTGTCCATTTTTAATCAATAACGATAATTTGAAATAATCTTTCAGTGTTATAAATGTATATTTTTAAACGTACAAATATTTCCATATAGTCTCAATTAATATGAGTGCATAAAAGCTGCATAATTATAATAAAACATTTCGTGTCATCTACCTTTAACAACATCTTATGATGTAACAGCAGTGATAAGCAGATGGAATTAAAGGGATGGTTCAGAGTAAAATCAACCTAGGGTCCTTTGCACCATGACCTCGAGCCAAACACCCCCCAGAAGACTTTTCTCCCTTGGTTGAACATTATTAAAGTTAGAGCTTATTTAGAGATATCAGCCGAATGGTTTAGTGCAGCCGCTAATGGATCCTATGATGTATCTCGTAAATTACCCCACTAATAATGCCCAGAATGGTACCAAACTTCTAAGCCATTCGGCTGATATCTCTTCTGGGGGGGTGTTTGGCTCGAGGTCATGGTGCAAAGGACCCTAGGTTGATTTTACTCTGAACCATCCCTTTAATTGCAGAATATGAATATTTCCAGCGTCGACACTCACCAGTATGTTGGCAGCAATGACTTCTGGGTCGTCACAGAGCGACTCGACAAAAAACACCTGGAAACAAAAGCAAAAATAATCACATCAAAGAGTGTTTCTATACTTGACCTCTGCATGTTCTGTTTCTCCAGCGTAACCTGACGACTGCAACATTTCACACAACTGATAATATTTCAGCAAGCGACTGATATTCACCTTATATGCGTTGTCCTGCGCAAAACTCAGGATGAGGTTACGTCTCTCTCGCGTTGTGTTTGTGGCATCAAAAACCTGCCAGAGACAAATGCTTCATAAGACACCAGCACATCACACAATGAGGGATAAATCAGCAATCATAATGGATATATTATAGCTATTCGTTTATGATTCAACTGCAATTAGATAATAACAGGAAAATAGTTATTGTATTAATTGTAATGACATTGATTTATATGCTCTTTTTTTTTTATATGCTCAGTTATAGGTACAGACGCAGGAATGGAATAATGTCCAAACATGACAGCTAATATTTGAATATAAGCATTTCTGATGAAAATGTGATAGCAGAACATCTCAAATTCATCCAAAATGCATTAATTCTTGAAAACCTTCGAAATTTAACTTCGTGCATCCATTACAAATCAGCAAAACACCATCTGAATAAAAGAGACGGAGGAAAAAAGTGAAAAGAAAGAGACATGCATGATGATCTACTGATGTTAATCATTTTAGTATTATTTATATACTATTGTAGCATATATTAATCATTTGATAAAGTTTTTCATTTAATATTTATATTATTTTAGCTTTATGTCAATAGATTTTTGTTAACTTTACTTAAAGCCCTTCTGTATAATGCATTATAAAGGTATTCATAGTGTACATTATAATGCTTTTCATAAATAATTGTAACCAAAGTAAAAATGCATAATAATATTTTCAGATTCTGAAATTGATCGTTTGTCATGCGTTTTAATGCATTATACTATCTAAAGATGTGTTCAATAATTATGTTGTATTATAAGGCATAATTCATGTATTAAAAATATTTTTAGAATGCATTATATAAAAAGGTTTTAAGTACCGTTTTTATTTAAATAGTTTTATTTGAGGTTAACAATAAATTGTGAAACAGCTGCATATTTATGCAACACAGATAACACAAAACAATACATGTGAATAATATTTGACGTAATAGATGGAGAAATTGTTGTTTGAGTGTGTAAACGTGTTCAGAGCAGAACTCACAGCGATCTGCCCTCCCTCCTCGCTCAGGTACGACTTCACATCCTGCAGAGCCACGATGGCACACTGTCTGAGAGACAAACACAGCGTCACACCACAAACACAAGTCATGTAAAGAGGATCTGTTGTGCTTTCTGACATGTTCTTCTTTCTTTAGTGTGTAATGTTGCTGTCTGAGCATGAAAAAGTTACAAAGTTCTTCTCTATATCAGTGTCAGTGTTTCTGAACTCTCTGAAACGCCTCCATTGCATTTTTTAAAATAAAAAAATAAAAAACAAATAAAAAATAGAAAATGGTTGTTTTTTCCAATTCAATTAATGAGACATGCTTTTTGATTATTAAAATTTAATTAAATCCTTAAAATGGAGTCCAGAAAACAGAATTTGGTTTAAAAAAAAAAAAAAAAAAAATGGAATATGAGGAAAAAAAAATTAATATGGCCCTAAACATTAAATTTTTGTAAATCTTTAAATAAATGATTGTTAAATTGTACAAGTTTCATGGTTTCAATTAATTAGACATGCTTTTTGATTATTAAATATTTTAATTTAACTATTAAAATGGAGTCAAAAAAAAAAAATGTTTACCGAAAAAAATAAAAAAAAATAAAAATAAACGGAATCCAGAAAAATTAAAACGGAATTTGAATTAAATATTTTAAATATTTAACCAAAAAAAAAAAGGAATCCAGAAAAATTAAAACGGATTTCATAGGGCCCTATAAATGTGCTCATAGTCAAATATATGGAAAAAAAAAGCATGAAAACCTATTCTAGCTGAGCCTAAAAACCAAATCAAGACTTTGTAATAGGTCCACAAACATAGTTTGATGTGAATATTACAGTAAAGTCACATAATGCAACTCAGAACTTCCTCCCCTTAACATTTCCTGACTGAAACGGCTTCAGGCGAGTTTAAACCGTACACAGAACGCTGGGGAAACACTTACTTCCTGATTTTCATGGCCTCTTCATTGTCATGACGGAAGAAGTCGTAAGACTTGTACGACTGTACGGCCTCGCGTCTGTAAACGCCCAGGTTAAAAACTGACAGAAACACACAACTGTTACGAACACACAACTGTTACGAACACACAACTGTTACGAACACACAGCAGTCTTTTGGGAAACTTTAACGTAAAGACCCGTTCACACTAAGAACGACTGCTATGATCGGTTTATCCTAAGCACAGTTTTGCCGTCTGTCACTTTAAATGCTCGAGCTTGTTACAGCAGGATGGATTCTGATTGGCTGTCAATGTTTTTATCATTTATTAGCGAGAAAATATCGTTGTGAACGTGATTCCAGTTCCTCTGTGATGTTATCGTTATGGTCTGGTCTATTCTTTTACATATTGAACGATTTTTATAAAACTGTATCTTCATCATTATAGTTGTCGTCCTTGGTGTGAACGGGCCATAAAGCTAGTATGATATTTAATAGCAGTACGAATGTTAGAAATGTTAAAATAGGGTTCCCACATCTTTTGAACAACAAATTTTCATGACGTCATTATTAAGTCTGGATTAAGAGTCATTTCAAGCTGTATGAATATTGTAGAGCTGGAAAAAAAAAAAACCTTAATGACAATGTTAGAATCCCCTGATATCTTTTCCCTTAGTTTTACACGATAGTTGGAATCCTGTAATAATCATAATTTACTTTTTTATTTTATTTATTTTTTTATGTATTTTAATTAATTTCTTTTGGTGTATCAACCCCAGGAATAATGATATTTCGCTGGCAGAATCAGTACAGAAGTATCGGTATGCTGGACTGAAGCTGAATAAGCAGCGCCACTGAAAAGCGGTCTGGTCTGTAAACTCACACACACTCACACACACTCACACACACTCACTCACACTCACTCACACTCACTCACACTCACTCACTCACACTCACTCACTCACTCACACTCACTCACACTCACTCACACTCACTCACTCACACTCACACTCACTCACACTCTCACACACTCTCACACACATTTAAATTCTTTATTTGAATTAGAAGATAAGCATATATCATGGCATAATTCAAATTTGACAGAAAGATGTACAACAGCAGCCAATAACTCAGTCCATTACGCACATTAAGGGTAAAGGTAGCACCTGCGCCTCCAAATGTAGAGGCTACCAATTACTGCTGATACAGAGCAATATCTTGTCAGTTTTTTGGCCTTGTTCTTATGTAGTCCGCAGATCTGCAGGCCTCTTACACACAACTTGTGCACATGGCCTAAACTACCAAAAATGAGGGCAATAACTTTGCATGAGTAGCCAGAGTTATTGAGAACATTATACCATGGTTGATATTTCAGCAGTTTTGAAGCATAGCAGGTGTCCATATAAGCATCAAAAGAGCAACCAATTTCTATTATTGTAACGGCTTTGGTGTGTTCATTAATTACAACTATATCAGGTGTATTTGGTAAGTGATTTATGGCAGTTTCCAGTGTAACGCACTGTTCGTGTGTGATGGAGAACCAGTCTGTCTTGATCTTTTCATTACAATGGATTGTGGTAAGGTTGACATTGTCTCTGAGCTCCTTCACTGATAGTGCAACAATACGGTCGTGGCGCGCGATGTACAGTCCTTTGTAGGCAGAACAGCCATTAAGGATGTGCGCCATCGTCTCTCTTTGCCGGCTGTGATGTTGCAGGCAAAACAGCTCACTCACACACACACACACACTCACCTTTCGTGGGAACCCCGATCCAGTTGAGGTAGCGCGTCAGCTTCTTAGATATGTAGGTCTTTCCTCTGGCGGGAAGGCCGATCAGCACGATCACGGTGGGCGAGTTGGTCATGTATGAAGCCCATGCTATGACCCCAAACACACACACATGATTTACTGCCAACAATGTTCTTCTCAGACTCAGAGCAGCACAAACCAGTATAATGAAAGAAGATAACACCATATGTATACTCATAACAGTCCCACACACTTCAGAAGTGTCAGTTTCTCTGCTGGTGGAAATCAGTGAGGATTTCCCCGGGACCGAAGGCACTGCGCTTTCATGCCGCTCAAGTTATTGACATTATTGCATAACCTTGTCAATTATGCATTAATGTAGCTTGAGGCTTCTTCTATTAATGGAATCGCGTGTTTCTGAGAATGAAACTGCAAAAATGAATTTCCAACTCAGTGTTTTTGTCTTGTTTTCTGGTTTCTAAAAGCATTCTTACATCAAGATGCATTTACTTGAGAAGCAAAATGTCCTCCTAAGACATAAAATTCTGATAAAATTTTTGGTTACACTTTATTTTAAGGTGTCGTTGTTACAGTGTAATTATATATTTAAGTACTGAGTAATATTAAGCAACTACATGTACATCTACAGGTAGGATTAGGATTTGGTTGAGGGTTAGTTACATGTAATTATGCATAATTTACTGTTATTACCATGGTAAGTACATGTAACATATGTAACAAGGACACTAAAATAAAGTGTTATCAATTTTTTTTTTTTTTTTTTTTTTTTTGATGTAGGTTTAACAGGATAAAATGTCTGCCAATGGGGAAAGAAAAATAAGCTTGTTTTCCCTTTGAATTACATGTATTTTTACATGATTTTCTCTTGTTTTAAGCATAAACTCACTTTATTTTGATACATTTTTCATAAAACAAGATTTAAATTCTTGTCATTTTCAGTTTGGGGGAAAGTTATTTTTAAAAGTAAGGCATTACAATGTTGCATTGCTCCCTAAAAAAGCAACTAATTGCGTTACTTAGTCACTTTTTATGTGAAGTAATGCGTCACATAACTTTTCTCCTCTGGGCTGGGCTGGCTCGTTTGTTTTTTAGTAACAAAAAAAGTTATTCTATGTTTGGCAAACGTAAAGGCCCTTTCACACCAACAGTGAAATAAATAAGCCTCAGGCTGAAGGAAATGCAAATTCATTACATTGTCTGGACCATAAGAAACAATTGAATGGACATTTTTGATATTGTATTCATATGTTATGCTATGACTTCTCTAGAGGACACCAGGACCCATTTATTGAGAAAATTAAGACATGAATCGACTATTTATTTATTTTAATTCACAAATAATGTATTAGGTTTCAACCTTTTTTTATCAAAACTTTGTATAAAGATGATTCTCAACTATGTTGTGAAAGATTTAACAGAATGATTTGATATACCATTTTACTTTATGCAATATGCGTGTAAACATGGCCATAAATGCCATTCCCATTCAATGCAATGTATCTTTACAATGTATCTAAATTGCAAATGAATGTGTTCTTGGAGCAACATGTAATGAAAAAAGTCTAAGACGTGTAATAATGGGAATAATAATTTGGAATATTTTCATAATAATAATAATAATAATATCTAATATGTCATAGGAATATTGATAGATCATTTCTTTCCCTATTCACTTGTTGTGTCTCCCAGAATGCCTGATAAACATGATTTAAGTCCTGATGTCTCTACAGTGGTGGTCATGTATGAAATCAATGCCCTGTTACTTAACAGAATTTCGGTCAGTCATATTCTGATTAGAAACCATAACATTTTCCTGAGATGCTGATTTATGACAAACAATCTGAAAATTAGTCAGATTTAAATGATCATTACAAACCATTATCATATTTCCATAAGAGTGCTACATTTGATCATTCGGTCATTTTAAAGTCCAAGGAGAGGGAGTTGCCGTGGTTACACCTCCAAACATTTGGTATCTCTGCAAAGCCCTGAATGTGCTCTTTCCAGGACACCCAGATTTAAAACTGTGGCATGTATGTTGTCAGAGAAATTCGCTATAATATAACAGAGGATAAAACTCTATTGCTGGGTCTCAGGAGGATAAGGTTACTAAGGCGTTCGGGATGATCGCCAGGGTGTTGCTATGATGTTCAGGGTTGTTGTTAGGTGGTTGCTCTCTTTGATATTCTTTACTATTCATCAGTATATTACTCTACAGAAACATGACCCGACATGCCATCCAATGGGCTTTACATTCCATAAAAACACTGTCTGGACCCAGAGCTCAAATTCCAATCTGATTTAGATTCTCTGTCAGCTTGAACGAACATGTTAATGCTCAACTCTCTGCTCTGCGTTTGAATGACAGGCTCATTCTGTTAAAGTCCACCTTTAGTCAACCATTTTATCACTTAAAACTCATCTTTGATCACCAAAATGACATATTTAAACGTGTTTGCCTGAATAGCTTGAATGTAACTCTAGACCCCAGCCTCATTTAGTATACGCGGTTATATGAATATGCAAATTAGCCCCACCTCCACTCACTCACACCAGCTTAGAGATCACACGTTGATCTGATTGGTTACAAGGTAGTTTGTGACGTCAGAAACATCAGCGATTTCAAACCGTGTTTTTGAGACTGTCTTTGGTTCACTGCAGTTTTAAGGAGAAAATACTCAGCAATGGTGTCGACTTATGAATTTACACATGGTTTGTCTTAAAGCATATGAATAAAACCACACAGACATCTAAACAACATTAAAAACTGGATTTTCACCACAGGGGTACTTTTAACTACAGCTAGTTTTGAAGTGCAGATAAGGGCTCTTTGCACACTATACAGGGATAGAAATTATGTTTTTACAGAAAAATATATTCATAACCACATCAATACACTCTAAATGAGCCATTTAATAAGCATTTATAATTCATAACAGCAAATTAAAAAAGCATACCTTATAGCATCTAATAATTGGGTATACCAATAGTATAACACTATAGTGACCAAAAGGTTACCAGTTTGAATCCCCACAAAGGTTGATCCACCATTGAGCATTTTATGAAGACACATGGTACTAAAATTAGCACAAATAATAATAATAACTCACAGCATTTCTTCTCATTGACTCTGGGCTCCGCCTTCTTGCTGTCATTTGAACTGTCCATGACTTCGATATGCAGCTTGACGGACAGGTGTGAGGGTCAGCGCAGGTGATCAGAGGTCAGTAACGTTAGAGGTCAGTCCACCTGCGCAGGTATCACGCAACTCAAGATAAGATCATTAATGGCCTGGTATCATTCCACATCTCCTGCTTTATTAGTCTCCGAGAGTTATTAAAAACCAAAGCTGCTTTTACTAACCCTGCATCGGAGAGGACTCAAACGCACGGCACATTTTCCATTCAAACTCAGCTAAAAAAAAAATCCTTTAAGAGCTCTGGAAAAGAGAAGATTTGATGTGACCGCTGCGATTCAGGAAGTGTGTGTGTCTGTTGGAGCCATAGATATCATATGATATCTATGGTTGGAGCTGCCCACGGTAAAAGATCCAGCCCCTAGAAAAAGAATAAATGCTAGAACGGTGATTAGCATGTAAATAACAGAATGGGCGGGGTTAGCGGCATAGATCTTGTCAGTGATTGGTCAGGCGCGATGGGTGTAAATAATAATTATTTTATCTTTACTATTCATTGTGTTTTTTTACGATTCGACACTATTGATGTTTCTCGGTATCATTATTCAGGTGCACAAAAATGTCCAGAACACCTCTGGGGAAAAAAACGTTGTCTCGTGATACATGTTACTTTTCACAGCGCTGATTAACTGGATGAGGCTTTTCAAAACAATATTGTAGTTGAGAGTTGCGCTCATTTTTATTTGTGTGTCAGGTATAAATAAATGAAATTATTTTTTAAAGTTTTGGCTATTTTTAAAGTTTTGGCTAACAAATGTCTCTAGTAAAGAGGATTAAATGATGAGATTAGCATTATGGTTTCAGACCGGTGAGCCGTAAAGCGCCCTCTGTAGGAAGAACATCTGTGATTAATGATAAGCCAGTAAGATTTGCCGCTCAACGTCTGAACCAATCACTGCGATGAAGATGCTGGGGGCGGGGTTTATTGCGCTAATCTGATTGGTTACACTTTACATCAATCAGAGAGTGTGAGGTGCCAGTGAAGCAGTGAAATATCTAGCGGTTATGATGGTAGATTGATTATTTTATGAAATTAAAACATTTAAAACCTTCCCTTACTAAAATTAACCGTGGTTTGTATTATAGTAAAAAGTGTTTTTGGGCGGATTTGTGTATAATACTTGAGTATTATTGAGGATGAATGTTGTTTAGTCTAATATAATTAAGGAAAGTGTCAAGTTTCCTTTTTTTCTATAGCGCTTTACACTATACAGATTGTTTCTAAGCAGCTTTGCAGGGATAAACAGGAACATAATGATTCAATGATGCAAACAGAGTTCAATTCTGCCATAAAGCAGCTCTAAAAAAGACAATAGTGTCATTGTTCAGCTGAACATTGGTGTATAGACTTACATTGATATTGGCTTTCTTCCCCCAAAAAATATGGAAAAATACTGTGTGAACTTTTGCAACATCACCTAGTTGTTTTATTTATGCAATAAATGCTGTAGCTTTATGCAAACTGTGTTAAACAATGTAAAACAATAGACACTGCTTGCAGCAGGAACATTTTTATAGCTCTCCAATCATTTGTGTATATAAATATTTGAGAAGAAGAAGAAGAACGAAGATATATCTCTGTTACCAAGCCAGCAGCTCGTAAATTTGCATGTTTTTTTCCCCCTCTAATGCAAATCCCTCAGCAGGGCCTGAAATGACTTTAGAAAGCCAGCCTGTGCTTGTCTTCATCTGCACTGGCTGCCAAAGGAAATGTTTCTTTTGTCCTGCACACTTAATCATTTATTTGCTAAATAAGGCCTCGTTCTGGCCAGACCCGGGCCATTGTGAAAACGTTCTGCTGTTTCTCAGGATATGCGAGGTCTGTGGCTCTCAGATTCCTTTGCCTTGTATGGCTAAAGGCTCCAGACGGGAGGCTGACCTCATTGGCCGCTCAGGAACAGGGAGGTGTGGAGAAAAGCCTGAAAAACCAAACAAACTTCCCTTCAGCCCAGAGAGGAACAGATCCAACACACACGGCATTCTCCACCGTCTTCAACAGCTAAACCAGGTACACTTACTCTAAGAACTGTCAATCGTTGTTGGTTTTGTTAATGGTTAACAGATATAATACACTTTCAGTCTGAACAGTACTGGCAGAGAACATGCATAGTTTCAAAACTGGTCATATATGATATTTTACATTTGAAATATGTAAAGTCTGAAATGGGATTCTGTTCTGTTGTTCACATATAACAATAAACATTTTATAATTCAACATCAAGATTTTGGGTGACACTTTATTTTACTGTTACAAGTGTCTGTTACATATGTTACATGTAGCTACTATCGCTATAAATTATGCATAATTACATGCAATTAATCCTAAGCCTATAGTAAGTACATGTAGTTAACATGTACTTAACCCAAATATTCATATACTGAATGTATAAGTGAAATCAAAAGTTTTGTAAAGTGTCACCATTTTCAGTCTTTACTGGCTTGATTTAGTTGGCCTTGCGGTTTGATAAATAAATTGTTTTCAGTAAAATATTCCAAGCAGTACAAAAAATGAAGTTTTAGATGAATAATAGCATGTCACACCGCAGGATTCTGTTGAAACATCTTGAAAATTCATGTCAATTTAATGTCGAAAGCATCAAATGTGCCTCTAACTATTATGATTTAAGACTGGATGCATATTTCATACGCATTTCATACATATTTTCCCACCGAATAAGATTGAAAACAGACTCTAAAAATGCTGGGGTTTTTTAAATCCCTGTTGGGGTCATGGGTTTAAATGTTTAAAATGCTTTAAACCCAATGGTTGTGTTTGTCCATATTTGACCATTTTTGATCCAAATATGGATTGAAACAACACAGCATTTTTTAGAGTGTACTTCATTGGTAACACCTTTCAATAAGGTTGGTTAGATAACATGAACTAAGAATGAACAATACTTCTTCAGCACTTATTAATTTTAGTTAATATTAATTATAACATTTACTAATACATTATTAAAATCAAAGGTTGTATCTGTTAACATTAGTAAATGCACCGTGAACTAACAATGAACAGCTATATTTTGATTAACTAACATTAACAAATCTTAATAAATACTGTAACAAATGTATTGTTCATGTTAGTTAATGCATTAACTAATGTTAACTAATGAAGCTTACACTTCATCCATCATACGAGTCGATGGCATTGCTCTATTGCATTGCATTTCCCTCCAGACTGCGATAAGCGACTTTAATGACTTTAATCTCGCATCTCTTCCTTCTGCAGAACCAAACCCAACAGTCAAAATGTCCGCAGCCAAGCGTGCCAAAGGAAAGACCACGAAGAAGCGCCCGCAGAGGGCCACTTCCAACGTCTTCGCCATGTTCGACCAATCACAGATCCAGGAGTTCAAGGAGGCCTTCAATATGATCGATCAGAACAGAGACGGCTTCATCGATAAGGAGGATCTGCACGACATGCTGGCCTCTCTTGGTAATATAGATGGTTTTATATAACATGGGAAATAACTTCAGTGTACTCAATAGATGCTTTAAGGTACATCTTTTTACTTTGGTCCTGTAGGTTCAACGGGCTGAAGCATGATTTTATATATATATATATAAAAACCTAAAGCTATATACACACTTTTATGAACTAGTCATACGTTTTTTTGCTCAACCTCAATAAAACCACCACAGTAAAATTCTCCGGACTCTCTAGGTCAATAGTTATAAAAAAAATTTTTTATCTTTACCGTTTGGATAGCTATAATGGGGTCATTTATAAAATGGGAGTGGTCAACATTACCAAATGTAGCTCCGCCTCTTTTCAGCGCTCGTTGTGTTCAGTCTTCCGGTTTGTGTTTCCACAGCATGAAGGCAAGATCTTACGGATTTATGAATGAAGCGCTCCTTTTAAAATCTTCCTGGTATATATATATAAGGTAGTTACATATATAGCATAAATATTTTCTTTCTTTCTTTTTTTAAATATGCTTCATTTTTCTTTTGAATTTAGCCTGAAAGAAAGTAGGTAATAAGAACAGGGTTTGTAAGATTAATGCAATAATATATTTTTCCCCTAATTTTTTATTTTTTTTTAAATAGGCTTCGTTTTTCTCTTGATTTTGGGCTGAAATATTACCTTATGTAAGATGAGGTTTTGTAGGATTCCAACAATAATGTCTTTTGTTAGTAATATTTTGCAGGCCAAATAACATACAAAATATCAACCATTTGTCATCAACCACACTGGAATGATTTTACCAACACCAATGAAACTTCGAAGTTGAAGTGTGTGTGTGTGTGTGTGCATGTGAGGGCTTATATCGATGTGATTGTTTGATCCAGGGAAGAACCCGTCTGACGAGTATCTGGAGGGAATGATGAGTGAAGCTCCGGGTCCCATCAACTTCACCATGTTCCTCACCATGTTTGGAGAACGTCTGAACGGGACCGACCCTGAAGACGTCATACGAAACGCCTTCACATGCTTCGATGAAGACGCTTCTGGTACAGCGAGGACTTTAATCTGGCAGACAAATAACATGTCCAAGTGTTAATAAACTGCATTGCACCATCTCAAGCTAAATGAATGCATTTTAATATATGTCGGGGTGTAATTATTCCCTCATAAAGTTCACAGGATTGACAGTTTCATTAACAACTTCTTGAATAGTTCATATTAAAATGTACAGCATAGGTTAAAGGCATAAGCCTACGAAATAATAGCAAAAATGCACTTTATATATATATATATATATATATATATATATATTGTATACATAAATATTTTTCTTTAGATTTTTTGGCTTAAATATGACCCTGAAATATCACTAAAACCATAAATTCATTATTCCTAAAACCTAAACATGATTATTATAGTTAACTAACTAAAACCATAAAAAGTCATTTTTTTCAACAAAAAAAAAATCTTTTAAAATAATTGGATTTTTGTGTTTAGTAGACAGACCCTGACGTATTTTAAAAAGTTTTTTCTTTTAACTGCGCTCTTAAATGGTTGTGATGTTGCCATAAGCCTGTAATCTGCCGTGTGTAACAGGTTTCATCCACGAGGATCATCTCCGAGAGCTGCTGACCACCATGGGTGATCGTTTCACAGATGAAGAAGTGGACGAGCTCTTCCGAGAGGCGCCCATCGACAAGAAAGGGAACTTCAACTACGTCGAGTTCACTCGCATCCTCAAACACGGCGCCAAAGACAAGGACGACATGTAAAAAACAGCAGCCAGATTCATTTAGCAACTTATTATATATGTACTGATCCCTTACATCTAATGATTTTGATGATCCATTAGTTCAGTTTTATCACTTTATCACCAGTGGTTCCCTCTAGATTTTCCTATGCATTTTTATAATGGGGGTTTTCAATATAAGGTCTGTGGTAAACATAACTTGATGTTACTTGAACGTTTTGCTCTACAATGTAAACTAGAATCTAGAAAGCGAATTTTGAAGCTGTTTATTTAAAAAAATGTAGGCTATGTTTTTTAATAAGTAACTAGATAAGGACATTTGGGGTGTGAGTATGTGCACTTTACGTTGCAGGACAAAACTTCGAAGTAGTGTCAAGGTATTTTTACCTTGGTATTCACTTGGTAATTACCAAGGTATTTTCACCACAGACCTTATTTTGCTCATAAACTGAAAAAAAATAAAATAATAATAATTAAAAACCCGTAGGAAAAAATGTAGAGGGAACCTGTGGCGATTACTGGCCGTTCACACAATACGTGTATTTTTTTTATTCCACTGCACTACATTTCCACTGTTTTACAATATAAACACGCTAAAAATGAAAATGATCCCATGATTTACTCACCCTCAAGCAGGTGTATATGACTATCTTCTTTCAGACGAACACAATCTGAGTTATATTAAAAAATATCCTGGCTCTTCCAAGCTTTATAGTGAATGGCGTGTCCTGATTTTGAAGTCCAAAAAAGTGCATCCATCCATCATAAAAGTAATCCATACGGCTCCATGGGGTTAATAAAGGCCTTCTGAAGCAAAGCGATGGGTTTTTGTAAGAAAAATATCCTTGTTTAAAACTTTATAAACTAAAACAAGCTTCTGGCAGACAGCCTTGGCAACTCAACTTATGCGAAAGGCTTAACCCTGACGCGATGTAGAGGAGTAGCGTAAGCTTTGATGCCTCTCGCGGTTCAAACAAACAGGGCTGGGCAACAAACTCAAGCTCCTCTTCTCTTCTATCGAAATCCTCTGACATATTTCTTTACAAGTTCTTGTTTTAGACTGGTGACTGGTGTTTTGTTTTGCTCTATCCTCTGCACTTCAGTGTTCGTCAGTACATCATGTGTCAGGTCTATTGCCGTAAATCGATGCGTACGGCCGTCTGTCGAAATCAAGATATTTTATTCAATAAAGTTATAAATATGGATATTGTTCTTACACAAACGCATCATTTCGCATGCTTAGGCCATCAATGATTGGGTGAGAACAGTTTAAACTTATCAAACTTGGCTCATCTACAAGGAAAAGTGCCGTAAATAACGTTCGCTTTTGTGCAATTAAAACGGCCTGTTTTACAGCGTCTTGTGGCGAGCCAAATGCCGTAATAAGCGCCGCATTTCACAAAAACTAAAGCGCCGTCTAATGCGCACTTATTTTTACAGCGTTTGGAGTATATTTGACGGTGCTCAAAAAGGCGTTTTGGATGTAAATGCGATTCATCTATTGCGTAATTCTGACCCTTTTGGCTTGCCATATCTTTAAGTGTTAATTGTCTTTTGTAAAGTCTGACACGGCGCTCAAAGCGGCTTGCGCTTTCTTTCGTTCTACCAGAGAATGTCTAATAAGGCAAGAAGTTTCACTCTCAGCACACTTCCGGCTTCTGAACTGGTTGCAGTTCCTCTCTGATTCCATATGAGGGCGCTCACAGGACGAGTGCAGAATGAATGGAGGTCTATGGCGCTATACACATCAAAATCCACTTTTCTCAGGATATAATTTTTTGTCTAGTAATTTGAATGTTGTATTCGAAAGGAGATACAAAGAAATTACACATTGCTGGGTGTTAGATTTTTTAGAGTCACTTATTTGCTTTAAAAAGTCTTTTAAAATGTCAATGACGTCATACACATCGTACGACCAGAGATACTGCTTTACGGCAGTCCTTCAGTCACTTTGGTGCTTTCGCGCTCTGCACTTTCTTTTCTCTCGAGGCATCGACAACACAGCTGACACAGGTAAATACACGTGCTAGAAGAGTTTCTGTTTGGTTTGTTTCTGGTCCCACTTCGGATGCCACGATGCCATCAAGCGGTATCTCTGGTCGTAATCAGTCCTTCACTGACCAATCATTTAGCCGTCTAGCCCCCTAGACTCCCATTCATTTTGCACTCGTGGGCAGTCGCCCCCAGTGGAACTCTGGTGGAACTACAATTCGGTACAATAGGACTTAAAGGAGTAGTTCACTTTAAAATGAAAATTCTGTCATCATATACTCACCCTCATGTTGTTTCAAACCTGTATGAATTTCTTTCTTCTGCTGAACACAAAGGAAGATATTTAGAAGAATGTCAGTAACCAGACAGTTTTTGGGTCCCATTGACTTCCATAGTATATTTTTTTCCTACTATGGAAGTCAATGGGACCCAAAAACTGCCTGGTTACTGATATTATTCTAAATATCTTCCTTTGTGTTCAGCAGAAGGAAATTCATACAGGTTTGAAACAACATGAGGGTGATTATATGATGACAGAATTTTAAAGTGAACTATTCCTTTAATAGGGAGTGGCCAGGCTCTCCGTAGATGGGCTCTGGTTCTACTGACCTGTGTCTCGCGTCTTTAAGAGCAAATATATGTTATGAAATATATGTGTGAACTGGCACTCAGTTTTCCGGGTTTTGACGTCATCCATATATAAGAAAACACACTGCAATGCACTAGAAACCACTGTCATATATTTCACATGAGTTTTGCACATACTTCACAAAATAAAGATCCAGTATTTGACCTGTTTTCTTTCTTTGTCTCTCCAGATAAACCTGTGTAAGTTATCAGACTGAATCTGCAGGAGACAAAAACAGTCCTTCACATGAAGATAAAGATATGAAGTTATCAAAAAGATATCAAGAAGTCCAATCTCCACAATGTCATTTTGCTGAATTTCTCTATTGAAAATAAAGTTTGTACATTTGAGAATAAATTCTATAAGAATCTGAATGAATCATTATTTGTTCTGCAAACGGATCGTCACGTGGGCCGATACAAGCATCATTTTAAATAGAAATACAAAGTATTTCTGCATCATCACACAAAATTTAACACAAGATAAATAGGTTTTACAGCTTTTAAAACAAACAATTCAATCACATTTTACTATAAAATCGGTGAAATATGAGCCAAGATTTCATGAGATGGACTCACTGTAAAAAACAAAAAAACCTCCCAGTTCAACTTGAAAATTAAACAAAATAAAAAGTTCAGTTGCTGCCTTACATTTTTAAATATAATCAAAAAGTAATTTCAACTAATTAAAAAATAAAAAATGTTTGCCTATAGTTTAAACTTGAACAAAACAAACAAATTTACAATTGGTTAAATTATTTTGATGACGTAAAGTAATGGAAAAACATATGTTGTCATGACTTATTGATCATATCATTTTTTACAGTGCTGAACAATAATAAATGAACATGAACAATATAAAAGCGACGCCACCCGATAGGGCTCGAGGAACAAACACTCCATACATTGTTCTGCTGTTCTTGTTAAATAAAACTTTATTTTGATTGTAAAAGAAATATTCCCACAACAATCCTACAATCTACAGAGTGTAACATTGTATATCTATATTACTTTAAAACATGTCAGTTCTGAAAAATAATAACCATCAATGATAGATATCTATAGTAAATCTCTCTTTCTCTGGACTTTGGAGACGCAAGGATGAGATTTGGACCTGTATGCATATTGAATTCACTGATCCAAGATCAGATTTCATGTGTTCATTATTATATTGGTGCTCAAAACCAAACCACACAGAGAAATTCATCAGTGTTAAACCAGTTAATCGTGTTCTGGCACTTTCCACAAAAGGGGTAATGCTTAAATCTCTTTAATGAAGTCATTTGGTCTGAAGGTTCAGTGAAAGGAGGAGCTTACGACCTCAAAATGACAAACTACAATTTTCCATTCTTTCTATAAAAGGTTTGAAATCTATTTCACATACATATACATACATACATACATACACACACACACACATACACACACACACACACACATATATATATATATATATATACACACACACACACATATATATAAATATATACGCATATATATATATATATATATATATATATATATATATATATATATATATATATATACACACACATATACACACACACATATATACATATATATATATATATAAATATATACGCATATATATATATATATACACACACACACACATATATATATATATATATATATATAGAGGCTATACACACACACACACACATATATATATATATATATATATATATATAGAGGCTATACACACACACACACACACACACACATATATATATATATATATATATATATTTATATAAGTCCCATCTAATCGATTAATCGCATCTAACATAAATGTTTGTACAGTATATGTGTGTGTGTAATGTGTATGTGTGTATATATTTATGTTAATATTAGTGCTGGTCAATGATTAATCACATCCAAAATAAAGTTTTTTGTTTACATAATATATGTGTGTGTACTGTGTATAATTATTTTGTATATATAAATACACACACATGCATGTATATATTTAAGAAAAATGTGTTATTTATATATAAAATATTAATATTTATATATAATATAAATTATGTATAAATATATATACAGGATATACATGCAAATATTTCTTAAATATATATATCGATTTATATATATATATATATATATATATATATATATATATATATATATATATATATATATATATATATATATATATATATATATATATATATATATATCGATTAATCTCATCTAACACAAGTTTGTAAATATGTGTGTGTATGTATGGTATGGTATACTGTACATACTGTTTTTTTGTCATTTGTCATACAAATTTTGTCATTTGGGGGAAGATCATGAAAATTTTAGCCAGTTAAATAAAAATACATTCATTAAAATGTATATTTGTATCTATATTGAATACAGCATATCTGTAGTTTGAAACTAAGTGACAATTAAACACAAATTTGCCGCCCATTAATGGAAAGTGCCATTTACCACTAAAACGGTTCATTTAACCCTGGTTTTTCACTATAAACACACAAACAAAAGTGCAAGAAACAACCTGATGGATTGAACAAATGTTGTGCATGAAAGCGTCAGTATCGGCCCTCTACGTCTAGACTATTTCTCTCCAAAGTTGGCATAAAAACAAAAACATGACAATGTGAAGTACATTTGATTTGTGTCCATTAGCATCTGACACACACACACACACACACACGTATGTTTGTGTGTGTGTGTATATATACAACAATATCCTTTCAATAAAATCTGAGGCATCACATGTAAAAAAAAAAAGAAAAAAGAATAAAACAATAAATAAAATATACAAAGGCAGGGGAGATGTCCACTGAAAGTCCATTAGTGTGTTCAGTCCAGTTTAGCCCTATTAAGATTCAATGTATTTGAGTTCATTGATATTCAATCCAAAGCAAATAATCAATCCTCCCACCAGAACACAAAGGTTTGAAGACTCTGATATTGCTGACATGCAGAGTTCAGAAATTTGTGCTGAGTTTCAGTATCTGTTGGAAAAGCAGGTCAGGAAACTTGAGAACACAAAACAGACAAGTTGAACATGATGAACAAGGACAAACAGTCACCGTTCACACGACTGGACGATCTATGACAAACAGTAACATAAGATGCTACTTTATTGCTCGAGTCAATTGTGTAAAACGTTTGATAAATCCGAGCATTCTGAGCTGTGATTGGTCCAGAAGTTCATTAAGACAAGTATTCCTATCTGTCATAAAATGTCATGCTTAGAAAAACAACTGTGGTCAGATAATAAAAAAGTCAATATGCAACCTGAATGTGAATGATTCAACTACTCTTAACAAATGTTATGTTTAAACAATATCGCTACTGTTTAAACATAATAATATTTATTAATATTTGCTGTTTCACCTGTTTGACTTGAAACGGGCCTTGAAAAAGAGCCGCTTCCCCGGCCATCACGCCTCACACTCACCAGGGGCGGAAATTATCGGGTCTTGAGGCAAAAATGCCACCAAAATTAATAAAAAATACTCCCTAAATTCTAGATATATAGGGCAAAAAAACAAAAAAGTCCCTGTATGTCATACATATAGCCCTGCTTTATGAGTTCTTGTTTTTAAGTTTTAGCCTATATTTATGTTTATAACTGAGGATGTCGTTTTCCCGAATATCAGCACTATTGCAAACGTGAAGAAGCCTACTGATTTTATAGAACAGTGCAGAGCTAAAAAATATGTGGCGTCTGAAAGTGAAAGTTGTGTGTAAATGTAGGCTACGGTTTTGACCAACTTTTTCGATGTTATTTCTAACGAGAAATTACTATTGTAGCAATTAAAAACCAGCACCAACGCTTAATTGCTCTGTTTTGCTGTAGATCATTAACCTAAAGTTTGATCACACAAAGAACATAGCCTAACCATATTGTGTCCACACTAATGCACGATATCATTGTTTATTATAAGTCTGTCACTTTAAATGCTCGAGCTCTTTCAAGCAAGATGGATTCTGATTGGCTGTGAATGTTTTATCGTTCATTAGCGGGGAAAAAAATCGTTCTGAAAGTGATTCCAACGATATAATTTATCGGTGCCGTTATCGTTACAGTTGTGGTGTGGACTCTGTTATTTAACTATATCGTTGACTTTTCACTTAACTATAGTTATCGTTCTTTGTGTGAAAGACTGTCCACACTTGCCCAGATGTCAATGAACACGACATTATGAGATCGCTGGATACGAATCAGAAAGCCAAACTCTAAACGTCAAAATCGGAGTAATAAGTGTTAAATATTTCCTGCCTATTCGTCTGACTGAATTGAATGAATGTTGATTTGATTGTAAATAATGTGTGGATAGTGGTAAGTTAGATAGAACGCGTTTATAAATGCCACTATTAAGAGTCAAATATGAGTTAATATTGTTAAATATAGGCCTAACAGAGATGAGAATCGCAGTCGCATTGCATACAATATTTTAATATTTGTGTGTCTGCTGAAATTTAGTTCGGAACAGATGCAAAGAAACGGACTGCAAAGTTTATATAAACAACTTTCAGAATCTAGAATTGCATTGGATTTATTCGGATTTGAGGAATATCAGTGCATGTAAACATTTCCATAAAACAGTCATATTTTACTCACCCTCGTGCCGTTTTTGACTCTTTTGCTCGCCAGGACTGCATTATGTGATCAAACAATTACAGGGAAAACAGTATGACTGTGAATTATTATTAAAAATTTATGTTTTTTTTATACATAAATGTGAATGTAATTTATTCCTGTGATCAAAGCTGAATTTTCAGCATCATTACTCCAGTCTTACATGATCCTTCAAAAATCATTATAATATGATGATTTGATGCTCAAGAAATATTTCTTACTATTATCAATATGTTGCCAGTTTTTCCGCTTAATAAAAAACGTAATATTTTTGCAATAATACTTTTTAAGGGTTCTTTGATGAATAGAAAGTTCAAAAGAACAGTATTTATTTAGAAATAGAATTATTTTGTAAGATTATAAATGTTTTTACTATCACTTTTAGTCTTTTTAAAAACCTTATTTAGGCTACCCCAAACCTTTGAATGGTAGAGTTTCACAGTTTCCCAAAAAAAAAAAAAAGACATACACTATATAATAATAATTGCCTATTACGAGAAGACAGGAGGGGCTGCTAAAATCCAGATCTTAAGAAAACTGAATCATGTGTGTTCATGCCTCAGTCATCATGTGAACAAAGAAAAGATTTTATGAACATGACTCACGTTCTTCTACATGTTGAGTTCAAACTGAAGCAAGTCTGAACTTCACACACACCACACAAACCATGAGAATCAAGCTTCTGAAACACTGGGATCTTCTCAGTCAGAACTTTATAGCAAGCATAATTTTCATTTTTGGGTGAACTATCCCTTTAACGCTTACAATGGAATACACACTCTGAAAAATGTATGAATTATTAATAATAGTGCCATCTAATCTCCTGCATAAACACTCACCATTTAAACGCAATTTTTCTCCAGCTTCAGAAAATGGTTTGCTTGTGAACTAAAGGCCTCATACACTGCTGGCCAAAAATAAATAAATAATAATAATAATAAAAGTCTCTGTTTGGATTTAAATAGGCAAATGCTTCAGAGTCTATGATTGGATCATTATTGCAGTGATTATTATGTATGGGAACCGTTCTTCTAAGCCTAACTGATGGAGTGTGTAGCTTTTCATTTCTTAAACAACCGTGTATGAAGACACATTACGGCCATATTCCAGGAAGACATTACAACATTTATTTCCATGAATTTTTTGGTCAAGATCTTGTATTGTCAATGCCAGAGTCCAGCACTCTGTAAAGTCTCCTCGGGCACATCCCAAAGACTCTCAATCAATTTAAAGGGATCCTTCACCGATTAGCATTAAGCTTTGTATCAGTAGAAACCCGGTAGTATTTTCAAAATGCCCGTGCTTCCCTCCCTCGTGTCCCCCTGAGACGAGAGATTTCTGTATTGTGTGTCTGTAAAAAAACCTCTGATGATGCAAAAATCGGCATTTAGCGTCATGATCATCGGAGGCTTGTTTGTCCAGAGGCGAGAGACTACAGCCAGTAGGAGGAGCTCGTCCCGCATGTGTTCAACCCGCCCATAGGGGGATCTCACGATAAAACGCCATCTTTTCAGTTTCGAGTCAACTAGTAGCCTAGTTGTATCATTTCTCCCGACACTGCCCTCTGTAACCGGTAGGCGTGGCTTGGGAGTGTCCTCGTAGGGCAGCGAAGCAAGTGCATTCTGGGAGTCGTTGTCTTTCATCCACATGAGCCAAAAATACATTTTCTGGTTTTTCTCAGTCTAGAGGGCACCAACTTCTAAATAATTTCACATTTCTACTACATAAATGACCCAATTTAAATACACATTCATCTTTCCAGCAGTGAAATATCCCTTTAAGCTCTGGAAATGATTCATGCTCCCTCCCAACCATTCTTTCACAATCTGAGCCTGCTGAATCTTGACATGGTCATCCTGGAATATGGTCATGATGTGTCTTCATACACGGTTGTTTAAGAAATGAAAAGCTACACACTCCATCAATCAGGGTTAGAGGAACTGTTGCCATACATAATAATCACTGCAATAATGATCCAATCATAGACTCTTAAGCATTTGCCTATTTAAATCCAAACAGAGACTTTTTTCTTTTGTCCAGGAAGTGTATATTAGGATTATACGTAATTCGGCACATGAACAAACCGGCAGTGATTCTCCGAGATCTGAAAGGTGAAGTGTGTTAAACACATTTGAACCCAGTTTAATATGCTCAGGAAACCATCTGTTGGTCAACATGCTGAAGACAGTCAATACTGTGATACTCAATGTGTGGAAATCTGACACTGAAACAACTTTTCCAAACTAAAATCAGCGGAGTTTTGGGTAACGGATGTTTTTAATATCTGTCAAAGAAAATAATAATAATAAAAAATAAAAAAAACACATTTGATCACAAATGATGGGCTCTAATTGGTCACACAGAGACACGGCTGTACGGTCATCGCTGGAACCGTAGCATCAGGAAACCGTGCTGAAGAACACATGAAGGAATGGACAACAGAAAACAACTGAAACCTTTCAAATTAAAATAATATTAATAATAATAATAATAATAATAATAATAATAATAATAATACAAAACAAACAGGCTGTTGGTCCAAGTCAAAATCTGGACATTGTCATTGTTGAAGTTTTAAAACATTCATCATAAAAACAAAGTCGAGTGGTCATATTTGCACCCTATTAAATAAAAATGGATTGTTTGACGTGGAAAATAAATCAAGCTGAAATGCGTTTCTGCATTCAATTTTACTGGAGTGAAAAGTGACGTGAAACAAACAGTGCTAAAAATCTGCTTCCTGTGCTATTCTACGACTTCCTGCGGTGATCCGCTTCACACTTCAAGTATCTACTGTACCATCAAAACCTCGACCGCAGAAATCCACATTCACATACGCAACGCCATTCAAACGCTTCGAGTGATAAAGTCACGTGTTCGTGTTCGTGCTCCCGACGGCGGCGCTCCACACAGCCGGAAAAAAAGGGAAAAGAAAGGTGTTTGTGAGAACGGGAAGACTGCGCTGATGAAAGACAAGTGCACACGTGCAGGATCCTGAGTGCATGCTGTCCGTGGGTCATGTGACGGGTGAAGCGGGTCATGTGACGCGAGTAAAGGGTCTGAGATCTGACGCGGTCTTTTCATCATCAGAGATATTAGCACAATTTACAGACAAAGTCTTGATATATTCCATGAGATAGTTACCTTTTATAACATTTATAATTATAACAAGGGGAAGCCATATAAACAAACGGTCAACAGGAGGTTCTTCAGTGGCAGCGGCGACGCGGAAGCGTTCAAATTCAATTTTTCGCTCTTTTTATTGTTTTTTTTTTTTTTTTTTGCTCATTGTTTCCGGCCGTTCACCTTTAGATCCAGGCGTGGTGCGCTCCGGCTCCGCAAGAGTGAGCGTGTCCGTGAGCGCCAGACAGCGTCTCTAGGAGTGGGAGGAGTTTATGGTTTGGTGGTTTATTAGAGCCGTGTCTGAGCCTCGGGGACGTAGATCTCGATGCTTTCGGCGCTCTCGGTGGCGGAGTTCTGCCGCTCGGAAACGGCGCGTTTGGCCGCCATTAAACGCTTCCTGGCCTCCTGACGCTGCTTATCGGCCACAGAGTCCAGGCTCTTCTCCTTCCCGCCGCTGGACTTTATCTTTACAGTCTTCTTTGGTGTGTGGGCTGGAGCAGGCTTCTTCTCCTCCTGAGGACAATCATTCAACAGTTAAAATAGGATTATCATTTAGGAGTATCATTTTTTTAAACTATTTTTTAACCATTACAATTTTTAACCATTACATTAAATATTAAATAATAAAATAAAAATTCATAATGAATCATTTTTATTAAATATTATCCAGCAACCTCAGTTACACCAGAGGAAAAATAAAATAAATAAATAAATAATAATAATAATAATAATAATTATAATAATATATATATATATATATGACCTGAGTTTTGCAATAACATAAAAAGTAATATTTAATCTTTATTTTTAACTATTTAATAAAATAAATTAAAATTAGTATTAAATCACTAATATTAATTTGCACTATTAAAATATAGTACACTATTTTAAATATTACGTTTATTTAAAAAATATAAAACACAAAATACATATAAATACTAAATATTTAATAATTTATTCATCAAATAAAACCAAATATAGATAAAATATAAAGCAATTCATTAATGAAGAATATTTAATAAAGTTATTGATAAAACAGAAAAAATATTTATTTAATCATTAAAATTAAATGTAACTGTTAAAATACACTATGCTAGCTTAAAAATTACATTTACTGAAAATAATAAAGCAAATCTAAAATACATTTATAAAATAAACATTACATTTTAAATGATTTAAAAAATAAATACATATAGAGTAGAAATTATTTGTAAAGTACATATATAGAACAAAACAAAATTGATAAAATTAATAATGTGCAGTATATTAAATATATGTATAAAATAATAATAAAATCAATTATCAAATGAATATGTAATCATTCATGTTAATTCTTAACATATAAATACATTACGCTAAAGTATCACTCTCTCTGTTTGCACTGGATATTACTATTCATGCCAACTACTAGTAGCATCTGACGCGCTACATGTTCATCACATGACCGTATTACGAGGACGGGCAGCTCCAACAAGGGAACGCTTCTAGATCTAAACACTGAAGTATAACCAGAAACCAGAACTTCATTCTACCTTCACATCGGTTAAACAAGCAAAAGGAAGCGTTAGGATGTTGGAAAGGTACATGAGTTGGACCTTTTTGTCCTGGGTCTCAGACATCTTCCAGTCGTTGGACTTGAGGAGGTGGAGCTCGTCGAACTTCATGCTGATGTCCTCGATGGACAGCTGGAGTAGATCCCAGAACCCGGCCAGATCCTGCGCGGTGGGTCGCGGCTGAGCGTTCACATCCTGACGGAAACAGACACGGCCACACTCATTTCATAGCTCTTGGAAGAACATCTATCCACTTCAGGTCCATCAAATCGGTTTTGGTGTCAAAATGACACATTTTCAATATGATTCTGTTTCTGAAACGGCTTTCAATGTTTCTGTTTGCCACAATACAAGACAAAACAACAGAGAAACCAGAACAATGATAATTTACGACTGTGTAACCAGGGTTTGAAGTTAACACCCATTAACCGGCCAAATGCGGGTAAAAATCCACTGTATCGGGTAACGCTGACTCTCACCAGACAATTTGTCATTACTTATTACGTTTACTCACTTTGCTGGGGAAGTTTGTGTAAGCAAATCTGTACAGATTTAGAGCAAACACTCAACTCGAGTCATCATGAGATATTAAACACAGAGTATTGCACAGAATCTGCTCATATCTGGCTTACATGAACACACTCGTCACTGCACAACAAATAACGGCACGCTTGTTCATTTGCATTGAAGCAATAGCGAAGATTAAAAAGCATTTGGTTAACAGAAAAGACATTAATATTTTCCAACATCCTACATTTTTTTGATGTTCTTTGTACTGTATTAATCTGGCCACCTAAAACACATTTATGGTGATGAGGATGAAAGAGGAAGGAGGAGACGGCTGGATGACAGGATTTAGTTTGAATAAGAAAAGATCATCCAAATTTTATATATATATATATATATATAAACTGTGATGTAATTAATCTGGTGGGGGGCTAGTAGAAGTTTTGAATGGCCAGTAAGTTAATTTAGTAGCCAGATTGGCCGGTGAGTGAAAAAGTAAATTTCAAACCCTGTGTGTAACGGTACACACACACACTACAGCACTGATATGACCTCATGACATCTTCAATGGCTGTTATATGACTGAACTGAACTGAGGTGATGAGGACAGAGTGCCAGCAGAGGGCGCTTCTACAGCATGATATCATATCTGTGAGTCACATGACCGGATCTGGGTTGATGATCAGCACTCCTGCAGTATTTCTAAGTCAAAGGAAGTATTGAGCAGGACAGAAGAATGGCGGACAAGATTTTATCCAACAGAATTAAAGTTATAGAACAATGCAAGATATTATTGGATGGTATTTCTCCTCATCCTGTCGCCTGTTACATCAGCAGAAAAAAGCCACACTAAAGATATTATTGAGATTTTAAACATTTTGTGATGTGCTATGTATTGCAGTAACACAAATTGTGATTCACATAGCGATTTATTATCTTTAATTTAACTGCAAATGCCCCCAAAAGGCAAACTTTGTCCACATAATATACTTTTTATGTTCTCAGTCTGTTCAATTCACATCTTCACATCAATCTTCATATATATATATATATATATATATAGGTAAAAAAATAACATGACAATAAAAAGATACATTTATATATACACACTTTCTATATTTATATTACATACACACATTTTATCCTTAAATAACAAAATACAATGTATAATTATTCCATTTAAATTAATTTTATAAAATAAATAAATTTAATTAATTAATTTAAATGAATTCAAAATTAAAATTAATAATTGTAACTTATAAAAAAATAAAGCAAAAAAACAACAACAACACATTATATATATATATATATATATATATATATATATATATATATATTAATGTGTTTTTTTTTGCTTTATTGTTTTATAAGTTAAAACAATTATAATTATAATTATTATTCATTTGAATATATATATATATTATATATATATAGTAATTTTAATTACTATATATATATATATAGTTACTTTTATCATTTTTATATTTTTGTATGGCCATTAAAATTTGCATTGTTAAATTTTCACAATTTTTAATCCTTCAATTACAGTAATATATATGTATCGTATATGTACATGCAAAAAACTTTAAAACTTCTGGGTTTTTTTTTTTCTGGGTTCATTTCTTGTCTTTCTATGAACTGCCGCTGTGAGTGATCGGCTCTCAGGATACTCACCAGGTTCTGCTCACAAAGGCCCCGGAACTGCTTGAACTTCTGAGACATCAAGAGCTGAGCGCATCCGACGGCACTGCGGACCTCTCCCAGCACTACAGGAACACACACACACACACACACACACACACACACACACACAATCTTCGTAAGCCTGCTATCTATTAGAGCTGGCCAAAAAAATATCCATTTATCCATTTTAATCGATTCTCATTTTTATGAACCGATATCGGATAAATCGCAACAAGCTTTGTGCTTTGTTACTTCTGATATGAAACAAAGTCTCAGATTTCAAATTCTGTCCATGTTGTTGCTCTTTAATCGCTGTAGTGCCTCAGATCAAGCAGCACGTGAACCGATCATCTCTTCAGCTTTACTACTAGTTATAGCATCAAATAAACATGAAAAAACATCAGAAATTGTGTTGAAAGATGCAGTAGAACTTATTGAAATCAGTATCACATCTCATGTAATCACTCAATCAGTGTTTCAACCGCGGAAAGACGTCAATAAAACCGCTTGTAAACAGTGTCACGTGCATACTGTAGTATGTAATGTTACATTTACCTCAAAAAAGCCATTCAATCACCATAAACTCATTAGTGAGACAACAAATTAACTCTAGAGAGAAGCATTTTGATAAATATATGCACATAGTAAATATTCATTATATTTATTTTGGAACATATATATGTCGGCCGATACCGATATGGTGGCGATATATATAGTGCATCCCTAATGTTTTTATTTCAACAAATGAATTGGAGTAGAAACATAATTATGCCATTATGAAGTTAGTATCATAACTTTAGTAATTTATACAAATCAGTTATTTTTTCAGCATTAGTTGAGAGATAATTTGCCATGTACTGTACCTGATATATACCCAAAATAATCTCTATCGAATCGAACTGCAAGCTTGTGAATCGAACCGAATCGTGAAATGAGTCAATAACAAGCCCTACTATTATCTCTGTGTCGACAGCGTGCCGTCAATCAAACCACACAGACAGCAGAAACATTGATTCAGTACGTTTGCATGTGCCTGCTGTGGAGGAGCGAGAAACACATCATCATTCCTGCATTTTCATGTCACAGAAGCTGCCATTGACTTTCTCCTCCCTCTCTCTCTCTCCCTCTCCCTCTCTCTCCCTCTCTCTCTCTCTCTCTCTTCCAGGTTCAAACCTAATGACTTTAATCACAGGCTCGAGGAGCCAAAATTAGCAGGCGACAGAGAGCCGTTTCTGATTAAAGCTCATTAATGAGGCCGCACGTTTAGAGAGAGAGATATCATCCTTTATTCACGGATCCGCAGGGCGTTTGATGCGCGTCTGTAAAGGGAAGCTCCTGCACATTTATATCAGTAGTATTGGCACTGAAAATACTCTAGAAAAGTCTGAATTAAGATTTAGTAAGTCTGAAATCAGGTTCAGTTAAATATGGTAAAAAGGTCATTTAAGGTTATTATTCACAGTGGGTACGTCAGGGTGACATTCTTCTTAAACAATGACAGTCACCAACAAAGCCACTGTAGTTATTTTTGTTTTATTATTTTAAGTTTTGAGCATATGTAAGTGTGTTTGTGTGTGTCTATATATAAAAACATTCTTATTTTTTACTTTTTATAAATAAATCTAAATATTAAATTATATACACATATACATACATATACACATACATATATATATATATATATATATACATATATACATATATATATATATATATATATATATATACATATATATATACATATATACATATATATATATATATATATATATATATATACATATATATATACATATATATATATATATATATATACATATATACATATATATATATATACATATATACATATATATATATATATATATATATACATATACATATATATATATATATATATATACATACATATATACATACATACATACATACATATATATATATATATAAAAAAATAGCAAACACAATTATTTATAAAAAAGATAAAAAAGTAATAAAATTACACAATTTATTTTATGTATAATATATTTTATAATAAATTTTATTTTTATGCATAATTATAATTTATATGTATATTATAATTATTTCTGTGCAATAAAATAAACAATAATTGTAATAATAATAATAATAATAATAATAATAAATAAATATTTGAAAAAAAAAAAAAAGTAAGGAAAAACTTGATTAGCCATCAGGTATTGATTGAATAATAAAAATGAAGTGAATTATTTATTAAAATCAATAATATGAATTATTATCAATTACTTTTTAAGTAACTGAATAGATTTTTTAACTGAACAATTCAACTGAAATTAGTTACATATTTTAAATTATTTGATTTTATCCACCAGGAATTGGTTGGCTTAATGAAATTAATAGTCAGTTATTTTTATTAATAATTAGTTGATCCAACTGAAGTGAATTAACTTAATTTGGTTTTATCCATCAGGAATTGCTTGATTAAAGGGATAGTTCACCCAAAAAAAAAAAAAAAAAAAATAGCCCATGATTTTCCGTCTGCCGGAAGCTAGTTATTTTGCATTTATAAAGCTTGGAAGAGCCAGGACATTTTTTAATATAACTCCGACTGTATTCGTCTGAAAGAAGAATGTCATATACACCTAGGATGGCTTCAGAGTGAGTAAATCATGGGCTAATTTAAATTTTTGGGTGAACTATCCCTTTAATGAAACTCCTTGTGAGTTATTTGTCGAGCGAGTATCTCACCCTCCTCTGACAGCTGTTTGTCTTTGGTCTCGAGGTCCATCTGTCGACACCAGGCCTCCATGCGGTCCGTCTCGGCCTGGAGAAGCTTCTGGAAGCAGCGCCCGTCCCTGAGGCCCGCCGACCCCCCGGGCTGCTCCGCGGACCCGTTCACGCTCCCCGTCCCGGCCTGCAGAGAGGGGTCCGGCGGGGGCAGGGAGGACGGGTCCAGCGCCGGGTCCAGCTTCTCCAGAGACCGGCTGGCCGTCTGACTCTCCGAGGGTTTACCGTCGTTCTGCTCCTGGGATTCGGTCTCCGTCGTCTCCTGTCTCGACGCCATGCTCGTGAAGCGACTGAGTCTAGACACACACAGAGAGAGAAGAGACACTGACCAACACTGACAGCAGTTCAGCTCGAGGTCCACACGCGACTCTACTGGACACGTACTTTAGTTTCCATTATGAATCCATTATGTAAAAATCGATAAGCTGGAAGACCGTTTGAAAGTACTAGGGCAAAAAAAACTAAAACAACAACAACAAAAAAAGTATAATAATAATATTATAAATACATATATATAGTTTTTTGTTTGTTTCATTTTATTGATATTATTATTAAAAAGGTGTGCCATCTTAACTACTGATTTCACAAAACATTTATTTTTCAGAAATTATTAAAAAACAAAATCTTCAATATTAAATTTTTTCTCTTTTATCACCACCAATAACTTCATTTTATTATTTATATATATATATATATATATATATATATATATATATATATATACACACACACACATACATACTACACACACACATTTATACATGAAAAAAATCTGTCATATTTAATAAAAAAATAAAGAATAGCAGATGAGTGAAAGGAAGAAAAATAAAACAAATCAATTAACAATCCTCCAAAATACCGCCATATTCTTCAACATTATTTATTTCTCTAAAATAATCGCTCCAAACAAACAGAACTTTAAATCAATTTATGAATATCAATTAAAATGTTAATAAAGTAGAAAAGAGTTAGATCTGCTTCATTTCATTTGTCCGTCCTAGGAAAAAAAGCAGCGAGAACTGAACCGGAGGAGCAGAAGAGAGGCCGTAGGCCGGGAGAAAGACAGACAGCTGGTGTGTGGGAGACAGCATACTTAAAGAGAGAGAGATGCAAAGATATGAAAATAGACTGAAACGCAGAGCGCCAGGAAACAAAGCAAGCAGAATCTCATTATCTCCTGCCGTCTACACTGAATCATTACTTGTGAGTGTTTCCAGCACCATACATGGCTGAGAGAGCTGACTCACAGACTCGCTCTCAGAGAGAAGTGCTGCCGTATCAAATTCCACAGCGCTAAACGGAGGACCGACATTTCTTTGCTCAAGGATGCAGAAGTCAGAGAGGAAACTCACGGCCTGCCGTCTTCAACCTGAACCCCGATGGACTGGAACCTGGTCGTGGGAGTGTATTCCTCTTTCTGAAACGGCTGCACACAATCCACCTGCGGCAAAACAAAATATTCCTCTGAAAAGGATCCAACAAATCTATTGCTAAACAATAGTTATGATTAGGGATGCACCGATACTGATGCCAGTACTCAGGTGTAGTGGTCGACCGATATATCGCCAAGGCCGATCAGTTTTTCTGATTGGCCGATGTGTTGAAAGCAAGACTTTTATTTTGACAGCGCTACGGACTTTTATTTTGACGGGCGGGGCTGAGAACACCAGCGCCTGATCACACAGCGCTCACTCACATTCTCCGTCTTCATTAGTTTACGATCTCTGTCAGTCATATCTAATCTTTTGTTAGACAGAACTGGTAAACAAAGAAAGTAAATGGTATGCGAAAAAGTAAAGCGTTTGCTTTTATATTATTTGTAACAAAAAAGGCAAACAATCAGGCTGAAATACTTTCATTTACAGTCAACATTCAGCAAATGTGCATCTACATAATTTAAACAAATCTCTGAATATCTTATAAACATTTAATTTCACAAACCTTGCAGATTTAATGGAATCCAGCTGTGATATCTTGTGAAGTGTGCATTACTGTCAGCGAGTGACGGTCGGTCCGTGCGAAGTGAGTGAATGCGAACAGAAGATCAGCTTCACAGGAGACACGATCGAAAAACTGGAAATCCTTCATTTTAAAATATGCTGTGCTATATCCAGTTGCCAACTGTGTCATATTCATATCGTTTTCACTGTGTGCTGTATGTAATATTAGCGTTACCTTGTTTTTATTTGAAAAAATATGATTACCAGTGCGCACAAAATTACCAGATTACTGAGTGCCTGTTACAGTGTTTACTTCCTTTTTATTCACATATTCGTTTATGTATAAACAATTACTTTATTTGTGATTCAAATAAATTCTTTATTGCAGATTCAAGTAGTTGCCATCTAAAGTATAAGCATGTTTATTTTATGGATTTGTTTTCTAATTTATTTATAATTTAGTAAATATTGATTAATATATTATATTTAATTAATTATATTATTATATATATTATATTTATTATATATGCTTTATATCGGATATCAGCCACCCTGCTCTCTAAGATATCAGCATCGGCCATCAAAAAAACTATATCGGTCGACCACTAGATACAACTCAAATCTTCTTATACAATAGGCTTTATGCCCAGCTACACTACTTCCTGAACTTCAGCCAGCTCCTTTGTTTCCTGTCTGCCATTATTGGACAAACTGATTAATCCAGTTGTGTCTGATTATTGTTGTTGTGACTACTGAGGTCAGGCGCACCTGGATTAATCAGTTTGTCCAATAATGGCAGACAGGAAACAAAGGAGCTGGCTGAAGTTCAGGAAGTAGTGCAGCTGGGCATAAAGCCTATTAGTGCAACACGTCACTAACAGGTCATTTGGCATTTGATGCAAAGCAGGATTTTTCCTGCTCTTCTGAAATAAAGCAACGTATTATGTGACGTACTTAACATTTATAAATCAAACCTAGTTTCCCCAGAGCATTGAATGAATTTCATTAGTCATGGTACGTCACATCCATGAGCTCATTAACATATGACTGCCCACATTTACATATCAGAGCCATCTCTGCATTCAACAAACTAGCCTGTCCTGATGAATGACCGTATGAACTGTACGCATAACATCATAAGATGATTTTACACACGTTATAACAAAAAACAGACAGTATCTATAACTTCATAAAAGTTTCATAAAAAAACTAATTATATACCAATAAAATTGTTCCTAAACATGACTATGCATTTCTTATTATATCAAAATATTATATATTATAATGCATATTAATATTATAATAAAAAAAAAAAAAAATTGAAATGTCTATAATTGTATAATACTATACAATTTTGCATGACCAATAAAATGTATCATTTACCATTTTTATTATATATTAATGGTTTATATTTATTTTTATTATTTTTGTAAATAAAAGGGTAAAGCATAGAGGGCCAAATGATAAAAAAGAAAATGCAAAATAATCCTAAACAAATGAATGAATTGCTTTTGTTCCTCTTTAGTCGCTTTGGATAAGTGTTTTCTTAATGCATAAAAGAAAAATTAAATGTGACAGATATTTATCAATTTGTTTGGTGATTTAATAATGAAACTATTTTTCATCTTTATTCACTATTTAATTATGTATTTATTGATTTTCTTTAAATATTTAACAAATATCTTAAATGGCCCTCCACAGTATAGAAGCGCATTTATTTTATCACAATAAATTGTAAAATCCTAAATATCTATAAGTCTTAAAAGCTAGCAAAAGCAGCTTTTTTAATATCTAAATTAGTGCTGGGCAACGATTAATGGCATCCAAAATAAAAGTTTGTTTACATAATATGTATTAGTGTGTGTGTGTTGTGTATAATAATTTTGTATTTATAAATACACACATATGCATGTATATATTTAGCAAATATTTGCTTGTATATACTGTATATATATTTATAAAGTTATATGTTTATATATTATATATATATAAATAAAATTTTTCTTAAATATATACATGCATATGTGTGTATTTATATATACAAAATAATTATACACACACATATATTTTGTAAATACAAACTTTTGATGAGCAACTACAGGAGATGCAACAAAACTGAGCAGACTTCAAGCTTATATGCAAATGAGCAGCGACTACCAATGGAGGTGACGTCACATGACCGGATACCAAAACTGCAATCCAATAGCATACATCACGACAACATCTTTATGCATACATTTCAAACATATTCATGCACGCACCTGAATACCAATCGATGAGAGTTTCCTCTTGGGCGGAGCTTGCAGGTCTTCAGGTGCCAGCGTGAGACTCACAGGCTCCGGGGCGGGCGAGGGCGGGACTATAGCGGGAGGAGGCGTGGTCACTCTCGCGCTGGGCAGATGCACGGGTTCCCGCGGGGCAGGGATGGGCGGCCGCTTCACGCTCTTGGCCAAACTTCCAGTCCGAGAGCTGGCGAGGCTGTCGGAGGAGTTGCTGCGTCCTGATTGGCTGTTGACGTCGCTGCGCTGGTCCTGGCTGTCCAGGTACGTGTCCTGGGCAGATTCGGTGCTGCTCTGGACCGTAACCGAGATGTAGGGTTTGGAGGTGGTGCGTGGAGGAATAGGAGGAGGAGCCTTCTTACAAACAGCCGTACACGTGGAGACTAGAAAAAAGACAGGAAGATGGACCGTCAAGAATGTTCTCACTAGTGTTTACTTCAGTACCAAGTCGATACTTAAAGAGGACCTTTTTACATTTTTGACTTTATAATGTTTTCACTTTTTTTGTGATGTCTGAGATTGTTTTTGATTGTATTATGATATGTCGATAATTTAACATGTTATGTGTCATGTACGCATCTACGGTGGAAACAACTTTCCTCTTGAGGACAAAAACTAGGCTATCCATCTATCCATCAATCCATCCATCCATCCATCCATTATTCCATCCATCCATCAAACAGCATTAATAATTAACTAATCACATTTATTTCATATTTTTTTACTATGGGTAACTAACTAAGGGCTGTCACATAAAAATTTGAATTTCAAACATTTGTCAAATAAAATAAAATAAAACTGAACTTTCGAATTTTTGGTGTGTCAAGAGGCGCGCGAGACATGATGATGACGTAAGCGTGTTTTCTCAGGTTACTGATGCAGTTTTATGCACCATTGTAACCTAATTTTTCTTGCATGCACATTAAGGAAATTATATTTTATTTAAGAACAATTGTTTTAAAAGTTAATGCACTTTAAAAAGTGAACGTCGATAAGATGTTTGATTTGGTTTATACTTGTTTATTGTGCTCGCTTTCGAGCATAGGATACAATTTTGCTAATATTTTGCTAATATTTGTGCAAAACTTTTGTGATTTTTTCTAAATGTTGACAAAAAACTATTGTGAAATGACGCCATTTCCATTAACCGATGTTATACGACTAAAACTTCATGAAGTTTGTAGGTAAAACTACGTTGGTAGGTATATGTACTATATCCCAGCCACGGAAGGAGACGTATGTGTGTTATCCAATCATTAATGGTAAGGAACGACCCTTATTATACTTGAGAGCGGCACATATGAGGTGTTTCTGGGTGTTTCTCCGTCATATCTGCTCCGAAGTCTTGATTGTGGCATTTATTCAAGGTTTAGAATCCATTATTCCTGTAATTATTTTGTCTTATATGAATTTAATAAAGAACTCTGTCTCGTATTCTGTCCAAACACACCGCGTCATCTACGTCAGCTGACCTGTAAATGCGCAAAAACTGTTTCCATTGCAGTTTTGTGAAATATTTATTTTTCGAATTGCCTGAAAAACCACTAGCCTGACTACGTCAGACTTCCTACTTCCGCTCAATTTCATTTCGCTTCTGTATTCAGTCTGAGACAGCATAATAGCTTTCCGTTTTCCTCCGGCCTGAAAACAGCCGGCCAATCAACGAACAGAGGGCGGGCTGAGAGCCGTGACGTAGACGCTGATTGTACCGTGGATGCGTAGATTTACTTCACATAATCTGCAAAAGTCGTTCACAGCCATGTTCACTCCGGTATTTCGCTCGATGGTTTTGTTTTCGCATCATACATGTGATTACAGTGGAAGTTAGATGCGGCTGAGCATGCGCATAACACACGCCATAACCAAACGTTATGTGATTGGCTTACGGGTAACCAATGATTTTAAACTTCCGACAAGCGTCTAGTTCTCACTAGTGTTTACTTCAATACCAAGTTGACACTTAAAGAGGACCTTTTTACATTTTCGACTATTTAAGACTTTCAAACAGCATTAATAATGAACTAATCACATTTATTTACATTTTTTTTTAGTTAAAGAACTATTAAAATAATACAGTTACAATTTAAAAACACTGGTACAGTGAGCTGAAGTTTCACTGGTATTGGCACTGACTACTGACATTTTTGGCACTGACACTAATTCTCACCAACCCAGAAACAACCTCAATACAAAGTCTCTTCAGAATGTCAAATGTTTTTTTCCCAGCAGCCTCTGCTCTTGGGGGCAACAGGAAGAGATGAGACAAAGACAGGCATTTACATACTCGAATCTCAACAGCATTCCTCTCATGCCGGCCGATGGCAGACCGCGTCAGGAATGTGTTGGCCTGCGCCCACAAAACATGGCCTAAATCTGCTGACGAGACTCCAGGTTTTGTACGGCGTGTCATGAACCCTGATGATAACGCTTAACGCCGTATTATTAGCCTGCTGAACAGTGTAGGAGAAGCTACTCTGAAACCGCACGAGATAATGGGCGGCATGACCATATTCATACGGTATGATTTTACATACAGTCATTTTATATCACCATACAGTTACTTTTGCATGAGATTTAACCCCAAAATGTTTTATATATTATGAAATGAAATGTTGTGATGTCTGTTTGATAATATATATATATATATATATATATATATATATATATATATATTATGCAAATAATCTGTTGCAAACCAACAGATTATTGGTAAGAAATGAATGGCAAGAAAGATATCAGTGCAACAGCTTCACATTATGAAACACAAACAAGAAAAACATGAATACATCACAAATATGACTGGATGAGACATATTTGAACTATGCCTTAAACTAGACTGAAACTTAAAAAGTCAATATCTGATAAATAATTATCAGATTATTTTAAATTGCATTCATAATAATAATTCAATTTAAATATATATATATATATATTTTTTTTTTTTTCTTTTTTTTTTTTTGGCAAAAAAGGAATTAAACAAATCAGCACAAAATATAGATGTATAAAACACAATAAGCAGAAATGTTTCTTGAGCAGCTGAAAATTCAGATTTGATCACAGGAATAAATTACATTTTATTCAAATAGAAAACAGGTCTTTTAATTGTAATAATATTTCACAATATTACTGTATTTTTTAACAAATAAATGCAGCCTTGGTGAGCAGAAGAGACTTTCAAAAGCATAAAAAAAAATCTTACCAACCCCAAACTTTTGACCGGTATAGAGTGTTTCAGTTTTTTAAACGTTTTTTTTTTTCAAGGAAAAAAATAAGTCTCTCAATAAGCCTAAATATAACTAAAATCACTGAACTGGAAAATGTAGATTAGTGTACAATGTTTTATAATAATAATTTATTCTATATAGTGTCCATTTCATTCATTTAACATATTTAGTATTGGGGGAATCCAAGTTATTTCACATATTTGAACATTTTATTAAAAAAGTAACGCAATAGTTACTTTCCCTGGTAATTAGTTACTTTCATAATGATGTAACTCAGTTACTATTTGTGAGAAGTAACTATAACTAATTACTTTTTTTAAGTAACATGCCCAACCCTGGTCATATACCATCCCAAACACTCAAGAGAGTTGTCATGAAATGTAATATTTGTGTAATGTCAATCAATACTGAAGAACATGGTTGGGTATAAAATAGGACTGTTTTGCGACAAGCACAATGACTCGTGTTCCTGAACAATCAGGGCTGAAATCTGCCCTTCCTGAAGAGGAAGAACTGTTGGTGAACAATCCTCCTCTGTCTTGTCTGTGCTGTATAGAGGACTCAGTGCCAGGACAAGTCCAATGTGGGACTGTGGAGCTCACAGACAATATTGGATAAATCTGTTCCCTCTCTCTCGCACAGATGACTGGCATTGTCCACTGTGTGTTGTGCTCGCCGTCTGGTGCCAGGACAGATGCCACACAGCAGTCTATGACTGCGTTTACACACATTAACATGTGATCAAGCAGATCAGATCATAAGCCAATCAGGACATGGTGTGTTTACTAGGGCTGCACGATATTGAAGAAAAATGCGATAACTCATTAAATAATGCGATATGCGATACGATGATGCTTAAAGTGTGTAAAATAAACGTAAATTATCTTTGATATATATTTAAAATTATATAACCTACATATGTGTTTCACATTCTTTTTGTGACAAGAAAACATCCCTACAACTTCTGAAAGTGACCAGCAGTGTTTTACTGTAGCATAAGAAGTGTTATTTTAACATTGGCTTAGTTTTCACTGTATGAATTAAATATGATTCTTATTGAAGCTACGAAAGTTATTCAGCCAAGAGCAGTGAGTGATTTTCTCTTTGTATGTTGTTCATGACCCTAGTTATCGCAAGCCGTTGCGATATGCATATTGCGATATATACATTTGCGATATTTCGATATATTGTGAAGCCCTAGCGTTTACACCTGTCCACATCAAGTGGCTTCTGTATCTGGATAACAGATCGGATCTCGCATTCCCATGGAAAAAAAGTCGGTGCAAAGTCGACCTGAATGAATGGGTTTTCTTTTAAAAACAGTTTTCAGTCGGGGGATGTTTTACAAATCTCACAAAATTAGGAGGATATTGAGGCCGGAAGTGCTAATAATGTGGAAAGATGCTGTAATGGAAACATCCGGATACAGGTCGCATGTTAATGCCAAGTGTAAACGCGATAGCATTGCTAATACAGATGAATGATAATATGACACAGGATGATTTGACATCAAATAGCCAATAAACATAAGCTACTAGGGCAAATATCGATTTCTTGATTTTAATTTATTCTAATTTTGATATTGATTCTTAAAATGCAAAGAAACGATCTTTAAGGGGTCATTTACACAACACTGTTTTAGCTTAAAACTGAAAACTTTGTATGCGTTTCGGCTGTTCATTTACACGATAATGGCATTTTGGGGCCCTGAAACCACACACTTTTGAAAGCAGTATTCAGAGTCAAGTTTTAGGAAACGATAGCGCTATCAACTCAGTGTAAACTACAAAACCAGGACTTTGTGAAACTGGTGACATCATGCGCATGCATATTACGTGTTCAGTCTATAGTGTTTCTTTACAAAGTGATATCGCCACCTTCTGGCCCGGCAGCAGAATACAGCGTGTTTGGTCGTTTTGACAACACTGTCATCTGTATGCGAAAAACGCAAAGGAAAAGCATTTAGTAAATGTACCCTTAGTCGTCTTTTGAGTTGATGCCTGAACAAAACTTAACTGAACATGATATGTAGAAAAAAATTGTGCAAAATTCAAACAATAAGTGTTGTTTTGTCACTCTTAAAGGATTAGTTGACCTCAAAATGAAATTTTCCTGATAATTTACTCACCCCAGTGCCATCCAAGATGTTCATGTCTTTCTTTCTTCAGTGGAAAATAAATTAAGTACTTTGAGGAAAACATTTCAGGATTTTTCTCCACACAGTGGACTTCAATGGCAACCAGAATGATGAAGTTCAAATCAATGTAGTTTCAAAGGGCTCTGCACAATCCCAGTTGAGAAATAAGGGTCTTGTCTAGCGAAACAATCCGTCATTTTCTAAAAAAAATAAAAATGTATATACTTTTTAACCACAATTGTTCGTCTTGTGCTGGTCTGCGACGCGCCACGTATTACGTCATCACGTTGGAAAGGTCATCAGAGCCCTTTGAAACTGCATTGATTTGAACTTCAACATTCTGGTTGCCATTGAAGTCCATTGTGTGGAGAAAAATCCTGAAATGTTTTCCTCAAAAAAACTTAATTTCTTTTCTACTGAAGAAAGAAAGACATGAACATGTGCTGTATCATAAAGATACAGCACAATTTACAAAAATGTAAGTTGTAGCTCAAACAGTAGAGCGTTGACGCTTGCAACGCCAAGGTCATGGGTTCGATTCCCAGGGAAAGCAAGAACTGATAAGAATGTAAATGTGTACGTTGAAATGAAATGCAAGTCGCTTTGGATAAAAGCGTCTGCCAAATGCATAAATGTAAATTTATCAGGTCTCGTGTAATCATTGTTTCAGCCGCGGAAAGACATCAATAAAACAGCTAATAAAAAATGTCATGTAACGTCACATTTACCTCAAAAAAGCCAGACAATGCCCAGCCCTACAAGCTAAACTATGGCACTCAGAGTGAAAAGCATGATCATTGGTAACAGTGATACTCACCTCTAAAAGCATGGAAATCAGTTACTCAAGATGCCATCAAGGAAAGCACAAACCCCATAGTAACGAAAGTGCAACGGCTAATTATTTCCCCTGACAGATATTGAACGACTTACTTCAGCAGGGCTTCTCTGAGATGTAGTGGCAATTTAATTAAACACTTTTATACTGAGAACAAATCTCAATGCAGCACTGTATTAATTACAACAAGACCTCCCTCTGGAACTTTAACAGTTGAGTGGCGTGAATAAAATACAGTTTGAGTTTGCTCTTTATATTTGGTACTTTGCACTGAGGGTGATATGAGTTTATGACACAGTTCTGGCTCTACAGGGAAGGCTCAGGCCAGATTAACGCATTAGAGCCAGTCGCTTTGCCCCGGGGCCCCTGCCAAACCTCGCATGGCCTTTCTGTGAGCACAGAGGACAGGCACTAAAATACCACCAAACTGAGTCTGAGAGGCGCTGTGGATCTCCCTCCTTCAGTGTTAAACGTGTTGTTAAAGTGTCGCTGTTAAAAATATTAAAGAACCCAAAATTGAAATTCTGATTTTATTTAGCTACTCGCTTTTATGATGCTCCAATTTATTTATTCTGTGAGGCACAAAAGGAGAAACTTATTTTTCATATGACACTTCATTGTGACCACGTCTATCAAAAAGCCATTGCTTGAGTCAATATGAACTAGTTTTATGATGCTTTTTGAAGCTTGACTAAGGGACTGTGGACTGTTGTTTTAAGCATAAGAGCTAATAATTATTTTGTGCTGCAATGGAAAAATAACAGCATAAAGGTTTGGAACAACACGAGAGTGAGTAAATGATTTAAAACATGTTGGAAACATTGATTAGTTCACCCAAAAAAAAAAATTCTGTCATAATTTACTCACACATGTCGTTCCAAACCTGTAAGTCTTTTGTTCATCTTTGGAACACAAATGAAGATATTTTTTAATGAAATCTAAGCGATTTCTGTCCCTGGGTTAGCGAATATAAACAGAAGATCAACCGAACCTGCTTGACCCGCGAGAACAAACCTCATTGGTTCTTGCAGAAGCTCAAACGTGCTGCGTAACACGAGAATGAACCTCATTGGTTCTTGCCGAAGCTCAAACGTGCTGCGTAACACGAGAATGAACCTCATTGGTTCTTGCTGAAGCTCAAACGTGATGCGTAACACGAGAATGAACCTCATTGGTTCTTGCTGAAGCTCAAACGTGCTGCGTAACATGAGAATGAACCTCATTGGTTCTTGCAGAAGCTCAAACGTGCTGCGTAACTCAAGAATGAACCTCATTGGTTCTTGCAGAAGCTCAAACGTGCTGCGTAACACGAGAATGAACCTCATTGGTTCTCGCACATCAAGCGAACTATACTTGAGCTTCCGTTTATCACAACTGATGTGTGAGTTGATGAATGATTATATGTGAATAAAAGACTAAATTCAATCTGTTCATCATAAAGCGATTCGAGTCTCTTTAGAAAATTTGGACTAAACCACTCAATTCAAATGGATTAGTTTTACAATCTCTGTATGACCTTTTTGAAGCGTCAAAGTGGTAGTTGCGTAGCTGTCAATGGAGGGACAGAAAGCTCTCAGATTTTATTTCTGTTCCGAAGATGAACGAAAGTCTTACAGGTTTGGAACGACATGAGGATGAGTAAATTATGAAAGAATTTTTATTTTTTTGGGTGAACTAACCCTTTAACTGGTCACAACTAAATAATAAATCCTGGTCCACTCCATACAATGCATAAATGCAAAGATGTGTAACAGACCACACTACACAGACTGAACTCATCCCTTCCCTTTCATCACATGCAGACTTGTGCAATTAATCAGAAACACACATCCTAATAAGGATTACATCTCTCCATACCACAGCACATGTTTACCAAGAAGAGAAACATTTGGCTGAAAGTAGGACAATCTAGTCCATTCGGCTGAAAATATTGAGTATAAAAGTAAACTTTTCAAACATATATTATAAATGCATAAATTCACAATATTCTCCATGCAATCTCATTCTTTTGCATGAGATTATGCAAAATAATACCTAACCCCAACCTTATGTTTGGGTTAGGCACCCTGCAGCTTTACATTTTCAGCATGAATCAAGTGAGATTTAAATACGATGCAAACACTATCCAAAGTTAAAGTTATCCCTCCCTGACAAATGCATTTGACCTCGTTCAAAACACGGTGCATAGAAACTGGCCATTGTGTGTGTGATCAGATTCAGATCTCACACGTGCAACCGAAACCCAGATGCATTAAATGCCCTAAGGCAGCATTTGCATGAAAAGCAGCATGCCTGAAATGTAAGCTGTCATGTTTAGGTAGGAAATGCTGTCATGCTTTGCCTGTCTAGACGGATGCATCAGTATAAACACACCTCCAGTAGCCAACATGACATGCTAACATGAGCTAACCTGCTAATACAATCAAAATATCCCTAAATCAAATATTAAAATGATCAACGGAAATGCATTCCTGACACTAAATCTCGCTATCATCAGATGTGATGTTCGTGACTTCCTCTGACCCCGAGCACATGCCAAAACCAGCAGCACACGCGATCCGTCTCGAGGCGATGCGCGCGCGTTCGCTCCCCGCACTCCGGGTATAAAAATCCACACACCTTCTCATTCTCCTCTTCCTCTCGGTGTAAAGCGATCACCGTCGATGGCGTACTTCCATCACGTCACGTAGAACAGAAAAGACGCAATTAAGTGATCCACTGAAAGGCTTTTTTTTTTTTTTTTTTTTCTGTCTGTGTTGTTTCCTCCCACCCGCTATAATATCCTTCCGTTCAACGGATCCCACCATCCACGTCTCGAGGAGTCGAGGAAAAAGAACCGATCCGGTAATCCGCTTTCAGGACGCGGGATTGGAGAAAGACGCGCTCGAGGCGTTCACTTGCTGCGCTCTGATTGGTCGGGGGGCGGGGCGTAAGGTCTTGACGCGGTCGAATCAGAATCGCTGTTTTTGTGCGTCACACAGAATCCCCGCTTGCGTGCGCGCTCTCACTTCTCAGCAGCAGAGTTGCCAAAACTGCTTATTATAAGCAATTTTAGGCTTGTTCCCCAAATTTAGATTTAGGCAGTCGCGGGTTGATCTGGTTTTGGTTCTATTTGCTCAATAAAGGTGCGTTTTTGGGCTTGTTACTGGTTGAAACACATAGAACAATACGTATGCTCGCTTTATCGTTATTTAGTGTTTTAACTAACTATTAACTTTTTATCAGTCTAGTTTTCACATCTTAAGCATCTTAAAAGGCATATTTTTAAGATACAGCATATTTATGTCATTATAAAATGCTTTTGATGCAACAGCAAGACATAAACAGTATCTTATTTAGATAGCAGGAGAAAATGAAGTGTCAGGAGATTATGCAATTTTGTTTTATGAGTTTTAAAGACATTAATGAATTCAGTGCCTTTATGCCAGGTCATTTGGTCAATAAATAACGTGCTGTGGGTGGGAGTTGGTGGACCGTTTTTTTTAAAGGGACTAACTTATATTCTGCCCACTATTTTTAAGAGGGAAGTGAAAGAGTTTCCACCATAAACAGTACACATGACCTCATCATGCTCCATGTTTATGATACAGAAAGCTATCTAATTTTGTGTTTGGCAATATGCTCGACTGAAAGAGATGTTCAAAGATCACGGCTGATATTACTTCCATTCACGGAAATGATAGGCAAAGTCCCTTTCAAGGAAAGTCTGTTTTCTCAGCGGCCATATTTGCAACGCCTCCAGAAAGCTGTTTCAGGCATTAAAAAAACCCCAACTCCTATCTACTTGAATGGGGAATTCCTGAAATCTCAAAAAAATGCTTGCCACACTTGCATTTAAATAACATATTTCAAATCAGCAATAAAATCTGACATCGACTGTTCCATATGTTGTTTCTTATTCTCAAATAGCATTAAAAAAATGATGACTTTACCAATCAGTGATTGGCTCTTTTATTTACAGTAGAAGGCGGGACTTATTCCGCCATATTGCACATTGCACTTTCTCCCATTCAAGGTAATATGAGTGCACCATCTTTCTATATATTAAGTCTTTTGCTGCGTCCCAATTCGTGATCCGTCCTAAATAGTATTCGAAATTATAATTAGTGTGTCCCGAATCCTAGTATGTTGAAGTGAGTAGTTCAAAGATCTACTTTTAACAGTTAGAATCCAAAGTGCAGATACGTGCACACTTTAACAGCTAATATTACCCACAACCCATTGCATGTTGGACGTGGATTCGATTAGAACTACAAACATGAATAAAAGGTGTTAAAAACTACAAACATGGTAGATGAGTGAGTCTGATGGTTAAGTAGAGACGTTTAGATAAAGGGGTGTGAGTGAATAATAATTATTATCTAACCTGACATTGTGAACTTTTCTAAAGATACGTTTAGCCATTAACTTGGAACGTAGCATTTGTGATGCGTCAAGTCGAGTGCATTGCATTGTGGGATATAGTTTTCAATGCAGCTGCTCATTGTGTCATATATACTAGGTCATCTGGGTGTTGCATATAGAAAAATCACATTCACAACAACTGTGCACAGTATGTGTGCATATTATAGCATGCTATTCCAAACATAGCTGGACTGGACAATGATAGCACTGGCTTTTTAACGCAGCAGAAGTGTAGAAGAGATAAACAGACGGCCAAGATTTGTTTTTCTTGACAGCTTACTACCTAAACTAAATTGCATTAGCCAGATTCCTCTCCAAAAATAGACTTGATTTTATTATTCGGTGTTCTGAGTGTAGCTCTACTGTTAGTACACTTTTCAAGACTCAAGATGAATGTCAGTACATCATGAAATTATGAGAATGTTGTTTGATTTAATAAATCTGGACTGTGTCCGGCTTGCATATTAAATTATAAGACATATCGAAATACAGTGAAAAGCAATAAAAAATAAAGTAGATCATCTTTAATGAAACGTGAAAAAGCTGGCTGCTGGTTTATCAAGCGTTGTGCCAAACTAATCTGATTGATGTCTGTTAATTCCTCGGAAAACCGCCTAAGATGAGGTTTAATTTGCAGTGGAAGTCTTGCCAGAGTCGGTCATGATGGGACGAGAAACATTAGCCGTTAAGCTCAAGGATTCATCTCCGCAGGACACCACCAGCACAAATGTAGGTCAGAAAACTAGTGTATGTGTGTGTGAGAGAGACAGCTCACTGTTACACACTTGGCACTGGCCATTTGAGATGTAATAAACATCATGACTGCATGTTCATATGATGCATGCACTTGCATACAAAATATATACGCCTTTTGAGATGAGTGAGTAAATGACGACAGTATTTTCATGTTTTACGTGAACTATCTCTTTAAGAGGACCATCATGAGACAGTCTTCATGGTCTACGGCTGTTTTGACTCTCACACCATGATTCCAGATCATCTGTCTGGACTTGCCCACATGCCGACCTCTCAAAGGAAAAGCGGTCCGACTTCACACTAAGGTCTTTATTACTGTGAAAGAAAAACAGGGCTTGTTTGGTTGCACTGACATCAACTTTGGAGGCAATAAAATGACCTCATGATATTCAAAAAGTCCATGAGGCCTGTGCTTATCATGAAGTTTTTATATTGCCTGTCGACGTGAACTTTGTCCACATTATCAAAGCTTATGGTTTCTGTTTATGCACATGCAAATTCAGTACTGTCCCTGTGATTGTCGACAACCACCTCAACATTTAGTTTTTTGGCATCATTACTTTAAGGTGTTCAGTGATTATATTATCACATGCATCATTCATTCACTTGCCTTCATCAGTTTTTTATGTCATACAATGTTTTAAATGCACTAAACAAGACCAAATCAATCAGGTCCACCGGAGTACAACATGCACTAGCATTCAGAAGTGGGATTACTAAGATTTATTAATGTTTTTGAAAGAGTCTCTTCTGCTCACCAAGGCTGCATTTATGTGATCTGAAATACAGTAATATTGTGAAATATTATTACAATGTAAAATAACGGTTTTCTATGTGAATATATTGTAAAATGTAATTTATTCCTGTGATCAAAGCTGAATTTTCAGCATCATTACTCCAGTCTTCAGAGTCACATGATGCTTCAGAAATCAGTATAATATGATGATTTGATGCTCAAGAAACATTTATGATAATGATCAATGTTGAAAACAGTTGTGCTGCTTCATTTTTTTGTGGAAATAAATCTTACCAACCCTAAACTTTTGAACCAGCGTATATAATTCACCACTTATTTTATGTCTCAGCTATACATTTTTGTCTTAAAACAATACAGTTTGGGATTAATGACTATAAACGAGTGAATCTCATGAAAAACATGATGCTGGTGTACATTTTCCTTTTTACAGAGCCACTAAATGAGAATCCAAATTGAAAATAATGAAAATTAAACGCACAAAAAAATGTCTGGATGCATTAAAACAATGAGAATTTAATGGGTAAAAGTGCACAAATTATAACTGTCATAGAAACAGGCTTGATTTTCTTTACACAAAACATACTTTTTTCTTTTGATTTTGGGGTGGTTTATATTCTGTCATGACAACTCGGGAGTGTTTGGCATGATAATGATTACGATGTTTGATATTGGTCTGGGTGGAATAGATCTGCTACACTTCTGCTGTTGTTATTGCTGCTGTAGAGCAAGTACGGGACTCGCTACTGCCAGTACACACACGACACGCTGCTGTGAGCAAGTAAGACATGCTGCTGCTGTACAATATAACATACATGAATTACCCGTAGCAGATCTATACAGGTGGAGCTAAGGAAGGTGAAGGGTTTCTGAAAGCACACTGCAACTGCTACAGCAAACTTCTGAAAGTATTTGAGGGCTGAGCTGCGAGCTCATTGGCTACTGACACAGCAGGAACCCAATCAGCTGTGCCCTATAAAGAATGATATGATTGCGAGCAGATTGAGTTAAGGACCAATCAGCCTGTGCCATCTAGAGTTTCATGACAGAACTTTGTATATAGCAGGTCCATGAATGTGATCCTCTCTGAAGGTGCGTTTGCATGCGTGCAATACTCACTGGTGACGCTGTTATAGCTACTGATGGATGACGTTATAGGTGGAGTCTCGTCGGAGTCCGTATCGTCGTCCTGGGAGCAGCCGGCCTGGATGGCCCTCAGGTAACTGTGGCTTCGAGACCGGAAGCAGGTCGGTGTGGGCAGATCCAAGGCCTCCACCGTGTGAGAGTCCACCTGCCCGTACGCCGCGTGTCCCCCGTAGCCCTGCTCCACCTGAAACGACACATGAAGGTTGAATCGACCCTCGTAAAGGATGCGTGCCTCGCATGGGGAGAGATGGGTACGCCACTTTAACGTGGACCGAGCGGACATGAAGAGGAAAAGGCTCTAAATCCAACAGCAGATGTCCATGCTTTAGTGAATCTTGAGTGGTTTCCATTAAAGGGTTAGTTCACCCAAAAATGAAAATTATGTCATTAATGACTCACCCTCATGTCGTTTCAAGCCCGTAAGACCTCCGTTCATTTTGGGTGAACTAACCCTTTAAGGTAAGTCTATGCAACAAATGTGCCATTAAATGAGAAAAATGTATTCCTTTCAAAGTTGCACTGGTCCTTGTCTGTTGATGAGAACTATTTTTTATAAAATGCTAGTAATTTAGATAACTTTTCACCAAAATATTCAGATTTAGAAAACTCCCATAAAACTGGGAAAACTGTAAAAAAAAAAATAAAAAAAAAAATTGTATCTGTCTATTACATTTTTTTAATTCATTTTTTTATTATATTTTAATAAAATAATTATAATTTAAATATTTCTAATGTTTATATTTTAATTTATTATATAATATAATATGCCTTGCGAAACTTAAGAAGGACACACAAATTATTTACAAAGGGATTTGCTTTTCTAAGCTGATCTTTGTGGCACTGCCAGTGTAGGATGTCTTAAACCTGAAATATAATAGTCCTCTCTTTTTCTCTCCAAATCCATCAGGAAGAAAGAGTCAATGAGTCCTTCTGTGCTTCAAATGACCTTTAAGTCTTTCCAAACTATCCTGCAACCAAAACACAATCACGGATCAAACTCTCTCGAAGGAAAAGCGGCGGTAGTGTGCAAGCCTGCATGAGCCGTTCAGATGTTGAAGAGTAAAGAGAGAGTTTGTGTTTGTTCATCCAGCATGTGACACTTTCCACAGGGACACAGCAGATTTGTGTGTGTTTGTCAAGAATAAACCTGACAATTAAAGGCAAACAAATAGACAGAAATACCAAACTGCAGTAACTGAAAAAATAAGTGAAAAAGCTCATTGAATTAAAAAAAGAAATCCCAAGATAATTCCTAGGATTTTTTTTCTTGACTTCTTTCCCTTTGATTCACGCAATTACTCTCCGACAGCGTTCTTCCAATCTCAGAAACAACTTCTCCATGAAGCATCCATCAGTCTTCACAATAATCCCAGCAGGCAAAGTAGATCTTCAGAAAAAATCAATTCTCTTTCCTCTTTAGAAATCAACAACATTTCAAGCCCTCGACTGGCTTCACTGGTCCTGATGTCTTCATCAGCATACTGAGAGGGAATGTAGGCGAACACCCAAGTATCTCCTCCCGATAACATGCCCTCAAACTGATTTCCCACCCTCCACGTCTCCTTAAACTAGCTTTAGGATGTCTTACAGCATTTTTAATCTGAGGTCGAGTGAACAGCAAAACCTCTCTGACACATTTCAGCATTTGCTCTGAGTCTGCGATGTGGAACACATAACGGCGTGATTTACAAGACTAAACAGAAATAGACTTTTACATCCTCTGAAGAAAGTGTGAGCAAAACTCTCTGATAAGATGATTGGTTGCTGTGGGTGGCTGTTAGGGTGTTTTGGTTGCTATGTGGTTACTAGGCTGTTATTGTTGCTAGGGTGTTCTGGGGTTGCCACTGTATGTGGTTACTAGAATGTTCTAGGGGTTGCTATGGTGTTGCCATGTGGTTATTAGAGTGTTACAGGGATTGCTAGGGTATTGCAATGTTGTTCGGGGGTTGCTTTGTAGTTAACAGAATGTTCTAGGGGTTGCTATGGTGTTGCAATGTGGTTATTAGAGTGTTATAGGGATTGCTAGGGTATTGCAGTGTTGTTCGGGGGTTGCTTTGTAGTTACTAGGATGTTCAGTGGGTTGCTATGGTGATTTTTTTTTTTTTATGTGGTTTCTAGGGTGTTCTGGGGGTTGCTATGATTTTAGTACTGTATGTCGTTACTAGAATGTTATGGGGGTTTCTATGGTATTAACATGTGGTTACTAGGGTGTTATAGGGGTTGCTACTGTAAGAATGTTCTGGGAGTGATATGGTTCCATGGTACACATGTTTGCTGTTCTGTGGTTTTCTATGTGGTTACTAGGGGGTTCTGGTGGTTGCTATGGTGTTACCATGTGGTTATTAGGGTGTTATAGGGGTTGCTAGGGTGTTGCTATGTGGTTTTAAGTTTGTTCAGGGAGTTGGAATGTAGTTACTAGGGCATTCTGGCCTGGGGGTTGCCATGGTGCTGCTATATGTTTGCTATGATGTTCTGTGGATTGTTATATGGTTGCTAGGGTGTTGCAGGTCACTAGGTATGGGCTGGATCCCTCCTTCAATTTAAGTTCTGTTTCTTTTATGATAATGTGCACCAGTTAATTAAACTAAGTATTAAAAACTACAATGTACTTTAAGTATTAGCAATAATAACAATGATGCATTAATGATTTGCAATAAATGAAAGGATGTCTGTGACCTGTCTCATGGTAGACCCTCGTCCCAGCGTGGAGCAGCGCTGACCGAACCCCCCATCAGTGTCCCAGTTCTGCAGACCCACTTCCCCTGATGTCATCAAACAGTCCAGGTTATCCAGGCTGCGATTGGTGGGGACCTCGCATAGAGGCGGCATACAGCTGAGAGGAACGCAAACACAAGAGCATCAGATCACAATGCATTCTACAGTAAACCTTTGCTTATGCTACTTAGCCAATAACGTGACTTTATTTTTTAGTAGCGTCATAGGCGAGGTGAGAGAGAGCCAGGTGCAGGACGTTAGGAACTAAATAAAAAATAAAAAATAAAGAAAGTTTGGTGAGGATTCAGCCAGGATTCTAGTGGAGGTGGACGTCGTGCACCGGGGTGTTTCGTGGGGAACGTGTTTTTAGCGTATAGAGTGAGAATGTGTCACGTGATCAGGTCGTGCATCGGGGTGTTTCGTGGGGAACGTGTTTTTAGCGTATAGAGTGACAATGTGTCACGTGATCAGGTCGTGCATCGGGGGGTTTCGTGGGGAACGTGTTTTTAGTGTATAGAGGTAGAATGTGTCACGTGATCAGGTGGAGGCGGGGCTTAAACACTGACCTGTGCAGGTGTGGCACTGATGTGGCGCTCTGCAGAGGAGACCAAACCACTCCAAACCGACAGGGACTCTGTCTGCTAGTATAGGAAGGGTGGGCCGTTACATGGAAGACTGATGTTTGTTTCTAAGGTTCATCAACACTGGCTCGACTGATTATTGTTATGAAAAAACGCTAGTATGTGAAACAGTAAATAGAAACGCCATCGTTTCCCAAATGTTCGTTAGGGTTTGAACTTTTATTAACCAGTGAATTTGCATGACTTTTCCAGTTGTCCGTGAACTATTTTATATGATTAAGGAATTTTTTAATTCATGTATTGAATTTTTTTTTTCAACGTACCACTTTTGAAATGCCAATAAAAATTGTTCAAATATTATATATATAATTAATATTTATTCAAATTCTGACATATATTTCTAACAAATATTTGTATGTATTATAATATTTACAATATATATTGTATATCACTATACAAATTTACATATATACGGTACATATACACATTACATATGACTATACATATTTACTTTGATTATTTATGAATTTATTATTATACAGATATTTGTAAAAAAATAAATAAAAAAATGTCAGTTTTATATGTCTCCTTAAAGGTAGCAAAGTAGATCAAAATTAATCAATTTTAATAAAAATAAAAAACAGTAAAAAAACAGGATTCCAGAAATTTTAAGAGGCAAATGTTTTTCTGGTTTCCACTCAATTTGCATGACTTTTCCAGTCTTCCGTGATTTGCTGGATAAGGATTAAAATTAAATATTTTTTTTTAAATATATTTTATTTAAAATTTCTATACAAATTAAATTAATTTATTCTAGTAGTTTTAATTTATTTTAAATCATGTGTAAGTTTGCTGAGGCCTGTGTTTACTGTGTTTGAAATTGAATACATGCATAATGTGTAGTACGTAGTGTATAGTTTACTATACTTCATATGTAGTGTATTCTATATCACTATACTTAGAACAAATAGTATGCATCATGTTCACAGTCAGCATTATGCAGCGTGCATGTTAATCCAGTGAGTGGCATTTCTAATGGAAGTTTGATACAAAACTCTTTGCAGTTTGATATTACTTCAAAAAGAGCCTCAATTTGCCCTCCTTTTAATCACACCATCTAGGAGGAACAATCAAGATATTAAAGAGATATTAAAAACTTTGTAGTTTTTGTTGACCGTGGATAAAGTGAGTCTTGTTTAATGAGAATCATCCTATGGTTGAACACTTCAGATATGAAGCTTTATAGTTCCTAATCAACATGCTGCCATCTGCTGGACACAGGGAATATGTTCCTGATAGCATCAATGATCAAATGTTCAATTTAGGACATTTGATTAAGATGAGGCACTAAATAATGCTCCGTATGTGATGGGCATTAGCAATTATCACAGAGAGAATCACATTTAAAGTTTAAAGTCATCATGCGTGCATGTGGAGCCTTGTGTTTGTCTGGAGATGTGTTTGATTGCATTGAGTGTGTGCATGTTGTAATTTCTCATAATATCTAGAGATTATGAAGATATTTGATGTTGAGTTTTCTTGCTGTCTGAAACATAAAATAGATGGTGTTTTGCAATGTTGTGTGGCACAATCTGGCTAATTTCTTGAATTTTGTGTCAAGCTAAGTGAACGACACGAGTCTCAAGTTAAATTTAGTGGGTAATGTATGTGTTTTCTGTGACGATAGACTTCACAGAAGTTAGTGACAAAACGTCATGACATCCAGAAACATTCTCAAATAAAATATTACTAAATTATACTATATATATATATATATATATATATAAATAAATAATACTAAAATAACACTAGACTAATTAAGCTATTCTAAACTGTTTTTATAAGATTCATGTAATTTACATGTAGTTAAACTAAAGGTACCCTTTTGAAAAAGTAGCATCTAACATAAGGATATATGATATTATACAGTGATATATGCAAAAGGCTAATTAGCTTTGGCATATTTCAATTTTGTCTATTCATCAATGCAAATTTACTGCAACTGCTGCTATGCAGATTTAATAGGATGTGGATACAAGTTATTATTATTGCATTTACTTAATAAAGTTATATTAATTAATTGTGTATTTATTATATGAATGATTAATATACTTCTGCATTTGTATAAATAAGGCTGTTCTATTTATTTATTTTTGCCCAATATAAGGTTGTGAGGATTTGTGTAAAGTTTATATAACCTAATGTTGAGTGTTATTATTTTTATGAGTTGTACTCTATTCACAGATCGGATTAATTTATTTATTACAGTTTTTCACTTCTGAAAAGTGAAAAGTTAATACAAATTGAATTTGACTGTTCTTATTTACAGCAGTGAATAAATGCCATTAAAAGATAATAATGTATCACCGTTTATTGCTGATTTTAAAGCTTACTGAACTTTAAATTATTGGATATCTACAGTTTTATAAACACAACATTAGATTGGCCCCTCTGTATAGATTGGCCCCTTAACTGTGGCCCCTCTTGTGTTAAAAAAACCCGAGATGGTCCTCACTGCAGAACACGAAATCCAGGGGGAGGAGTTGGATCCAGATCCAACTCCTCCTACCTTACATATACCTAAACCTACCCATCTCCACCCCCTGATCCCTAAACCCACCCCTAAACCTACCCATCTCCACCCCCTGATCCCTATACCCACCGCCAAAACCTACCCATCTCCACCCCCTGATCCCTAAACCCACCCCTAAACCTACCCATCTCCACCCCCTGATCCCTATACCCACCGCCAAAACCTACCCATCTCCACCCCCTGATCCCTAAACCCACCGCCAAAACCTACCCATCTCCACCCCCTGATCCCTATACCCACCGCCAAAACCTACCCATCTCCACCCCCTGATCCCTAAACCCACCGCCAAAACCTACCCATCTCCACGCCCTGATCCCTATACCCACCGCCAAAACCTACCCATCACCACCCCCTGATCCCTATACCCACCGCCAAAACCTACACATCTCCACGCCCTGATCCCTAAACCCACCGCCAAAACCTACCCATCTCCACGCCCTGATCCCTAAACCCACCGCCAAAACCTACCCATCTCCACCCCCTGATCCCTAAACCCACCGCCAAAACCTACCCATCTCCACCCCCTGATCCCTAAACCCACCGCCAAAACCTACCCATCTCCACCCCCTGATCCCTATACCCACCGCCAAAACCTACCCATCTCCACCCCCTGATCCCTAAACCCACCGCCAAAACCTACCCATCTCCACCCCCTGATCCCTAAACCCACCGCCAAAACCTACCCATCTCCACCCCCTGATCCCTAAACCCACCGCCAAAACCTACCCATCTCCACGCCCTGATCCCTAAACCCACCGCCAAAACCTACCCATCTCCACCCCCTGATCCCTAAACCCACCGCCAAAACCTACCCATCTCCACCCCCTGATCCCTATACCCACCGCCAAAACCTACCCATCTCCACCCCCTGATCCCTAAACCCACCGCCAAAACCTACCAATCTCCACCCCCTGATCCCTAAACCCACCGCCAAAACCTACCCATCTCCACCCCCTGATCCCTAAACCCACCGCCAAAACCTACCCATCTCCACCCCCTGATCCCTAAACCCACCGCCAAAACCTACCCATCTCCACGCCCTGATCCCTAAACCCACCGCCAAAACCTACCAATCTCCACCCCCTGATCCCTAAACCCACCGCCAAAACCTACCCATCTCCACCCCCTGATCCCTAAACCCACCGCCAAAACCTACCCATCTCCACCCCCTGATCCCTAAACCCACCGCCAAAACCTACCCATCTCCACCCCCTGATCCCTAAACCCACCGCCAAAACCTACCCATCTCCACCTCCTGGTCCCTAAACCCACGCCAAAACCTACCCATCTCCACCCCCTGATCCCTATACCCACCGCCAAAACCTACCCATCTCCACCCCCTGATCCCTAAACCCACCGCCAAAACCTACCCATCTCCACCCCCTGATCCCTATACCCACCGCCAAAACCTACCCATCTCCACCCCCTGATCCCTAAACCCACCGCCAAAACCTACCCATCTCCACCCCCTGATCCCTAAACCCACCGCCAAAACCTACCAATCTCCACCCCTTAGATCTGGATCCAACTCCGCCCCCTGGATCTCGTGTACTGCAGTGAGGTGCTACTGAAAAACCCTAGAATCACCCTGTGATGGGTTTTTAATAGATAAGATAGTAAACTGTATTTTAAACTAACCATAAGTCTAACATCTAAACCTTACTACTCCTTTAGGCCTAACATTCTAACACTCGAACAAAATGTACTCTGAATATTGTTGGTGTCCATTTTGGTATCCAAAAATTCTGAGATGCGGACCAGACTATATAAGAAATAAACTGTCTAGAATAGTCTCATGACATGTTGAGTCAACTGAACTTCTAACCATTTTAAAAAAAAATGATGATTTGAGATCGAAATTTGCTCTGCCAGTAACAGAGGGTGAAATGGGGGCTTGTTTTTGCAAAGATTTTAACCTGACATGAGTTTAGTCACATTGATCATACTGTTATGTCTGTCTTTATCCTATAAAACCTGATGTATTTTTCTTTTTAGGAGAGATTTCTGAGAAATGCTTGAGAACTCTCCTAGCCATGATTAAAAGCATTTGAAGGACATTTACTGAAGTCTGCCTGGTTTGGGAACTCAGCCGACGTCGATGAGGAGACGCGCTAGAGTATAAATATTATTGAACCGGGACGTCGATTATAGACGAGACCCAGGTAGACTTAAAGGGTTAATTCACCCAAAAATGAAAATTCTGTCAGTAATTACTCTCCCTCATGTTGTTCCAACCCCGTAAGACTTTCGTTCATCTTCGGAACACAAATTAAGATATTTTTGATGAAACCTGAGAGCTGTCTCACTCCTTCATAGGCTTCTCTGTAATTGAAACTTGCCGGACCATAAAAGTTAGTAAAGACATTCTTAAAATAGTCCAAGTGACTACAGTGGCTCAACCTTAAGTTTATCAAGCGACGAGAATACTTTTTGTGCGCAAAAAAACAAATAAAAATAACGACTTTATTCAACTCTTCATTTTCTTCTCTGTGTTCCTCTGAGTGAGTTCACGTAGTGTAACAGCGCAGCGCTTCTGGATTGTACGTAAGAACGTATTTTTTGCGCACAAAAAGTATTCTCGTCGCTTGATAAACTCAAAGTTGAGCCACTGTAGTCACTTGGACTATTTTAACAATGTCTTTACTAACTTTCTGGACCGGCAGAATGAAATTGCCTTGCAGCCTATGGAGGAGTGATCAGCTCTCAGATTTAATCAAAAATATCTTAGTTTGTGTTCTGAAGATGAACGAAAGTCTTACGGGGCTGGAACAACATGAGGGAGAGTAATTACTGACAGAATGTTCATTTTTGGGTGAACTAACCCTTTAAGTCAGGTGTGAAAGAAGACAAATGCTCCCTCACCCCTGATGTTGTGTTTGCTGCGGGACTCACCTGCGGGGCGGTAGGGGCGGCTGCTGCTCGCTGAGGGACTGCTGGGTGGCCTTCAGGTAACTCTGTCGTCGAGCTGCGGTCTTGGGTGAGGGTTTGGGTGAAGGGGGTCCGTCTGAGTCCTCGCTGTCCTCCACGTCTCCCATGGCTTTAACGTAACTGCCGCTGCGCATGCGTCTGCACGGGATCTCTCCTGCTTTACCCAGCGTCCCGCTCCACTCACCTCCAGGCACCTGCCAAAACACTTACTGTTACAATACACACAATCTGCATCTGGGTCAAAGATCTCAATTAAAACTTTTTGAAATAAAGCATAAAATGCAGGTGACAAGCTCTTTTCATTCATGCTGGTTTTACTGTTGAAATGTCATCCAGAATGACAACAAATATTATTAAAAATTATTTTTTTACCGTTTTAGTTCGAATATTAATTGATATTTGTGACAAATATTTGTATTTATTATTAATAAGTATAGAAATATTTTTATTTATTATTACTATTGCACTTTGTGTATTTATTATCATACAAATATTTGTAAATATTGAAAAACTCTGCTCAAATATTAATCATATATTTTTACAAATAGGTATTATTATTATTTTATGCATAAGATGTTTTTTCAACATAACACTTGAAATGCCATTCATATGTTCAATTATTGTTCAAATATTGTTGTTATATGTAAAATCAAATACTGGTTAAAAATGTATATATATTTCTAATATACATATTCTAATAAATATGTATCTATTATTATTAAAATATTTGTATTTATTATTATTGGACTTATCACACACATATATGTTCTGTTTTTTAAATGCTATTCAAAACGACCACAAATTATTATCAAGTATATTTTTTATTGCATTTACTATTATACATGTATTTATTATTATGCAAATATTTGTAAGTATATATACCATTAACATTTAAAAAAATGTTTAAATGAATAATATATTTTTAACAGTAATACATGATTATTATTTTTTTAAATGTTAACCTCGCTGTTAACAATTAAAAATATATATAAAGTATAATAAAAATGAAATAAAGTGCTTATCTGGCATTATAATCAATGTTATAATTCAAAAACACCCTATTATGAAATCTTGTATGTCTTATCCTAGTAACATTTGCCTCAAATATCAAGAAATCCATCTTTCTATTTCTCCATTTTTCGTGCACTTAAAAGAGTTAGTTCACCCAAAAATGAAAATTCTGTCATTTCGTTCCAAACCCGTAAGACATTCGTTCATCTTCTGAACACAAATGAAGATATTTTTAATTAGTTCTGAGAGATTTCTGAGCCTCCATTAAAAGTCGGTTCACCCAAAACTCTGACGCTTCAAAAGAGATCATAAAACTAATAGATATGAATCGAGCACTTCAATCCGAGTGTTCTGAAGAGAAACAATCGCTTTATATGATTTAATTAACAGATTTAATTCAGGCTTTTATTCACATATCAGCATTGATCAGTGATTGTACATAGAGGACTCAAATATGGTAAACAGAACCGTACTTACTTGACGACAAAAGTCTTACAGGTTTGGAATGAGTAAACGATGAGAGAATTCTCATTTTGGGGTGTACTATTCCTTAAACTATTCCTCTGTGGTGTAAATCAAGCTTTTAATTTTGTTTATATGTCTATGTGGTGTTTTTAATATGCTTTAAGATAATTTTTTTAAGATAATGTATAAATTCATAATTCAACACCATTGCTGAGTATTTTCTCCTTAAAACTGCAGTGAACCAAAAACATGCTTTGAAATCGCTGGTGTTTCTGACGTCACAAACTACCTTGTAACCAATCAGATCAACGTGTGATTGTCAACCAGTGGATCTCTGAGCTGAGTGAGTGAGTGGAGGCGGGGCTCATTTGCATATTCATAGAACCGCGTATACTAAATGAGGCAAGGGTGTCGAGTTACATTCAAGCTATTTTAAGGCATGAATATTTTTTTTTTCGAGGAAAAAACTTTTAAATATGTAATTTTGGTGATTAAAGATGAATTTTAAGGGATGAAATGATTGACTACAGCCAGCCTTTAACTGTCTTTCTTTTGTTCCTGCATGTCACCTGTAGGAAGTTGCAGGTCACCATCTCCTGTCCGTGGCAGGACTTGGACTTGAGCAGGGTCTGGTTGATGGTTGCGGAGCCCTTCTGAAGCACCTGTCGGGCCTGGCTGAGGGTCAGCGTTGACCAGGAGCCTCTCTTAACCAGCACGCTGTCCCCCGTCTGGCCCCCGGCGGGCACGCTGCCCTGAGGCTTGAGGTCTCCGCTGCTCTTGGAGGATTTGAGAGTGTGCGCAGCGATGGTGTTGTAGCCTTGCGGATTCAGTCTGGGTGGCGCTTGACTGTCCGACACGGCTCTTCCCAGCGTCATCATGCTCAGAGGGTTTCGATACGCCACTGCTAGCGGCCCGGCGGCGGGTTGAGTCGGTGGATCGTCCTCTAAACCGTCATCTGAGCTCCAGAAGCCTGAGAGATTGGGCCGCGGACGCCGTTTGGTGCCTTCTGTCTTAGCGCGGTCTTTGCTTTTGCTTCGCCGGGTCGTTTTCGCCGTGTCACCAGCGGTTATGCTTCCTTTAACCGCCGATCCCTCCAGGGATTGCGACTTGGCGAAGAGTTTCTGGACGGATTGGACCAGGTTTCGGATGCGGCTGGGACTCTCGCTGCGCGGCTTTGCGCCGCGGCTGCGCCGGTGGAACTGTAACGTGCTAAACCCGTCACGCTGTAGCGGTAGGTGGCGCTCCAGCTGGTCCAGAAGGTTTGCCGGGAGCCGGTTCATCTTGGCGGCGGCCGCGGAGGAGATGGTGGCCGTGCCGCTGCTGATCATGGCCGGGGCGCCCAGTCCCAAGCCCAAACCCATGGACATGGAGGACGTGAGGGTACCAGAGCGACTGCCTGTCTGAGCCAAACAACCCTGAGGAGACAAACCATATCATCACGAAATTACGTTAAAATTATGCAGATGTACTAGACCAGGGATCAAAAACTCAGTTTAGCTTCAATCCTAATTAACCCTTTGGTGCTCTTCGCGTGTCGGTCAAAGGTGACCGAATTTGTTTTTTCTTTTTTCAATGAAATTAATGTGCTATATTTTAGTTGGATAATGTTTTTTATTTCATATTTTGTATGGTTTTATGGTACTTCATTATATGTATGCTGTATTTATAATCCATTTATTCACTTTTTGAGTATAGACCTGAAAATTTCATTTTCAACTTAAACTGTTGTAAATCTTGAAACCTTTAGAGCACAGACGTAAGTTTGATCTCATTTTAAAGATGACACTTGGCAGATTATTGCTGAAGTAAAAACAGTTCTGAAAAGTTAACTTAAAAAAAGTTACAGAATTTTACGTTTATTATATGAAAAATGTAAAATATTGTATTCAATTATATGAAATATATATTTTCAAAAACATGTTTTACTCCCAAACAAGTTATGTTAGAAATTTGAGCCTGATATCTTAAAAAAATTGCTTTCAGTAAGATTTTGTTTGGCCGCAGTACCAAAAGATTTCACCAGATTAAATTAGTCTCCCATTAATTTCCAATGTGCTCATTTTTGACTGCGAGGAGCACAAGTATGACAATTTTTTCAGGACCATTTAACCTGTTCGAATCATGTCCATGATTTTTTACCAAAACCTTTACCAAGTTCTGTACCATTCCGATGAAGTAAAATAAAAAATAAATAAAACAAATGTAAAAATTTTCGCAGACCACCAGAGGGTCATCAAGATCATCACCCTTCAGGCTTCTTTGAAAACTACAGGTGTGTTGAAGCAGGGTTGGAAATAAACTCTCAGTTTTGCACCTCTGTACTAGACATTTACTATATGTGGGTTAAAAATTGGACATTTGTAAACTGTATTAAATGCCACATGCACAATACTACAATTATTGTAAATTGGAAACTAGAGATCTATTTTGACCTTCGCAAAACATTTGTGAAAAGTCGGTAACGGGGATATTATCGCAGTTGTCAAGTGGCTGTATTATTAAATATATATAAAATAGAAAACAGTTATTTAAAATTGTAATAATATTTCAAAATTGTACTGTATTTTTCAACAAATAAATGCAGAGACTTCTTTCATGAACAAAAACATTCTCACCAACCCCAAACTTCTATACCAGTATTTTACATATTAAAGTTTTTATATAATATACAAAAACACACATACTGTATAATGTGTTTGATTGGGATCAGATGAAGATAAAGCCAGGCTATACTATACAGTGCTTCCATTAAACCAATTAGTAAATTGACCACTGACTAGTCGGTCTTAAAAATATGTACTGTAGGTTTGCACATTCCTTCTTCTAATCACTGTATTGCTGCAAATCACATCCAGTATGAACGGTCCTTAACGCAGGATCCTTTTGAAGAATGTTTTGCAACACAATCCTCATGCTAGTAGATAGATAGATACTTTATTAATACTTCTCTGGAAATTAGATTTGTTACAATAGCAGTAACGACGTTCTGGCAGGTTACGTTAGTCAAGCTCGCATCAGCTGACCCTCAGCTGATCCACGTCTATTGGAATACAACGCCTATCACTGTATACATATATAAGCTCCTTCAGTATTATCAGCAGCAATCGCGTTTCTCAGGAGCTAATTACCCTCCTCCATCCCGAGCTCCTCCTCTCGTCAGTCAGGATTTGGCATTCTGATTCCCCTTGAATCAGAATAAATTCTCGAATTATGTTGTACTTTAAAATCTTGCATTAATGATATCTGCATACATTCATGTTGGTTCTGTTCTGTTTACCCTAAGGGGGGTTATTGCTGCTCTTATTCATGCTAGGCTGCATGGATGCGCAGGGAGTTCTCGCCCAGGACAGAACCATACCGCCAATCCACACTGTTAGCTAATTCTCAATCGTATTTGACGATAGTGGTCCTGACAGAAGTAAGAACATAGGTAAAAAAATATAAGTACCTGCGTGTAGTCGCTCTGCTCCGGCTGGTTGCTGTAGTGCAGGCGTGGGAAAGTGCTGCTATTGGTCAGCTGGTTGTTTAGAGGCAACAAGCAGTCCGACTGCAGGGTCGTCGGGGGGGAAACGGGAAAATGATGGAGGTGAGGATCCAGAGTGCCATAATGGTTGACGGTGGGGCTTAGGAAGAAGGCGGCGTGGGGGTCCGGGGCCAAGGGACACAAGGGCTCCTGGGGGCCCGCGGTGGGGTCACAGGTGTCTGACAGATGTCGGCTACGATTGGCCCCTAAGCTTTTCATGGTTGCTGTGCAGGGTCCGTCCTAAAACATGCTCCCAGATGAAGAGAGACTGCGGCCCTGGAGGGCGACCCCTAGAGGACAGAGAGCGTAAACACATGTGAAGTCAGTCTCAGTTCCAATGGAATTTATTTGTCATGGGAACATGCTGAGAGTAAATTGTTATCACTATTCGTATCACTGTGCTGAAATTCAGATATGGTCATGGTCGTTTTGTTTCTGACAAACGCATTAAGCGATCAACCAATCACAACAGACTGGGCCATCTGACCAATCAGAGCAGAGTAGACCAATCACAACAGACTGATCCCTCTGACTAATCAGAGCAGAGTAGACCAATCACAACAGACTGGGTCATCTGACCAATCAGAGCAGAAGAAGCTCGCAGAAAGGTAGGGTTTAGAGAGACCGAATCCTTGATCAAACCGTTTCAGACAATGAGAAATGAGCTGATGCTGCAAAGTATATTATGAGAAAATGAAAGTAGTTTTTTTATTTTCCTTTTTTTTTTATTTACATTGGATGCATGTAAACCTGTTGTAGGAGACTCCAAAACAAAATAAAGAACCTTTAAAATAGCATAGGGACACTTTAAATTGTAGTGATATTTCATAATATAGGCTACTGTTTAACATCAAATAAAAGCATCCTTGGGGAGCAGAAGACTTTTTTTAGAAACATGAATAGCCTAAATCTTACTGATCCAAAACTTTTGAACGGTAGTGTGTGTGCAGTGATTCATCATATGATGATCAAATAATGGAGATGAGCATTACAACAACTTGGCACACATCCAGCTGTGTCATGCAGTCAAGCACACTTTTTAAACATTTATGCATTTGGCAGAGTTTTATTTATTCTGATAAATATAACACAGCACTAAACACAGCACTATACAGCACGTCAAAACTCTGCCTATGTGAGACTTAAAAGCTCAAAGCTCTGAGTGCACATCTTCAATATTTCAAAACAGAACACAGTAAATCAATGGCACATAGTGCATAAAAAAAATTGTCAAGGTTTTTATGCATGCAAATTCTTCCAAATCAAAGAATCTCATGCTCACATTCAATAAGTTTTGCAGCACAATATTCATGAAACTAGCGTCCTCGTTGTGTGCGAGTCACTCTTCCCTTCGACATTCATTCATCTCGAGCTGAATATGTGAGTCACGTGCTCGTCGGGAGCCGAATCGCACGAGACAATGACTCTGAACCGACGGAGCGCCATTCACAAAAACGCCAGCTTCTGTCGGCATGCAAAGCATCGCTGTTTTCATCTGTCATTACTGCACTCCGCAGTCGATGAGTCACGAACCTGAAAACTTCATTAGCATTCAGCCCGCAGCTGCACTCTCTCCCGCGCTCGGCGCGAGACACGCGAGCACACACGTTTGCGAGGAGAAAACTTGACAGTCATTTTTGCACAATTTGAGAGCCACCAACTGAGCTTCTGATGCCGGGCTGAAAGTAAAAAAGAAATTGCCTGTGGTGAGACGTGTTTTGTGTGGATAATGTGAAACTACAATGAGGAAAAGTCACTCCATCAACCTTCATCCAGCAACATAGTGTCGACCCACATCTGGAACGGGTGGGATCCACATGTAGTCTACCAGATGTGGCCCGGATCTGGGCCGACACTATGTTGTTGTCTGGGTCATCTGTTAAAATAAAAATGCAATCACTATAACCATCATGTCATTTGGGGTTTAAACAAGTTTTTTATTATTATTTTTTTTTTAGACAAATGTGAGCATCAAATATGATCATCAGGCTTTTAAGGAAGGTTTATTTGTTCATCTGTCAATCATCATTGCATTGCATTGTATTGGATTATAGGCTATGTGTTAAAACTATTGGCAGACAGTGACAACTGATATTTATATTTTTATTTAAGCCTGTTATGCTGTTATAGAAATCTCATAGATTTACATACAAGCAATCAGAATTTCACATTTCTTTTTGACCATAAATATCAGCATCTACATCAAATTTAAGATTTTTGTTCCGTTTGGGCCTCCGAATAAAATTGAGGTGTTTTTTTTTTCATCCACTAATGCATGAGCTCCATATTCTAATTATAAATGCCTGATGTATCAAATACTTGTCACTACTTGATACTAGTTTTATATTTCTCAGTTGTTTTTAATTCGATTATGCTGTTTGCAATGCTTCATGGGATTGTAGTTCTTTCCTTCACTAAAGCCGCTATATCTTTATATTATATTATAGTACAGTCTTTACCTTTGTATTTTTGTCCAATTTTCAAATAATTTTGCTTCAAATCAATAATGTTATGATTCTCCTCGTAGCTGGTTGGCTTGGTTCATGGCTTATAACGCATTAACAAAGACTTTTTAAAAATCCCTATGGGAGAAATTAATGGAAAAAATACAGAACCAACATCTCTAAAAAAGTGGGCGGGCACTAAATGCACTCCAATGCATCTTGTGAATGAAACCAAAACACCAAAACCTAATCATAATCACTTTTAGAATGTGTTTCATCTAAACAGATTCAGTCGGGTTTGGTTTATCTCTTAGAAAAGCCTCACAACCCTGAACCCCTAAACCTGAATTTAAAGCAAGGACACATGCCAGCAGGACGTCCTTCCTTCCTCAGATCACACTGAGATGACAGCCTCAGTGATCACTATCCCAGCGCTCCTCTTTATCCCGAACACAGCACCTGACTGCAAACACACAGATGTCATGAACATCTACATACTGAGGAAGACTGTCAAAACAGCATAGGCTACTACATAGGCTACTATAGGAATAATTCTGCAGTAGATAGTTTGTACTATGCACAGTATGCATTTTCTGTATGCATACAATATCGAGATGACCTTACTCCATTTGTTAAGGTTTTGCAGTATACAATAGAGCATTATGGGCCTATTTACATCTGGTCACTTCATGGGTTTTCTCTGATCCAATAGCCATCCTATTGTGAAAAGACCAGGTTTAAATCTGATCACTCAAACCACTTCAGGAAGTTTAAGACGCATTACAGACCAAACTGGACAAGTGTAAATGCATCTGGTTGTTGAAGCCACACCCATATTTTTTGTTTTTTATTGTTGAAGAGCGCTGAACATTCTTGTCTGAGCTGCGTCCTCTACTGTACAGATGTGAATTTGCCTTTCCTTCAGCCTGAGGCTTATTCATTTCACTTATGGGGCCCTATCTTGCACCCAGCACAATTGACTTTGTACACCGACGCATGTTTCATTCCTATTTTGCACCCGCGCAAAGCGCGCTTTTCCCTCCACAGAAGCACGTCGCTAAACTAGGGAATGAACTTGCGCTCCCTGGGCGGTTCAGCGCAAAAAAGGAGGCGTGTTCCGGCGCAAACAATCCCTGGTGCTATTTTACTGTTCCATAAAACAATTGCGCCACTGGCCAGAAAAAACCTAGGGCCCTATTTTAACGATCTGAAACGCAAGTATCAAGCGCAAAACGCAAGTAACTTTGTGGGTGGATCTCGAGCGCTGTTGCTATTATACTGGCGGGATAAATGACTCTTGCACCCGACGCAAATCTAAAATGGGTTGGTCTGAAGTAGCTTCATTATTCATAGGTGTGGTTTGGGCGTAACGTGAAATAAACCAATCAGAGCGTCATCTCACATTCCCTTTAAGAGCAGGTTTGCTTGTTCTATAGCGGATTCCTATTGTAACGGCGGATTTGCCAGGCGCATGCCAGGAGCGGTTCACAGCCAAGGAGAGCAACGCTCTCGTCAGGGACGTTGGGGATGGAGAAACACACCCAAATTAACTTCGGTTAAACAGGCGTATGATAATTTGGGTAAATGTGTAAGCTAGAGGTATGCTTTTATAATAAACTGTCTATCTATCTATCTATCTATCTATCTATCTATCTATCTATCTATCTATCTATCTATCTATCTATCGTAATAATGTATGATTTGCAAAAATGAAAACTGCTGCGTCTGTGTGTAGATGAGAGAATCAAAGTGTATGCTTGTGACACTTAAAGCACACGCTACATTGATTAAGGCCAAGCATGCGCCCTTAAAATAGCATAATGAATAACATGCGCAACGCGCCACTGACTTTAAACTGTTTTTTTTTTCGGTCAGTGACGGAATTGTTTTCTAAACCTGTAAAATAGCACGAGGGAACGTTTGCGCCGGAACACGCCTCCTCTTTGCGCTGAACCGCCCAGGGGAGCGCAAGTGTATTTCTTAGTTAACCGACGTGCGTCTGTGGAGGGAAAAGTCCGCTTTGCGCGGGTGCAAAATAGGAATGATACATGCGTCGGTGTACAGAGTCAATTGCTGGGTGCAAGATAGGGCCCCTAGTCTAAAGTCAGTGGCGCGTTGCGCGTTGTTCATTATGCAATTTTAAGGGCGCATGCTTGACCATAATGTATAGCGTGCACAACGCGCATACACTTTGATTCTCTAATCTACACAGAAGCAGCAGTTTTCATTTTTGCAAATCATATTATTACAAACGATAGATAGATAGATAGATAGATAGATAGATAGATAATTTATTATAAAAGCATACATCTAGCTTACACATTTACCCACATTATTATATACCTGTTTAACCGAAGCTAATTTGGGTGTGTTTCTCCATCCCCAATGTCACTTCTCTCTCTTTTACGGCCGTGACGAGAGCGTTGCTCTCCTCGGCTGTGAACCGCTCCTGGTGCACGCCTGGCAAATCCGCCATTATAATAGCAATACGCCAAGGAAAAAGCGCGTCTGCTCTTAAAGGGAATGTGAGATGATGCTCTGATTGGTTTATTTCACGTTACGCCCAAACCACACCTATGAATAATGAAGCTACTTCAGACCAACCCATTTTAGATTTGCGCCGGGCGCAAGAGTCATTTATCCCACCGGGAAAATAGCAACAGCGCCGAGACCCGCCCACAAAGTTACTTGCGCTTTGACACTTGCATTTCAGATCGTTAAAATAGGGCCCATGGTGTGAAAGGGCCTTTACATTTGCCAAAAATACAATAACTTTTTTGTTATTTAAAAACAAACAGGCAAGCCCAGCCCAGATGAGAAAAAGTAATGCAAAAGTAACGTAACGCATTTCTTTCCATAAAAATGTACTGCGTAATTAGCTACATTTTTAGGGAGCAATGCAATATATATATATATATATATATATATATATATATATATATATATATATATATATAAACTTTGGTAACACTGGTGACATGTATAAATAAGTCCTATCTATCCAACAATGCACTGCTTTAAACTTGACTATCCATTTCTAGCATAATGAACGAACCAGAAACTATATCAATCATGATTTTTTAAACCTTCCTTCTGATTATTTGAGCAGCTAAAACATATTTTTTCGATTTGCATAAAAAATGGCAAGAAATTCATTATCGAGACTATAACCTGTATAAAGTATGGAACTTATTTGAAATACTTAATAGTGTAATTTTCGTATCATTGCAATACAATAAAAGTTTCTATAAATATATCTTCTATAAAGTATCTGTGATTAATATAAAAATGTTAACTTTTTAAGGTCCCATTAGTTAGCATTAGTTAATGCATTTACATGAACTAACAATACAGTACATTGCAGTTTGCATTTGAGCAATACATTAGTTACAGTATTTTATTAATATTTGTTAATATATTAAAAATAATAAAAATGACAACTGTTCATTGTTAGTTCATGTAATCTCCATTAACGATTAACAAAGATTAATAAATGCTTTAAAAGTATTTTTCATTGTCAGCTCTTGTTAACTAATGGAACCTTATTGTAAAGTGTTATCAATATAATATATAATTTTATCTGTTGGCTGCAAAAAATAAGATGTCTACTTACCATGGCTACTTTTAAAGGGCTGTCAAATAGAGAAATATGCTTTTTACACACACACACACACACACACACACACACACACACACACACACACACACACACACACACACACACACAGCTACCCAGTCAAAACATGACCTCCAGCACACCTAATCCAATCACGTAACTCCTCCCCCTCCAGCCCAACAGGCCGCAACCACCCCACCTCTGGCCACGCCCCCGGCACAACGAATGATGGATGAATCTGACAGAAGAATCATTGCACGTGCGAAAGCTCATTAAAGTGTTGTGCCTGTGACCGTGGCAGGAAGCAAATGGTGTGCGAAACTGAGATGGACCATCTGCGGGCGCTCATTTAAAGCAGTTATCCCCTCTGGAGATGATTAAAACCTTACATGGACCTGTCAGGTTTAGAAAGTCATTAATGGGCCTTTGATGGATCTATGGCTGCGTTTAACAAACTAAATAGGGGCCAGGGAAATGATAGACGTTACGAACAGGGCTGTAAGATAATGACTGATCCAGGACGGCTAAGACTCCTCGGCTTATTCTAATGAGGAAGAGCAGAGACTGCAGAGCGAACTGTTTCCAGATCAGTGCTTATTATTGCCATAAGCGGATGATGAGAGTTTCAAAAGGCTGAGATATGAAAGAGCAATGAATGATGAACTGAGATAATTTCCTTCAGTGAGACCAACCCAGGGCTTATGGGTCCTGATTAGACACAGTGCTTATATATATACAGTATATATATATATATATATCATATTTCTGATGTAATTGTCATTATGTCTTGGTGAAGTTACTGTCTTAGGGAGACTTTCGTCGCTAAATTTTCAATGCATGTCTTTAGTAAATCCTGACAGTAGTTCTTTAACGCCAAAATAGGGGATTGCACTGGCGCCGCAAGCTGTTCGAAAAAAATCTGGCCCTTAAACTGTCGTAAATCTCGAATGCTTTGAAGCACAGACTTATTTTTAAAGAAAACACTTGGCAGATTATTGCTGAAGTGAAAAAAGTTTTTAAAAAGTAGAAAATTAAAAAAAAGGTTTTAGAAGTTAGAAATAAAAGTTAGTTTTATTTATTTATTATGAATAAAAATGTATTTGCTAAAACATGTTTTACTCTAAAACTGTGAGAAAACCAAAGCCATAAATCTGAACAAGTTGTTTTCCATAATCTCCAAAAATGAGCTTTCAGTAAGATTTAGTTTGGGCGCAGTACCAAACGCTTCCACTAGATGAAATTCGCTTCCCATTCGTTTCAAATGTGTCATTTCTGAGTGTTTTAAGTGTGAGTATTATTTTCAGGACCACTTAACCTTTTTGAATCATGTCCATGATTTGTGTGTGTGTGTGTGTGTGTGTGTGTTCACACAGCAAATGCCAAAAGTTTCGTACCATTCCGATTAAGTAAAATAATTTTTCAGCCAAAAATTAGCGAACAGCACCAGACGGTTAATGGAAAAAACATCATACAATCATGGAAAATTAGTTGGCTTGCATTTTTCAAGATTACTGGATCGTTTCGGGAATTGAACAAAACAAAACTCAATCAACTAGCCACTCTGGATTATATAAAAAATATATTTGCCAAAAACAACACCTTTTTTTTACAATAGTTAAAGGAATTTGATTAAAAAAAAGAGGTTTGTATGTGTTCAGTAATCTTTAAAAATGACTGATAGCAACAAGGCTTCTCAGTGCAGCGAATTGATTGACTATTTGCGCTGTCAATCATTTAGCTTTCATAAGGTCAATAGTAATAGCATATCTGACAAAACAACCCAGAGGCTTACAATACTTTTGATTATTCTAAATGTTTATGTAGAGAGCAACTTCAAAATCAAGTCCCACACAAAACTGTACTTGATATCTTTTGAAAATGAGTCTTCTTTGAGTACACAGCCACTAAAAGTTCCAATCTGCCACTCAAACTCTACAGCGCCACCATGTGGTGAAATGCACAAATGCATGCACTGTAGCTTGCCTTGCAGCAATCGTTATGGACTGCAGGTGAGCAGTCTGAATCCCAATGGGAGACCATGACTGAGTGACTTATGAAGGCGGGCTGATTGGCGTAGGGTGAGAGAGTGAAGAGACACAGGAGAGAGCGAGAGCTGTGTGTTCGTGACAGTAATGCTTATCAGGCTCGGTGGAGTGAGAGGAGAGAGGGGAGAGGTATAAGGCTTCAAAAGTCATAAGTGGAAGGTGGGGTGAATATGAAATTGTGGTGAACGTGGTGGTAATGGTGTTAACGGCTAATGTTTAGTGAAGAGGCTGTGTGTTCAAACCATCTGGAAGTGTCAGTCAAAGGCTAAACAGAGCCGTATTCCCTTATGGACAAACTTCATCTGGTGGTAAACATAACCCTGGTGTGATCCAAATTGCTGTCGTGGAGATATTTCATAAGATTGAAAATGAGGATGACCTCCTTGAGTGCTTTGGTGTTTGATAGGGAGTGTTGAATCAGACAGGGACGCCCCAACACTATGGCTGAGTCCGAAATCGCCCCAGCAATTTCCTGCTAGCTCAAACAGTAGAGCGTTGGAGCTTGCAACGCTAAGGTCATGGGTTTGATTACCAGGGAAAGCAAGAACTGATAAGAATGTAAAATGTGTACCTTGAAATGCAATGTAAGCGTCTGCCAAATGCATAAATGTAAATGTAAATTTGTAGTGGCTGTGACATTATGGAGTGCACTCATTCAATCCCACAATGTACAGACGATGAACAATCATTGGCTAGAGAATACCCATAATGCACTGTGACAGTTGTGCCAAATTTTTCAAGCCACTGGTCCAATGGGGTACTGTGTAATATTATAAAGGTATAAATTCTTTTTTGCTGATTATTAAATTGTTAAATAAAAAAGTTTACAGATGCTAGTTTCCACGACACAGATGAAAATAAATCTTTAAAGTCCCCCAGTAGTCAATCTTTTTATGCCTTAAAACTCATCTTTAATCACCAAAATGACATATTTAAATGTTTTTTCCTTGAAAAAAAAATCTTCATGTCTTCAAATATCTTGAATGTAACTCTACACCCTTGCCTCATTTAGTATACGCGGTTCTATGAATATGCAAATGAGCCCCGCCTTCACTCACTCACTCAGCTCAGAGATCCACTGGTTGACGATCACACGTTGATCTGATTGGTTACCAGGTAGTTTGTGACGTCAGAAACACCAGTGATTTCAAAGCGTGTTTTTGAGACTGTCTTTGGTTCACTGCAGTTTTAAGGAGAAAATACTCAGCAATGCTGTCGACTTATGAATTTGACTTAAAGCAGATTAAAAACACCACATAGACACATAAACAACATTAAAAAGCTGGATTTTCACCACAGGGGGACTTTAATTACTACTGGAGCTGCCAGTTTGCTAAGTTGGTAGCCCTTCCAGCGCACTCAGTGTCCGGATTCACTCACTCGTTTTCATTCACTCCTTCAAGTGGACTATATTAATGTAGAGAACAGTAAAGGAGGGTATAGGGGGCGATTTCGAACACAGCCTACCTCAGCTGTCAAGCTTTCCAGAAACAGCAGGATGATTTGTTTTTGGTGAAGACATCTGACTTAAAGGGTGAGTTCAGTGTAGGAAAAATAATACCTCTCTCTAAAGAAATTCGAAGTAAACATATGCGAATCCATACATTCCCCCCCACCCCCCCACCCAAATCCTGCAGCCCTAATACAATCTATTCCTTCATAGCGTCGCACCAGGACACCAAAAACATCCTTTTTTTTTACTTTCAAGATGGCAGTGCTTGTGAAGCGTTGGAGTCGAGTTGAAATTCATTAGGAAATAAGTGAGCTTCCTCCGCTCGGTTGAGGCATCAAACACATCTGTTCTATATCTGAATGGCACACAAAAGACTTCCGTCATTGTAACCGCCACTTAACAGGAGCCGCTTCTGTTCCTCACTGATTGCATTTATGACTGAAGGACTGAACGCCACTGCAGCTCATTCATTATTCGGCCTTTATTAAAATGCGCCTGACAGCAGATCTTACACTCATTGAGACCTTGAAAAGACGCCTGCAGCTGCTAAAACTATAGTTTACATTGTTAGTGGTGTTTGCAAAGACAAGCATCACTATTGCACATTGTTTTGGCCCGGTCTGAAGGTCAAGCTCACCCTCCAGAGCTTCTGTCTCCCATTGCTAATGAATTTTAATATATACGTTTACAGCTTAGATTTTGAAAAGCTGTGTTATTAACAACAGTAGCTGAAAACAATGACTAAACAGCTGGTTGACACTCACCAAGAACACACACAGCCATAAAGTTGTTTAAGAGGCAGATTGTTTGATTTTGATGAAATCAATCAATCAATCAATCAATCAATCAATCAATCAAACAATTTATAAAGCACTTTAAAACAACAGAAGTGCTGTACAGAAAAATAAATAAAAGACATAAAATACATACTTTATACAGAGCATATAATACAAATAAAACAAATCAAGAAACATAAAACAATTATTTTACCCTAAGATTTTTTTTACCAAAAAAAAAACAAACCCATACCATAAAAACAATAAAATAAATAAACACAGCCATACATTTATTTAAGAGGCAGAATATTTGATTATTTTTTTGTTGAAGGGTTATAAACACTAAAATTATTAATATTATTGTGATTTGGATGAGGATTTTTATTTAAAAAAATTAAATCACTAATGAAAAAACTATAAATATAAATAACACTAAACTGTTCAATTTTAATGTTTTTGAAAGAAGTTTCTTCTGCTCACCAAGGCTGAAAATGTGTGTGTGTAAAAAATGTGAGATAATTTTTTTCCCCCGGATGAATATAAAGTTCAAAAGAACAGCATTTGTATGAAATATTATGTAACATTATATTTTACTGTCACCTTTGATCGATTCAATGCATCCTTGCTAAATATAAGTATTAATTTTGAACAGCAGTGTATGTTTTCACTATAGAAATTTCCATTATTATTCCAGGCCTGTAAAACAAAATGTTAAAATTCCCTGATATTTCAAGGTGTTCCATGAAGATGTGAACCCTAATAATTAAATGTATCAATACCAAAAAATTACAACAAACACTTCTTTCACAAATATTATAATTCAATAGCATAACTGTGGTTTGAAACAACTTGCCACATTAATATTAAATAAGCCATTCTTATAGATACGACATTCTTGTCACTCTGCTGCAGTTCTTGAGCGGGTCTGTCTGTGAATCTCTCTGTACTGCTCGTGATCCACTTTCAAGCACTTAACACCAATAATCACTGTCATGAACTGAGCACGACCTCCCAGGTACAAGGACGAGCCGGCACACACCAGACTCTGCGGTCGTTCATCACGCTTCACACTGGCTCTCAACCACTTCCTGTGGAGGAGAAGAGTGAAGGACAGGAGGAGGACGTTCACTTCACCGACTGATGAACGAGAGCATCTGCCAGATGTGTGTAGACTGAATACATGCAGAACTACATGATCCTGAAGACACAGGTCACATTTTATATGAAGCTTCTACTGACACAGAACTACAAAACCACAATAAAGAGGAAAACAGGGCTTTTCTTGCTCTTTTGCACATAATAAACTCTTCTATATGGAATCATTAAGTGTGGAATCTATATAGGCTATATCATGGTTTCCACTAGAAATATTAAGCAAGGTTTCAATAACTATATTGAGAAATGCACTCAAAAAATGCAGAGTTGTTTCAACCCAAATTTAAGTCAAATATGGACAAACCCTAGCCTGGAAATCCAGACCTAAATCTGGAAGATTAATGGTCTGGCATCGACTAATGAAAATCGGCCAGCTCGAGGGGCGGCACCAAGCATGCATTAGAAAATCTCACTGCACGCAATTGGATAACACTACGACCAATCACAACAAGCCCCATACGCTAGCTACCAGGGGAGCTAACTGGTAGATTAGACTCTTGCCGTATCCGGTCGGCAAAACAGCAAAAACACCCTTCTTGCAAAGGAAGGATTCGAGTGGCGTCTTCTGTTCCTCTTTTAGATAAAAAGCCAAGTCTAACTTGTTCATTGTAGCGGCCAAAGCCGTTTCAAACAACTGGTGTTCATCCATAGCCATCTTGCAATGTTTACTAATGACTTCGACGTCACAGTGCTGTCGTCATCTCGCCTCTGGCCCGCCTATATCAGATAACCCGATGTGATTGGTGCAGCTCAGATCGAGGGGCGTATTTAATGAGCATCATTACTCGACACCAGAGTAACTCGCTGAGCAAATTCAACTTGTGCTCTCGTGAGAACTCTGGATTTGCAGGCTAGACAAACTCAGCCATTGGGTTACATTTTTTGTAATTAACTTTTTTAACCCAACGGTTGGGTTCATCCAAATTTGACCCAAAATTGGGTTAAAAACAACCATGCTGTTTTTTTTTAGTGTGTGTTTTTACTGTATTTTTGATCAAATAAATTCAGCCTTTGGTGAGCAGAACAGACTTTAAAAACATTAAATATATCATAAAAATAAATCAACCCCGAACATTTAAATCAGTGTATTAAATTATGGAGAGTGTTGATCTAGAATAAAATGATTTCAAGATTCATTTTAATGCGTGTCGGAATACTGAACACAGAAGTCCTTCCCAGAGCAAAGGGTCAAAGGGTGTCTCTCTCTCTCTCTCTCTCTCTCTCTCTCTCTCTCTCTCTCTCTCTCTCTCTCTCTCTCTCTCTCTCTCTCTCTCTCTCTCTCTCTCTCTCTCTCTCTCTCTCTCTCTCTCTCTCTCTCTCTCTCTCTCTCTCTCTCTCTCTCTCTCTCTCTCTCTCTCTCTCTCTCTCTCTCTCGGCTCCACGGACGATCACTAACATAACGATCAAACCCTGCGAGATAAGACCGCAGAAACCCTCCGTTCACGTGCCCAACACGAGCCCGAGAGGAGAAGTTGTGAGAATGACAGAAAAACAGAGATGTCACACGTCCCTGTGAGGCTGATGACTCAGATGTGTGTGTGTGTGTGGTTTGGCGCTGGACGTGTGAAAGTGTGAGAAATGGCTGCTTTGAGAGTGTGAGAGTTGCACAAGAAAACTCGCCTTCCTCATTTTCTCTGTTTGTCGAACACATTTCAATGCCGACGGATTTCCAGTGGAACATTCCTTTCAGGACTCTAACTAGTCTGACTAAGATGTTAAAGACCCACTGAAGTGCATTGGAACGTGCAGCTTTGTATGATGCGTTGACGTATGACGTATGATGACATATTTCCAATGAAACATGAAGCTAAAGCGGGACATATTGAATGGCACTGAGCACTGATGATACGTTGGATTCAATAGTAGAGGTGTGAATAAGTTCTAGCCTTTTCATTCTTAACCAACGTACAGTTGGGAAACGGAATAAAACTCGAGCGTTTGAGCAACCGAACACACATCTCAAACCTATATTGCTCTAATGTGTCAAAGGTAGCTTTGGCCAGGTGGTGTTTATAACATAGGGGGCGGAGCTTTAGATTCTAGAGAGCATTTGATTGGACAGAAGATGTGATGAGAAGCTGAAGTCCGCGGTGATGTCATAAAAACCCGTGATCCATTTTAGCGGAAGTGAGACTAAGTTTTGAATGCTCATATCTCCTAAATGCAAATGTTGTCATTGTTTTGGAAACACACCAGCTTACTCATAACCTTAAGTCTAACATATTCATACTAAAAGCTAAAAAAAGTGCATTTTGATTTCAGGGGGCCTTTAAGGGGTAGAGCTGGGCGATATATATCTAAAAAATATGCATCTTGCTATTTTACAGCCATTGCACAATATTTAATATCTCAAAACAAACCTATTTGCTCTGAGATTCAAAATGTTTTATGCAAGAGGTCAAATACAGGAAAAAAAACCCCCACATATTTATATATAAATTATATTATAAAATGATATATATTATATATTTTTTATATATAAATAAATATATTTTAGAATATTTTATATGCGACTGCAGATAGGAATCTTTAAATGATGATTGCAAAAAAGATAAAAATAAAAATCTGGTACTTTTGAATGGATGTCAATAGTTTTTTTTTTATAGTTTAGTTTATAGTTTTATTATTTATTTTTTATGATGATAATCCCTGAGACCATTTTTTTGTTGATTTTCAGGAAGATTAACTTGATATATATAACTTGATATATTAACGTGATATATACTGTTAAAATAATCTAAAATTGCTCATACAGTAATAAAAGATTGTGGCCAAACTTAGCAATAAAACTAGTCATACTTCATAAGTAAGAAGCTTTGAGGAAGGTTTTTTTTTTTTTTGTGGAGGAGGACCTGACGTCATGCAGTTCTTCAGAGCAAATAATGTTCCAAAACACCTTTAAACCTTAAGAACCTTGATTGTATAATCTTTTCCTCCTTGCTAATCTCAGAAATATATAATATTAAATAATGAAATCCTTCCACTGATAATATACAGCAAGAGCTCTCAGAGCCTGTCACAGTCCTCAAGTGTTTCAGCCCACGAGTGAAGTAGAGGACCAGAGGCGTCCAAACTGTCATGTCATTTCCTGTCCTTTGAAGGCTCCATGCGTTCAGCATCTTTGTGGATGATAATTATAATTTGGAAGGGGAGAGAGAGAGAGTTTAACCAGATTGCGTCTTTGATGCTGTGCCCTGCACTATTAAAAATAAAGTTTCCAAATGGGAATTTTCACATAGAACAACCGTTTTTGGTTCCTCAAAGAACTGTTCAGTGAACAGTTCTTAAAAATAACCTTTTTTTTCTTAGTGTGAAGATGAACATTCTAAAAATCTTAAGAACCCTTTTCCACTATAAAGAACCTTTTGTGCTCAAGGGAACCATCGATGCCAATAAAGAAGCATTATTTTTCAGAGTTTGCAGTCAGTGCTAATGTCAGGAGTGTTGAGATACATGTTATAAAACAGATCAACATCAGTTTCTTTTGTCATATTGCGGTTGCCGCCACTTTTTCACTTCACTCTGCACCTAACATCATCACTTTAGCATGTAAAGCCTCTTTGTGGTGAGCAGGACGAGGCCGGTGGCGTGATTACTGATGAGCGACACCTGCGCGACGCACCGGTCTCGTATCTCTCATGGAGGAGCGGAAGCATAACGGAGGAGCGATGACAGTGAAGAGCAAGCGAGGACAGGTGTGTCGCGCAGGTGTCGCTCATCAGTAATCACGCCACTGGCCTCGTGCCGCTCTCTCACACGAATCCATACATTTTACATTGCTCGCCACACTCTTATTTCCTTGTCAAATCATGAAAAATTTCCATTTAAACAAAACAATTCCATGTACTATACAGAACATACAAAAGTCAAAACTCACTCCAAATTACAATAAAAGTGCATAAACAGGGTCCCCTCTCACTAAAACGCATTAACAATTTATATAAAAAAAAATAATTAAAAAAAATTCCCAAACTGTATCTCGGTCTAGATTTACAAAAATGTGTAAAAAACGTTTGCTAAGCAATATACATGGACAAAATAAAATATTGTTTTTTGTAAAACAATTATTATTACTAATAATAATATTGATATATTGTTATTGTTTCTATATATATATATATATATATATATATATATATATATATATATATATATACACAGAAAATTATTAATTTACTCTTAGTCAAAAGTCAAAATCTTGAGCTACTCAGTTTTCAGTAATGTTTGACAGGATAGAAACAACATTAACTCATTAACATAAACGGACAGACACGCAGGTGTCAGGTGTGATTCCAAACTCAGGCTTGTGTAAAATCCCACAGACTTACACAGAAGGAGGGACCTGAGCACAATATCTGGGTGTGGGGTCTTTTGACTTGCAACCACCTAGCAACATCTTAGCGACTAAATGATACTGATGCAATGTCTGAATTCGGGAGAGCGTGCTAATTCTGCCATATAATGATAGTAAAAGTAGGCAAGAAATTCCAAGAGTAGTATGTTAGTATGCCATTTCTGGCAACCAGCAAGTTTTGCATGGAAGGATCACTTCCACTCAACAAAATGAGTGATGAATGATGTGATGCATATCAGTAATGAATGATGCATATCAGTGATACTTCATTTGCATTTCACAGGCTTGCGTGATATTTCACAGACGTTAATGCAAAACTAAGTCAAAGATAATCCAATCAAAATTATAAAGCAGATCTTGCAGTATTAGAAACAAACCCCATTCAGTCTCACATTTAACCGGAACGGTTCTCTTTGTGAGGTAACGTATCAATTTTACAGTTGTTTTAATGTTCTTTAACGCTGTTTTCCATCCAACTTCTCATTGATTTCCATTCAACTTCCAAACATCCAGGTGTGATCATGTCAGCGGCGACAAACATTTCAACATGCCGAACAGCTATTTTCGCAAAGAACTCCAGCGAATGCCACAATTTACCTTTCAATTTCATTGCCTTCTGTTTCGGCACAAACCTGGTTCTTGGTTTGCCGGCTCACTGTTACATCCTGTGGCTGAGCATGAAAGAAATGATCCGAGGACAGTCTCTCGAAGTCTTCGTTTTCAACACATCACTCATCGAGGTCATCTTCAACTTCTGCTATGCTTTTCTAGTCAAACAGTACTTCTTCAGTTGCTCTGATTGTAAGCTCATTACATTCTGTTTTGGCCTGTTGCTGTTGGTCGGTCGTCCTCTGTTTCAAACCTTCACCTGTGTGGAGCGTTACATAGGCGTTCTCCATCCTGTGACCTTCCTGAAGCTCAAACCCATAAAATACCGGATCACCATTTCCGCCATCGGATGGATTTTAATCTTCTGTTCATGCCTTTTGACTGGAATGGGAGTCATTGACTTCAACGTCTTACTTTTGCCAGAATACTTAACTTTACTCATCATGAAAGTGTTCACTTGCTTGATGGTCCTGAAGGCTCTGAAGCGTCCTGGTCCGGGTGAAGACGTCAAGAAGAAAGATGGAGTGAACCGGGATAAAGTCAAGGCTTTCCGGATCATTCAGATCGTGCTGGTGTCTTCGGTGGTGACGTATGCTCCTATGGTTATCTGTCTCTTGCTGTATTATATTATAGATTATAACACATTTCTTCAAGCCTGGTCTGCTTGCTTTTGTTCAGGGATCATGTTTGGTTTCATGCAGCCTTTTCTCTATCTCAAAAGAATTAGAAATGTGTGCCTTTGTTTTGGTATTTAAGAGTTTCAATGAGCCTTCCTGTGTAACTGAGGTAAAAAAACATTTAGACTTACTGTTCAAAAATAAAAACATATATGACAATACAACCACTAGAGACTTTTGATGACTCAATTGACTGGGTGAAATGAGTTCAACTTATAACAAAAGAGTAAATCAGTTTTCTTGTAGTCTACAAAAGCTCACGAATTGGGAATGGACTGAAAAGTTCTCAGACCAACTTTGGCATCTTCCACTCAAACTCTACAGCGCCACCATGAGTTCAAAATTTGCAAATGCATGCATGAACTTAGGCCTTGAAACATTACTCTTTCTCTTCAAATTTCATTCGTCAAGCAAGTTCATCATACTCACTAGTTTCTATTTTAGCAGATTATACGATTTCACTACGACTCCTACTAGAAGTCAGGTTATATTTCAGGAACATTTTTCCTACTGAAATAAAATTTCTTAGAGGTCTTTAGCATTATGTTCTATGGGACCCTGAGCAATTAGATAAAACAAAAACTTTTTTTGAACAAATTGCTGTCTGCAGTTATATTTCATAACTTTGTTCTGTGAAATAAAATAAATATATCAAATAAAATGTGTTTTGTGATTTTTGGTATCAAAGAGCAAATACATACAGATGTTGCCAATATCTACAGTATAATGATGTGCCAGATCATAAAGATGTATTCATTTTGAGATGTAGACAATATATTCAGATTTGCATTTATATAGTCAGGATTTATAAATATATATTCCAGTACAATTTAGCCTACCTTTAATATTCAGAGATTTTAATCTATACATCCAGGCTTATAATCAGTGGAGGGGTGAGGTGTCTAAGTCGCAACATCTAGCTACTGGAGTGCCTCAGGGCTCAGTGCTGGGACCACTTCTCCATCAACAGTCATCACTAGGATCTGTCATTCAGAAACCTGTTTTTTCCTATCACTGTTATGCTGACGACACACAACTCTACCTCTCAATCCAACCAGAGGATCCGACGGTTGCTGCTCGTATCTCAGCCTGCCTGACAGACATTTCTGGCTGGGTGAAGGACCACCACCTTCAACTAAACCTTGCGAAGACAGAGTTGCTTGTGGTCCCGGCCAACCCAACACTACACCACAACTAATCCATTCAGCTGGGTTCATCAACCATAACTCCATCAAGGTCAGCCAGGAACCTTGGAGTTGTGATTGATGATCAATTGATCTTCACAGACCACATTGCTAGATCTGCCCGGTCCTACAGATTTGCCCTACACAACATCAGGAGGATCAGGCCCTTCCTATCAGAGCATGCTACGCAACTCCTTGTCCAAGCTCTTGTTCTATCCAGACTGGACTATTGTAATGCTTTCTTGGCAGGTCTTCCAGCTTGCACTGTCAAACCTTAGCAACTGATGCAGATGCTGTAGCTAGAGCGATCTTTATCGAGCCGAAGAGAGCACGTCACACCTCTCCTCACAAAATTGCACTGGTTGCCAGTTGCCACTCGCATCAAATTCAAGGCATTGATGCTTGGCTACAGAACAACCACTGGCTCTGCTCCCTTTTACCTAAACTCATTACTCTAGACTTATGCGCCCTCCAGAAGCTTGTGTTCTACAAGTGAAAGTCGTCTTGTTGTGACATCTCAAAGAGGCACAAAATCACTTTCACAAACCTTCACCTTGTTCCCTGCTGGTGGAATGACCTGCCTAACTCAACCCGAGCTGCTGAGTCCATACACTGTATATATTTATACAAAAAGCAATATTATATACAGTATAGAGCAGGGATAGGCAACTCCAGTCCTGGAGGGCCAGTGTCCTGCAGAGTTTAGCTTCAGCCCTGATAAAAACTCACCTGCCTGTATCTATCTAGTAATCCTGAAAACACGGATTGCCTTATTCAGGTGTGTTTAATTAGGGTTGGAGCTAAACTCTGCAGGACAGTGGCCCTCCAGGACCGGAGTTGCCTATCCCTGGTATAGAGTAAGCAAGAAATATATATGACAATCACTCAGAACAGTCTAGCAACACCCTAGCAATGAGGCAGCTTTTTTTTATAAGGGAAGCAACACTTGACAAGTTATTTATCTCATTATTTCATTTGCATGTCAAGTATAGCATTTCACAGGCTGGGATGATATTTCACAGGCGTTAATGCAAAACTAAGCCAAAAGTGATCCAATTAGTCATTGTTCAAAACTCTGGTTTGCAGCATCTGAAACAAACCACATTCAGTCCCACATTCAACCGGCACAGCTCAAGCAGTCTGGGTGTTTAGTGACTGTCGGTGGATAACAAAAACACTGAAGAACGACTGAAAACTAATCTGTAAGGTAGCATATCAACTTTAAAGATGTTTAAATGTGTTTTTAATGTGCCTTTCCTTCCACTTTTCCATTGATTTTCATTCAACTTCCAAACATCCAGGTGTGATCATGTCAACGGCGGCAAACATTTCAACATGCCGAACATCCATTTTCGCAAAGAACTCCAGCGAATGCCACAATTTACCTGTCCATTTCATCGCCTTCTGTTTCGGCACAAACCTGGTTCTTGGTTTGCCGGCCCACTGTTACATCCTGTGGCTGAGCATGAAAGAAATGATCCGAGGACAGTCTCTCGAAGTCTTCGTTTTCAACACATCACTCATCGAGATCATCTTCAACTTCTGCTTTGCCTTTGTAGTCAAACAGTTCTTCTTCAATTGCTCTAAATGTGAGTATGTAACAATCATTCTTGGACTGGTGCTGATGGTCGGTCGTCCTCTGTTTCAAACCTTCACCTGTGTGGAGCGTTACATAGGCGTTCTCCATCCTGTGACCTTCCTGAAGCTCAAACCCATAAAATACAGGATCACTATTTCCATCATCGGATGGATTCTGATCTTCTGTTCATGCCTTTTATTTTCAATGGGAGGCATTGACTTCAATGTCTTACTTTTACCACAAAATCTTTCTTTTCTCATCACAAAAGTGTTCACTTGCTTGGCAGTCCTGAAGGCTCTGAAGCGTCGTGGACCGGGTGAAGACGTCAAGAAGAAAGATAGAGTGAACCGGGATAAAGTCAAGGCTTTTCGGATCATTCAAATTGTGCTGGTGTCTTCGGTGGTGACGTACGCTCCTATGGTTATCTGTCTGGTGCTCTATTACATTATAGATTATAACACATTTCTTCTGTCCTGGTCTGTGAGCTTGTGTTCAGGGATCATGACAGGCTTCGTGCAGCCTTTCCTCTATCTCAAAAGAATTAGAAAAGTGGTCCTTTGTTTTAACATTTAAAGGGGTAGGTACGAATTTTAATGAATTAATTGCGTTTTGTATTGCCAATGTGTGAGCAGCTTGCAACAAAACTTTAAAACGAGACCTTCCTCGACTTTCTAGGTTGTCTATGATACCCCGATTGGGTAACACTTTATAATAACGTTCAGTTGTAAATCATTTATAAGTGGTTAGTTAATGATGAACTAATCATTTACAAAACATTCATAAATGATTAGCAAGTGATATGCTAACATTTTATATATGTTTTGTAAATTACGTTACAAGTCATTTACAAGTGATTAGTAAATGATTAACTAATTATTTATGAAACATGGTTAGTGCGTTCATAAATGATTAATAAGTGATATGTTCATTATTTTATGTATATTTTGTAGATTCAGTTATAAGTCATTTACAATTGATTAGTTAATGATTATCTAATCATTTACAAAACATGACTATGCGTTTCATAAATGTTTAATAAATGATGTTAAATTTTTTTGTATGTTTTGCTCACATCAGGTGCACAGTGGTTAAAGACTCCATGTGTTTCAGAGAAGACAGCTGTCTATACCCTCACCAGTCAGCACCAACACTGCAGTACACACTACAGTGATGCAACACCTGTTATAGATGATGTGTAAATGCATGAATAAATCATTTACAACACTTTCTGCATCCCCTTGTAACGATAACCAGCTGGAGTGCCCTTGAGAGCCACCAGAGGGCACTCCACACCTGACTCTCATGTTCACTCACAGACTACATCTCCCATCATTCTCTGCCTGGACTCATCAGCACTCATTATCACATTCACCTGTATCTCATCTTCTTGTTTAGTTCACCCCATATAAGCCTGGTTCACCCCATCACTCACTGCAAAGTTTTGTATGTTGTTGCACTGCACTTCTGAGCGTTTTTCCCTGGTTTTGTGTCTCTTGGTTTTTGGATATCTTGCCCTGTTCCCTGGATTACTCTCTTGCCTCTGGTCCCTGGATTACTCTCTTGCCTCTGGTCCCTGCCTGTTTTGTTTGTTTGTTTTGTTTGTTTGTTTGGACTGCCTTCCAGTGTATGACCTATTGCTTGTTCTTTGGATTACCCCTAAATAAAGCTGCGTTTGGATCTTTACCTTCGAGTCTCGGAGCAGTTCGTAACAGAAAACTTCGCCATACCTAGATCCAGCAGCGATGCCATCAGATACAGCAGTACAAATCCTGCGTCTCCGTCAGGGGAATAGGCCGATTGAGAGGTATGTCGAGGAGTTTATTGAACTGGCAAATCTCACCTCAATGAACACAGAATGCCTTAAGATCTTTTTTCGGGGAGGGCTATCTGAACCGCTCAGTTCATTCATGCCCTTGCATGATCCTCACGAGACTTTGGAGCACTATATTGATCTGGCCCTTTTGTTAAGCGGATCATCGTTTACTGTGGGCGGGGTAGAGGAGGAGCTCCGTGAGCCTGCAGTATCCCCTCAGCCTGAGCTTCTCCTCGTCAGCCCTGCCGAGCCTGCACTTCACGCCAGTCCAGCCGAGCCCGCACTTCACGCCAGTCCAGCCGAGGCCGCACTTCACGCCAGATCTGCCGAAGCCAAGGCAGTATGCGTCATGCCCGCCGCCCCTGAGACTGAGAGCATCATGCCCGCCGCGCCTGAGACAGCAAGCGACATGCCCGCCAAGCTAGAGTCTTCACCGCTGGTCCCGTCCAGCACAGAGCCTTCACTGCTGGTTCCATCCAGCACAGAGCCCTCTTCGCCGCTGGTCCTGCCCAGCACAGAGCCCTCTTCATCGCTGGTTCCGTCCAGCTCAGAGCCCTCTTCGCCGCTGGTCCTGCCCAGCTCAGAGCCCTCTTCGCCGCTGGTTCCGTCCAGTTCAGAGCCCTCTTCATCGCTGGTCCTTTCCAGCTCAAAGCCCTCTTCATCGCTGGTCCTAACCAGCTCAAAGCCCTCGCCGCTGGTCCCGTCAAGCTCAGAGCGCGCTGATCCTGAGCCAGAGACTGTTCACGTCACTTCTGCCGATCCAGAGACTGTTCACGTCACTTCTGCCGATCCAGAGACTGAGCTTCCCGACACTTCTGCCGATCCAGAGACTGAGCTTCACGTCACTTCTGCCGATCCAGAGACTGTTCACGTCACTTCTGCCGATCCAGAGACTGTTCACGTCACTTCTGCCGATCCAGAGACTGAGCTTCCCGACACTTCTGCCGATCCAGAGACTGAGCTTCACGTCACTTCTGCCGATCCAGAGACTGTTCACGTCACTTCTGCCGATCCAGAGACTGTTCACGTCACTTCTGCCGATCCAGAGACTGAGCTTCCCGACACTTCTGCCGATCCAGAGACTGAGCTTCACGTCACTTCTGCCGATCCAGAGACTGAGCTTCACGTCACTTCTGCCGATCCAGAGACTGAGCTTCACGTCACTTCTGCCGATCCAGAGACTGAGCTTCACGTCACGTCAGCCGATCCAGAGACTGAGCTTCACGTCACGTCAGCCGATCCAGAGACTGAGCTTCACGTCACGTCCGCCGGTCAAGAGTCTCGTCCCGCCGAGACTGAATCTATTCCTGAGCCTGAATCTGATCCTGATACTGAGCCTGAATCTGTTCCTCTTCCTCTTTCTGCGCCTGTGTCTTCGGACAAGATGGCTTCCGCCGAGCCAGTGTCTTCGGAAAAGATGGCCGCCGCTGAGCCGGTGTCTGTTCCTGTTCCTGAGCCGGTGTCGGTTCCTGTTCCTGAGCCGGTGTCTGTTCCTGTTCCTGTCCCTGAGCCGGTGTCTGTTCCTGAGCCGGTGTCTGTTCCTGTTCCTGAGCCGGTGTCTGTTCCTGAGCCGGTGTCTGTTCCTGTGCCATGGTCGCCTCCCTGGCCGCCTGAAGGGTCGTCTCCTCCCTGGTCGCCTGCACAGCCTGCTCCGCCCTGGTCGCCTGCACAGCCTGCTCCGCCCTGGCCGCCTGCTCCGCCCTGGTCGCCTGCACTGCCTGCTCCGTCCTGGCCTCCCGTATTACCGCAGTCTCAAGGTCCTCTTCCGCTCCACGGACCTGGCCCTCCATCCCGCCCCCGGATCCGCCTCCGGGCCACCTCCCACCTGGACAGTTTTGGAGCGTCTGGAAGCCGCTCTTTGGGGAGGGGCTATGTAACGATAACCAGCTGGAGTGCCCTTGAGAGCCACCAGAGGGCACTCCACACCTGACTCTCATGTTCACTCACAGACTACATCTCCCATCATTCTCTGCCTGGACTCATCAGCACTCATTATCACATTCACCTGTATCTCATCTTCTTGTTTAGTTCACCCCATATAAGCCTGATTCACCCCATCACTCACTGCAAAGTTTTGTATGTTGTTGCACTGCACTTCTGAGCGTTTTTCCCTGGTTTTGTGTCTCTTGGTTTTTGGATATCTTGCCCTGTTCCCTGGATTACTCTCTTGCCTCTGGTCCCTGGATTACTCTCTTGCCTCTGGTCCCTGCCTGTTTTGTTTGTTTGTTTTGTTTGTTTGTTTGGACTGCCTTCCAGTGTATGACCTATTGCTTGTTCTTTGGATTACCCCTAAATAAAGCTGCGTTTGGATCTTTACCTTCGAGTCTCGGAGCAGTTCGTAACACCCCTAATCTAAAGTGTAAACTATTCATCACTTGTAAATGTGTTACACATCATTCGTAGATTACCACTTCAAGAATCAATAAGGCATAAGATCAACGAATCTTATCTACGAATGATGTGTAACACATTTACAAGTGATGAATAGTTTACACTTTATATTAGGGGATGCAGAAAGTGATGTAAATGATTTATTCATGCGTTTACACATCATTGTGTTGAACACTGTTCTTACCAGTTACAAATGATCTGTATATACAAGGCATTTACAACACTTTCTGCACCCTCTAATTGCTACATACAAAAAAACAAAACAATTTATTAAACATTTATGAAACGCATATTCATGTTTTGTAAATGATTAGTTAATCATTAACTAATCAATTGTAAATGACTTATAACTGAATCTACAAAATATACATAAAATAATGAACATATCACTTATTAATCATTTATGAACGCACTAACCATGTTTCATAAATAATTAGTTAATCATTTACTAATCACTATGCTCCCGGTAACCTCACTTCCGTTCAATGACACATGAAATGAATGCTTATTCAATGTAAGAGCCAAATTTCAATGTGTCATGCAAAGAAAAGGAATTAATAGTCTCACAAAGTTAGATCTATATAGTCTATAGTCTCAAATATACTTTATAATCAAACTATCATATCAGTTATCATTTTAGTAGGACTGCCCCAGACTAAACATATTTCTAGTCGACTAGTAGTCCATTAGTTGACTAATCGCTGGTTTATATTAATTTAATTACTTATATGGGGGTGGAGGGGGGATACTAAACCATAATGAGCCTTTTATATATAGGCTATAGTAGGGCTGCACAATTATGACAAAAATCATAATTGCCGATTATTCCATTGAAATTGTAATTGGCATTAGGCTATTAATGACGATTACCACATTTTACATTGAATATATATATATATATATATATATATATATATATATATATATATATGCATATTATAATACATGTTTACACACAAAAAAAAAGACACACACAAGTACTGTCCCCCTTTACTTAACATACGCATAAATTGTAAGAATATGACTAATAGTAGGCTAAAGACTACTAATAAATAAACATTAGCAGTATCATCAAATGTTTAGCAGTCCCAAACTTTGTGTTAATACAATGTTGGTATGAGCCACCACAGTCATTTAAAAATATAAAAAATAACACAAAATGAAAATAAAGTGGCATTTTGGGGTTAATAAGGAAACGACAGTTACCATGGTGAATACACAATACTAACAAAACTGTTAATGAAACATGGAAACTTCTCCTGGTGAATAGAATGAAAATCATACAAATCCTTCTTAGCTAACACACGACGTACCAGTAACAGGATTTATTGGTATTTTACTTTTATTTCGTGACTTACTAATTTACTAACTTAACGACGTTGCATCATGCTCGTAGTTTCTTTTGCACTTTATATACAGTGAAGCAATACACAGCGCGCGCCGCCGCATTTGCGCATGCAATTGAAGAGTGTGCGCTACGAGCACAGTATAACGGCTGACATGACAGGAAAGTCCGTTTTTCTGAGGTGAAAGACTTTTTATTTCAGCGTACACTTACGTCACTGCCTGGTAGTTCCTATTGTGCTGGGTTTTCTGAAGTAGTCTGATTCGCCTCTCAAAACATAACATGCTCTAAACACGCACGCATAGTGGATTTTCTTTTGTAATCGCACCTTTGAACGATTACGGAATCGTGGCATCCGTAATTGTAATCGCGATTAGAAATTCGATTAATTATGCAGCCCTAGGCTACAGCAAGGAGTTTTATTATTTATTAATAAACTAGTAGGCCTATGTGTTTTCTGAGTCAGTGTCGGCTGCGTCGCCACCCATAAGAATAACATCATCCTTACTTATTACTGGACTTATTACTGGTGGTGACCAAACCACATATAGGAGCGAGAGGTAGCAAGTCTATAGTGAAATGGTGTGAGGAGAACAATCTCAGTCTCAACACAGACAAAACCAAGGAGATGTTCATAGACATGAGGAAGGAGAGAAGAACTCATTGTCCACTGATCACTGATTTAAATTCTTGGGCGTCTACAACAGTGATGACTTCACTTGGTTACATAACACCACCCAGCTGGTCAAAGAAAGCAAAACAGCGGCTTTACTTCCTCAGAAGGATGAGGAAATCTGGCATGTCATCCAAGATCCTCATCAGTTTTTACAGCAGAGTCATTGAGAGCATCCTAGCCAGCTGTATCACAGTGTGGTATGGTAGCACCACAGAAATGGACCGTAAGCACCCACAGAGAACGGTAAAGACTGCTGAGAGGATCATTACAACACCATTACCCTCCTTGCAGAACATCCACAGAGGCCTGAAGAAGAGCCAGCTCCATTGTTAAAGACTCTACCCACCCCCAACACAAACTGTCCTCTGCAAAGAGGTACAAAAGTATCAAATGCAGGATGTCTAGAATGAGAAATAGTTTTTATCCAGTAGCCATCAGAATATTAAATGGTATAAACATTCATTGACCCTGATATCACCCTGATATTACTCAAAACTATTTCAACAAAGACTCACCAAACCGTTGTCGGCCGTCCTTATATTCATATTCTGCACCACAGGCATTGACGCACATATGCGACCTGCAGAGACTTTACACAACTATACTGTACTATATTGCACTGTTTGTATATTTGTAATTTATACGTTTCTTCTTATTTATTTATTAATGCTGTTTTCTATCTTCTATTTTTTATTTCTTTTTTAACGGCATGCAGTGGAAAGCAAAGTAAGAATTTCATTGTACGACAATAAAGACTTTGAACTTGAAGATGAAGTTGATGATGCTGACTTTAGAGAGAAATGCACCTTTTACATAATCAGAGAGTATTTTGTATTTTAATTGGTTAGTTTAAAAGTAGACATTTCAAGCTTTCTTTAGATATATTAGTCATGTTTGTGAGGCAGGTAGTCTATATGCTGAGTTTTGGTTCATTTTCGTGACACGCTCCAGTTCAAAGAGACTGAGATGACAGAAAGCGTATCCTGTTTGTTTCCTTTATTTTACAAAAGCAAAAGGTTTTGATGTTATTATGAGTTCACACAAATAAAAGTAGACCCTTTTACAGTTTCGAATCATGTATTACGTAGTATTTTGAGTTGTTTCTGCTGTTATCTGGAAAAAACGCTGGCGCCTCCATGTCATGCATATACATGACCCGACATAATGTAATTACCACAAGGACCAGATTTAAACGATCTGTCCGTCACAGTCTGTGTGACTTAGCCACGACTATTAGGAGGAAGCCCTATTAATTACTTCATCTGTCGACATGATGCCGTGAATCGCAGAGCTGGTGCAAACATATCTACATTGCTATGATCAGATGCTTTTTTAACTGCTGTTTTCTCACCGCTGTCATCTTTGTTGTGTTTATTTTGCTATTGAGAGGCGTCAGGATGTTCGCTTACAGCATATCACTGCAAAGGTATTTCCAACGTTTTACTTAGCGAAGAATTAAAAATAACTTTGCTGTGAGTATATCGGGCATTTAATCACATTATGGGCCATACACTTGGCGCAATGCGGCACCAGGCGTCACGCAAGTGTTTTTTGCTAGTTTCAGCCTGACGCAGTTTTCATTTTCACATCCTGCGCCACATTGTTCAAATAGCAAATGCATTTGCGCCCATTTGTGTGCCCATGGGTGTGCTGGTCTGAAAACTAGTGTGTTCAGGCGCATTGTTGGCGCGTTGCTATTTTGAGGCAACTGAAATAGACTGCACCATTGACCAACTGAAACCTGGTCTAAAGTCAATGGAGCAATATTTATTTTTGTTATTTAAAGAGCGTGTTAGTACTGTGCGCCAATAGGTGGGTCCACAACACATGTACACTTTGTCCCATAGATGGTCTTGCCTGCATGCTTTATCCTCGCGCATGAGCAGATCTGTTTCCTCGCTAGAGGAGCGTTCAGTCTTTCCACTTGCAAATTCCGCCATGTAAATAGCGAATCCGCCATGGCAAGGGAATAAGAGATGAGACTATGATTTGTTTATTGCACGTCACGCCCAAAACACACCCATTACTCATTACTCACTAAGAGAATAGGGACAACCCTTTTAGACCATGTGTCGGGCGCGCAGACCATTTTTCCCGTCGTTAAACTAGCAAAAGTGGATTTGGACACGCCCTAAGTTCCCTTGCGCCGTGCACTTTAGACCATTTCCTTAGATTGTTAAAATGGGGCCCTCAGTCTCTTGTGCGTTACGTGTGAACAAGAGCAATAAATCACTGGTTGCAGTTCACTTAACGACCACCGGTGTCCCTAATAACAAAGGTTTCTGAATTCTACATGTAGCCCTTTTAAAACTGTGTAGCTGGGGTAAAAATGTGAAACTTTTACATTTATTGTTCAAATGACCTTACGACAGCGGCTAACCACGTCCAGCACTTTTCAAGAGCCTGATCATTTTTGAACACATTACTTCAAATTTAGTTCATCATAGTTTATCAGTGTGCAAAAGTTAGCAAGCACAAGCTTTTGTACCAGGTTGTTATATTGAAACACTAAATATAATGGTAGAATACAAGACAACAGTGAGATTTCAAGGGAAAAGCCTAAACAAGTGTCCAGGAATCGGATAAGAAGTCGTTATGGTGAAATTCTAAATATAACTGAAGAACATGAGTAAATAAGTGAAATTTTAAGAGAAAATCTAACCAAGCATCAACAAGTCCAACAGTCATAAACATTGACATTAACACAGATAAAAAGTGTAATGCTTTGCAGATGCAAACATGTTTTTTTTGTGTTTTTCTTAAAATAAAGTGAGCTTTGTCTGCATGTCTACTTATCTGCATTATTACTTATTAAGCACAGATGTTGAAACCAGAGATTCACACTGAAGTCCATTCAGCATGCTTCTGTTTATCAAATAAAACCAAATAATCCACACATAAAATGAAATCAACAGATGTACAAGTATCTTGAATGAAGCCTGTTTAGTTTAAAACATGTACAGATGTTTTACAAAGGGTATTATGCAAATATCCTTCATAAATTTTCTGATGATGAAGCATACTGCCATATAAACTTCCATGTAATCGGCTGATCTGGGTCTAGAGTTAATGGAAACTCCCATAACTCACGCTTTATTCACACAGTCTTTATTTTTAATGGAGAGAAAACATCAAGGAATCACAGAAGTATAAGGTCAATGTCAGAAAAAACTACAAGTTGACTTGCATTTTTCAAGATTACTGTCTGATTTATTCTGGATACCTAATATTCAAATTCAATGTGCCAAAAAACACCTTTTTAATATACTTTATAGAAATAGAAATTTGGAGGTTTGTATGGGTTCAGTCCTTGACAAACAAAATAGCAGATAGCAACAAGGCTTTTTAGCCTATTTGGGCTCATAAGGTCAATATAAGAACATATCTGACATAACAACCACTAGATACTTTTGATTATTCTAAATGTTTATATGTAGAGTGCAATTTCGAAATCAAGTCACACTCAAAAATAAACTTGATATTTTTTTGAAAACGAGTTCCAATCTGCCACTCAAACTCTACAGCGCCACCAAGTGCTACACATTTTATTCTTTTCTCTTCAGATTTTATTGGTCATGGCGAGTTCATCTTCCTCACTGGTTTTTGATTCCAGCAAACAGATTGTCTGTCATTTTTCACAACTCCTTCTAGAAGTTACATTTTGGGAACACTTAGTCCTATTGAGATAAACCTGAACAGTTAGGTGACTCAAAAATGTCAGACAAATCCTCAATAAATGTATGTTCTTAGCAATGTAATTACTAATTGTATGTAAATACAAATTTCATAGTTTTGTTATGTGAAATAAAAAAAGAAAATAAATATTTTTGAATATATATATATATATATATATATATATATATATATATATATATATATATATATTTATTTTTTTGTGATTTTTGGTATAATAGAATAAAGAAACACAGATGTTGCAGAATATATGACTATAAAGTCTAACTCTTCAGCTGCCCAGTTTTTAAAATGTTTGACCGGAATATCTTTTGTCTTTAATATGAAATAAGAGCATATTATGCATGCATTAAGAAAAAAAACTCCAATACTTCTCATTAACAAATGATGTTTCAGGAAACCCTAATATGGACAACAGCTTAGACCAAGACAATTCAGATTGAGATTGAGACTGATGAAACATGAAGATAATAAACACTTGATTGCAACAATATATGGTTCATCTGTGTTCTTCAAGTCTTATTGGGAATTTTCATAAGAATAAGGTATATTATGATTGACATCGATCGATATCGACATAGCCTATGCTATAGCTTAGAATAGCCTCCTATGAAATACTTTCTGCCTCATTCTGATACGAAGCCATGTCATTTCACAAGAAGGAAGTTATTTCAAACACTCGACTGAAGTTATGTAGTGGTATTCATCTCGTAAATTGTGTTTTGGCGCTATGTTAAGCTAACAAGTTAGCTGAAAGGAAGTTCACGTATGATCAATGTTAAAACTGTGTGGATAGAACAGGGCCGTGCACAGACATTTTAAGTGTGCCAAAATTTGTGTGCTAGTGTGCCAAAATTTAGTTACTTTTATTAGATCTGATCAAGAGTACAATAATTTGATTAGACAAGCAGCTAATTCTAAGAACGTGGATATGTTGTACACAGGGCTGGACTGGGGCAAAAAAATAAAATAAATCGGCCCTGGCATTTTGGCCCAGACTGGCCCACTATATGATCATAAACAGCACCCATCTTTGCACGCCCTTAAATATATGCATACCAACTCCAATTCCTTAAAACCACTAATGCCATGTAATGAGTGAGTATATGAACAAGTGAGAGTTAACAGATGAAATAAGTAAAAATTTGACATTTATTAATACTAGTGATGAATCCTAAAACAAGCTATAAGCTGCACTGGCATAGCAATACCAGTGTTTCTCACAGGATTTTTGGTAAAACTGTGGTGGGACCTCTGTCCTTCTAGGGGGGGTTGGGGGCATGCCCCCCCTGTAAGAAAATTTTGTGCATTTTAATGTTAAATTCATCAATCTGGTGCACTTTGAGAGTTCAAAATTAAAAGCTCCAACCCATATTCAGTGTGCAAATTAAACAAAGAAAAATTCAAACCTATTTTAGTGGTAAAACATAATAATAGTTATAATATTAATCCAATGACAGTAATAGCCATATTTTGTAAAACAATAAAGGAAACTTTCATAATTAGTTTTGTACCAATTTCTATACTTGAAAGAGATAAGCACATGATATTTTATTTTGACGCAAACTGCTTCAAGCTTTTATTTTGGCGGAAAACATGGTTTACAAACGCCTCTCATTAGATTTCTAGTGAATTGCGGTAATCGTCAACTATGCAGATGTGCTAAATAATCTGTAACTGGGTTATGGGTTCCTACACTCATGACATAGCCAAAGTGTTTTGAAAGTAGTTCTGCTTTAATACCGCAGGCTCTACACTCTCTCGTCTCTCTCCTGATCCTCCTCACTATCATCATCTGCCACTGGAGCTGTGAAGGTCAGAAAATATACACTACCATTCAAAAGTTTGGGGTCAGTAAGATTTTTAATGTTTTTAAAAGAAGTATCTTCTGCTCACCAAGGCTGCATTTATTTGATTAAAAATGCAAACAAAAACAGTAATATTCTGAAATATTATTCCAATTTAAAACAGCTGTTTTCTATGTGAATATACAGTAATGCTGTTCTTTTGAACTTTCTATTTATCAAAGAATTTTGAAAAAAAAAATGTACACAACTGTTTTCAACATTGATAATAATAATGATTTTTTCTTGAGCATCAAATCATCATATTAGAGTGATTTCTGAAGGATCATGTGACACTGAAGACTGGAGTAATGATGCTGAACATTCAGCTTTGATCACAGGAATAAATTACAATTTAAAATATATTAAAATAGAAAACAGTCATTTTAAATTGTCATAATATTTCACAATATTACTGTTTGTTTTTTATCAAATAATGCAGCCTTGGTGAGCAGAAGATAGGCTACTTCTTTTAAAAACATTAAAAAATCTTACTGACCCCAAACTTTTGAACGGTAGTGTCTATTTTGACACATTTTACAGTGTCTGCTTCAAGGGCCTGTTTCCATTTTTTCAAGCTGTTTTTCTGCACATTCCTTCCGTTTCTTCTCCATCTCGCTGACTATTTTGACAGATACACACTGACACTGCTGCACTCTCGCTCACTCGTTTAAAGATGTGATTGGCCCAGCCCAGTGTCAATCAAGAAAATAACCAATGGGCCGCTGATCTACGTGTTTCATGGGCTGGTCTGTCAGAAAAAAAAAAAAAAAAAACCTAACGCTGACTTTTTCTGACCAATGCATTACACTGGCACAAACCCGGCACCGCCAATTAAGCAAAACAAAACAAAACAAAATGAATGGGCCGCCGATGTACAAATTTTATAGGCCGTTAAAAAGAAAAAGAAAAAATAATAAGCCTAATAATTTTTATGAGTATGAGATGTATCGGCCCATGAGTATGAGATGTGTTGGCCCAAAAAGCACGTCGGCCCACCGGGAAAGTGCGCGGTATGCCCGATGGCCAGTCCAGCCCTGGTTGATATAAATCAAAGAAAGAGCCAGAAGCCAGAAGACCAAGAGCAAAACATTACCGACATAAATACAACAAAAACAAATGACTAATTTCGCAGATTCAACCACTGTCTTGCATAGCCTACCTGTTAATGCGACAGCTTTCGTGAACTGTCGTATACTGTGAGTGATGCTGCGGAGCGAGCGGGAAAACCTGGAGCGGATTAGCGGAATCAGCGGAATGCTTTGAGCGGAGCGGTGGGGATGGGGAAGAGGGGCACCTCAGTCGATGAGGGCATAGGGGCAGTGGCTCTAGCCACCGGGCCACCCCCCTGTGCACGGCCCTGGGATAGAAGCACATCAGTAAAAAAATAAAAAAATAAATTTGAGTTTCGTCAAATTCGTTTCATTAATTTGAGTTTTCTTTTTTTTTAACCAAAAGTACAAAGTAGGGAAGTTGAAAACCTTTTTTCTCAACTCAAATAAAAGTACCACAATTTAAAGAAAATGCACTCAAGTTCTGCAACGAAATAAGTAAAAAAAAAATAATTAGTTTCCACCTCTGCCGAACACTGATGCTATGGCTGATTTCTGAATAGCATGCTAGCACACCACTACTATTTTTACCATAAAGATAGTAAGAGCAGTATGATATGTCAAATTCAACACACTGTAAGATGGAAACCACCCAACCAACGTGGCAGCAAGTTTTGCATGAAAGCACTATTAACATTTTCATCACAACTTGTTAAATGAGAAATGTAGAAATAGTGTCTAATTTATCACAGTAATATATTTCATTTGCATGTCTAGTATAGCATTTCACAGGCTGGTATGATATTTCACAGGCATGAATGCAAAACTAATTCAAAGATAATCCAATAATTAATCAACTCAAAATTATAAAGCAGATCTTGCAGTTTTTGAAACAAACCCGATTCAGTCCCACATTTAACCAGCATGGTTGTCCTTGTGAGGTAACGTATCAAATTTAAAGATGTTTTAATGTGTCTTTAACGTTCACATTGTCCTAACCTTTTCTTCCACCTTCTTTTTAACTTTATTTCATCATCCAGGTGTAATCATGTCAATGGCGACAAACAATTCAACATGGCAGACGTCCATTTTCGCAAACGACTCCAGCGACTTCTACAATTTACATCATTATTTAACCGCCTTCTCTATCGGCACAAACCTGGTTCTTGGTTTGCCGGCTCACTGTTACATCCTGTGGCTGAGCATGAAAGAAATGATCCGAGGACAGTCTCTCGAAGTCTTCGTTTTCAACACATCACTCATCGAGATCATCTTTAACTTCTGCTTTGCCTTTGTAATCAAACAGTACTTCTTCAATTGCTCTAAATGTTAGTATGTAACAAACACTCTTGGACTGGTGCTGTTGGTCGGTCGTCCTCTGTTTCAAACCTTCACCTGTGTGGAGCGTTACATAGGCGTTCTCCATCCTGTGACCTTCCTGAAGCTCAAACCCATAAAATACAGGATCACCATTTCCGTCATCGGATGGATTCTGATCTTCTGTTCATGCCTTTTGACTACAATGGGAGTCATTGACATATGCAGTTTACTTTTACCACAATACCTTTCTTTTCTCATCACGAAAGTGTTCACTTGCTTGATGGTCCTGAAGGCTCTGAAGCGTCCTGGACCGGGTGAAGACGTCAAGAAGAAAGATGGAGTGAACCGGGATAAAGTCAAGGCTTTCCAGATCATTCAGATTGTGCTGGTGTCTTCGGTGGTGACGTACGCTCCTATGGTTATCTGTCTGGTGCTCTATTATATTTGTGATAATTACACATTTTTCATCTCATGGTCCGCTTGCTCGTGTTCAGCGACCATGTTAGGGTTTTTGCAGCCTCTCCTCTATCTCAAAAGAATTAGAAAAGTGGGCCTTGGTTTTAGATTATGTAGCTGAGATGAAAATTTGAAACTTTAACATTTCCTGTTGCTTAACAACATATTTGACGAAAACACTAGAGACTTTTGTTGTGCTTTTGATTATTATAGATGTCTGTATGTGCTAAAGAGTCTATGATATGGCTGAATGATATTGGAATTGCAATATTTAGTTGTTCTGCATAATTTTGCAACATGATAAAATACAGGAATTTAAACCAGATGATTTAATGATGATGACTTAATGATGACTGAATAATTGTAGAATGATTTTGTTGGGGAGTACAAAATAGAATAAATTTTTAAAATGATGAAAAATGACTTCTTAACCCTAAAGACTTTGCCAAACCAGCCATTTAGGGCTGAACAATTTGGGAAAAACTACTCTTTACCAGAAGCAGCTCAAAACCTCTTTTTGAAACCTTTTTTCAAACCAAACAGTTTATTATGAGATACCTATAGTGGTTTAAAGAGCATTGCAGAGCAATTTAACTCAAACAGGCGTGATATCGTTTAAAATTAATTGAAAATATCGCAGTATATCCATTATTTACAGCAGATCTCTCAGCAATCGGTGCTGTTTAGAATAAATTATCTCCCTAAACTCAACAGGGATGATAAGAAACGTTAATCAAGCCAGCGTCCCCCGTGAGCGTAAGTGAATGTCTTACATTAGGAGGCTGGAGATAAAGAAAAGGAAAGTATTTGATGGAAATCATTCACTTGGCTGACTGTTCACCGAGGACATTTTGATCTAATAGTGAAAATGAGGACATACATTTTCCTTCCAGAAGTTTATAGCATCTACCAACACCTCCCTACAATTGCACAACCTTTGTTGTTTTTTTTGGTTTTTACCAAAAGTACAATGGTGGGAAGTTGAATACTTTTTTTCTCAACTCAAATAAAAGTATCACAATTTAATGAAAATGCACTCAAGTTCTGCAACAAAATAAGTTAAAAAATTCATTAGTTTCCACCTCTGCCAAACACTGATGCTATGGCTGATTTCTGAATAGCATGCTAGCACACCACTACTATTTTTACCATATAAAGATAGTTCTGTCAGGTCCATTAAGTCAAGAACACACAGACAATAAAAATAATTAAGAATTTTTATTGAATAGATTGCAAACAAGTTGATGTTCCTGAATTGAAATTTGGCGGTATGGCTCTGTTCAGGGAGTCCTCTGACCTTTCACGAGCACCATGAAATAGCAGAGAGTCAGAGGACAGCAGCAGCAGCAGCATTAGGGAACGCTCACACAGTTTAGGACTGTGAGAGCTAAAATATCCCCCCAAACAAAACCACACCTGGCAATCCTCTGAGATACAGAGGATGATTTTTAACAATTTATATGCTTAGTAATCTACGAATATACAGATAATTTGCAATGTTATAATCAGATGAGTCCTGACCACCCATGAGTTAGCAGAATCAGGGGACCAGCAGCAGTATATTCTGATCAGATGAGTCCCCTGACCATTCATGAATTAGCAGAAGTCAGGGGACAGCAGCAGTATGAGGAGATAGCAGCCGCATATAGGGACAGCATTATCAGCATGAGGGGATGCAGCAGCAGCATAAGGGCGCTCACGTTATTTTGACTAAATGAGCCATCCCCCCCAAAACAGAAATTGAGTGTCTCGAACGGTGTCGTCTGAGCCGCCCTAATTTAGCGATTTATATTATAGTAAAAATGATTAATTAATTACTGAAATGACTATTCAAGATCGCAATAGCTAAAACATGCTGTTACCTAGAATTATCTGTCTTTGAACTGTTTTGACGGTCTACAGTGTAAGCGCTATGAAAAGATGACTAAGCCAGCTTCTGAGAAACAAGCTAGATGAAGGAATTAAACAGCTGGTAGCGCATCCAGGAGCGTTATACTGAGCAGAGCGCGAGCAAAATAATGATCAAATGTGTTAATTAGCGAAACAAATCAGAGACTTGAGCTCATGGCTTTCTTGGCGTCAAGAATAGCCCGAACGTCGGGACGGAGGTATCGTTCGTAAGCAGCAGAAGACCACCGCCCCATAGCTTTAAGGGTTAAAACCGGAGCGGATTTCTTACCAGCAACAGATCAGCAGAAGCGAGCAGCATGCAAGTATGAGCAAACTGAATGTGCTTTAAATAGGGCGCCTTGTTTGAGCTTTGGCCATTGAGCAGCGAGGGGAGTTAACCAGCTAATGCAGCTCAGCTGGAGCAGATCAGCTGACGGGACAGTGTTGTTAGCAAATAGCATTAGCAGCGTCTTGACTAACTGGCCTGCCAGAACTGATGCTGACGCTCAATTAAGAGCAGTATGATATGTCAAATTCAACACACTGTAAGATGGAAACCACCCAACCAACGTGGCAGCAAGTTTTGCATGAAAGCACTATTAACATTTTCATCACAACTTGTTAAATGAGAAATGTAGAAATAGTGTCTAATTTATCATAGTAATATATTTCATTTGCATGTCTAGTATAGCATTTCACAGGCTGGTATGATATTTCACAGGCATGAATGCAAAACTAATTCAAAGATAATCCAATAATTAATCAACTCAAAATTATAAAGCAGATCTTGCAGTTTTTGAAACAAACCCGATTCAGTCCCACATTTAACCGGCACGGTTGTCCTTGTGAGGTAACATATCAAATTTAAAGATGTTTTAATGCGTCTTTAACGTTCACATTGTCCTAACCTTTTCTTCCTCCTTCTTCTTAACTTTATTTCAAAATCCAGGTGTAATCATGTCAATGGCGACAAACAATTCAACATGGCAGACGTCCATTTTCGCAAACAACTCCAGCCAATTCTACAATTTATATTATTATTCAGTCGCCTTCTGTTTCGGCACAAACCTGGTTCTTGGTTTGCCGGCTCACTGTTACATCCTGTGGCTGAGCATGAAAGAAATGATCCGAGGACAGTCTCTCGAAGTCTTCGTTTTCAACACATCACTCATCGAGATCATCTTTAACTTCTGCTTTGCCTTTGTAATCAAACAGTACTTCTTCAATTGCTCTAAATGTGAGTATGTAACAAACACTCTTGGAGTGGTTCTGTTGGTCGGTCGTCCTCTGTTTCAAACCTTCACCTGTGTGGAGCGTTACATAGGCGTTCTCCATCCTGTGACCTTCCTGAAGCTCAAACCCATAAAATACAGGATTACTATTTCCGTCATCGGATGGATTCTGATCTTCTGTTCATGTCTTTTGACTACAATGGGAGTCATTCACTTCAATGTCTTACTTTTGCTAGAATACTTAACTTTTCTCATCACGAAAGTGTTCACTTGCTTGATGGTCCTGAAGGCTCTGAAGCGTCCTGGACCGGGTGAAGATGTCAAGAAGAAAGATAGAGTGAACCGGGATAAAGTCAAGGCTTTCCGGATCATTCAGATCGTGCTGGTGTCTTCGGTGGTGACGTACGCTCCTATGGTTATCTGTCTGGTGCTCTATTTTACTCGTGATACTAACACATTTCTCATCTCATGGTCTTTTTGCATGTGTTCAGCGATCATCTTAGGGTTTTTGCAGCCTCTCCTCTATCTCAAAAGAATTAGAAAAGTGGGCCTTGGTTTTAGATTATGCAGCTGAGATGAAAATTTGAAACTTTAACATTTCCTGTTGCTTAACAACATATTTGACGAAAACACTAGCGACGTTTGGGTTGTTACAGTGTAATTATAGATTTAAGTACTGAGTAATATTAAGCAACTACATGTACTTACTATAGGGTTAGGGTAGGATTAGGGTTGGGTTGAGGGTTATTTGTATGTAATTATGTATGATTTACTGTTATTACTATGGTAAGTACATGTAACATATGTAACAAGGACACTGTAAAATAAAGTGTTACCGACTTTTGTCATGCTTTTGATTATTATAGATGTCTGTATGTGATAAAGAGTCTATGATATGGCTGAACGAATTTTGGAATTGCAATATTTAGTTGTTCTGCAACATTTTGTAACATGATAAAATACAGGAATTTAAATCAGATGATTTAATGATGATGACTTAATGATGACTGAATAATTGTAGAATGATTTTGTTGGGGAGTACAAAATAAAATAAAATTTTAAAATGATGAAAAATGACTTCTTAACTCTAAAGACTTTGCCAAACCAGCCTTTTAGGGCTGAACAATTTGGGAAAAACTACTCTTTATGAGCAGCAGCTCAAAACCTCTTTTTGAAACCTTTTTTCAAACCAAACAGTTTATTATGAGATACCTATAGTGGTTTAAAGAGCATTGCAGAGGAATTTAACTCAAACAGGCATGATATCGTTTAAAATTAATTGAAAATATCGCATTTACTTATTTATAGCGGGTCTCTCAGCAATCGGTGCTGTTTAGAATAAATTATCTCCCTAAACTCAACAGGGATGATAAGAAACGTTAATCAAGCCAGTGTCCCCCGTGAGCGTAAGTGAATGTCTTACATTAGGAGGCTGGAGATAAAGAAAAGGAAAGTATTTGATGGAAATCATTCACTTGGCTGACTGTTCACCGAGGACATTTTGATCTGATAGTGAAAATGAGGACATACATTTCCCTTCCAGAAGTTTATAGCTTCTACCAACATCTCCTCACAATTGCACAACCTTTGTTGTTTTTGATTTGTTTTGGTTTTTTTTAACCAAAAGTACAATGGTGGGAAGTTGAATACTTTTTTTCTCAACTCAAATAAATGTATCACAATTTAAAGAAAATGCACTCAAGTTCTGCAACGAAATAAGTAGAAAAATTCATTAGTTTCCACCTCTGCCGAACACTGATGCTATGGCTGATTTCTGAATAGCATGCTAGCACACCACTTCTATTTTTACCATAAAGATAGTAAGAGCAGTATGATATGTCAAATTCAACACACTGTAAGTTGGAAACCACCCAACCAACGTGGCAGCAAGTTTTGCATGAAAGCACTATTAACATTTTCATCACAACTTGCTAAATGAGAAATGTACAGTAGAAAATAGTGTCTAATTTATCACAGTAATATATTTCATTTGCATGTCTAGTATAGCATTTCACAGGCTGGTATGATATTTCACAGGCATGAATGCAAAACTAATTCAAAGATTATCCAATAATTAATCAACTCAAAATTATAAAGCAGATCTTGCAGTTTTTGAAACAAACCCGATTCAGTCCCACATTTAACCGGCACGGTTGTCCTTGTGAGGTAACGTATCAAATTTAAAGATGTTTTAATGTGTCTTTAACGTTCACATTGTCCTAACCTTTTCTTCCTCCTTCTTCTTAACTTTATTTCAAAATCCAGGTGTAATCATGTCAATAGCGACAAACAATTCGACATGGCAGACGTCCATTTTCGCAAACAACTCCAGCCAATTCTACAATTTACATCATTATTCAGTCGCCTTCTGTTTCGGCACAAACCTGGTTCTTGGTTTGCCGGCTCACTGTTACATCTTGTGGCTGAGCATGAAAGAAATGATCCGAGGACAGTCTTTCGAAGTCTTCGTTTTCAACACATCACTCATCGAGGTCATTTTCAACTTCTGCTATCCCTTTGTAATCAAAGAGTACTTCTTCAATTGCTCTGAATGTGAGTATGTAACAAACACTCTTGGAATGTTGCTGTTGGTCGGTCGTCCTCTGTTTCAAACCTTCACCTGTGTGGAGCGTTACATAGGCGTTCTCCATCCTGTGACCTTCCTGAAGCTCAAACCCATAAAATACAGGATCACCATTTCTGCCATCGGATGGATTCTAATCTTCTGTTCATGCCTTTTGACTGGAATGGGAGTCATTGACTTCAACGTCTTACTTTTGCCAGAATACTTAACTTTTCTCATCATGAAAGTGTTCACTTGCTTGATGGTCCTGAAGGCTCTGAAGCGTCCTGGACCGGGTGAAGACGTCAAGAAGAAAGATAGAGTGAACCGGGATAAAGTCAAGGCTTTCCGGATCATTCAGATCATGCTGGTGTCTTCAGTGGTGACGTACCCTCCTATGGTTATCTGTCTGGTGCTCTACTTTACTTGTGATACTAACACATTTCTCATCTCATGGTCTTTTTGCGTGTGTTCAGATGTCATCTTAGGGTTTTTGCAGCCTCTCCTCTATCTCAAAAGAATTAGAAAAGTGGGCCTTGGTTTTAGATTATGTAGCTGAGATGAAAATTTGAAACTTTAACATTTCCTGTTGCTTAACAACATATTTGACAAAAACACTAGAGACTTTTGGGTTACACTTTATTTTAAGGTGTCGTTGTTACAGTTTAATTATATATTTAAGTACTGAGTAATATTAAGCAACTACATGTACTTACTATGGGGTTAGGGTAGGATTAGGGTTGGGTTGAGGGTTATTTGTTTATTTATTTATTTATTTATTTAAAGTTTATTTAACAGGGACCATACAAGCAAACATAGTTACAATACAAAGCCTGTAACTGATGCGCAGCATATAGAGTTTATAGCTAGTGCTAATTTTCAACTCCTGTCCCTGGTTGGGCATTTCTAAGAACATTATAAAACAGATACATACATAAAAAACAAGAAATAATACAAAACTATACATGTATGTATATATATATATATATATATATATATACACATACACACATATACATACATAATCATACACAATTATAACAACAATTAAAAATGTATACAGTTTTGGTTTGTCTTTAGCCACAGCTTAATCCTGGAAGTGAACTTTTTGAAGTCAGATATGGCCTTAATATCAGATGGTAATGCATTCCATAGGCTACAGCTCTTAACAGAAAAGGCAGTCTGTGCAAAGCTTGTCCTACAGTATGGTATTGTACAGTTATGATTTGTACTACTTCTAGTAACTCTTTGGCTGTTCTGTATTTCAATAAATTTACTAAGAGGCTCAAAGGTGCTAAATTATTAATACACTTGAAGATTAATTTAAGGAAACATAAATTACTAAAGCTTTCAAAGCTTAATATTTTATATTTCTCCAGTATGTAACAGTGATGATAGCGGATTGGCTTTTTATCCATAATTTTTATTGCTCGATTGTAAAGTGAACCAATGTGTTTTGTTGCAGACGGAGCTGCTTGCCCCCAAACTGTCATGCAGTATGAAATATGTGAAAACAGCATAGCATGCATGTACAGTAGGGCTGCCTGGTTTGGTATATAGTGTCTGATTAATTTAAAACAGTTAAGATTTCTTTGTATTGTTTTAGAGATTTTCTTGATATGTTTAGTAAAATTAAGTTGAGGATCTATAACCAATCCAAGGTATGTGAATTCTGTTACAGATTGAATTTTTTCATTTTGCAAGTTAATTTTAAATCTTTTATTTAGATCAAGTTTCTTAATGGAAAAACACATGGAGACTGTCTTTGTAAAATTTAGCACCAAATGATTTTGATTGAGCCACTGTCCGACATCAGCCATACATGCAGAGAGAACATCAGCAGCCAACTCTGGTGACTTAGCGGGTGCATAAAGAACTGCATCATCTGCATAGAGCTGGAAGCTGGCACCTGAACAGTTTAATGGTAGGTCATTAAAAAAAGACTGAACAGCAAAGGACCAAGTACGGAGCCCTGTGGTATGCCCATTTTGATGTTCAAGAGTGAGGATTTTTCCTGGTTAACTTTAACACACTGAACTCTAGCCTGAAGATAAGACGCAAACCACTGTACTGCCTTAGTAGAAAAATTAAAAGATGACATTTTAGTTAAAAGTAAACTATGGTTGATTGTATCAAATGCCTTTTTAAGGTCAAGGAAAACAGCTCCCACCACATCACCCCTATCCAGTGATTTCTTCACATTTTCAATAAAACAGCAGTTTGCAATTTCAGTGGAATAACCTGATCTAAAACCAAACTGCTGTGGGTGGAGGAACTGATTGGCTTCTAAGTGATCAACCATTTGTGCTGCTACAACTTTCTCAATAACTTTAGATAAAATAGGTAAAATAGATATGGGACGATAGTTACACATAGAGTCCTGACTTCCTGATTTAAATACTGGCACAATTCCTGCTTTTTTCCATCCTAAAGGAAATGTACAGGTTCTTATAGAAAGATTGACAAGATGTGTAAGAGGTTTAACTAACACTGTTACATTTTTTTTTTTAAACCAACTATTCATCATATATAAATCATTTGTTTTGGAATTAGACAATTTATTAATAATTTCTAAGATGTTTGTCTCCGGAACCTCTGTAACATGAAACGAATCTGCAGAAGTCACTCCAGTTGTATAATTGAAGTATAATTGTATGTAATTATGCATGATTTACTGTTATTACTATGGTACGTACACGTAACATATGTAACAAGGACACTGTAAAATAAAGTGTTACCGACTTTTGTCATGCTTTTGATTATTATAGATGTCTGTATGTGATAAAGAGTCTATGATATGGCTGAACGAATTTTGGAATTGCAATATTTAGTTGTTCTGCAACATTTTGTAACATGATAAAATACAGGAATTTAAACCAGATGATTTAATGATGATGACTTAATGATGATGACTGAATAATTGTAGAATGATTTTGTTGGGGAGTACAAAATAAAATAAAATTTTAAAATGATGAAAAATGACTTCTTAACTCTAAAGACTTTGGCAAACCAGCCTTTTAGGGCTGAACAATTTGGGAAAAACTACTCTTTATGAGCAGCAGCTCAAAACCTCTTTTTGAAACCTTTTTTCAAACCAAACAGTTTATTATGAGATACCTAGAGTGGTTTAAAGAGCATTGCAGAGGAATTTAACTCAAACAGGCATGATATCGTTTAAAATTAATTGAAAATATCGCATTTACTTATTTACAGCGGGTCTCTCAGCAATCGGTGCTGTTTAGAATAAATTATCTCCCTAAACTCAACAGGGATGATAAGAAACGTGAATCAAGCCAGCGTCCCCCGTGAGCGTAAGTGAATGTCTTTCTTATAAAAGAAAAATACAGCTTTCCGATTCTCTCCGGAAAAAGCCGAGCTCCTGCAGGCGTGCCGTGGGCGGAGCTATAGAGAGTCAACGTATATTCACTTATGTGCTGATTTCCAGCAAAAGACAGAAATCTGATCCAGTTGTACTTACATGAATGGGGTCTTTTATCACTGGGAACGCTCCACGTTTTAATAGCAAACGATCTGCAAATCCAGCGTCGACCTGGGCCTTGTTAATAAAACGTTCGTCACTGAAATGACCAGAACACACAACCGCACTTGCTACACTCCGTTGCTGCCCCGGAAAAACAATCTGCATCCACTGTTCCTGTAACGTTGGGTTCTTTGGGAAGCTGAACACGATAAGCTTTCCCTCACATCCAAAAACACACTTTGAAGAGACATTCTTGAACAAATCCTATGCAGCGCTGCCGATGATTTCCTGTTGAAGCGCGTTGATGTGCGCGGTCTCGCTCTCCTCTGGTCGACGTGTGCGCGGGCGCGCTTTTCCGAGAGAAATGCTCATATAAGGAGTTCCACTCTCATCTACGTCATTAGATCCACGATCGAAAAAAAACAGCCGAAACTTGTACCAACCCGGAAGTAAGATTTTCGGCACAGAAATTCTCCGTTATTCGTCCAAAATATTTTTTTAAAACTTTGGCCATGTTTAGCATGATAATCCATCTCTTTAACACTGTAAACAACTCTGAATACATGAAACACCATTGTACCCCCTTTGGCAAACCAGCCTTTCACAGTAGGACTGAACAATTTGGGAAAAACAACTCAAACTCTTTAGCAACTCAAACCTATTTCAGTAACTATAAAATAAAGTTTAAATAAAACTTAATTAATCAATCAATCGATAAACAATCCAGATCATGTGTCTGGACGCACACAAAAACGAACTAAAGTTAGTCAGCATGAAACAGCATTCACACTTTGTTTCCATAATGTCACGTTTTCCAATGTAAAAGGATACTAAATGAGAAAAAGAAATGTTCTTTCTCATTCTTTGTTGATATGCACTGATTAATTATTCACAATACGACCAGGATTGAGTTTTAAAGTAAAGAGTGTAAATGTAGACTTCTTGCAAACAGTTAGTTTATTATGAGAGTGGTTTAAAACACTGTAAAAATGAATACGCTATATCTACTCAATAAAATTGTGGCAACAGATTACAAGCAATATTATTAATTAAATTTAACAAATTAGAATTGAGTAATAATTAATCAAATTAATTCCTTAAAAGTTAACAATTTAAAATGAGTAAAATTTACAACAAATTTTATAGTGCTGCTATAATTAATAAAGTAAACCTAACTCAGAAATTGGGCTCTATATGAGTTCAGTGATTCAGGTCAAATGATTGTGAAATAATGATTATGTTAAAACACAACCATCACCATCAGATCACCTTTTCTATTTGTTCATCTGGCTGTTATAACTCAGGTACAGCAGCCAAAGAAAATCTAAAGTTAATGATTTAAGGGTCAAGAGCCCAACTAAAACAAACACCGACCACCATAATGGTGCAATTATGGTTTTCTCCTTCAGTGATTCTGCTTGTTAACATCTTCAATGTTGACAATAAAAAATAAAGAGTTCTTAATTCATCTTTGACGTCTGTCTGTTCAGATATTTTTGTTGAAATTTTTTTTTGTGTAAATTTTACTCATTTTAAATGGTTAACTTTTAAGGAATTAATTATTACTCAATTCTAATTTGTTACATTTAATTAATAATATTGCTTGTAATCTGTTGCCACAATTTTATTGAGTAGATATAGCGTATTCATTTTTACAGTGCAGAGCACTTTAACTCAAACAGGCGTGAAATCGTTTAAAATTAATTGAAAATATCGCAGTATATCCATTATTTACAGCAGATCTCTCAGCAATTGGTGCTGTTTAGAATAAATTATCTGCCTAAACTCAACAGGGATGATAAGAAACGTTAATCAAGCCAGCGTCCCCTGTGAGCGTAAGTGAATGTCTTACATTAGGAGGCTGGAGATAAAGAAAAGGCAAGTATTTGATGGAAATCATTCACTTGGCTGACTGTTCACCGAGGACATTTTGATCTGATAGTGAAAATGAGGACATACATTTCCCTTCCAGAAGTTTAGCTTCTACCAACATCTCCTCACAATCGCACATATCCTGCTTTTGTGCACACACGCAAACTTTTGTGCTCAAATGTTCCACTAGTAAACAAGGGTGGAAAATATCCTCATTTCATTAGTACTTCAAACAGCCATGATGATGATGATGATGACGACGGATGAATGGCATGAAGCAGCAATTGCTGTATTATCCTCCTCTTTTACATAATGTATGCTAGCCAACAGAGCACAAAGAATACACCACAAAATATTGTATTTGCAGTTGACGAACTTAAATTATCTTATTTTGGATTAGTTGCATGTTATATTTCGCCCATAAATATATTTTGCTTGAAAATGAAGCCTGTTTGTAAGACCATTAAAGTCACCATGAAATCAAATTGGAATGGAACCATGAAATAGTTTTTTATGGAATTTTGCTGTATTTATTATAAATTATTTATCCATGCACATCATTATATTTTCAATTTATGTGCCTCGTAATCTCAAATTAGAATAACTTCACCACCCTCTTGCAGCGACATATCTTCTCTTCTCTGATTTTGAGGGCGGGGCAACCTGTCACTCACATGAGATCCACCAATAGCAAATCACAACCATCCAATCAGTTCCACAAGCCCCGCCTTACATTTGTTCTTGTTTGAGAAGCTGTTTCACTCTGATATCCGTCACAATAGGGAAAAAAAGACTATCGCAACTTCCCTATAATGTTTCCGTACATTTTTTGTTTGTTTTATTACATAATTTTTATGACAGGCTCATTTGAAAAACTAACCTGACGTCGTCATACTCAGATTCTAGTCAGAATGTGAGTCTGATACTGCTCCATTGGGCTGTGATTATGGAGCATGTTTCAACTGAACCAGGAAGGAAAATGCCTCTGCACTCAATTGGATAGACCTACAACCAATCAGAGCAACGGAGTCAGTGACGCATGTTCTTCATTCATGTTTCCAATCGACAAATGCCTTGATCGTGGTCGATATCTTCTATAACAGACGCGATGGCGGAATCTACACATGATGTTTCATAAACAAAGTTTGGGAAGAGCACGTTCAAATAATCAATCCAGTCAACATGTCATCAAACAATTACCATGTCTACATATCAGCATGAGGAAGCATATATTTATTCACTCATCTAACAACTCATCTAACATTCCTTGACAGTTCACTTTTCAGCATCCATCCACTCACTCTCGGCTTGTTCTTCCACAGCCAGGAATACGGGGGGAGTACTTTGGGTTCGGGCCGAATACCGATCCCGGAGCCCTCACCTCGGACAGCATGTCAAATATGCATTTATTCTATCTGACTTATTTGTAAGTGTGAAATCTCAATTCTCCAGCGGCAGACATCTTTGTTGTAAACGAATTCAACCCAAGCGCTCGTTAGTGACGTGGATGATTACGTTACTGTTGATCATCTGTCCATCATCGTATAAAGCCCGCCCTGACAATTTGATTGGTCGGAACAGCTTTGGTTCGGGCATAATAGCTCCACAACGGATCAAGTCCAGACCGAACTTCCCGACCTAAAAATGTTGTGGGCGGGGCTAAGTTCGGCTGGCATCCAGGCTAGTGAAAAACATCTTGAAGGTCCTAAAAATACACCTTTTTTTTTCTCTAGGCAAAATATTGTTTATTTGTTACTATTCATTTTGGGGTAAAATAATAGATACTTTTTTTAACATTTCTTTTCACTTCCCATAATTCCCTGTATTTGAAGTGAGACGTCATCTTGACATTAGACATGAGAAAAACAAAATAATATAAAATATTAGTTTTAAATCTAATATTATATTAAATAAATTTAGAAAACAAAATTTTACGTTTCTTGCAATTTTATGCTTCAACCACAGATTGCAATACCATAATGCACCTTTAAAAATTATACTGAATGCGCATTTATATCATAAGATGCAGACAAGCTTTCTGAACTTTCATAATGATGTTGACATAAATTGTATTGCTATATTGTATCGGATAATGGATGTTTCGTTCCATTTTGTCTCTGAATGTTCTCTCCACCTTCCCCCATAAAGAGGAAAAATCACTGGTAGTTTATCTTTTCTATAGCTTTACACCTGGGAAATTATCCTATAAATGAAAATGACAAAACAATCCCTGCATTCTTTGTCCTTCTAAAATGAAACACTATTTACAGCATTTCTGCTGACGTGTGTTTCTGAGGTTTCATCCTCCGAGCCGAAACCAGGAGGAAAATATGCTATGAAATATTCAGCGTGTATTGCACATCTCAGCTGGGTTCTGCCAACAACACCTTCACTATTAAAGTTCGACCCACACACACACATCTCAGTGGCGCTGCACCATCACGAGTGTAATTACAGGGGAGCGAGGCGCGTTTCTCTGGGGCGATTCAAGCACACATGCTCACTACAGCCCACGTTCATCTGTGACTCAGTGTAATTCCCAAACACTTTCTCCACTTCTCATGTTCCCCTCGAGTCGATCGAGCACAGACATTCAATTTCACGATGGGGCGATTCTAGGGTTTTTTCAACTGGGGGGCACAAGAGGGGCCACAGTTAATACAGAGGGGCCAATCTTATGTTGTGTTTATATGTAAAACTGTAGATATCCAAATCATTTAAAGTTCAGTAAGCTTTAAAATCAGCAATAAACGGTGATACATTATTATCTTTTAATGGCATTTATTCACTGCTGTAAATAAGAACAGTCAAATTCAATTTGTATTAACTTTTCACTTTTCAGAAGTGAAAAACTGTAATAAATAAATGAATCCAATCTGTGAATAGAGTACAACTCACAAAAATAATAAAACTCAAGATTAGGTTATATAAACTTTACACAAATCCTCACAACCTTATACACGGGCAGAAATAAATAAATAGAACAGCCTTATAAATGCCGAAGTATATTAATCATTCATATAATAAATACACAATTAATGAATATAACTTTATTAAGTAAATACAAGAATAATAACTTGTATCAACATCAACATTAAATTTGCATAGCAGCATTTGCAGTAAAATGCATTGATGAATAGACAAAATTGAAATATGCCAAGGCTAAGCCTTGTGCATATATGACTGTATCATATATCCATACTTTCTGTTAGATAGCTACTTTTTCAAAAGGGTACCTTTAGTTTAACTACTTTGTAAATTGTCTAGTTTGTAAATGATATGAATCTTATAAAAACAGTGTAGAATAGCTTAATTAAGTTAGTCCAGAGTTATTTTAGTATTTTATATATATATATATATATATATATATATATATATATATATATATATATATATATATATACTGTATACATGTATGCTATTATACATTTTAGTAATATTTTATTTACGTTGCTATTTATATTTATGTTTTTTATTTGAGAATGTTTCTGGATGTCATGCCGTTTTGTCACTAACTTCTGTAAAGTCTATCTTCATAGAAAATACATACATTAGGACTTCACACTAAATTTGATTTGATTTTGATTTCACTTTGCTTGTTATAAAATTCAAGAAATTGCCAGATTGTGCCACACAACATTGCAAAACTACAAGATATTTGAGGAAAACACCATCTATTTTATTTCAGACAGCAAGAAAACTCAACATCAAATATCTTCATAATCTCTAGATATTATGAGAAATTATCCATAAGAGACAGTTACATACCATGTCCGGGTTGCAAATTGTGCAAACAGCTAAATTCTCTTTATGAATATGGTCCATTTCGAAGTGTTTAAATCCAAACAAACAATATTCGTAGATTCGCAATAATTTTGTATTGATTTCTTAAAGTTTAATTACAATTCTTATAAAGTCATTATGGAGTCATGCGGTACGACACTGATTTAATTTAGAGTACTCGTTCTCAAGTCAAAGTCAAGTCATTTTCTTCATTAATTAGAATCTAGACTCACCAGTCACCTTTGATATTTACAGCTTTTAAAGTGTGGAACGTGAGATAATACGATTTGCTTCGGCATCTGGCTTGCAATATCACTTGCTTATCGGCCGGAAAAAAAAAAATCACAACACAGGAAACCCCTGATTGTGTTATTGGGCTATTTATTACATTCATTCAGCCACAGAGCATTGTAATGACATCGAACCTGGTCTGTCCTAACACTGAAACACGGTACCAACAACTCAAACTCATTAGCAAAATCTTGCTAATTAAAAAAAGGAATAGCCTATAAATAAGCTCAACTTACCATGTGCTTTTTTTAAAGTTGGAAAACAGAAGCTCGCTATTCTTAGTCTGGTTGTTGAGAAGTATTGCCGAACCGTTAATTATTCAAACTAGTGCAAAATGCCCATGCAAAATCAGTTTTTGTGTGTGTTTTTAGTAATTGTTGGTTTGGTGCCCGTGAAAGAGACTGTGAATGCATTGAATTCAGGGAGCAGGCTAGGTTACTACAAATGATGGCTGTGAATAAACTATAATATTCAGAAGTAAACAGTGTACCGGTAGCTGACTGAGTGTTTATGTGTACCACAACCTTCTAAGTGCTAGTGCAAAATGCCGTGCAAAATCAATTTTTGAGTGTGTTTTTAGTAATTGTTGGTTTGGTGTGTTTGAGTGCTCATTGTTACAATTATACAGCAAAAGTTCAGTGACATTTTTATTTGTGCATGATAGAAAGCACACAGTGAACTCCAAGAAAACACTACGCTTGAGCAAACAGTTTGTGAATAGGCAACTACAAATGATGCCCGTGAAAGAGACTGTGAACACATTGAATAGGATATGTTTAGTTGGTGAATAGCATAGGCTACTATTACACAGCAGCGATAACGTTAAGCGCACCAGAATGAAATATAATATTCAGAAGTAAACAGCATAGCTGACTTACAGATTCAGTTTACATCCACAAATGAATAAGCGCGTCGATTCAGGGAGCAGTGCAAAGTGCCCGTGCAAAATCAGTTTTTGTGAGCTGCTCGCTGAACAAAAAAGTTCAGGAGATATTTCTTAGTGAGGCTGATTTCAACAGTTTCAATATGATAGCATTTTCGAAAAAAAAGTGTCATGAATTTATTGCATTTTTGGGGGAAAATAATCCGTTTTTATAATAAATCTTTGAAAATCCAAATCTGGATTTGAATTTTTTATGATATTATAACCTAAAGATGCTTTGTGAAAGTTTGAAACAGAAAATAGTGGTTTTCATCTTGCCACTTTCTTGGTAAAGAAAACACATTTTTACTCAAATTAATCAAAATGGATTTATCACGTTCTGGAACCAAACTATAATATTCAGAAGTAAACAGTGTAGCTGACTGAGTGTTTATGTCAGAATGTTTATTTTTAAACCACGACCTTCTTGGGGCTTCTTTGACCGATACAACCCTCTAATGTCAGAATGTTTATTTTTAAACCACAACCTTTTAAAAATTATATATTTAACGATATCTTTAGCATTTCTCATCCAAACAACGTCAAACTTGGCACTGCACTTACTCGTGCCCGTGGCAAGACACCTGTCGAATTTGAAATCCATCGGACTAACGGTTCGAGAGATATGTGGTTAACACACACACACACACACACACACAGAGAGAGACAGACAGACAGACAGACACACAGACAGACAGACATTCCTGTAATTTATAGAGAGATGCAAGCCGAAAGATATCATTTGAATTTTTGAGTGACAGACAAGTAGAAGGGTGTGGCACATTGGGGGGCCAATCAGTTTTCAGGAGGGGCCAGTGCCCCCATGCCCCCTCCCCTGTCTGCCACTTCGCATCTGCTTCGCATCTGCACACGAGAAGTTGTACATAAACTTTTGGAATTGTTTTTTTTTTTTTAACAAGAAAACACTATTCAGTCTTTCTACTTCAAAATTTCACGTTTAATTCATTGTGTTACATGACATTTTATTTAATTTTTTCAGTGCACACTAGAATTACAATACAATTCTAAAATGTTTCTCTATTTTAAAAAATAAAATACTTTTGTCATTTTCAGTAGACAATGAGTGGTTTAAAATGTAAAACAGTACTAGTAATAGTAAAACTTCAACTAAAATGAAACTTAAAATTGAAATGAAATTGAAAATGAAAAGTAAATCAAAATATTACTAAAATAATATATTAGTTTAAATGGGTCATGACATGCAAAATCAAATTTGCCTTGATCTTTTGACATATAAGAGGTCTTTGTACCGTTAAAACATCCTGCATGTTTCAGAGCTTAAAAAGTCCTCTTCATTATTTATTCAAGCTTCAAAAACGGCTCGTATTTGATATTGCGGGATCTGTGACATCAAACGGGCAAATATGCATATAACTGCCTCCAGGGCAAGACATTGAACCAAAAGTTATGAATCATCACACCATAACTAGTCGCTTAGCGGCTGATATTTGCCAGCACTGGACGTGAGCATCAAATATTTTCTCACAGTGATAGAAAGCATTCGTTCGAAGATTCAGTCTCTCTAAACTCCTTGTGTTTGGCCTACTCTGCTCTGATTGGTCAGATGACCCAGTCTGTTGTGATTGGTCTACTCTGTTCTGATTGGTCAGATGGCCCAGTCTGTTGTGATTGATCTACTCTGCTCTGATTGGTCAGATGGCCCAGTCTGTTGAAATTGGTCTCTGCTCTGATTGGTCAGATGGCCCAGTCTGTTGTGATTGGTCTACTCTGCTCTGATTGGTCAGATGACCCAGTCTGTTGTGATTGATCTACTCTGCTCTGATTGGACAGATGACCCAGTCTGTTGTGATTGGTCTACTCTGCTCTGATTGGTCAGACGTTCCAGTCTGTTGTGATTGGTCTACTCTGCTCTGATTGGTCAGATGACCCAGTCTGTTGTGATTGGTTTCTGTTCTGATTGGACAGATGACCCAGTCTGTTGTGATTGATCTACTCTGCTCTGATTGGACAGATGACCCAGTCTGTTGTGATTGGTCTCTGCTCTGATTGGTCAGATGACCCAGTCTGTTGTGATTGGTCTCTGCTCTGATTGGTCAGATGACCCAGTCTGTTGTGACTGGTCTCTGCTCTGATTGGTCAGATGACCCAGTCTGTTGTGATTGGTTTCTGTTCTGATTGGACAGATGACCCAGTCTGTTGTGACTAGTCTACCGCTTGAAGCACGTGTCGGAAATCAAATGGCCATTACCATTACTGAAGTTCAGCTCTGGATCTTCCTCAGCCCTTGATACACAGTGATACGAACAGTAACGATGGCGTCGATTTTACCATATGAATCGCATCCTTTGGAAGAGCAGCAAAGTGGATTTGCTTTTGCTGAGCAGAAAACAGCGTCTTCTTGTGTCGACAACACAAACCAAACTCTTCCAGTCTCAGCTACAAGTGTTTGAGGGCAGGGCTAAGTACATTACATTCACAAACAGCTAAATTACACACTCCATTAAAGGTAAAATCCAAAAAAGCATAATAGGGGCACCTTAACTTAGCAAACACAGCTAATAATGCAAATCATCTCTCAAATGGTAAAATATACAGAAAAAATGAAAAAGACGGTTAAACACCAGTGAAAAATCTTGTTTGACTAGAGTAAATTGCTCCTCAGTTTCAGGACTATACCAGCCAGAAAGCCTCTTCTGAGACGAATCACAAAGCACAACAAATGAACACATTTCATTCTGTGGCTTCTCAAGTGCCAAAGGAACTTTAAACTACAGCCATCAGGGCAATAGCCTTATGTATAAGCAAGTTTATAACACACACACACACACACACACACACACACACACACACACACACACACACACACACAACCTGACTATCCTACAAAACATGGCAGGAGACTGTCGTAAATCGCCCATGTGCGACAATTGCTCAATGTTAGTATCAATATCATGCAAATGCACAGGAATTCAGCATATTTAAATGTTCAAATCAGACTGTTATTGTTTGGATAAAACATTCTGTAAAATGTTTATGGGGTGCCAAGACTAATTTTGTGGTCTGAATGAATTACATGACACAAAATGCATGCAGTGGATCATGACAAAATGCGGTTACACTTTCATGAACTTCATACATGTCATGTGACTGATTCAGTAAACCAAATTAGGTTATGTACTATCACACTGACTGTGTTTCTGCTGCGTAACAAAACAAACAGACACACTGATTTGTGGGTTAAAATAGTGTTCTGTTGAGAATTAATACACATCAAATTTACAGAACAGCAAGTTTTTGGTAACACTTTACAATAAGGTTCATTAGTTAACATTAATTAACATGAACTAACAATGAGCAAAACATACTTGTTAGTAAAAAAAACAAAAACTAATGCATTAACTAATGTTAACCACCTTTGATTTTAATAACGTTTTAGTAAATGTTGAAATTAATATTAACTAAGATTAATAAATGCTGAAGAAGTATTGTTCATTTATAGTTTATGTTAACTAAGGTAGTTAACCAATGTTAACTAACAAACCTTACTGTAAAGTGTTACCAAGTTTTTGTGTCATTGTGAGCTGTGAGTATTTTACAGTATTTTATCTCATAAAGCTTCTGCTATACGTAGCACCTTACGTGTGCAGTGTGAATGCCACAAACTGTTAATAAGTGTGCCGAAATAAATACACACCGCTTACGCACAATGGGTCTCATTCATGAAACATTCGTAAATATACGAGTAAATATGTGAGTGATTTGCGCGTAAAGAGACATTCCCGAAAATTCTTCTCCTGATTCACAAATACTTCGTAAACGTCAGATTTGATAGTGAAATGTGTGTGTGGGTTAATGAATTCCAATCACTCGTAAATGGGACGCGCGTGCACGCTCATTCTCAATTACCATAAATCCCGCCAATTAAAACCGACTGACAGCTATATATGGGCATCATATTATGACACGAAACGAAGGATTTCAACATGTCTTCTCAAAAGCGAATGCTATTGTATTATTACATGTATAATTTTGGAAAAAAAAAAAAAAAAAAAAGCGAATGAAGAAGAGAAATTTCTCAGATGCAGAAATTGAAGTTTTATTATCAGAAGTTCATTCAAAACGCCACATTTTATTTTCAAGCGTACATAGTGGCGTATCAGGTCCTAAAAAAAAAGGATTTTTTTAGGTAATAGGCTACATGCTTTAGGTAAAAATGCTTGGCAGCATATTACAGATGCAGTTAATGGAGTTTCATCTTTTAATCGAACAGTCCCAGAAGTGAAAAGAAAATGGTTCGACATGAAGCTTGACTGCAACACTTGTAACTTGCGGACTTGTAAAAAAAAACAAAAAAAAAAAAACAGCTTGAATATAAAAAAATAAAAAAAACTTGTGGACTTGTGTTCCTTTTGCAGATGCTATTACTGGCTCTCGTAATACAAGTAAAAAGAAAAACCGTATGTAATTACTATATATAATACTTTTTCAAAATGCTGTGTAAATATGTACCCGATTACGTTGAATTAAAATGCAGTTTATTAATGAGCAAAACGTTCGGATGTTAAACGTACTATTTACGCGTGGCTGGGAGCAGGTGTAGATTTCTTTCGTACCAACTAACATTTGGGAAATACGAACATTTTAATGAATCCGAAAATTTACGCCAGAACCACTTTACACACGATTTACACAAAAATTCGTTCTGCTCGTGTTTCATGAATGAGACCCAATGTGTGAAATGGCCTCAACGTGAGAAAATAGTAAAAATAGAAAGACATCTAAAGGTTACTTTCAGAGACAAAGTCAATGCAATGAGTTGTGCATTTCTGTTGGGAATATTTCACCCCTTATGTAATGCTGGAAGCAAGGTATAAGCAACAATGGTCAGATCTGCATTAACTAGAACTCGGCATTCGACTGGATTGACTTTATTTCCTGCAGAGAGTAAAGGATGACATCTTTCACACTAGTCACAGTGATTTCCTTTTCCTGTCTTAATGGACGATAGGAAAATAATTGCAGAGAAACTTTTTCAGATTGCCCATTAGTGCAGAACTAACAACTTCAAACTACAATCAAACAAGTTTCCATTTCAATTAAAACTCATTTGGTTATCTTACCCCATTATCTTAAGCTTCTGTTCTTGAAAACTTACTTTAAGCCAATTAATTGAATTTCAAATAAATATTTGTAGCCAAGTATACATAATGTTTAATGCAATATATTCACTAATAAAGCAGTATTTAAAATGGTAAAAGACTTGAACATGAACAAATTTGAGTAATGACAAACGAATCACTGATTCATGAATCTTCAGTGTTCTGATTCACTGAAATGGACAGTTCAAACTGATTCATGGGAATGAATCAAACTTAGCAACTCTAACACCATTTTTTTTGTCCTCAAGTTTAAAGATGGCATTAAAACATCTGACAATTTGAGTTTGAACGTCAAAATTAATGACCAAAAAAGCCACTAAAATCATTGTGATATTCACCACGCCAGCAAAATCATTATGAATATACTGTGAATTTTTTTGCCATCTGTCTCTCCTGATTCAATATTTTCTCGATTTAAAGAGTAGATTTGGTGAGACTTACAGTTAATCATAATGATAAAATTAGGAAAATGTTTTAATATTTAATGTGCATTCAATGATTGTAAACATCAATAAAACTTCAGATTTATTTTTTAAGAATGATCTTGAGTTTAGTTATTAACAGTATAAAGAAAACCATTTTCAGTTTTGTCAATAATTTGTAATGTATGAGTCTTAAGCAGACAGCATGTGGACAACCACACATTATTTCCATCGTGGAAAATCTCATCTGCTCTCTCACCTGCTCACACACAGTCAGATGCTCATTTCTCAAAACATTTGAAGTGACAGAAACAACATGTGAACATGAACCCACATGACAGATTGATGGATGGATGGATGGATGGATGTCACACACTCAGATCTGTTCAAACACACACAGGTGTCAATGCACACAACTTCTGCAATACTGCTGAAATACAGAAAGCTTTGCATGGTTTGTGCACCATTCACGTTTCACATTCAGTTAAAAGTAATGCATTACAATATTACGTAAGAAAAAATGCATGAGAAGAAAGTTCAACACTCTTACTTCAGCAATGTGCTGGTTATCTAAAGTAATTTTTGCTCATTCGTATGGATGAATTGGAACATAAGTTCAGCAGCAAAGACATTGGTTAATAAAGTGAGATTAAATACATAAAGTATATTTGTGTTATTTTACATATTTAATTATTGCAGGTTCGCGTATTTGAGTTTAAATTTGTTGTAATGTTGTAACTTATAATGTTACCCTCAACACTAGTTTTGATTACATTGCTTTAACAGTATAAAATATGTTTAGTAGTCAAAATGAATGACAATTATGTTTTAATAATACTAATTGTATTAATTTTGTACTATTGGAAATCTCAACTGCTTGATTGCTTGTATCATTGCAAAATGTAAACTATATAATCACTCAGTTCTAATCTTCTAAATGCAACTATAAATGCATGAATGTATTAAAATATTATTAACATAAACATTATGATTTTCTGTAAAGCTGCTTTGAGACAATGTGTATTGTAAAAAAACAAACAAAACAAAACAAAACATGCTTTACAAATAAATTTGACTTGATTTAACTTAACACTCCCGAGTAGTTACTTTCTAGACAACTATAGCTCTACTTCAATGGTCAAAGACTGAATTCTCCAAAAACTCTCTGTCAACAATATGTTTCAATAACATTTAAAAAACAGACAGCAATTGTATCATGAAAATCCTTTCCTTTTGCAGTATGAAACATTTAACATCAAAATTCTGAAATTTAGGCTCACTGCATCTCACAGAATTCCTTCACATCACACCTTAAATACGTTACGCATCTAATAATTTTGCCATGAGACTTAACGCAGGTGCAAAACAAACGGTTTTGGAATATTTCACATATTCATTTCATGTAATTGCATCGGACAGTGTTATTTCTATAATCTTACTGTGAAAATGGGCAAAGATACTTAGCATGGAAAATAGTGCTGTTGTAAAAAAAAGTGCTGTTTAATTTGCATGTCTGATGAGGCATTTCCATACAGAATTTGAATATTTCAACAGTGCAAAACTGCTAAACAAGACAAAACTGTTAAATCAAACCTGTCGGCAGCATTTGAAACAAACTATAATCTTTGTAGACCTTCAACATACACGGCAGGTGTCAAACTAGAATCTGCTAAACTAAAACTAAACCTACTAAACTAAAAGAGTTCAAAAGATCTAGGTAAAATATGTGGGAGAACTTTAGGACATGCAGCATTCTCTCCTCCTATTTTATCGCCGTCGCTCTCAGCATCAACCTGGATCTTGGTCTTCCACCAAAACGGCTATATACTGTGGCTGAGCATGAAGGAGATCCACTTAAATCGTTTTCAAAGCAGCACTAGCTGCACATTTTCTTCTGCACCTCCTACATTTTTCTCATACCACATTTTTTTTTTATGTATTGAATGTGGATTTGGTGTGGTCTTTCTTGGACTGGTGTTGTTGATCATCGTCCTCTGTTTCAGAGCTGCATCTGTGTGGGGTGTTACATTTGGCATTCTCCATCCTGTGACCTTCCTGAAGCTCAAACCCAAGAAATGTAGGATTGCAATATCCATCATTGGATGGATTCTGATCATCTGTTTATGCATATTAGTGTCGGTGAACGTCATTGTACTTTACAATCTACTTTTGACAGGATTTCTTATTTTTTTCAGCATTGAACTCTTCACTTGTTTGATGTGGTGATTACATTTTCAAAACACTGCTTCATGAAGTTTTGAAACCTTTACGAATCTTTTGTTTCCGAATCAGTGGTTCGGAGAGTGTATCAAACTGCCAGAGTCACGTGATTTCAGTAAACGAGGCTTCATTACGTCATAACTGTTTCAAAACATTTCGAAACACTTCGAAATTTCAATGATTCGCCGCTGGGGGCAATTATCTCTGTCAACCCATGGATCATGAGGAGTCACTGAGAACCAATGAACAAGTGTCTGTTTACCTGATCTCTGATCAGTTTTATACATTTGTAGACATTTAATTAGACATTAGTATAATTAAAATGAATAATGGTAGTTAATAGTCTCTTATTGGTCTGTTTAGCTGAGCCAATCATATAACAAACAAAACAAAACGTGACAATTAATAAAATAACCTATATACACTTGATAATCTTGAAAATCTTCTCGACACAATACGGCACATTTGCTTCAACTGTTTCAGTTTCACGAAACCTCGATTTGCCCATCACTAGCTTGATGATCCTGACAAAGTGTAATATTTATTAACTTCCAATGTGAACAGAAACAAAATAATGAACTGACTGGACTTGGACTTGGACTTGGACTTGGACTTGGACTTGGACTTGGACTTGGAGTAACAGGGACAATACTAGACCAGGTAACATGGAAAACATGAGGGCTTAAATACACAAGGATTACTGACTAAACAAGACACACCTGTGAACATAATCAAGCCAATTGACAGGATCACATGACAAAGGGGAGCACATGACAAAATCAGGAACATGACAATGGGAAAACTTAAAAATAAAGGACATAAAAACAATTTTGACTGTTTTGTCAAACAAAACTCAAAACTAGACATGACAGAAGTATGGGTCATATTGTAGATTCGGACATTATGTGAACTCTGATGTTGTTTACACAGTATACATTTCAAAATACATTTCATTTGCATGCCTGATATGGAATTTTTGGCCTTGAAATGAGAATTTGAATGGTACTTCAATGCAAAGCTGTTCAATGTCAAAGACACCTCATTTAGTCGAAAGGAGATCTTTACAGCTCACATTCAACACGTTCGGCAGTCATACTAGCAGTTATAGAGAACGTGCTTGTTAAATTCAACATCAGCTTGTTGTGAGTACACATTTTCTATACAAAAATTGCATTATCTTTTTTAAACTTGCTTTGAAACTTTTTTTCTTTATTTAACTAATTCATATTTTGTCCTTCAACATAGTTATTTTTCTTTTTTTAACAGATAAAAGAAAAACTAAACAAAAATGGACATGTTGGAGATGACAAACATCTCGCTTTTCCCTGCAAACTCCACCATTTTTAATGTTTTACACTCCTACTTTATCACAACTGCATTTGGCCTCAACCTGGTTCTCGCTTTTCCAACAAACTGTTACATCCTGTGGCTGAGCGTGAAGGAGATGATTCAAGGACAGTCCACTAAAATCTTCATGTTCAACGAGGCACTCGCTGGAATCATCTTCTGTTTTGGTCTTTTTTTTGTTATACCACAATATTTCTTTGACTGCATTGATTGTAAGTTCCCAGCGGTCTTTTTTGGAATGGTGCTGTTGGTCGGTCGTCCTTTGTTTTTGAGCTTCATCTGTGTGGAGCGTTACATAGGCGTTCTCCATCCTCTGCTCTTCCTGAAGCTCAAACCCATGAAATACAGGATCGCCATATCCGCTGTCGGATGGATTATTATTATTACCTCGTGTGTAATCTGTACGACGGGTGTGATTAAACTTTACAACTTATTTCTCCCACAATTACTCTTATTTTTCTTTGTACAACTGTACAGCTGCTTAATGGTCCTGAAGGCTCTGCTGCGTCCTGGACCTGGTGATGGCGGCAAAAAGAGGAATGGAGGAAACCTGGACAAAATCAAGGCTTTTCAGATCATTCTGGTCCTGCTCGTCTCTTCATCACTAACATATGGTCCTATCTTTGTTTCTCTTGTTCTTTATCATATTTTAGATTTAGAGAAGTTTCTCATATCCTGGTCCATTTCCTTGGCTTTTGGGATTATGTTAGGGATTATGTATCCTGTCCTCCATCTCAAAAGAATTGGAAAACTGCCCTTTTGTTAACATTGAAAAAAGAGTTTTATTGAAACTTCTTGTCCAGCAGAGGACAAAACCATACTTTTACCCTTTCCTTCATTAATATAAACTCATTCAACAAAACAACCTAGGGTTAAAATGCTTCTGATTATTTTAAATCTCTTTATATAAAAAATACACATTAAATCCAATCAAATGTGCACTTGGTCTCGTCATTGTGTCCTGTCTGGAGTAGTTGTGAATCTGAAAGATCTGCTGCTCTAATTTGAATTGCAAAAGTGACTAGAAATTGGCCCATTTTGAAAACCACTGTAGTGTAGCTAAAACATTGGGCAGTAAACATGAGCCGTATACAAATCTTAGGACATTTTTTGGGTCTTACTGTAGTCCTTTGAAATTGTTTAAAGGGGTCCTATTATGCCCTTTTACAATGTCTTGATTTTGTTTTTGTGGTGTACTAGAATTTGTTTTCATGCTTGATTATTAAAAAAATAAATCAATACAATCCACATATTTTACATTATTACAGCACCTCTCTACCCAGTCTAGTTAGAAAACGCTGTTTAGTTCTGGTTTCGATAAAGCCCCTTCTTCCGAAATACGAAATGTGCTGTGATTGGCAACACTTAACACATGTTCGGGAAATGTCACAATCCATACCATTTTCCTAAGGGGTGGTGAACAGTCTTACAAAAGCGAGAGCTTACAAAAGCTACAAATAATAAGACATACTTACAAGTTGTGATCCACCTACACTGAAAAAAATTATTCGTTGAATTTAATAATTTTTTTTATCATAAGTGGTTGCACACAATTGATTTTACCTACATTTAAACAAATGCATTAAGTTGAACTAAAATTGATTAAGTTCAACTTAATGCATTTGTTTAAATGTAGGTAAAATCAATTGTGTGCAACCACTTATGATAAAAAAAATTATTAAATTCAACGAATAATTTTTTTCAGTACGGCAGATTTTCCTGACTAGGTGGGAACTGCTCTATTTCAGGAGATGCTTTTTTTCAGCCTTAGGAAGGTCAAACAAATTTGTTTTGGTAACAGGAAGGAAAAACAGCGTCTCTTCAACATAGCGACAACACTGTCTTCTGTAATGCAGCTCAACCAGACCTCATCCCATTTTTTGCATATTCCGTGGGCGGAGATTATTTAAATGAGAAACATTGTGACTTCATAAGATCCTAAGAAAACAAGTTTCTAGACGGCAAAGGAGCCATACTTTGTAGTTCTTGGAAAGTGAATTCTGTTAAATAAAACATCTCTCTTTGGAGTGAACTTTGAGCTTTGTGATTTTGCAGATCTTTTTTATGCTCAAACAGCAACATTACACACTAACTAAAGTTGAAAAAGTGAAAACGCACAATAGGACCCCTTTAAACAAGATAAATGATGTATGCTTAAAGGGTTAGTTCACCCAAAAATGAAAATATTATTTACTCACCCTCAAGTCATCCTTGGTGTACAGTATATGACATTCTTCTTTCAGACGAATACAATCGGAGTTACATTAAAAAATGTCCTTGCTCTTCCAAGCTTTATAATGCTTCTGGCCGTCTGCCGGAAGCTAGTTATTTTAGTCGATAAAGTTAAATATGAATATTTTTCTTACACAATCACTTCACTTTACTTCAGAAGGCCTTTATTAACCCCCGCACAAAAGGGTTAGATTAAAATATTTAATTGACAGGCCTAATATATATATATATATATATATATATATATATATACAGTATATACAGTATACACAGTAATGTGAAAAAGAAAGGACACCCTATTGAATTCTGTGGTTTTATGTATCAGGGCATAATATAAAATCATCTGGTCCTTGAAAGATCCTAAAATGAGGTAAATACAACCTTAGTTGAACAACAACACATGACATATCACACCGTGTCATTATTTATTTAACAAAAATTAGGGCAAAATGGAAAAGCCATGGGTAACAATCTAAATACACCCTTACTGCTTCCATGGGATCTAAGAGGGTAAGTAGCAGTCAGGCGCTGCTAATCAAATGTCTTTGATTAATTGATCCTCAGCAAGTGGGTGCTGGTCTGGAGCATTCAGGTGTGTGTTAACACAAGGCCAAGGAGGAAAGACATCAGCAGTGATCTTAGAGAAGCAATTGTTGCTGCCATCAATCTGAGAAGGGTTATACAGTCATGTCCAAACCATCTGAAGTCCATATTCTACAGTAATGAAGATTATTCACAAGTGGAAAACATTTAAAACAGTTGCCAATCGTCCCAGGAGTGGACATCCCAGCAAATTCACTCCAAGGTCAGAGTGTGCAATGTTCAGAGGAATCACAAAACTCCCAAGAGCTACACCTCAGACTCTACAGGCCTCAGTTAACATGTTAAGTGTTAATGTTCATGGCAGTACAATTATAAAAAGACTGGACAAGTATGGCATGTTTGGAAGGGTTGCCAGGAGAAAGCTTCTTCTCTTTAAAAAGAAAATGGCAGCATGGCCTAGAATTGCAAAGTTGCATCTGAACAAACCTCAAGACTTCTGGAACAATATCCTTTGGACAGAAGAGACCAAAGTGGAGATGTTTGGCCATAACGCACAGTGCTGAGTTAGCCAAAAACTAAACACAGCATATCAGCACAAACACCTCATACCAACTGTCCATTACGCTGATGGAGTCACTGGGTCGACCATGAACTGAAAGCTTGGCTGATATTGGGTCATGCAACAGGACAATGATCCGAAGCACACCAGCAAATATACAGGTGCTGGTCATAAAATTAGAATATCATCAAAAAGTTGATTTATTTCAAGAATTCAACTTAACAGGTGAAACTAATATATTATATGGACTCATTACATGCAAAGTGAGAGATTTCAAGCCTTTATTTGTTATAATTTTGATGATTATGGCTTACAGCTTATGAAACCCACGAAATCAAAATCCCAGAAAATTAGAATATTACATTAAATCACACAGTAATTACACAGTGATACCATGGTCATTGAACCAGGTTTTGGTTATTTTGGCAGTGTGGGCTGGTGCAAATCCTGCTGGATAATGAAGTCAGCATCTCCATAAAGCTTGTCTGCTGAAGGAAGCATGAAGTGCTCTGGAAATGTCCTGGTAGACGGCTGCGTTGAGTGGACAGCACAGTGGACCAACACCAGCCGATGACATGGCTCCCCAAACCAACACAGACTGTGGAAACTTCACAATGGACTTCAAGCATCTTGGATTGTGTGCCTCTCCATTCTTCCTCCAGACTCTGGGACCTTGGTTTCCAAATGAGATGCAAAATTTGCTCTCATCAGAAAAGAGGACTTTGGTCCACTGTGCTTTATTAAATCCAGAGTCAACGCAGCCGTCTACCAGGACATTTCCAGAGCACTTCATGCTTCCTTCATTCTCCAGCAGGATTTGCACCTACCCACACTGCCAAAAGAACCAAAACCTGGTTCAATGACCATGGTATCACTGTGTAATTACTGTGTGATTTCATGTAATATTCTAATTTTCTGGGATTTTGATTTTGTGGGTTTCATAAGCTGTAAGCCATAATCATCAAAATTATAACAAATAAAGGCTTGAAATATCTCACTTTGCATGTAATGAGTCTATATAATATATTAGTTTCACCTGTTAAGTTGAATTCTTGAAATAAATCAACTTTTTGATGATATTCTAATTTTATGACCAGCACCTGTATAACAGAAAGGCTGGAAAAGAAGGTGTTGCACTGGCCCAGTCAAAGTCCAGACCTCAACCCGACTAAAATGTTGCGGCAGGAACTTCAGAGAGCTGTGGCATAAACAAATGCCCCCAAACCTCAATGAACTGAAGCAACATTGTAAAGAAGAGCTGGCCAAAATTTCTTCCAGAATGATGCGAGAGTGATACTGTTAAACAGAAAATGATTATTTCAACTTATTTCTGCAAAAAGTGGCTCTACAAGCAACTGAATCATAGGGTGGTGTACTTAGTTTGTCACCCATGCCTTTTCCATTTTGGCTTTATTTTTGTTAAATAAATAATGACACTGTAATATGTCATTTGTTATTGTTCATCTGAGTTTGAACAGTCTGATGTTATTTATACAGTATACATTTCAAAAAAAAATTCATTTGCATGCCTGATATGGAATTTTTGGCCTTGAAAAATGAGAATTTGAATGTTTAATCCATGCAAAGCTGTTCAATATGTCAAAGACACCTCATTTAGTCGAAAGGAGATCTTTACAGCTCACATTCAACACGTTCGGCAGTCATACTAGCAGTTATAGAGACCGTGCTTGTTCGGGAACGACTGAAAATAAATTCAACATCAGCTTGTTGTGAGTACACATTTTGTATACAAAAATTGTATTACCTTTTTTAAACTTGCTTTGAAACTTTTTTTCTTTACTTAACTAATTCATATTTTGTCCTTCAACATAGTTATTTTTCTTTTTTTAACAGATAAAAGAAAAACTAAACAAAAATGGATCTGTTGGAGATGACAAACTACTCAACATGTAGGACATCGCTTTTCCCTGTGAACTCCACCATTTTCAATGTTGTAAACTCCTACTTTATCACAACTGCATTTGGCCTCAACCTGATTTTTTCTTTTCCAACAAACTGTTACATCCTGTGGCTGAGCGTGAAGGAGATGATTCAAGGACAGTCCACTAAAATCTTCATGTTCAACGCGGCACTCGTTGAAATCACCTTCTGTTTTTCTCTTTTTTTTGCTATACCAGAATATTTCTTTGACTGCATTGATTGTAGGTTAGCAGTGGACTTTTTAGGAATGGTGCTGTTGGTCGGTCGTCCTTTGTTTTTGAGCTGCATCTGTGTGGAGCGTTACATAGGCGTTCTCCATCCTCTGCTCTTCCTGAAGCTCAAACCCATGAAATACAGGATCGCCATATCCGCTGTCGGATGGATTATTATTATTAGCTCATGTGTAATCTCTACAACGGGCGTGATTAAACTTTATAACTTACTTCTACTACAATTACTCTTATTTTTCTTTGTAAAACTGTACAGCTGCTTAATGGTCCTGAAGGCTCTGCTGCGTCCTGGGCCTGGTGATGGCGGCAAAAAGAGGAATGGAGGAAACCTGGACAAAATCAAGGCTTTTCAGAACATTCTGGTCCTGCTCGTCTCTTCATTACTAGCATATGGTCCTATCTTTGTTTCTCTTGTTCTTTATCATATTTTAGATTTAGAGAAGTTTCTCTTATCCTGGTCCATTTCCTTGGCTTTTGGGATTATGTTAGGGATTATGTATTCTGTCCTCCATCTCAAAAAAATTGGAAAACTGCCCTTTTGTTAACATTGAAATAAGAGTTTTATTGAAAATTCTTGTCCAGCAGAGGACAAAACCATACTTTTACCCTTTCCTTCATTAATATAAACTCATTCAACAAAATAACCTAGGGTTAATATGCTTCTGAGTATTTTAAACCTCTTTATTTAAAAAATACACATTAAATCCAATCAAATGTGCACTTGGTCTCATCATTGTTGCCTGTCTGGTGTAGTTGTGTATCGGAGAAATCTGCTGCTCTAATTTGAATTGCAAAAGTGACTAGAAATTGGCCCTTTTTGAATACCACTGTTGTGTAGCTAAAACACTGGGCAGTAAACATCAAGCATAGCGTAAGTTCTGGCAGGTTACGTTAGCACTGAGACAATCATTTACAGTGAAAAGTTAAATCTGAATAATTTAGACCAATCACACCTTACCAATTACAGACAATGTCTAAACCGATAATCTCTGCCTCTCTCTTGTCAGAAACCATGTTTTATGTCATTTACCGTTCTGCCACTAATTCTTTTTGCTTGCTATATGATAAACCTTACTATTATTATTGCTCATACTTGGGATTTGAATACATGACCCAAGTGCCTTCCACGTCACAATGAAGATGCTAAAGGTACCCCTAGGTGTCATGGTATCAACAAACAGGGAACTCCATTGATTTCAATGAGAAATCTTTGACGTCATACACAGTTGGTCATGGGAATGTTACCGTCATGATGAAATTATATATTAAGTTATAATTTTTCCATTAAGAAATGTTGGGTTGGGTTCAATTTCAATTTTATCAGCCAGCATAATTTTATTTACATTTATTGTATTTACGCTATCTAGACACGTTTGGACACGTAACCCAACCCCACATCTAAACTGACCCATGTGTATTATATAATATAAAACACAGGATATAACAGGCAGGATATGATGACAGACACAATTTTCATTCATTCATTCTTTATTTAACCAGGTTAAAAAACTCCTTTACAAGAGTGACCTGGCCAAGAAATGTATTCAAAAAGAACAAATATTCCAAGTGTTCAGAGTCCAAACATTTGATTTGTGTGAAGAACAGACTTAAAACAGATCACCGTCTCCATCCGCCGTTTTCCCACTATGCACACATTTAAAAATTGCCGCCCGAAGAAGTAATCCCAATTACGTCGTAATGTCGACGTTACATCTCCCGTTCCCTCCTTCAGGGAACGAGGGTTACAAAAGTAGTGTCTCAAAAGTAAATAAATATGCAAATGCAATGAATTAGATGTGTCTTGATCTGATGCATAAGGCAAACAAATGAAATCAACGGAGTTCCCTGTTCTTCGATACTGTGATGCATAGTAAAATCTATAAAGACATTTAAAAAAATAAACTAACAAAAAATAGAAAACAACATTTAAAATTCACTTTAGCAAAACACATCTGAATTCAAGAGATGTCAAAAAAGTTTACACTATATTTTCCACTTTATGAATTTAACATGACCAAAGGGAATCTAAGGTGAAAATAAGTTATTCTAAACCTGACAAATGTGATAAATTGTGATAAATAGTTTTTTTCATTTGCATACGTATTGTTTCCCAAGCTTGATAACAAAATTTGAATGCTGCATCAATGCAAAACTGCTCAAATGATCCAAGTCATGAATCATAACTATAAAGTATTTTAGCAGCATATGAAACTAATCATATTCAGTGGACCATTAACCCGTTCAGAGCCAAACTAGCAGTTAGTTACTGTGATTTCGAGTCTTCAGTGGACAACCTAAACACTGAGGAACGACTGAAATCAAGTTGGTGAGGAAACACTCTTAATTTACTTTAAAACTAGAAAATTTGTTTGTAATAGTCACTCTTAGAGTCCTAATAGATCTTTATTCCTTACACCTTCTTCCAAGGGTTTCAAAAACACTATGACCATGTCAGAGGTGACAAATGCTTCGATGTGCTTGCCGTTAATGTACGTAGTAAACTCCAGTGAATGCCACGTTTTACCCTCCCATGTCGTCGCCGTCTCTCTCGCCATCAACCTGTTTCTTGGTTTTCCAGCAAACTGTTACATACTATGGCTGAGCTTGAAGGAGATGATTAAAGGACAGTCCACTAAAATCTTCATCTTCAACACGGCACTTGTTGAGGTCATCTTCTGCGTCTCCTACGTTTTTCTCATACGGCGTTTTTTCTTTGGCTGTAGTGACTGTGAGTTTGGCTTGCTCTTTCTTGGACTGGTTCTTTGGGTTGGTCGTCCTCTGTTTCAGAGCTGCATCTGTGTGGAGCGTTACATAGGTGTTCTCCATCCCGTGACCTTCCTGAAGTTCAAACCCATGAAATATAGGATCGCCTGTTCGGCCATCGGGTGGAATATAATATACGGCCCTAACATCATCTCTCTTGTGCTTTATTATTTCATAGATCATGAGAAGTTTCTTCTGTCCTGGTCCATTTCCTTGAGTTTGTCGGTCATGTTAGGGTTTGTGTATCCTTTCGTCTATCTTAAAAGTGTTGGGAAGCTGCCGTTTTGTTAACATTTTTCAAAAATGGCTTGATGAAACTTCTATAGCACTTAGGGGAAAACACTTTGAACATTTAGCATTTGCTGTCAACAGCTGTCAAGCTTGGCAAAACAATGTAAGGGAACTTATAATGAACTTTAGGTTGTTACCTAAAATATATACGTGCATGAAAAAGAAAACTATTTTGAAGTCCTGCTCACAAAAGCGGTCGTGATATAGCTTAGAGATTTCACAGAGCTGTTGTGACTTTGCCTTTATACTTTGCATTGCAAAGGTGACTCTGCCACTATTGTGTAGTTAAACAGAGCACTAAAATCCCATCTGTCCCCTACAGCTCTGACTTACCCTTTACTTCAAAATCTACCCTGGAGATGTCTGCATAAAAACAGAGGTTACCCAAAAACGCCAAATGCATATTCATCTTCCTGCTTTAATGAATAAATACATAAAATATCTACTAAATTATTAGGATCTGCATCTTATCTATATAATATTTTGTACTTTGTATCATAGAACTTTGTATCATAGTACTTCTCATGCTCTCACTATAGGATGAATAGCTTTTGGTTCCTCATTTGTAAATCATTTTATATTAAAGTATCTGCTAAATTAATAAACATAAATTTAAGAATGCAGCTATCAAACAAGCTAATGCAATTCATACAATGCTGTAATTTGAAATCTCTCACCACATTTGCATTCTAGTCTCTCCTATATCCTGCTTCCTTCAAACACATGAGATAACCAAGGCTTTAGGCATTTTACCATTACAAATTTTTTTAACATGTTCCTTTATGCTGTTCGTCTACTTAACACATTATTATTCTCTCAGACAGATTTAAAGTACAAAGACATTCTAATGTCCAGTGTATCTGAGTGTATAATGATATAATTTTGGTAAAACTTTATAATAATGTTCAGTTGTAAGTCATTTATAAGTGGATAGTTAATGATGAACTAATCATTTATGAATTAATTATGAGTTTTGTAAATGATTAGTTCATCATTAACTAACCACTTATTAATGACTTACAACTGAACATTATTATAAAGCGTTACCATAATTTCTAAATAAGGAGTCAGTGATTATTCCATTCGAAAGTTCATCATCGAAAGCACTTCATTTTCAAGTCATCTATCAGAGCCATCATAGTCTTTCTGTATCTCTTCTCCTTTTGCCTGCTAGATTAGTATCCGTCACCTAAACGCACAAAATATGCAACATAAAAGACATTTATTTTAGCCTGGACCAAGGAAGAGGAATCAAATGTGATGCAAAATGTAGTGACCTGTGAATTGTCAATAATCAGCATTTTTCTTGCTTCGTTTGCCATCTTGGATCTGCATCAGGAGTGTGTCTATAATGCCTTAAAATGCTGCCTTAATAAAGTCTTCTGCTGAACACAAAAGAAGATATTTTGAACAATATGGGTAATCAAACAGTTGTGAACCCAATTGACTTCCATAGTATATGAATAAAATAACTATGGAAGTCAATGGCTTACTGTTTGGTTACAAACATTCATGTCCCACATAACACATAACAAAGCAATTACGGTAATACAGGTTTTGAACAACTTGAGAGTTTTGGGGTGAACTATCCCTTTAATTCCTCATATAAAACATGCTGTATATGGTGTGAAATATTTAGCACATGTAGACTGCTACTTTCATGGGTTTTGTCTTAAAACCTGATAGTAAAAGTGTGACAACTTTGTATGAAAAAAGAACATTGGACATTAAAATAAACTTATTTTTTTGCCAAATTATCATCAAAGAGAAAGCATTCCTAGAATTCAGATGATGTCAGAGAAAAAAAGTATTCAAAATGAGAGAAAAACTTCATTCAATACCAAAAATATTGGTTGGAAAAATAGATAGTCACACACCAAACTCACGCCATTGGTTGAGGAGATGTTGTTGCATCAAGGTGAATGTGCAAATAATGTTTTGATTGAGTCACAGTGTTTATATTTCTTAGGGAAATCAGCCTACAAATGACTTACTTAGCTCTCTCTGAACATTAGGCTGGGATACGAGAAAGGGTTTTACCATCCAAAAAAATTACACACATCATCTTTAAAGAGATCTCATATGTGATATTATGGTCATATGGGACTGCATTCTTGCAAGTTTCACTGCTGGCTCTCTGGCATAAAGTAAAAATTATCCAGAAAATGTTTAAGAGCTCTTTTCTTTTGTATTCATCGAAGGAGTCTGCTTTTCATTTTCAATTCCAAAGCATCAATTCTTGTTATTTCAAGATTACACTGTAAAAAACTAAACAAAAAGGCATGGAAGTACAAAAAGAGAAGGCAACTGGTTCAAGGCTTTAATTAATTTACTTAATCTTTTGGAAGCAAATGTCTTGACTGACCTTAAAATGTCAAGTTGCCATATCATTGCAACAATTATCTACCAAAATAACCTATTAAAAAAATCTCTATGCAAACAGTCTCCTTTATTTCCATCATGTTTATATTTTCACAAATGTTTTCTATGAAAAATGTCCGTGTCATGGAGAACACAGTGCTTGTTGTCTTGAACTGACCTCAACACTTGTACAAGAAACACAATCAACTAACGGACAATTTGGAGTATCGACCAAAGGCATCCTGACAACAACAAGACGATCAGTTATGTGATAAAATCAACAACAACAATCATTCACTGAACAATTGCACATGACTGCACCTTTACTGTATTCCTGTCTATATTTTATCCAGTATGTTTTTACTGGGTAAAGTGTTTCATTATAAAGATAACCACATATAAGCCACTTTATGTGTACATTTCCAAGGTAAATAGATAAAAGGATCTGATTCCTGTGTTCATTAACACTAGCTGCAGCAGGGCGAAATACCTTAAGATCAACAGTTCCACTCAAACCACCACTAAAGCCTTCAAATCACATTATTCCTGACAGCTATGGGTGTCACAACTGTCATCTGATTAATTTCTGAGATTCAGACCAACGCCCACACAGCAACATAGCATCCGCCCAGATCCGGCCCACATCTGGTACACGTGGATTCGATGCGTACCAGATGTGGGCCAAATCTGGGCCGACGCTATATTGCTGTCTGAGACACACGACTTCCAATACTGATTAAGACATTTCAGACAATATTGCTAGCCAAGTTACCTTCTCTATTTTTGCTCCGTCAACATAAATATTTCCAAAGGAAAGGCAGGACCAGCGAGAAGCAACACTATTGACGTTATTGAGTAAATCATCGTTTTTGAACAAATCGATTGAGTGAACGGATCAATGACTCATTACTTGTTTCTTGAATGAATCGCTTACATGAATGATTCTTAGAATCATAAACACTGCATCTGAAATCACATACTTCCCTACTATACAGTAGGCAAAAAACATTATTGGCCATATTTTAACAATCTAAGCGCATGGTCTAAAGCGCACTGTGCAAGTGCACTTAGGCACATATTTCTTTTTCCGAATCCACTTTTGCTAGTTTAACGACGGGAAAAATGGTCTGCATGCCCGGCACATGGTCTAAAAGGGTTGTCTCTATTCTCTTAATGAGTAATGGGTGTGTTTTGGGTGTAACGTGCAATAAACCAATCAGAGTCTCATCTCCCATTCCCTTTAAAATCCAGTTCGCTCGTGCCATGGCAGATTCGCTATTTACATTCTTTCCTCTCAGACAGCAACATAGTGATTGCCCAGATCCGGGCCACATCTGGTACATGTGGATTCAACACGTACCAGCTGTGGGCTGGATCTGGGAATCGGTTAAGTAAATTATTCAATTAATCATTTATCTGAACAATTCTCAGCTAATCAGTTGTTTTGGACTCATTTTTAATGAGTAAATAATCCACTGATTATCTCAAGATGACAGTCCCTAGTCGCCACCTACTGGTGTTATACGATGTAACATACAGAGAGAGTCACAGAGACAGTATGTCAATACATAATTAAGATTTTTGTTTTAACTAGGCTATCTTATGCTCAGCAGGGCTGCACTTATTTATTTTTAAATACAGTGTAAAAACAGTCATATTATTAAATATTATTACAAATCAACATAACTGTTTTCCATATTAATATACAGTATGTTAAAATGTGTGATGCAAAGCTGAATTTTCAGCATCATTACTCCAGTCTTCAGTGTCACATGATCCTTCAGAAACTGATAATATTTAGAAATGTTTCTTGAGCAGAAAATCCGCATATTAGAATGATTTCTGAAAGATCATGTGACACTGAAGACTGGAGTAATGATGCTGAAAATTCAGCTTTGATCATTTTTACAATATATTCACACTGAAAACACGTCTTTTAAATTCTAATAATATTTCACAATATGCTGCTTTTACTGTATATCTGAGGAAAAATATAGTGTCAAAAAATGGTAATGTTTTTGGTACAGGAAACCTTGCTTAAAATTAAGGACAGGTGCAGTAGAATATGGCCCCTTTAAACACACCTGCCCATGACATCTGTGCTGTGGAGGAGAGCTAGATCACTTCTGAAGACAGTCGATGGAGGGCGCTGACACAGCTGTTCCCGTCAGTCCCATGAGGAGCAGTGGGGGTGAGGATCATGGTACATCTCTGGACCAACTCTGACTGATCACATCCTTACTGACAGACACAATCTCCCAGCAGGCATCAAAGCATCGTCCTGTACGACATGAGACCAGATGCCCTCTGCTTCCACACCTTCAGACTCAAGCGTTCTGGCTAATCTAAGCCTGTGCTGAAGCTGTGTGTCACTGATCTGTGATGTATATTGTAGTTCATCTGCAGGCTCCAAAATTATTTGAACGTAAACATTCAAATTATGTTTACCATGCGTACACTCTAAAAAACACCGGGTTAAAAACAACCCAATTTGGGTTAAATATAGAACAGAATGTTGGGTTAAATTTACCCAGCAAATTGGGCTGATTAGTTAACCCAGCATACTGGGTTGATTCATTTTTACCATAGTACTAGTTTTCTTTTCTTTCTTTTTTTACTTCATACATGAATTAATGTTTACGGATTAATTTAAATCCTCTAAACTTTAAAAAAAAAAAAATACTCCTCACAACTACTGAAGACATTGACCATTTTGACGGAGCTGCACTGCTCTCTCCTGAAGAGGTTGCAAAATCCAGCGATAAATAACTCAATCCCTGTGTTGTTATATCTGACCCAGGATCTGGGTAACACAAAAAACACCCAAACACTGGGTTGTTACGTCTGACCCAGGAGCAGGGTAACACAAAAACTACCCAAACACTTTAAAAAATAACCCCAAAAAATGACCCAAAAATCTACGTCAATCCAGGATTTGGGTAAAAAAAATCACCCAAGAATGTAATTATTTTTTAGAATGTAATTATACGTGCACTCTTTATTGTAGGGCTCAGTGAAATCAGTTAGTTCAGGCAATTGTCTTAAAAAGATAAAAACATATTAATAAAAAAATATGAAGATAAAAAACAAACATGAAATTGCCCATGAATCAAAAACGGTCACATATTAAGGTTGTGTGAGCCAAATGACTCATCAGAAAAGTTTTGGGATATTTTGGCTGTTGTTGTGCTTGTATTTGGAGGTTGGTCAGTGTTATCCATTCAGCACACGATGGTTGAGCGTCAGAACAAACCGCACCATCTGTCCCTGCCGTAAAGAGGAGCGTTTCAGCAGAATCTCTGTCATGCAGCCTGGTTCACTTTTCCTCACCAAACACTTGTGACCGTGTGTTCAACCTTCAGTAAGAGCAGGACTCATTCATGGCAGAGATTTAAAATAAAAGGCCTTTATTGAACATATACTGTATCAACCTCCTCTGTTCTTCTCTGCTGATCAAATTAATCATTCATTTAAATATCTCTTTCGTTTACACACAATTCAGAGATTTTGTAGAGGCACAAAAAAAAAACACAATGTCATTAAAGATTGAATGTGACTGAGAAAGTGTCAACACTGATTCATTTATGTCACCATTCAAAAATGTTCATGGAAATCTCACCATGGCATTTTTCATAGCAAAAGTACATGTAACACTACTAGTAAATGTTTTTGGATTAATTTATATATTTTTTTTATGTTTCTGCTCACCAAGACTTTATTTAAAAATAACTACAATAAAATCAGGAATATTCTGAAATAATACAGCTTAAAATAACTGTCTATATGTGAATATATAGGAAAATGTATTTTATTCCTGTGATCAAAGCTGAATTTTCAGCATTATTACTCCAGTCTTCAGTGTCACATGATCCTGCAGAAATCATTCTAATATGATGATTTGATGCTCAAGAAACATTTCAACATTGAAACAACATTGATGGTAATCAGAACCCTAATTAAAATTGAGTACTAATAATAACTGATAATATAATAAATATCAGAATTATTCCACACTTTAACGGTAGAGCTATTTTTTGTGAAAAACCTTAAATGATTTTAACTAGATTTTTTCCTGTATTCTACTTAAAATTTTAATCTAACTGACGACAATGGCTGACTAATAGATATCTTTTTTTTTTATCTGTATCACCCAGCTATGAACAACAACACTTCTAGATTAGACACTTTCCAGTAGACAAATAGCGTGACAGCAAATAAAACATAAATAACAGCATAATAATCATCTTCCCTTCTGTGATCATAAGTCTGCTTTCAGACAAGAATATATTATTTAAATATATAACACAATGCTGCAAATGATAAATGAAGGAGGTGGAGTCTCATCCTCAGACCTGTTTGTTGCGGCACAAATCTAATCTCACTGTGAAATGAGAACAATTTCCAGCAGCATGAGCACATTAGTGTAAAGTAGTGTGACACAGTGTGTTCAGTGATGACTGGGAAGACCAAATAAGAACAGGAAGCATTCAATTGCAGAGTAATTATTATAAAAAGCATAGTTATGCTTCTGAAATGTGATTGTATGAGCCACATTCTGACGTTATAGTACTGGCTATATTTAATTATTCAAACATGCCAATTTTTTTTGTCTGTTATTGTAGTGAGATTTGTCTGAGCTCCGGTTGGCGACTTTACATGTCAATCAAACTTGTGAAATTGGCCGGTTCTTGGCCAGAATAAACAGCAAGTTGATATACAGAAGCGAGACAGTGCGTGAATAGCGAATTGAATTCTCTTTCGCATCTTCTTGCGCTTAACAGAGGCGTTTCCAGTCTTTCATCCGTATTGGGGCACAAGCCCCCAAAAAGTGTGCCCAAATATTGGGCCGCCTATTTATGAGTTTGTCATTGTAGGCTACTGTTTTGTTTTTGTGTTTTTCATTAAAAATAATAGGCTAATGAACTCACCATTCAAGCAATCCACCCCCGAATTCCCGCCACATCCCACTGTCACATCCCTATCTCTATGTAATTTATACAGTGAAGACTGTGCAGTGTTATTTTACATTTTAGTACCCTATTCAATTTCTTTTCAATTTCAACCTTCTTGAAAAGCACTTTTTATTTCATTTTTATCTTTGTTTTAATAAATTTTTTGTGCTATCACATGTAATTTGTTATTTTATTCATAACTGTTTACTTGTCTTTAATAATGTTCATTTATTAATTATATATTAGGCTAGTATTTTTTGTGATATCAAAATTGGAATCAGGAATTGTAAAATTTCACTGGTATCTAAAAAATGTTGTTATAACAAAAATATAAAAAAAACTACTGTAGAGACAATTTTCACTCAGAAATCGCCAGTAAATTTCCACAAATAATTACAAAACAATGGGCAAGTAACACATTGAATTAAATGTGAAATTTTGAAGTCGAAGGACTGAAATAGTATTTTCTAATTCTAATAAAACATTCTTTAATAATCTTTTCGCCTCTTTTCCGCCGTCAGGCCAAGCCGTTGTCATTGCTGAAGTGCTCCTGCAAACACACATGTTGAGGCGACCTGAAGACATTGAGCAAAGACCGGCGCTGATCTATCACAGTGAGGTCTTGTAGCATTAATTCTGCTCGAAAAGCTGCGCAGAAACCGGATCGACCCACCGGCACTGAGCAATCCCTCCTCAACGCAGCGCTGGCATTGATTTCTGTCTCAGAGAGAGGGATTGTTCCTTCCTTGCCCCAGTTAGGTAATCATATCTGGGCTCTATGAAAAAAATAAAAATACTAAGTCTTATAAATACATGCATGAGGAACTGTATCTTAAATTCAACAAAAATGAACCTTGAAGAAAAATGAAGTCCCAAAGCAGATCACTAGAATTGCAATATGATCTATAGTGTTACAATATAATCTATTTAGGCAAGTATTGTACACCTGCGCTCCATATTACGCTGTTCTAACTCTAATTCATCAAATTGTCCATCTGCACTGGAAACTGTAATGAACTCCTGCACTGTTTGTGAACTTGCATGTCTCTAACGCTGGATTCAGAGAATTACATCCAGTTATCATCTTATTGGGAAGATATTGCATATTATTGCATACTGTACTTCATAGAATTTTTATAGCATGTGACCTTGAGCTGAAGCCTAAAGCAGGTAAAACAAAAAATAATGATTTCCTGTTAGAAATATGTGCAGGTTGCAATATTCTTATAGCTCTTATAGGATATAAATAAGTAAGTATAGAAAATGATTTTATAGGTTATTTGAATATATAATAGTTCATTATGTCACAGCAGGTCAAAAAGTGAAGCGAGGATTCAAGTGCAGATTAGGATATTTATTAAAGAAATAAATAAACAAAACTACAAATAAAAACCTCCCCATGGGGGGAAAAAACGAGACAGGCATTACACAGGAACATAACACAAGGGAACCATAGACAACGAACCAGCACAGGACTGCAAACACAGGGAGACTAAATAGGAAGCAAACAAAAGAGGGTAACGAACAAGGCAGGTGTGGCAAATTAATCAATAATCAGGTAACAAGATGGGAGGGGCCAGACAATTGACAAGAGAGCACCTGGGACAAGGAATACAAGACAAGCCATGTGCTCACAACAAACCAGACTAAACACAAACACATGACAAACCGGGAATGCCAGAGCTCTGTCACCAAACCAGATATACACCAAACAGAGGTGACAGAACCCTGACACATCAGACACATATTCATATGATAAATACACACTAGGGGTGGGCGAAACAGCAAAAATATCATATCAGGATTGATATTATGATTTTATGATTATTATTTTTTTGGCCACAATCCTCTCACAATTCTTTTTCATGTTGGTTTTTCAAGTCACTGAGCAGTACAGCCAAAACTAATTTCTCTATTTTAAAAATTCAGCCTTAAGAATAACTCTTTGTCGCCATCTCTGTTCGAAATCTGCAATTGCAGTTATTCGCATAATTATCAACATTACATGGGTTGTGCCTCGACACGGCACAGCGCGGATGAATCCAATGTTTTGAGGAGAACGTGCGGCTGTCAGTCGCCGCCGGTGTGGATCCTGTCATTCACAATCACAGATTCTACTTTTTGGAAGTATGACCAACATAAGGATTTTCACTGGAAAATGTCGTCTGAACAAGTAACATCCACTTTTGTTCTGACCAACTAAGCGGAAAAAGCATTGCAGTAAATCATGCTGATTAAATCTAATGATTGCTTATCATATCACGTCAAACCATGCAAATTATACTTTGTTCTGAAATTGTTAATGTTAACAACATCAGCATTGCGTGACTACATTTAATGCCCTTCCGATATTATCCTTGTTTTTTCATGGGCCGGTTGCAGTCTCTTTTTTTCTGTGGCCACTCCGAAGTCTGAAGTCTGAAGTCTTTTGCGTTTTACATCGGGTGAATCTCCAGTTGGTGATTGTCGTTTGAACCTTTCTGGTTTAATTTTAATTATATCAAGTGCTGTGAGAAAAGGCTATAAATCTCCACCACCAACATCCTCACACTCATAGCCTACTAGCCGAGACTCTTCTTTATGTGGACAGATGTGACGTAATGACGCAAAGACATGCTCCACCAGAACCACTGGAACTAAAAACATTATTACAAGCTTACTGTTATGAATCGAGCTGAGGCAAGCAGAGAGTTTTGAACACTGAAAATTATTTTGGATAAATTTCAACCCAAAAAAGTTACGGACTGCAGCTTTAATGGGAACATTAGCTAAATGTTTGTCAGCTGGGATGTAATTTACTGACACTGATGATGTTAAATAAAGATCACTATCCTCAAACTTTCATGATTTCATCAGGCCATTTTCATAAACACTTAGTCCAATACTCCAGGGTTCTCTTGGTCTGACTAAGCAGAAGGTCCTTCAGTGCCTCGTGGGATGAAATCTGATGCATATTAATTATGCATGGCAATCCACATATGGAATTATGCAAATGGAAATAGCCATCTTTATTAAATATTTAAATCCACAGCGATGTAGGAGAGTCAGAAACACACTTAAACTATCAGCCGTACAGGATTGGAAAGCCTTTCCTTTTATTTGAACAAACTCAAAGCACTGAACTCAATCCCCCGGTAGATTAGTTATGGAAAATATCTTTCAGTTCATATCAGTATTTCCTCTGAGAGTCCAGCCTGTAACGGAGGCGTGAGATCTGATGATCACTGAACAAACATGAAGTAAGTACATGTTCATAGAAGACAAATATTAAATATATATTCATATTTTTTCATATTCACAAATAAATGGAAGCAGACTCAGAAATAAGTTGAGAGAAATTCTTTCACACACACACACACACACACACACACACACACACACACACACACACACACACACACACACACACACACACACACTTACTGTATATCCAATTGATGGTAATATTAATTAATATAGATTTTGTTTACTTGTGCATAAATTCTTAAGATAAAAAAAATATATATATATATATATATTAGAAAAATACAGTTTTTCTCGATTGCTTAAACACATTTTTTGAAAATATGCCTAGTATTCTCAAAAAAGTAAACACAAATCCATAACGTCTCACCCAATTCCCCAAACATCCTTTTTTCAGGTCAAAATGAAGCTCTACACTCAAAACCATTCACTCTTGCTGAAAAACCAAACTTCACACACACACTACAACATAGTCTTACACACGCAATAAATTCAAAACAACATTTCCAAAACTGGAAAGTTATGTTGCTTGTGTTGCTGCCTCGACCTCTTCCTTCATGTCTTTCTGGATCCATTGGGATTTGTGTGTAGAGTTTTGCAGTAACAGTTCAACAAATCTGACTCGCGTGTCAAAACAGGGAATAGTGTTTATAGTTTAGGGAAATGTGTGTGTTTTTTGATAAATGGCGTTATGGTTTCGAAATTTTAGTTCAAAAGCCTGGTTATAGTGTTTAAGCAATCAAGAAAAACTGTAATACGTTTCACATTTATTTTGTGAACATGAAATAAATAATTACTCGATTTCCCTGTAAAAAAATTATTTTGGAAAATGTAGCATTTCATTTAAATAGTTTTAAAATTGTAGGAAGGTAATAAAGACACAGATCAATAGCGGGAATCAACCTACTGTATAATGTCTAGTTGCCTCTGCATTTGAAGTTGGTATATTTTATCAGGTAAATTTCACACTTTTAAGGCAAAATGAGACCCCAAAAAACTCTGGTTTTGGTCGACAGTGGAACTCTTAAAAGCAATCAGTCCTGCTGTCAGTCAACCTCCCCGGGTCTGAGGATCTTGTTAACCTTAAAAAAGCACTTAAAAATGTTCGTTTGCTCATTTTGGGCGAGAGCAAACACACCAGCTGTGTGAATTCCAGCTGCTGCTCAGCCTATTTCCTCCTCATCTTCCTCCTCATCTTCCTCCTCACAGGAAAAACAAGAGGAAAAAAGCAATAACAGAGCAAAGCACAACACACAGGTGCACAGAGTGCGCGATCAATTGCTCTGAGGGTGTTTTCTGGAGCAAAACAACAGGACTGTTTGTGTGGAAAAAGTTGTTTTGTGGTTTCATGCATCACAGGTCAGATATCATGATGTTCTGGATGTGAAACAGGAAGTCTGATTAACCAAAACATCACTCCGAAATCATTACAAAACCCCTTTAAAATGAATAAATGAAGCACTGTATAAAATGCACTGCATTGCAAAAATCTCACAAAACCTTTCAGGAACATGACAGACTTTATTGATGTCACCCCTAAATAAATAAATACAATTTCGCTTAAAACTATGAAGCCTTTTTAGGGTGTTAATGTTTGCATTGTGACATTATTTTCAATTAAATACTATTAACATTTGAAGTATTATAATATTTGTACACAAGGTTGTATTTGATGTACTGACTTTAATTTAGTCTGATTTAATAAAAACATTTTTTACAATAATATTGTTAATGTGATACAGGAAAAGATTACTCCATTACACTAATAACCATCCAATAAGTAGCCTATCAGCATTTGAAATAATGGAAATGACAAATAAATAAATGTAAAAAATGTCACAATGCAATTATATTTTAATATTTTTATTTATTCAAATTAATGAATAAAAAAAAAAAAAAAAAACGTATATATACATACATATATTCAGCTTCATACTTTTTCAGGAAAAATGTATGAAAAAAAAATAAAATAATAATAATTATATATATATATATATATATATATATATATATATATATATATATATATATATATATATATATATATGAATGCTTTAATCTATTTTAAAATAATTCTTCTTAAATAACATAGAATACATTGCATTACATAAAAATCTCAAAACAACTTCCAGGAGTGACTTGCCAAGCTAATATATAGCTTATATTATATTGTGATACAATAAAATATTACTCATTACACTATTGACCATCAGTATTGGAATGTCCAGATGAATTATAGTAAAATTAAGTCCTTAAATGATTATGAAAATAATCTCAATAGAACTAAAAAGAGACTTTATAAATGGTTTTAAATCATGATGTTAATTAGTCCCATGAGGAAGAGATGAATCAGTTTTATGATGGCAGAATGTTTAGCTCTCTGTGCCTTTCTATTTTTATTTGTTTTTCAGTGCAGCTTGAGTGTAGTGGTCAAGCAGACTGAAGCAGGTGTGCAACATGTTTCAAATCACCTTACATCAGGTTTCATCAGCCTAAGGGACCAATGTAATATTCACAGAGCATTTCACTGCCAAAAATCATCCAGGCCTCAAATAATGAGATGTCTTTGTCTGTGATTACAACAGGAAACAAATTACAAAAAATATCCTTGTAACTTCATGTTCAGTGTAAAATACAGCACTCAGGACAGTGTAAGAAAATATTATTTTTAAATTCTCTGAAGACCATGTACCTATAAACCGCAAACAAATAAATAAATACAATTTTGCTTAAAAAAGAAACCATATTAATTGCCAAATCGCAATTAAGCACATTTTCCCTCCATTACTATAATACTTTTTTAAGTAGTTCTATATGGTAGTAGGCTATTTGTTGTACTGCCTTTAATTTAGTCTGATTTAAATACAAATAATTGTATTACCATAATATCGTAATATAAAGGCATTTTTCATATCACATGACCAGTAGGTGGCGTTGTGCCAAAACGTAACTTGTAGCTTCCGGTCATGCTTGTGATGGCATGTACCAAGATTCGTCTTAATATGCTAAAGCGTTACGGAGATATTGCTGAGATATTGATATTGGCGTGCTCTTCTTCCAAACTTATTTGCGTGTTATTCGATAATAATAATCGTGTTATAACGGTTGGGTTTATCAAAAATCTTTTAATATCTTTTTGCCAGAATGGTCTGAAGATGAATTGAGCCAATTTTGGTGAAAATCGGACGAATCGTTTAGAAGAAGGTTAAAAAAAATAGTTTTTTCAGAAAATTCTAAATGGCGGAATTTTTTTTATGACAGAAAAGGACATCACAGGGTGCAAGCGAATCGTCGTGAGTCAAGGAATCATAATGGGGGAAAGTATTTTGTTTTGCTCTTATGGTTCAAAAGTTATTAGTATAAACGTAAGTGCAAATTTGGACAGTTGGTGGCGCTAGAGGAATTGAGTTAGATACTCCAAATTTGCTGTGGTTAATTTTCAGACTGTCCTCTATCTGTGCGCCAAGTTTCATCAAATACAGTAGAATCATACTGTGACAGTAATGACCATCTAATGGTCAAAATACATGTTCTATGTAAAATAAAGTGCTTAAAACAGTGGAAAAAAGTAAGACATTTTGATTTGTAATACTCTGAAGGGAATGTGTGTGGTGTCTGCCTGTGCAAAACTCACTATCTAACATGACTAATCAAACAAACCTTTTAAAGAATGATCTATAACGTGCAAAACGTTGCATTAGGAGCTAGATGTGCTTGATTATGCATGACCCAGTAGTGTTTCCGGAGACAGTGTTTCCAAAACAAGGGAAAGGAAGGAACATGCCAAGAGCAAGGAAAGCGCTGGAGATCAATGACGTCTGGCATATCACGACACCTCAGGCGTGCCTGATCGCATGTCCAGGATCTGGACTCCACACAGCGATGGCAATGAACAGCCCAACCGAGCCATCAAAGCTCTGCTTGGCTTTATTCCTATGCATTTGCAATTCTTAAAGGGATAGATCACCCAAAAATGACAATTCTATCGTTATACTGCCCTGCATCATATTTGCTGAATGAAATCCAATAACTGGATCTAATAAATGGTGAGCTGATTCTAAAATAGTGACAGTCACTTTCTCACAAAATATGTTGTGCATTTTGTTGTGCAGATTTGGTGAAAAGGCTTATTTATTAATAAACTTGTGCTTATCTAAAGTTCTTTGATGTTTTCAGCAAACAAAACTGCCTCTCAATAGCCTAGAAAGCAGAAGATAAGCTCTTTAGACGCTTCATATACTCTGAGAAAATAATGAGAGACGAAACAACGGCCCAAAGCATTTACAGCACATCAGGAACTCAGAAAGAGTTTAGATTACAACACATGTGCTGCAGGAATCATCTAAACACTACAGATGAAAGTGACCCGAGAAGGATTAAGTTCAATGAATAACGTTAATGATGTGAGATTACAGTTTTTCTTGATTGCTTAAACACTATAACCAGGCTTTTGAACTAAAATTTCAAAAATCCTCTGGTGCTAAAGCATTAGCTTTACCTCTGGTAAGTAGTGGTGGGCGTTCTGGCGCCAATATGGCTGCCGTCGCATCATCCAAGTGGATGCTGCACATTGGTGGTGGTTGATAGACTGTAGAAGATTCCCCCTTCTATGTAAAGCGCTTTGAGTGCAGAGAAAAGCGCTATATAAATGTAATGAATTATTATTATTATTAAAATCACACCCATTTCCCTAAACTATAAACACTATTCCCTGTTTTGACACATGAGTCCGATTTGTTGAACTGTTACTGCAAAACTCCATAACTCTACAAATCCCTTAATTTCTCATTGCCTACACCATGTTGTCATTTAGAAAGCACTAGCATTCAATATTGTTCACTCAAGTCAGCACAGCTTCAGCTCAGTTAGCACACAATTACCCAAGTGGAAACACTAAGAGTCAAAATTGAACACACATCAATCAGATTCTTCAATAGATAGATGAAAGGGCCCGAATCAGTTTATTGAGTTTTGGAACAATGGATCCACAGATCCATGAAGCATCAGCTCGAGGAGGAGGAGGAGGAAGGTGAAGGGTAAGGAGACAAGTCTCGGATGAAATTGGTGCCACTCTAGTTGCCCATGTCTTTGTCCATGGTGTGACTATGAGGGAGGCTGGGCAACGAGTTCAGCCAAACTTGAGTCGCTTCACCGTCACTTCGATCATAAGAACCTTCATGGAGAACAACAGGCACAGTAGATGTACTTCAGACTGCTCTTTACTGTAACTTTTGAGTGCAGTACACACTGTGCTGTGACAACACATACATGTACTGTAGCTGTTGCCCTATAATTCTGTAATAAAAAGACATTTTTAATAAAATTTCTGAATGCTTCCATTTTGTAAAAAGGATGTGTTACAGTTACAGTAATCAGTACTTCTATTTTTCTACACAGAGACGATGAAATGGAAGAAGCCTGTCAATTATTTCAGTTGACGTGTGCCAGCGGGGAACAGGTTAGCAAGAGGATTTCCCCCCCGCTGCCTATAGGGCCAATACAGCCTGTGATGCTGAAGAGATCCTCTGGCCTGACCCAGACCAAAGACGGGATGCTGGGGCAGAGTATTTCTTTTGTTTGTTTGTTTGTTTGTTTGTTTGATGTAATGTACAGTACAGTACATTAAGGAATAACAAAATGTGGCAATGTATCCATTGGTTGTGTCTTTTGTGTTCATCATATGAAAAGTGAGGGGGGGAACCACAAGCAACATAACTTACCAGTTTTGGAAATGTTGTTTTGAATTTATTGCACCAGTGTGTTAGACTATGTTGTAGTGTGTGTTTGTGAGGGCTAGTGTGTGATGTCTGAGGGCAAAGTTTGCTTTTTCAGCAAGAGTGAATGGTTTTGAGTGTAGAGCTTCATTTTGACCTGAAAATAGGATGTTTGGGGAATTGGGGCATAGTTTCAAGAAATGTGTTTTAGCAATTGAGAAAAACTGTAATATCCTGCATCATAGAAAAAACATGTATATTTCAGAGATCTTCATGTACGCAGGACAGTGCAGTTACTGTGGCATGTCAGATTCGTCTGCGCACACAAATATCTTCAGCTCAGTGCAGAAACTGCATTCCTTTTTGTCCATATTTATGCAAGAGAAGGAAACAAATCATTTGAAATGGGCTCCTTCACCCTGCAGCATGACGCAGAACAGAGCATTCTGGGTAATTAAACAGCTGAGCACCAGTAGTGCACAAAGAGAAAAAGAGCCAAAGGCCCAAGTCTGGTGCCATTTCACATGCGTGACGTAAATAATGTGCGCTACATTCATTAAAAACGATTAATATATCACACTGGCCACATGTAATCCTATTACTGTACATAAGCAAGAATAAAGGAACACTTACTATTAAAGGGACCATAGGATAAATATTTTATACTTCAATATTTTCCCAGACTTCTTACACACACAAAAAAAACAGTGCCGCTCAGTCAATACTGCCACATACGCGCTTCAGAGAGCTTATTCATAAATTTTTAAAGAGATATATATTATTAATAATATTATATAAACAATCATACAAAAATACATAATTTAATCACACCAGAGAACATTCTGGGAACTTAATCACCAACATAGTATTGTGAATATCACAAAATTGCTGTTAATCTTAAAATATAGAATATTTGTATTAGTGTGTGCCATGTATTTTTTTCACTTAGCTTGTCTTATTAATTATCAGGATCCTATTGATATTAAACAGCCTCATTACAGCCATTTTAACTAACCCTGCCGCAGGGAAGACATCTGAAGTCACTTCTGGCTTGCTTGCCTGATTCATTATGCACTGATGGAGCAACAAAGTGAAATTGCTTGTTATAAATGATAAGTAATAAATGAAATTGTTATATGTCTGTGAGCAGCAAGCAAATGAAAGGTTCAAAGAGGGTGACAGCATGACCGTCCCGTCCGTAGCACACATGACGGATGAGAGCTTGAGATTCATTCGCTGATGGTGTGAAAGAAACATGTAGTGAGTGAAGGAGCCCTCATTTGAATTCTATCCACACGAGTATGGCGCTCGAAATGATCCATTCGGCGATGAGACTGACAAGCACGACAGATAACGCGTGTATACGTGCGTGTACGTCTCCGTTTGTTTTATATGGAGACGTATGGAAGGCCAAAAGGGCCAAAACGTATGAAACTGCTGTGTAAACACGTAATTACGTCTTAACACACAATTTACATGTGACACGTCATTTACGCATTAACACGTAATTTACACGTTAACATTACGTATTAACGCTTAACGGGTTAGCGCGTAAATTGCGTGAAACTGACGGAATAAAATTTCATTTAATTACGTATTAACGTGTAAATGACGTGTTAACGCGTACAATGCGTTAAGACGAATTTGCGTGTTTACATGGCAGTTTCACATGTTTTGGCCCTTTTGGCCTTCAATAGAGACGTACACGCAAATATCACGTCACGTAAACACGTCAATAACGTGTAGCTGTTGATCTATACAGATGTCACGGTGGTGTCACGTTAGAAGTTAACGTGTGGATTACGTCTGTAAGTTGGAACGGAGTAGAGACGCGTGTATGAGACAAATACACACACACACACAGAGACAGACACACAGCGGTGGGTCATGAATGTGCTGATGACGCAGCGAGAATGGCCTTAAAGATTTAAAGAGTACTTTAGCATGTAATGAATTATTCATGAGGCTGTGCAGGGTTCAGGTTTACGAGTGCTTTGTCTCAGAGAGAGAGACAGCTTTAGCTGTGAGGAACAACAGCCGACCAAACAACACACAACAACAGACAAAAACTCAGCTGATATGATGCATAGATTTATTATTTACTTGTCAACCAATCCATTCTGTCACCAAAGTTATTAAAAATCATGGGTAATGTACATTTATGAAAACGACATAAATTTTCTAGGGTATATTATTATTATTATTAATAATACAATTAATAATAAATTGTATCTATTTAATTTCCATGCTTATTGCTACAAAACACGTCAGGATTTGTGTCCAAGTTATATAATATTTAGCTTGACCTATAATATATATAAATACTAATAATAAATGCACAAATTATATATATATATATATATATATATAAACATAGCTTCATCCAACAGAAGTGTATGAAACGACCGTCATGCTTGAACACGCAACTAAAGCCAAAGGAATTTGCATGACATGCCTGATTATTGTAGTATCTTGAAAAATGACAATAAAAAATAGCAATGCTCTTATCTAATCAGAACTGAGGAGACAAGGTTACAGGAAGTGAAGGTTTCCCTCAGGTAGTTTATTTGGCAGTGGACAGCTGACTAGACAACATGCAACTACAGCCAAGTGATGTCAATGAGTTTACATCATGCATGAATATTGTTCATGTCTTGGTTACATATCATTGAGCACATCCATCTCCACCTGCACAAAGCTGCACAATAAATCAACGTGACGAGAGCTGGGTAGTACACACACACACACACACACACACACATGCTGGTATATATTTCTAAGGAGGAGGATGAGATCAGCGTTACAGGAGGAAAGTGAAGCGTTCACACGGTTTATGAAGCGGTCAGCTGAAGCAGCCAGAAAACACATGTGCTATATCACAGCTGGATATTGGCTCTCTATCCTCGGTCTGACCTCAACATCTGCACACACACACAGAGATGTGCTGGCTGGATCACGTTGGGGGCAAGTTGACTTAAAATAATGGAACAATCACATTACATTCATTAAAGAAGCAAAAAACAAACAAAAAATACAAAACATTTTAGCTACCTGACTGAGATTCAGGTCATGTGACCCATCTCCTCCAATCACAATCCTCATTTGCATCTCCATACTGTCACTGCTAAAGATTCAGTCTTTTTTCCATTCCTGTCCTAACATGTTTACTAAAAAGTGCACACGTATACAGCCATTGGCAGACAAAGACGTAATTATTATTAGTGGGCAATTATTAATAATGGTTCTTATTATTATCAATGTTGAAATCTTTTTCTGGTGCTTAATATTTTGATGTGAATGACAAAGGGTCTATTACGGTGCTCTTGCTGCTGTATTGAGTGTATATGAATAATAGATGAATGTGAACCTGACTTCTTAGACAAGCATTTATATGAACCGCTAGCTTGTCAATGCCATTCCAGCACAAACACCGTCTGAAGGGACGGATCAGTTTAATATTGATTCCCCGATGTTAAGCACTGGTAACTTAGAAAGCCAGTTAGACGAGGAACAAAAATCAAAATCGCGAGTCGAAGCTTGTTAGACACATCTGTGAGATTCCTGAAAACTGTACGGAATTGCATCTCCAGTTGTTTGTATTGATTTTAATTCATATGAGATCATTTGTTAACTACATCATGCAGTTAACATGATCTGTCTGTCTGTCTGTAAAAGTGTGTCTACACCAAGTTTTTTCAGTGTGCTAATACAATAAAGAGGCTATATGTAGAATTCAGAAACCCTTGTTGTCCCCAAAACTTTTGCGATTTGTTCTAAATGTTGATAAAAACTTTCCATTAACCGATGTTTTGCGACTAAAACGTAATTTTTCCCTCTCGTGAGAAGTCATTACAAAAATCATGGCAACGAATGTTGGTAGGCTTATATATTGCAGCCGCCACACTGGCCATTATTATTAATCGAAGGAGATAGGTGTGTTATCCAAGCATTAATGGTAAGGAAAGACAGTTATACTGTGAGCGGCACATATGAGGTGTTTCTGGGTGTTTCTCCCTCATATCTGCTCTGAGGTCTTGATTGTGGCATTTATTTGAGGTTTAGAATCCAGTATTCCTGTAATTCTTCTGTCTTTTATGAATTTAATAAAGAACTCTGTCTCGTATTCTGTCCAAACACACCGCGTCATCTACGTCAGGTGACTGTAAATGCGCAAAAACTGTTTCCATTGCAGTTTTGCGAAATATTTCTTTTTCGAATTGCCTGAAAAACCACGAAAAACTTTTTTGCGATAAATGGGAGTTTTTGCGAAAATTACGCTTTTCCATTAAGCGTATTTTCAATTCGCAATTTCAATATGCGCAATTTGAAGGGTAATGGAAATGCGGCTACTGTAAAGCTGCTTTGAAACTATCTGTATTGTATAAAGTTCTATATAGCCTAAATAAAGAAAACAGCAGTTCAGAAAGCATCGGATCACAGCGATGTTTGCATCAGTCTACATGTTTTCATAGGCAACCTAGAAAGTAAAGGAAGGTCTTGTTTTTTAAGTTTCGTTACAAGCTGTTCACACGTTGGAAATGAAAAGCGAATAATACATGAAAGATCTTACATATAGCACCTTTAAGATAAAAAAATGTATCTTGTAACCTTAGTAACTAATATGAACATGAACTTTTTTATTAACTAACATTAAAAAAGGTCAATAAATACTTTAAAAATATAAAGTATTGCTCATTGTTACTTCATGTCAGCTAATGCATTAACTACCTGTAATACTAACAAATAAGTCCTTATTGTGATGTTACCACTCATACTATGAAAACTACAGTTTTACATAGATCATTCATACTGTATGTTCAGCCCACATAAAACCCCACTGCGCTCTTCATATCTAATGGCGGTCACGTCTTAAATCTGAGTGTGAATTATGAGTCCGGGGTCTCCAGGGATCTTTAATATAGCGTGCAGTGGGGATCTGTCAGAGGTTGTCATTCAACCACAGCTGAGCCAATCACAGGACGGCCACATCCATATTCATGAGCGGGACGCTTCAGAGAGTCACGAGTGTGTGTGAATGTCACTGCTTCTCTTCTGAAGCTGGAGCGAGAGAGGTTCTGATACGGGATGTTCCTTATGGAGCGGGTCTTGGCTCCACACTCACTGCAACAAAAGCAGGAAAACCAGACCGAGGTCGGAGTGTGGATTGTGGACATTTATGAGCGTGTGCACACACTATCTCACACACACACACACAAGCTCACACTCATGTACACATTTATGTTATTGACAGATGCCTTCTCACTAATGCCCAACCTTTTATAAAGATTAGTTTGAACCAATTCCATCCATCCATCCCTAATTTTATCCATCTATCTATCTATCCATCTATCCATCTATCTATCTATCTATCTATCTATCTATCTATCTATCTATCTATCCATCTATCCCCCATCCCTCACTCTCTCGATGGATGCATAGATACATCCATCCAACCAACCATCCCTTCCTCCCTCCATTCATCCATCCATCATCCATGTATCTATCCATCCCTACATCAATCCATCATCCATCCCTCCATCTATCATCCCTACATCAATCCATCATCCATCCCTCCATCCATCCCTCCCTACATCAATCCATCCATCCCTCCCTACATCAATCCATCCATCCCTCCTCCCTCGATCTATCCATCCATCCATCCATCCATCCATCCATCTATCCATCTATCTATCTCCTATCCCTCCCTCGATGGATACATAGATCCATCCATCCATCCATCCATCCATCCATCTATCCATCCATCCCCCATCTCTCTCAATGGATGCATAGATACATCCATCCAACCAACCATCCCTTCCTCCCTCCATTCATCCATCCATCATCCATGTATCTATCCATCCCTACATCAATCCATCCATCCCTCCCTACATCAATCCATCCATCCCTCCTCCATCCATCCATCCATCCATCCATCATCCCTCCATCTATCTATCTATCTATCTATCTATCTATCTATCTATCTATCTATCTATCTATCTATCTATCTATCTATCTTTGCACTAGCAAGTAAGGCTCATAATTTATTCATAAAATATAAAATTCTTTAAAAACAAATGATAAATTCATGCTAGCATTCGAACCTCCCAGCATCGCTCTCGATTTGTTTGTCCTCTGACATAAACAAGAGCAAAATGAGGGTGACTCAGAGAGAAAATGCTGTGACATTGTGAGACCTCAGTCTATATCTGCATTTTACTGTACATCTCAAAAAACCATCACATACTGTACATACTAAACAGAATGAGAGAGGTGTGGAAGCAATACTCCTCTGTAATAATTACAGACAGAAAAACTGCTGGAATGAATCTACCATCCTGTGAACTGTGTAGGAGTTTAATCGATCCAGTATCGACAATGTCTAAACAAAAGTTAAAGAGCATTTTCTTTAAACACAATATGACTCTCTCAGTCATGTGTTCTCAAACGCTAATGTGTGTGATTCTGCTGAACGCAAGCATGCGCTGTTAATCTTTGTCATTCTCATGTGAAGTTGCTGAATCATTTAGCCTGAGGATGAAGCACAGAGGACATCTACACTCACAATGACATCCTATAATACCAGTCACACTGTTTCTGTCCAGCACTGAGACACGGCTGGATAAGTGCTGTTCGCTGAGACATAACCCACCCACACCACTGCCACTATAGACATCAATGATTCTGTCAAAATCCAACACAAACACTTAAAAGTCTGTAGATTTAGATTCCCTTGCTTTTAATGTGTCTCTGCTGTATGATGGGATCTCATGGAGATGATCAGAGAGAAGCACTGAGCTATTAAAGCTATTAAACTGTTTAAAGCTTCATGCAGATAAACATCTCTGAACTGATTTAGTTGATTTAACATATACATTTTTAAAAGAAATAACTTATTGGAAAATTCACCCAGCTAACAAAAATATGATCTAAAAGGGCTTTGCTAACATTCCCAATTAAGTTATAAAACCATTATTTGTCAGTGTTCTCTGAATGTTTAGTTCATCCTCTTTTTAAAATGATTTAAAAATAGAACATTCCATTTTATCATTTGCAAACATAATGGGAACATTTCGGAATATTCAGAGAACATTCAAAAGTAACAAGTGCAACATTTAAAAAATGTTAGATGAACATCCAACTAAAGGTTTCAAGAAAAAAAAAAATGAAAAAAACTTCCATGAACAATGTACAGTATAAATGTTTTGAGAACATCCCCGCCAGCGTTTTTTTTTTTTTTTTTTTTTTTTTAAGTTGCCTGCCACCGCCAGCATTTTTGATCATTTTCACAAAACTGTCATGGCCCCCAGAAGAATTTTGTTGTATGAATATCTGAACACGCATATAAAAAGAAAGAACAGAGCATCTGCTTTTAAACAAAAAAAAGTTTTATTCTAGCTTCATGCATTCTTTTTTTATCAACACTTTCATAAGTTTTTATAAAAGTTTCATAAAAAAGCAACATTTTGAACAAAAAGCTGAGAAAATGTTTTTTTTCAAAGACTGCAACGCATAAGTAATGTTTCTGCCTCTTCTTTGCCTGTGTTTTGAGATTCAGTACTCTTTCAGAAGATGCGTAATAGCGCCCACCGTATAACAGTGAAAACACAGAAAGCCGGACAGAAAGAGTTAATACTAGATAACTTTGAAAGAACGTTCTATTAATGTTACCGGAAGAACGTTTGTTCATAACTTTGAGAGGATCTTGCCAGAAAGTTCCTGTGAGCTGTGTCTGGAAATAAAGCTGCATTTTCCATTAGTCAGTGTATACATGCTAACTTACAAATGCTATGGTATCATTTTCATCTGATCAGTAATGAAGTGAACAACACAGTGTCAAACTTGAATGGGGTGAATATCTCCTCCAGAACTGCTAGAAGAGAGTGTGAGAAATGATCTTCAGTTCAGGTCAACACGTCTTCAACGCCTGTCACTCACCAACAGCCAGATTATCACTGCATTGACTTCGGAGCTGTACGTCAGAGCTCAATGTGAATGACCTTTAGCTTTTCAGTGCAGAAAACCCTGTCCTCAAGCCCGTGATGCATGCAGGCAATTCATGAGGAAGGATCTGTAATGTAAAATTGACCAGTTTTGGAGCCAATATCATGGTATTGTAACACATAAACTTCAACAAGCCATTCTCACATGGGCTTGACGTTTTTATATATTCAGCTTTACCATCACAGGAATAAATAGCTTACTCATAGTTGTCTCACAATACGACCGCACAATTCAACACGTATCCGGTGAAGTTCTAGTTTTGGATGGATCGTCCGTCTAAAAGTTATTGGCAAAGGTAAAGATGCAGCTCTCATCAAAGTGATGAAAATGCAGCAGGGGTTTTTTCCTCAGTGGAGGTCACTCGTCGGCATTATGACTTCATAAATCTGCGCTCGAGCAAGTGGCGCGTACAGCCGGCTGATGAACAATTGGCAGGCAGCCCATCAATCTGCACACAGATCTCCATGTTTGACTCTTCATATACAACACCGGCCCCCAGGGGCCACTCATTCAATCTCAAGAACACTATAGGATCAACTAGAAAAAATGAGCATGTCATGAAGGTTAAATCAAATTGGCTTTTGTTGACTATGTTGCCTACGTGCACGTTGTTGCAGTTAGGGGACATTGTACAGATTACTTCGTTTATAGTCCACCAGCGCTCCGATAGGGAGTCATTTATCTTTTCGACAACAAAGTCTGCCTTTCCTCTAGGAGGGTTCGGAGCCTCAAAATCTCATGCATGCATAAGCCACCACTGATTCACCGTGTTTCCAGTCAAGATTTGAGCAAAAAGACAAGTCTGAGAGGGTGCTAGACAATTCTGACAAGACCTCGTTTCATTATTGATTGAACAAGATTGCGAGAGCACAAACTTGATCTTCCCGTTCTGAAGTGCATTACACATGCAGCAAATCAGCACAACCAAGGCCACTGCGCTGGCAGAGTGAACAATGAAAAAACAGCAGAGGCTCAATGCTTGTGTTCAAAGGCGTTTCAGCAAACGCAGGCTCAAACGCAGCATGCTAGAAAACAGCCGTTCTCAACTGGTGTGTCGTCAACCACACATGGGCTGCAGGTCAACGGTGCAAAATGATACTTACAAAAAATGCAATTATTGTGGATACTTAAAATGACATAAACAGGATTATCAACTTTTAAAAGGAAGGTGAAAACCCTTCCCATATGTTTAGTTGTTGGCTATACTAACTTAACGAAAATGAATAAAGCTAAGGTCAATAATTTCAATTTAAACTACAAATAATACATTTCAATAATAATAATACATTTAATGTTTTTTATAATATATATATATAGGCTATATATACACACACACACACACACACACACACACACACACACACACATATATATATATATATATATATATATATATATAGCATATAATAGATACAACTTATTTTAAACAATTTATTTATTAATTAACAATCCTTTATTTTAGTTTATTTTAATAATACATTTCAATGATAATATTTTTGTTATTGTGGTCTTTATATTCTGGCTAATTATCTGCGAATAAATATATATATAAATTAAATATATATAAATATAAAATTAAATAAAAATGTTAAAGAATATATTTTAACAATATTTAATAAAACATTCAATTTTTTTATAAACAGCATTATACATTATTATATATAAGTCATATAAATATTAGGTAAACAATATTTTAAACAACTTATTTTAATTAGCAATAATGTATTTTATTTTATTTAAATAATAAATTCTAATAAATTAAAACTACAAATAATACATTTCAATAATACTACATTTCTGCTTTTCCCCGTGCACCCAAAACATTCAAGCCCTTTTTTCAGATTTACGAGTTTCAATTGCATAGTAAAATTCCATCAAATTGAATTGAATACTTCTTATATATTATTCATATTATGAATTAAGAATTTTAAGTGAGTAAAAAAACTAGAGCTTAATTAAAAATTTTGTTAATTCTTAATGGAACAAGAGAATGGACCATTTAGTTTATGTGATTTGAATTCATAAATGAAAAAAATATATAAATATATATATATATATCTTTACATTTATAAATATGAATAAAAAAAAGTGTTATTAAACTGTTTATTGCTTCATGCAGATAAACATCTCTGAACTGATTTAGTTGATTTAACATATACATTTTTAAAATAAATAACTTACTGGAAAATTCACCCAGCTAAAAAAAAAAAAAAAAATTGAGTGTGTGTTCATTCATCACTAGCTGTCCAATCTGAGCCCTTTAGCAAAAACCAGTTGAGAACAACTTTAATAAAAGTGTGCTTACCTCAGTCGGGTTCTTTACATGCTCATCATTGCGTGAGACTGGACGGACGGTCCGGAGCGCTCCTCACATTCGGACAAATCCTCACTGCGGTTTGTGTCATTCTGGAAGCAGACGGCGGCTCAGTTAGACATTCACATCAGAACCTTCATATTCCTCTGAAATGAACACATTCAGTGTTTAAGCAGCTCAAGAGGATGAAATTAATCTTCACAGATAATTAGCCAGAATATAATACCACAATCAAGAGACTAATGATTGACTAAACGTTCCGTCTTTGCATTGTGTGGCGTTTCAAAAAGCGAAACACTGTGTTTTTTGTTAAGAAAGGGTAATAGTTCTTCTCTTCAACAAGCCACATGATCCGTAGCACAAATAATTAGAGTCATGAGTTTATTCACATCCTAAATATGAGCATTAGTGATGCTGTTTTAGCAAACGCCGTAAGTTAAACCTTACCAGACTAACAGGATTTAAGAATGTTCCGGAATAAGTGTTTGTCTAATGACGATTCTCCATCGACAATCATTTCAAGGTCTGAGAAGCAACTCAGATTGAGTTCAGGTTTCCTGAGTCACCGAAAATTAATTCTGATCCTGTCCTGATTAAATATCCTTAAAACATTTCCCTCAGCGATATAACTTGGGTTTTATTGCACCAAGGTCTGAACCAAATGAATTTAGCAGCAGATTCAATAAACCAAGCGAGTACGAACAGCTCACTCAAATCTAATGAAAGGGAATGGAGATCTCCCTGTCCCTGAATATGATGATTTTAATCCTGGGGTTCATCAATTACTCTTGTCACCAAAAAGAAACAATGCAATAAAGTTGGGATCAGTGTTAACCTTTATTTCATCAGCCATTCGGTTTAATTCAGAGCTGGATATTTTGTACACAACGGTATTCAAAAAGAAAGCCAGACCACGCTAATGTATAATGTTCCAATGCAAAATCAGCATTAATTATCATTTAAAATGTATCATAATTGAGAAGATTACATTATCTTACATTAAATATCTGTCCACATGAAGCAATTAAAGATGCTTCAGCTCATTACTGTCAATAAACAGACACACAATGGATGGGTGGGTGGGTGGGTGGGTGGATGGATGGATGGGTGGATGGATGGATGGATGGATGGATGGATGGATGGGTGTGTGGGTGGATGGATGGATGGGTGGATGGATGGGTGGATGGGTGGGTGGGTGGGTGGATGGATGGATGGATGGATGGGTGTGTGGGTGGGTGGGTGGGTGGATGGATGGATGGATGGGTGGGTGGATGGATGGATGGATGGATGGATGGGTGGATGGGTGGATGGGTGGATGGGTGGATGGATGGACGGATGGATGGATGGATGGATGGATGGGTGAGTGGATGGATGGATGGATGGATGGATGGATGGATGGATGGACGGATGGATGGATGGACGGATGGATGGATGGACGGATGGATGGGTGAGTGGATGGATGGATGGATGGATGGATGGATGGATGGATGGGTGAGTGGATGGATGGATGGATGGATGGATGGGTGTGTGGGTGGGTGGGTGTGTGGGTGGATGGATGGATGGATGGATGGATGGACGGACGGATGGATGGGTGAGTGGATGGATGGATGGATGGATGGATGGGTGAGTGGATGGATGGATGGATGGATAGATATTGCAGTCATATTAACTCATTACATGCATGTTTAATTCAGCAAGAGGCTTTCAGCTCTGTCAGATATAAAACTGTTTATTTTTGAATTTTGAATCCAATTTTGTGTTAAAACACTTGGCAGTCTAATTAAATATAAAAACATTAAACATCATGGCTTTTTCCATCACAATGGAAATGGAAGGTCAAGCTCAATGCATTGCATTGTGAAAACTGTTGCATACTGCACATTTTTGGAAATGTAGTGGCCATTCAATGTACAGTATGCAGAAAATGTGCATACTCCAGTACTTGTTCTGAACATAGCCTGTGCAACAAGACTCATATAGTTTAATAAACAACAACAGACAAAGGTTATATGTCTACAAAGATAAAGACAATGAGTCTATATTATCTGTCGTGCATCTCAATGCCAGTCGCATCCAGCTCTGCATTCGCTAGCCAAACAACTGAGAAACGGGAATGCTTACGGTTCGAGTTCTCCAGAGAAAATACAACTCACTGATCAGGGTTTGCAATGACAGTAATAAAAAAGTGCTAAACAGTGCCAAACAGGAAAATAAAAACACCACAATAAGACCCAGAATGAATGAGTCGAGTAATATGTTTGAGAGCGGTGGGAAAGCCATCATTAATGTGCAAGCGTTTGAGAGGTCACAGAGCTTGTTTTGTGAGAGTATATGAAAGAGCATTAACTCTCATCTGAAACATGACTATGCAAAAACAAATATCTTCAATTATTCAATGCTGCTGGACTCAGAAACACACACGGCCGGCCGCTGTGACAGACGCCCTGCGAAAGCTTTGATTCTTCAAATAACGCTCTTATAAATAGCTAATTTATCTGATTTACAAGACAGCGTTTCTTCACCCTTTTCATCTTTTTCATCTTCATAGAGTGTGTTTGGTGCCCTTTAAAGATATGCTTGGGAAAATACCAAGAAAATATGAGTCTAAATGAAAAGGAAGTGCTAAACAATGACTCGACATGACCAGGAACCGTGAATCCCATCCTCCTTCGACCCCAAGGATCGCTTTTTATAATGTCTGATCCATTTACCATTGAGATACTATTGTAGTTTTTAATATAATATTTTTATAGAGAGATTTTCTGTTCTCATTTTAAATTTAGTTAAAGTTTTAGTAAATTTGTTGTGTTTTTGTCATTTTTAAAACATATTTTTTATAAATTATTAATTAATTAGTTTTAGTTATTTTAGTACATCAAGTTAAACTAAGAAATATTGCCTTGGCAACTAGCTGAAATACATTAAGTTTAAGGTTTTATAAATATTTTATTTTATTTAGCTTTTATTTTATTTATTTTTTAGTCTAAGTTATCGGTACACTATATGTAACTTTCGGCCCTCTAGCAGTTAAAAAACAAAACTGCATGTATTTTGAGGAAGAACATTGTTCTTCGGCTCTGCGTGACTGGATGAAGATGAATATGATTCTCCTACTGCTCATAAAACATTCAGTACTAGGCTTCAGAGATATGACCAGTTTAGATGAAGAGGATTTCAAGTTGACTAGCTGATAACATTACTGTAGCTTTACCCAATAATAGACAATAAATTCCAGCACAGCGCTACAACAACCATAATGAAATGATCTTCACAATAGATAATGCTTTACATGAACACTGTTAAAGAGCTACATATGACAATATATCTGTTCAATAAAACACCTTCCTCACATGTTGAGTAATAAAAACACCTTCATCTCTGCGTCGCTTTTACAACATTTCAAATCCATCAGTTCTCGTCATCATTGAAAAGCCGAGTCGATGTTGATTCTTGTTTTATTACGAGCTCTGTCTCGTTCTCGCTCTGCCAGCAGACTCTCCTCTGTTCGGCGTTTAAAGCGGGAGATTCTCCAGAGGTTGGAGATTTAACTGCTCCATGTCAACCTTTCTCTCTAAATGCGTCTCTATAGCACACATTGTATTTATCGTGCAATTTATACCCGGAAATGAGTTTTTATGTGCATAGCATATGCATGGGTAGGTTTAGTAGTGGTGTGGGGTGCGTGTGTATTATACGTTTGGTTAGGATTAGTGGTGTGTATTACACTCAATAAAGTGCGTATCAAATGCACCCGAAAACTGCATATCATAGGCACTTAAAAACTCATTTTCGTGTGTAAATTGTACGATAAACACAATGCGTGCTATAGAGACGCATTTTCATGAGATCAGGCTGGACACTCACACACCACACACACACACACACACACACACACTCAACTAACCTCTGCCACTCATACACCAGACACGCGGGAAAGTTACTGGAGCAATTTTTCTCTGTTTATGGATCTGACGAGACACACACAGGCGAGTGACGCAAACACAATTTACAACGAAAACCATCCCGACAGGTCTAAATTATAAACACTTATAATATGCTAACCATAGTGAATCAGGGGAAGACAAAAACACATTCTGGAAGAAGGATTGATGGTGCATTGACTCATGTAGTAAATGTTGATTGATGATGATGATCTATTTATGTTTAAACAGCATTCAGCTGTAAATAAATAAAACCATAATTAAATATTTAAATAAACAAATAAATAACTAATTAAACAGACAAAGATTATAATTAAATGTTTAAATAAACAATTAAATAACTAATTAAACAAACAAAAACTAAAATTAAATGTTAAAATATAATATGTAATTATAATGTGTATATATATATATATATATATATTTTTTTTTATATATATCTTTTTTTTTGCTTGCATTTTTTTCCTCTCTAAAACACACAGTTACTGTATTTTTGAATGGTCGTCAATAAGGAAAGATGTTTTGACAGCAGTGTCTACCACAGGGGTCAAACAGCAGGAGTGTTTGAACTGTTTGGTGTCGTATTCTTGCGAGGGACTCAATCTTGCACAACAACGTCAGTGAAAACACAGGCTTTCATGCTCACTCCTACTGGCGTCTGCACACACATCTGCCTGTGACCGTTTCATTCTCTCTCCATCTCTCTCTTTATCTCTCTCCATCTCTCTCTCCATCTCTCTCTTCATCTCTCTCTCCATCTCTCTCTCCATCTCTCTCTCCATCTCTCTCTTTATCTCTCTCTCCATCTCTCTCTCCATCTCTCTCTTCATCTCTCTCTCCATCTCTCTCTTCATCTCTCTCTCCATCTCTCTCTTCATCTCTCTCTCCATCTCTCTCTCCATCTCTCTCTTCATCTCTCTCTCCATCTCTCTCTTCATCTCTCTCTCCATCTCTCTCTCTCAGCCCACTCTGCGACAACTATGACATCATAGAGGAGGCAATACAAGCTCACATCATAATCAGACAGAATGTCCATTGCATTTTGCTGTGTGTTAGGAAACAAATATACGAAATGAAAATATTCCAGGAAATTCTACAACACTCTCCGTCAAGGTTCGCCAGTCTCGCCTCAAGACCCAATTTGAGGCCCCCTTGCGAAGGACCGCTAAATTATTCATGAACACATTCTCTGCGGGCACTAACAGCAAAATGAGCAGAAGAAACGCTGAAGGAACTGATGTCACAGGGTCACGGGCTTATTTTAGTGCCACGCTATACGCTGAGTCCAGAAAACACCAACAACATGGGACTGTTTTAGAACTTAAGAAGGTTCTGCCTCACTTAAATCAGCACAGCAGAACATTTTAGATAATGAGTTTAATCCTTCGGGATATATACTGTTGCATAATGCACAGTATACACAGATGCTGACTATGTCTTTAAAGATAATGTGTGGTTATGTCTGGAATGGAATTAGTTTTACATACAGCACACAGTGAAAATGGCACGAATATGACATATTGGACAATTATATATAAAACAGCATAGTTTGAAATGAAGGGTTTGATGTTTGTTGATCGTGAAGTTCTCTCCTCCTGTCCACATTCAGTTCACACGAACCGATCGTCAGTACACACAGCTGGATTCAACAAAGTTTGTGAAATTAAATGTTTATTAGATATTCAAAGATTTGTTTACATGATATAATGTGTATATGCTGACGGTAATTGAGAAAGTAGTGTTTGTCTTTTTATTATTAAAATAAAAATATAAAATATAAAAGCAAACGCTATAATACTTTGCATATGGCATTTATTTTCTTTGTTCAACAGTTCTATCAAATAACGTATTAGATAGGATTGTTAAACAGAGACTGTCGTAAACGAATGACGATTAAATAAAACAAAATAAAAGTCCTGCTTCCGACAAATGCCAAACATGCCACTGCCTCCGGTTTATTACAAAATAATAATCACAGACATTCATTCCTTTCATTAATTTATCCCTCTTTTATAATTAATTAATAATTAGGGATGCACTGATATAAAATTTTTGGCAGAGACCGATATTTCTTTATATTTGAAAGCTGATAACCGATATATCTTCCAATAAAATATATTAGACAGGACTGTTAAACAGAGTTCGGCGTAAACGAATGAAGATGAAATAAGACAAAATAAAAGTCCTGCTTCCGACACGTCGGCCAAACAGAAAAACTTTTCGGCCAATGCCGATATTTAAAAAACGCCAAACATTCTACTACCTCCGGTTAATTAACAAATAATATTCCACAATCACAGACATTGATATCATTAAACTTTTATTCATTTATACCTCTATAATTAGGGATGCACTGATATGAAAATGTTGTCCAAAACCGATATTTCTTTATATTTGAAAGCCGATAACCGATATATTGGCCGATAAAACATATTAGATGGGACTGTTAAATAGAGACCAGCGTAAAAGAATGAAGATGAAATAAGACAAAATAAAAGTCCCTCTTTCGACACATCAGCCAAACAGAAAACTTATGCTGATATTTAAAAAAAAAAAAGCCAAACATCTCCAGTTTATTAAAAAATAAAAATCCCCAATCCCAGACATTCATATCTAGATTTGATTTCTCAGAGAGCAGAAAACAAGTCACTTGCTCTTTTACAGAGACTGTGTAAAAAAAAAACAAAAAAAAACAAAACAAAAAAAACACAGATGTGTTTAATTCAGAAGAGATTTAAATCACAAATCTGTGAATACAAATCCCATCTGATTAAGCAGAACAAAAATGTCGAATCTCAGCACTAGTCAAAACACACATTACCAAACACACTAAATCACATTCAAAAAAGACAAACGACTGTCGATATTCTGTCCGACCGGAGACACATTATTTGTGACAAGCTGTGTTTTGCTCTGAACGAAAATCTCACCATCTGGGGAATAAATGTGGGAATATATTTTCACCATTTCCAGTGATATTCATTTTGCTGTCACAGATTCGTTGACTGGTCTGTGCCACCTTATAGCTGTCTAATTCACACTCGCCCACATGTGAAAGTTTGTCGTGTAGGTGTGCTCTACCTGGAAGACCCACTCAAGACACCAAACTAGACTAACAAGCAAGATTGACATGCGATTTACTCAGTAACACACACACACTCACGCAGATATTGCAGTGGGTGGAGGCTGAAGGGTTGTCAAATGAAATCTTTATGGGGGAAATGGCCAAATATCCCTCCTGCCTTCCCATTTAGAGATTCATCTGCTCGCTAGCAAAATCCCATTTCCAGCCTGTCATCCACCCGTGATGATTCCACTGGGAAGTTCAGTTTATTTAGAGTCGTAGAAGGAAGCGCTGCCACTCAGCGGGTTCATCCTGGAGCTAATGGCTGCTTAGCGCCCCGCTCTCCAGAAATTCATACATAATGCTTGTCGTCTGTGGAAGAGGCATAACTCGCGCTATACGATGCAGCAGGCGATGGAGAAATCACAAATGAGATCTCTTTAATATCTCAATATTTTCTCTTAGGTGTCAAAGAGATTAAATGGAAATGTGAGAGACTTTTCTGAAGTACAGAAAGACCCTAGTCATCAGAAGAGATCTCAATAATGTCTCAAACTGTGCTGAGATTTGCCGAGATTCCAAAATCTGTCAGTCAGTCAAGCCAGAGATCTCAATATGAACTCAAACATTTCTCATTAAGACCGCTATAACTAGGGATGCACTGATATGAAGATTTTGGCAGAAACCGATAATTCTTCATATTTGAAAGCTGATCTTTTAAATAAAATTTTTTATATGTTTTTGAGAGCTTGATTACAAAAACAAAAGTCTCACCATTAAAAGCCATGTCTCAAGCACACAATTATTGTCACGGTTGGCTTAGATAGGAAGACGAAGACAAACAGATTGTACATCTAGTTCCCAAGTTCTCCAAGCAGGCAGGATGAAAACAGAGATCAGACAAAGACAGAGTGAACTGATGTGAAGACAGGAGGAACTAAATAGCAAACACAGATGATGGTAATTAATAGGACACAGGTGATACAGATGAACATAGGAACATGTGACAAATGACAACTAACTGAAAAGTCCATGAACACAGTGGTGACAATTATAATGTTCTCATTATAATCGTATGTCGTATATGACACTTTTGATGCACATATTGTACTTTACTGTATTTCATTTTTTTACATTTCCCCTAAGGAACTGTAGGAGAAACATTTGAGATAAAAACTGAGTGTTTGACATGGTAATGGATATGACAATGTTGATATGTTTGGTCTTGGTGGAATAGACCTGCTACACTGCTTTTACTGTTATTGTTGCACATGTACATGACTTGCTACTGCCAATACACACACAACACGCTGCTGTGAGCAAGTAAGACATGCTGGTGCTGTACAATATAACATACATGAATTACCCGTATCAGATCTGTACAGGTGGAGCTGGGGAAGGTGGAGGGTTTCTGAAAGCACACTGCAACTGCTACAGCAAATGCTGACCAAGTATTTGAATGTTGAGCAGCTCATTGGCTACTGATACAACAGGAACCAATCAGCTGTGCCCTATAGAGAATGATGTGATTGCAAGCAGATTGAGTTAAGGACCAATCAGCCGCCGCCATCTAGAGTTTCATGAAAGAACTTTGTATTTTCCTTTATATCAACAGTTTATCTTAGACATCAATGAGAATAAATGGAGACTTTTCTTAAATAAAACACCCAAGTGTCAACAAGATTTTCTGAACAGATCTCAACAAACGTCTCAATCTATGTTCAGATGTGCCAAAGCCTGCAGTCAAAATACTCAGCATGTCAACCATTAACACATTTGCTTCTGTTTTGGATATTTAGGGAAAAACATTTGAGTTGAGAGATACAGTAGGCCAAACTGAGAAAATACACAGCATTGGTGTTGACTGATGAATTTGCACATGGGTGGTCTTAAAGCATATTAAAAAACACCACATAGACATATAAACAACATCAAAAACTTGATTTTCACCACATGGGGTCTTTAATAAAACAAATTATACTGCCTCACAGTATATGCTAAAGTAAGTGTCTTAAGCAGTAAGCAAAAGTGTTCCACTCTCTCCCCTGGAAGTAAACCTGAAAACATGTTTTATCTTTAGCTTTGGAAAAAAAAGGTGGGTGTGTGAAAGAGATCTCGTCAGAAAAACACTTATGGCGCATCACGGTACGTGTAACTACATGGCTCAGTCTGTGCAGGGTGGTAGGATCTGTCTGTTGGCTTTTTCCGGGTGTTTCTCAGGGTGAAACAGGGTCTTTAACAAGCATCGCCACACTGACAGAGTTGTCACAGCGACAGCGTTTCCAGTAAAATACCTGATTAAACCGCCACAGTTGTCAGACCGCAGCGCTCATTTACAGTCTGAAGCCATGCATTTCCAATAGCAACACCATGAATGAGAGCGAGAAGGCAAATGGAGACACGGATCAACAATGGAAAGGCCAGAAAGCAGGATTAGAAGATCAGATCGAGATGAACGCTGAGAAAATCTCAAAGTTTGATCTTCAAAGAAGAGCTCCTGATTTCTCAAGCAGAAACTTCACATACTGTAATACCACGAGACCAGAGAATCACTTTACACAAATTTCACACAACAGTTCTCTTACAAAACCATGTGAGCTGACTAACTAGAGCATTGGCCACTCAAAAAGCCAAAATCAAAAATGAATCCAAGATAGCAGAGTCAAGAAAAATGTCAATTATTAATATATTCTACCCATTACCGAAACAAATAGATAAAAAAAACCTGTTGTTAAAAATGGACACTTTTACCTAAAACTCATGTGTATTTTTAGTAGGGATGCATAAAAGTCTTTTAATAGCCAAACACTGTTATGGTGATAACCAATAAATGTCCAATATAAAAATGTATACTACTTTGTCTAAACAAAATGTTAATTATTTACGCAATTTTATCTAAAAAAATAAAAAAATAAAAACAGTAAAAACTTTTTTTTCATTTTACAAGTTAATTTAGACATCACAACATTATGATGTACAGTATGACAAACAAATATTTTTATTTTTACTATATAATTATTAAGAGATCTGCTAAAAGCGATATAAAATAAAAATGAAAATATATATATATATACATTTTAAAAAGATTACACATACAATGTGACAGTCGGGTATGAAATTAATTAATACATTTTCTAAGAAATTATTATTTAAAAATAATTTTCTAAATTATTGTATTTTTATTTATCTATTTTTATTGCATTTAATTGCATTATTTGTATCGCAAACGTTACTATTAAAAATAACAACACAAATATTTCAAAACAGAATGTGGACATTTTTTTGAGAGTTTCATTATATTTATTAGTATACTAAATGTATTAGTCATTATAAGTCATAGTGTTCTTCTGACAAAGATTTAAGCTTTTCTGAAAAATGTATCAAACTTAAGTGAGTTTCTCTTGCTTTAAGCATAAACTCAATTAATTTTGATGCATTTTTCAGAAAACAAGACTATTTTCAAGTCTCAAAAATACAGAATGAGAAAATAATTTGGCATTGTGCTGAACTGAATGCTCGGTCCAATCAAATTCACTTCGGTTTGCAGCACTATGGCATTTAAATATCTGAGCCGAGTATCGCACACCCAAACTGCAAGTGGTGAGAATTGCATATGAAAGGCGCATCACAAAATATAAGAGAGATCACAATAACGCTTGCCATGGTGAGATCCCTGGAGATTCTCACCTCTCGTACGGAGGTTCAGACCAGCCATTCGAGCACAATGCGGCAAGCGTCTCGTATTAGCATTGAGAGAGGAAGACAGCGAGACGCACATACTGATGAGGGTTGCAGAGGGTTTGCGTGACCCAGGTGCATATAGATGCTTGTGCACAACAACTGCAGAAACATGTCATTTACATACACAGCGTCCCTTTGATGTGCTGAATCATTGTTAGTTCTCCATACAGAAGAGGACATGTTTATTAAAAATCTCTTTTTCCATTCATTTCACCCAGTAAACACACACACTCTCACAAAAACCCCGAACAATAGGCCGAACTCTCAGTGAACCGACACTAAACGTCTCAGCGGATAAACTCCATCCGCGTCTGACCGTCGAGTGACTCGTTCCCACTGCCTCACCTGTAGTTTGTTGCACCGGCATCTGTGTGTCTCATGTCTTTTGTTCCACAAAGAAGCGCTGTCACCGTCTGACAGCATCGTTCTGCTGCGGACGCTGAGACATTCACTGGACTAAAGCAACACATTCTGCTGCTATATAGCAGTGTTGAACTAACAGCCTGTTTATCACCTGATGTGTCTTTTACAAAGTATTGATTTTGTTGTTAGGCTCTACTAAAATAGGTTTTCATGTTTAAATGTTCAAAAACATATTATTTTCCTCATATTCTCCATTGTTGCAACTCCTCCCTTCCCGGTCTGTCAGTAACGCTCAGGGGTGTGTTTCCCGTACAACGTTGTAACTCTCTGCTTCACTACTATAGTATGATGCATCGTTGAAGAAATCAACTAGCCAGTCACGACTGTTTCCCAAAGCCGTATTGTCATATATTGGTCGTTCAACCATGTTGGTTAATGATGTCACACAGGTGGTAACTTATTTTAATGAATCTGTTTGAGATTGAATTAATGCTAGATGTTTTGCTATAAATTACGGACATGACATTCTCAGTTATTTTTCTTTATTTCCAGATTCAATCATAGGCTCGTTCTTACGTAATAGACCTCGTTCGCACATGAGCACTCTTCAAAAACAACGCTTTAAATATCTTGACAAACTAAAAGATGTAAATGACATTTGTATTTGTTCTAAATTAAAGACACAGGTTGTACTGAATGTCAGCTTGCTTATATTCCTCAAGATAAGGATTTATTGAGTTCACATGTCAAGTAAACCAGAAACTCTGCTTCTAACCACAGATCGAGAGTTGTCAATCCAAACACAACTCTGCGATGCTGTTTGCAAATGTTTGTTGGAACAATGGTTTCGGGAAACACAGACTCATTGAACTGCTGATAACGAAGGAACTTGCAAACATAGTTTACTAACGATGCTTTTGGGAAACACACCCCTGTTTAGTTCCTGTCTCTATGAAGCCCCTCCTTCTGAAAAGCACACTGTGCTCTGATTGGTCGGCTGGACCGTTGTGTTGTGATTGGTCAAGCGCTACGAGTGTGTTTGGGAAATGTCCCGCCCCTTTCCATAAACACCAGTTTCAACACACTACAATCTCAACCAGGCCCCGCCCCTTTATTATGCATATTAATTATATAATATTTGTTTGTTCCCGGAGGAAACTCAAGACTACAATGGAGGCGTTTCAGGGAGTTCAGAAACACTGACACTGATATAGAGAATAACTCCAGCTGGAGGGACCTTTTTCATTCTCAAACAGCAACATTACACACTAAAGAAAGATGAACATGTGAAATGCAGGTTTTGCTTTTAATATATGAGATGGGAACTAAACTGAATAAATTGGTCACACCTGAATAGGAACTGGAACAACAGGAAGAGGAATTTACGGAGTTTCCTCTGTAATGATTCTCCTTTGGCCCAGAATCACATCACCTTCCTTCCTAAAGCAGTGTGTGGTGGTGGAGAGACAGAGTAAAATAGTTATTTAGAGCCTCTTATTTCTGTCTCTTGTCCTATGATGAATCCCTAACACGCTCATTCTGTCCTGAGTGGCCGAAGAAATGGGACACGGCCTGCAGTGATGCGATCCGAGAACAATCCGAGCGCTAGCATGAAGATCAAAACTATTATGCTCCACTTTTCTGCCACTTAACCTCTTTAATGTGGCCGCCCGTGACCTCTGATTCTGTACGCATCAAACTCTGAAGAGTCAGAGTCTATCAGCAGAAGATGATAACTAAAGAGGTGGACACTCTCTGTCAGTTTGTTTCTCAGTATCTCTCTTACACTTTCTTTCTTTCTTTCATTATGTTTAGAATGGAAGCATACTAACTGAATACTGTACAGAATACACTACAGCATATGCTGCATATAAACACATTGCATTGTGTGATAAAGTTCATCTGCAAAGCTCCTCTGTAATAGTTCATCCAGGTGTTGCATGCATAAAGAAATATCACCTAATGTGCAAAGTGGGTAGTATGCATATAAATAATGCTTTTTCAACATCATTACTCCTTCAGAAATCATTCTGATATGATGATTTGATGCTCAAGAAACATTTCTGATTAATATTAGTGTTGAAAATATCAATTTAAAGCTGTTATTGAAGTTTGCAGCACAATATTTGAACAAAAGGGTAAAAATTACGGTCATTAATGTCTCGTTAGATCCAGCCTTCTGCCCGCTTTAAATCAGACACAGAAATAAAGTAGTGCGTAAGATTAAAATGTATTTGAATGAACTATAGCATTTATTTGAATGAGAGCGAAAGAGATATATATGCGGGGTCTATCTAATGTCTATTATCAACAGAGATTTAAGTTGAATTATTTCAAAACCAACAATGTTAACCAATCATTGCTGAGAAATATAATGTAGCTATTTTATTTGTTAAGTTTCTTTGCTCCTGAATGTTTCTGTGTATATATGAACAATTACATAATGATTATGATTGGTATTTTACTTCTGGAAGGCATGTGCGCTGATATCTCTGTGTCTGAAGGAGCAGCGGGTCCTCTGACGGTGAATAATGCAGACGGTCATGTGTCTGTGTTAAACTGCTGCACTTTCTCTTCTGCTAACAGAACAAGTCTGACAAGGTCGATAGAATGTGCCGGCGCAGTTCTGATCTGTACGAACCAACGCATGAATTCACTGTTTCCATGAACCACAGCAAAAAAAGAGGAGAGCCATTCCTTCAGATCCAGAGGTGAAGAGCTGAATCATTTGTTTATAGTCACTTTACAGACTAAATACTGGTTAAAGAAACTGTTTTCAGACAAACAGTCCTTTTGAAGAGTAAATGCATGCTTAAGACATTGATTCTCAAGCTTTGTTTTGATGCATTTTGACTATGAGCTGCAGTGAATTAAAAAAGATTGTAATTGTTTTCCAGCACACATATCTAAACATTCTTAAATCAAGATACATTTACTTGAGAGGTAAAATCACATCAGACAACAAGTCTTGATTATAAAGGCATTCATAATGCATTATATATGTTTATAATTGATTGTAAAGTTAAAATGCATTATAATATTTGCAGATTCCTTGTTGCATCTGAAATTGGTTGTTTGTTATGCTTTTAATGCTTTATAATTTCAAAAGGTGCAGAAATGACTAGATACGTATATTAATGTATTATAACTGTGCTTACAATTATTATTATTATTATTCACACCATACAATGCATTATAAGGTGCATAATTAATGCATTAAAAACACTTTTATAAAGCATTATATATAATAGCTTTGAGTAAAGTGTCACAAAAAATATCTACCAGTGGGTTCAGACAAATAAACTCGTTTTCTCCATAGTTACATTTTTTTTTCTGACCTGAATGGCAGATTTTTTAAAGCATAAAATCACTTAATTTTTTATCAATTTTAATATCTCTAATAAAATATGCAGCACATGATTATTAGGTAAAAGTGAGGAAATGAATTAAATATCATGCAGATATGATGGCAGGATTAAAACCAGTCATGAGAACAGATTCAAACTCCACCGGCTTAAACTGACAACCATTCCAACCCCAGAGATTAGCTGGATACGGCATGCTGGGAAAAAGCAAGAGAAAGAGAGGGAGAGCGAGCGAGAGAGAGAGAGAGAGAGAGAGAACGTTTTTGGTTTTCCCTGTAGGTTTAGTCGTTTTCTCCTTCATGTATTCCTGAAGCTCTTGCTCTGGTTGTATTTTCCCCCTCATTCATCTCTATTGGGTTCTTTTCAGCGCTGATTAAATTAAAAAAGCAACAGCTCCACTGAGGACAATAATACAGAACAACAAAAAACGCTTTTGGAGACCCTTGGGAGACACTTCAGCAGTTACAGAGTGGGCCGATTACACCGTGAATAAACAGCACCGCGTTCAAGCCTTCCGCTTCCCTCTGTAAACACAACTAGCACAACCCAGAACGGCCTCATGCTAGCGTAGCGTTACAGTAAGACATCCTGCAGTCGGCCGAAACCAACAGGCCTGTCATGACAAATCACGCTTTACATCCATCAGCTCGTAGAACTGACCGTTGAAACGATCTTTACCAATCAAAGCAGAATACTGTTTCATGAAGCTAAAATGACATTTTCAGGACATACTTTCCCTCAGATCTGTTAAAGGTCAGTGTTGTTTACAAGACCAGGGCAAGGGTCTTTTCTGGAATAGACTTCATTGTTGGAGTGCGGTTCATTAACAGAATTAATGGAAATTTATTTTTATTTTTTGCTTTATAGTTAAGTAAGAAATACTTCATGCAAAAATGTAAATTCAGTCGTCATCATATTAGAATGATTTCTGAAGGATCATGTGACACTGAAGACTGGAGTAATGATGCTGAAAATTCAGCTATGATATATTCACATAGAAAACAACTATATTAAATTCTAATAATATTTCACAATAGTACTGTTTTTACTATACTTTTATCAAATAAATGCAGCCTCAGTGAGCAGAAGAGATAAATTAAAAAAATTAAACCCCAAACTGAACGTCAGTGACATCATGCAGCAGTTTTGCAGATTCTTCAAAAATATATATATATTTTATATGAATTTATTTTAGTAATATTATTCATAAAATAACAGCATACAGATTTGGAGCAACAACAACAGGGGCACAAACTGTCTTGAGTGTGTTTGTCAGGAACTCAAAGACCCGCTCCGTCCCGCACAGGATCATGGGCCGTCTGTTGGGTTTGGAGGACTGCCAGATTCACGAGGTCTTCTCGCCCAGATGAAGGTCAGTCCTGAGGAGAGACGCTAAATGATGGTGTCAGCCGGAGTTCTCCGGCTCCGTGTGGAGCTTTTCAATTGTCAGCCTGATCTAGGGACTGAACCACGGCCGGTCTCGCTGTATCTCTCTCTCTGTCTCTCCTCGGGGAAATCTCTGACAGAACAACATGATATCTGCGCTATAAGTGGAGCTCCACTTCACAAAGAAAGAGATTCGGTATCTGGAGATCTCATCTGCGCAGCACTTCTATTCAAATTGTGGCGCATTCAATTCACAGTTAAATTCACCAAGATGCGACTTTGATTTTCCACTTGTGTGCTGATATATTCACCTTAATTAAACTGTCTTTCTGTGGTTGCTGAATTAATGCATTTGGCCCCGACAGCGAGAACTCATCAATGCAGAAATATCATTATATGACTAACAAATCAAGTGGTAAAATGATTTGAAAACATCACACTCTTAGAAAAAAACGTTCAATGGGTTCCATATAGAACTCTAGGGTTCTTGACTCAATTTTGAAGAACACTTTATGCCAAAAAGGTTCTATAAAAGGAAAAATGTCTTACATTATTGCATAACACTTTCATGTTTAACAGGTTATTTAAAATGTTTCAATCTAGGTGTTTAGTTCATAAAATTAAATTAAAATAAATAATGAATTAAAACTAAATGAATTCAAATTTCAAACTAAATCCATTATATGTCCAACAGTCAGTCATGAAAGCATTCGCATATCCCAATGCTTTGCTTCTTGATTATTGAAACAATTGAAATCTTATTTAATTAAATCTGATTTCATAATTAACACTGTTACTGAACTGAATCAACACTGAATTGACTCAAAGTGAATAATGACAATATTTCTACTGCTCCTTACAGCTGAACTGAACTCGTTTCACAATGAATGAACAAAGTTATTGAATGGAACTGAATCCACACTGAACTGACTTGAGCAGAATTATGACACTAATGTCTTTTTGCAGCTGCTTTACAGAAGAATTGAATTCCACTTGCATCATTGAATCTGTTATTTTCCTGTTTATTACTGTGAAGCTGCTTTGAAACATGTAGGCTGTATTGTATAAAGCACTATATAAATAAAGGTGACTTGACTTGATCAATCTTGAAATGATAAAGTCAGGGCTTCAGTGCGCCTCTCAACACAAGCATCATGTGCTGCTTTGACCTCAGTTTCTGTGAATGGCCTTTGCAGCCGGTGTTGTGAATGTTGAGTATGTCAAGCACAAATAAATACCGTTCTCCACGATACGACCTTTTAAATCACAACCACACTTGATGTGTACTTTAAAAAAAAATCATATAAATCACCACCAATCCAACGCTCACACTACTAAACAACAAAACTACACTGAAAGGACCAAAAATGGTGCCGCTGCTTCAGGAAAGCTACATTTCGGAGAAGAAGAAAGGCGCAGAGCGGCTCCTCTGAGAGCGTGGGTCAATCCCACTGTACATTTGCAGTGCACAAGTGTCTGAGTGTTCAGCTGAGCAGAACGGACCCCTTTCCTGAGAGCAGAGAAAAGAGACGGTCTTGCCAAAGAGCCCATACCGTGTTCATCAGTCACAGCATGAGAGAGCACAAGAGCAGGCACACGGATCCATCAGCATTTCAACTGGGCTTTTCAGCTTTGCTGTGAATCCTGAAGGCGTTTCTGGGTTTTTGATCGACCTGCTCTGTTGGTCGTCGCCATATTCTGTGGTAAAGACAGAATCAGTTTAAGTTGGATATTATTCAGGGATTAAACTGAACCAAAACCGAACATACAGGTAGAGCATGAGCACACTTTTAACCGCAGACAAAAGAGTATCCCAAGCAACATGTCAGTCGGTCTTCATATCTACGGCACGTTTCCCGAAAGCATAATCAAAGATTAACAAGAGCGCTGGACTATGGTTTAATTCAAAGTGCAAGTAGAGCACATGCATATTTCTACTCTCTTTCCAGGTTTACTGAAGACATACAGTAGCGTTAAGCCGATAACCGATATATTGGCCGATAAATCTGAAACTAGAGATTTTTTAGAGCCTGATAACAAAAACAAAAGTCTCACCATTAAAAGCCATGTCCCAAGCACACAATTATAATGTTCTCAATATAATTTTACATAGCCTATATGGCACACTGAACTGTTGCACTTTACTGTATTTTCCTTTTTTGAAGTGATTCTAATCATATTTCAAGCAATTCAAAACCATCATGTTGAACAGTGCGCATCTGAAGCATCTCAGCTCAAGGAAATAAACCATTATTTATCGGCTTTAATATATAAATTTAATATATTTTTTTATCGGGCCGATAACGATAACATTAAAAGTGAACATATATTGGCCGATACTGATATGGTGGCAGATATATTGTGCATCCCTAATAAATATAAATATATACAGTGGGTACGGAAAGTATTCAGACCCCCTTAAATTTTTCACTCTTTGTTATATTGCAGCCATTTGCTAAAATCATTTAAGTTAAAATTTTTTTCCTCATTATTGTACACACAGCACCCCATATTGACAGAAAAACACAGAATTGTTGACATTTTTGCACATTTATTAAAAAAGAAAAACTGAAATATCACATGGTCCTAAGTATTCAGACCCTTGCTCAGTATTTAGTAGAAGCACCCTTTTGATCTAATACAGCCATGAGTCTTTTTGGGAAAGATGCAACAAGTTTTTCACAGCTGGATTTGGGTATCCTCTGCCATTCCTCCTTGCAGATCCTCTCCAGTTCTGTCAGGTTGGATGGTAAACGTTGGTGGACAGCCATTTTCAGGTCTCTCCAGAGATGCTCAATTGGGTTTAAGTCAGGGCTCTGGCTGGGCCATTCAAGAACAGTCACGGAGTTGTTGTGAAGCCACTCCTTCGTTATTTTAGCTGTGTGCTTAGGGTCATTGTCTTGTTGGAAGGTGAACCTTCGGCCCAGTCTGAGGTCCAGAGCACTCTGGAGAAGGTTTTCGTCCAGGATATCCCTGTACTTGGCCGCATTCATCTTTCCCTCGATTGCAACCAGTCGTCCTGTCCCTGTCCCCCCTTTCTCCCATCTCCCGACTGCATCTCTGGAGCTCAGCCACAGTGATCTTTGGGTTCTTCTTTACCTCTCTCACCAAAGCTCTTCTCCCCCGATAGCTCAGTTTGGCCGGACGGCCAGCTCTAGGAAGGGTTCTGGTCATCCCAAACATCTTCCATTTAAGGATTATGGAGGCCACTGTGCTCTTAGGAACCTTAAGTGCAGCAGACATTTTTTTGTAACCTTGGCCAGATCTGTGCCTTGCCACAATTCTGTCTCTGAGCTCTTCAGGCAGTTCCTTTGACCTCATGATTCTCATTTGCTCTGACATGCACTGTGAGCTGTAAGGTTTTATATAGACAGGTGTGTGGCTTTCCTAATCAAGTCCAATCAGTATAATCAAACACAGCTGGACTCAAATGAAGGTGTAGAACCATCTCAAGGATGATCAGAAGAAATGGACAGCACCTGAGTTAAATATATGAGTTTCACAGCAAAGGGTCTGAATACTTAGGACCATGTGATATTTCAGTTTTTCTTTTTTAATAAATGTGCAAAAATGTCAACAATTCTATGTTTTTCTGTCAATATGGGGTGCTGTGTGTACAATAATGAGGAAAAAAATGAACTTAAATGATTTTAGCAAATGGCTGCAATATAACAAATAGTGAAAAATTTAAGGGGGTCTGAATACTTTCCGTACCCACTGTATAAATAATATTTGTCCTATTCAAAGCCAGTGTGCATGATTAAACCATGAAAATTATGCTCTGAAATATGCAAGTTCATATTATGGTCAATAAATGGCCAATTAAAGCAACAAACAATACTATTTTGTCCATTGCAACTATTTTGATGATTGCAAAACCAACCAGTGAACACAATAATCAATAAAAAATACTTTTATGCAACATTATCCAGCAAACCAGTTCAATCCATCAACACAAGCAACTTTTATTCTCCACAAGAAAGCGCAGTCATTTATTTAAGCCGTGCTGTACATTAAACACGTGAACGCATGCTGAATGTTCCCTTCACGCTCCACACGTCAAAACCCTTTGAGCTAAAACAACTTCTGTTCCAACTTCCCCCCAACTGAACTCCAACACAACTAAAGCTTTCTTTAGAACAAGTAATTATGCGACACGAAATATGTTACCATCTTGCCTTTGCTTTCACGCTGTGTACATTATTAGCAAGATTTAAGTCGCACTTAGTTTCAGCAGCCATTCAACCAAATGTAATGGCTGACGATTATTTATCAGGCACAGTAGGGCACAAGATTTTACATTTTAAAGGAATAGTTCTTTAGTTAATTCCACTAAGCAATTTTATACATTACTTTATAATGAAACGTGTCATTCAGAAGGTTTTGCTTAGTCTATTTCTTTCATCTGAACCATTCATTGATTTTGTTTCCTACAAAATTGTGTTTTTGTTCACTTCATTTGAGGAATAAATAAATCTCCAGCTGCCAGAATCCAGAGTGCGACTTTGAACACTTGAAGAAAAGAAAAGCATACCAGCTTAATCTCAGGATACAGTGCAGGGCATGAAGCTTCTCCGTCAAGAGCAGAAAATTCCCTTTTAAATCCCAGGCCATGACCAACCCTGTCAGCAGAGAGAAGTAAAGCTAAATGAGCTTTTTCCCATTTTAATTACTCAGGAAATCAGCACAAAAGCCTGCTGGCTCTCTGAACCGGGATTAAATGCATGAGTATTGAGGAAGAACGCTGATTACGCACTGCGGCTTTTCTTTGAGCCGTTCCTCGATTTCTAGATCCATTATCTCTTACTGTACAATTGCTAAAGTGGCCCATATATCTTTCTTAAGCAAAGCATTATGATAGTGACCAATAGGCCTGTGATCTGTGAAATACACCAGCCTGAAACTGATGCTAATATGCCACAATTTTAGATTTAGCCTTTTGAAAAAGTTACTAATGTGATATTAAAGATACATTATGCACAGATGTTCCTTTGAAGACAAAATTAGATAAAAATGGATCATTTTTATTCACTTATAGACAAGACACTACATTGTTTTTTCATGCACTGAGATTTTGGGCTGTTTTGCTTCCATTGCTTATTTCCAAAATACACATTTAAGTGTTTATTTACACTTTATGTATTTGCGTCTGTAGATTTCAATTACAATATACATCTTTAAAGTGTTAAAAGTTTTTTCCTCCACTTAAGCAGCACTTATATACACCAAACTTTACAGTTTTATTCCTATTCTGAAGGACTTTACTGAAGGGTTTGTTCCTATATCATTTGCCTGGTATATATTACATTTTATATCTAAAAACATGGTGAAAATGTATTTTTTATGGCTTTTGTTTTGACAGTATTTTCTGATTTATGGAGTGATAAAAAGAGATTTCCAAAATCCCCACTGTAAAAACCTTTAACTCTAATATGTCAACAGAATGAAACAAGAATTTTGAACATGGCTTTATCCAGTGTTCAAATTTATCTGTGCAAATGAATGTAGATTTGATTAGATAAAGTCACATTTGCATATTTAAACATACCATTTTAGAAAACATAATAGAAAACAATTGTATGATGATATTTTTTAGTTAAAGGTGCACTGTGTAATTTTTAGCGGCATCTAGTGGTGAGGTTGCGAATTGCACCCAACAGAAGTTACGGTGGCTGACAGGAAGTGATGTCGTCGTCTGAGACAGCAGAGAGTAGCCAGTTAAAGCAGTGCTATGCATTTGCTTTTTGCTCGCGGGTTTCTCTATAGAGCAGTGGTTCCCAATTCCAGTCCTCGGGACCCACTGCTCTGCACATTTTGTATGTCTCCCTTATTTAACACACCTGAACCAGATCATCAGCTCATTAGGAGAGACTCCATGAACTGAACTGAGTGTGTCAGATAAGAGAGACATACAAAATGTGCAGAGCAGTGGGTCACGAGGACTGGAATTGGGAACCACTGCTATAGAGCAACATATGACGAAACGCGATTGTCCGTTTAGGGCCACTGTAGAAACATGTCGGCATTTCTGTCAACAGATCCTCCTAAATGTTACACAGTGCACCTTTAAAATGTTTACCCTGTAGTATTTTGCCTTAAATACATGCTCATGTTCTTGTAGTGCAAGTTTGCACACCTTGAAATCAAAATGTCATGATATCTATAATTTTCTCCACATCAGAAAGTCTCTTTTTGCACTGATATCATAGCGGACAGGGAAAATAATGTTAGCTAAAAGCCAAATAGCTATTTCATCCCTGTTTTAGGTAACGCAGCCTTTTTACATTCTTTCCACTATATGCAGTAATTTAATTCTGGTTAATGCTATAAAGGTTACAACAATCATATCAGATAATGAAACATAATAATCAGACTTCATTTTGATATGAAATACATACTAAGATTCAGACAATTCCTGATGAAAAAGTCAAGTCCTGCCACACATACTCATTATTTCATCTATTTGGTTGCAACTGCCGTTTCATGTCGTTTTATTTTTATTTTATACCTGTCAAATAATAGGTGGTTTAATTCTTCAGACATGTGTGCGTGTGTTTGTGCATTGCATTAAATGACGAAGAATGAATATTTCATGAGTCCTGTTCAAATCTCATCAAGGTAGAAATGCTCACCTGGAGATTTTCAGGGTAATGCATGAGAGGTCAAAGGTGAAGATGGAAGGCAGCTTGTGGGGTCAGAGAGAGTGCAGTAGTTATGACATGACTGCAAACCATTTACCTTGTCAAATTATTTCAAGGCCATAGCCATCACTTGATAATAGATACAGCACCTGAATGCCTGTAGGATGTGCAAGTCATCTAAAACTCACCTAGCAACCACCAAGAAAGTCCTAGCAACCACATAGCAATGTATAACACACTACTCAGAATACCTTAGTAACCACATAGCAGTATCCTTAACAAAACCTAAAACTTAAACTAATGAAAAAAAAAAAAAAAAAAACATTTCAGGTAATCGAAATTCAACTGGAAAAATATATCTATAACTTAAAAATCCATTAGAAATGTTGCCCTGACAACTAACTGAAATTACTAAAATTAATGAAAAGTACTAAAATTACTGTAATTTCTTTAAATTACTCTACACTGCTCAGTTTATCTAAAACTGAACTGAAAATTAATGAAAACAAGAAAAGAAATATTAAAAACACAAAAGCTCAAATTAAAAAAAAAAAACTTGCTAAAACTTTTACAAAATTCTGTTAGTTTGTTGCAAAATCATATTATATTGCATTCTCACCGACGGTTTCATTTAATTTAGATATGAATCCCATTAGATAAATATTTAGCTACATTATTGTAATAAATATTTTTTTCATTTTTAATTATATTTTTTATAATTAATTTCTATATATTGAAAAAATAAATAAATAAAAGCCACATTCAAAATTCAATGCCAGCGTCTGTGGACTCAAATGAATCATTGAACTATTTTTTATTTGGTTCACTGAAAATGAATTTAATTTGAATCAACCAATTAAATAGAATCAATACATTTCCAGAATTATATGTGAGAAACAATAGTTTAGAAAACTGCAAATGTCACACACAAAACACAACAACACACAAAAGCTATGGTGTTTCGAAAAAGCAGAGCTACTGTCGCACAAATGCTGTGCATTTATAGAAACGCAACAAATTATGACTGTTTACTGGGGTCATAATGTGCAATCTGTCAATAAATAATGAAAAGGACAGACAAATGTGTACAGTGTGCACTAGGCTTCAGTCCTTCACACTGACTTTGCAGTTTTTCTGTAAAAGAAAAGTTTTTTGATTATACTGTACATATACAACAACACCCGGAGCGGTTCGGATCACTTTCTCTGTTTGGAAACAGAATGAGATCTATAGACAATACACATTACACATACTTTAAAACGAGACGCACTAATTATTTCCTGTCCGTGATCCTATATGAATTGCTTTTGAAAAAGTACCATATGACAATTCCTCTCTTTACATTGTGCTATTGACTAGCATTCTTCTAAAATAGCAGGTCTTCATTGTGCTCTTTATCTCACTTCAATGTTCCATCCAGGACAATGAGACACAAAGAACGCTGTTAAACCCCAGATTGCCTTTTTATAGCAAAGTCTGTTGGATTTTCCCGAACGTTTAGCTCTTTAGCGCTGCCAGGCATGCATTTACTAGTGTTAAACTGCATCCACAGCACATTCTGACTGTATAACCCAACAGCGAGTCGCTATCTGACGAATGAATGCATTTAAATGTAAATATTAGAGAAAGAAGCACTTTGCAGAGGGATTTAAGTGCTTGAATTTCATCTGAACAGTGTTGGCGAGGTTTCGTCTGTACTGGAACGTGGCCGCTCAGGCAAACGAAAGGCCCAGCTGCTGTTCTATCGGCTCCTTGCTCTGCTTTTCAGAGCTTGTCTGTCTAGGAAGCAGAAGATTTCCAATTAGAATGAGTTCAGAAACGTAGCACACTACAGTACCGCTATATTTAATGCCGGTTGGACAGGAAACCTTAAAGTCCCCCTGTAGTCAATAATTCTGTCCCTTAAAACTCATCTTTGATCACCAAAATGACATATTTAAGCGTTTTTTCTTTGGAAAAAAGATTATTCATGTCTTAAAATAGCTTGAATGTAACTCGACACCCTTGCCTCATTTAGTATATGTGGTTCTATTAATATGCAAATGAGCCCCGCCTCCACTCAGCTCAGAGATCCACTGGTTGACGATCACACGTTGATCTGATTGGTTACAAGGTAGTTTGTGACGTCAGAAACACCAGTGATTTCAAAGCGTGTTTTTGAGACTGTCTTTGGTTCACTGCAGTTTTAAGGAGAAAATACTCAGCAATGCTGTCGACTTATGAATTTACACATGGTTTGTCTTAACAAACACCACATAGACATAAACAACATTAAAAGCTTGATTTTCAGCAAAGGGGAACTTTAACATTTCTGCAGTGTGTCTGCAAATGCAGATTTTCTGTTTGAACAGAATGTCCGGATGACATTTGGCTGCATCCCATAATGCAACGGTCTCCATTTAACCTTCAATTTCAATTGTGACTGATGAACTGGAAGTCATTTCGGTCTCAATCTCTTTTTGACTCATTATGTGAATGAACTAATGATGCCTATAGTACCTGAAAAGAGCCATTTGTTAGCATTGCCATTTCTCTCAAACACAGTTGCACAAATTTCAACTGAAATGAGAAAACGTTAAAAAAAATGCCTTTCATACTTTAACAGCACTCCAAAAATTGCTAAAACATCAACTATAATAATATGAAGAAATCTTTGCAATTTATACATAGCTTGCAAGTAAATTTACACTTGTTCTTGGAGAAATATGCTTTTAACCCAATAATGGTGTAATTCCATTATCTTCCAGCAGGGTTTCTAACGCAAACATTGAGCCCTTGGTTCTGACTGCCAAATAGTGATGGGTCGATCATGACTTATTTTGAACTAATCTTTAATGTGACTCGGGAACAACGAGTTGCCTTAGAGAGTGTTTTGTTTGTTTTGTTCTGTACAGGAAACATTACTCATTCGTTCACCTCCTGAGTCTTCAGATATGAGTCGTTCGCTCTTTTGTCTCTTGACGTGAAGGCCGTATTGGATACAGAAATTAACTAATATTTCCCAAATTTCCTTACAAACAAGTGCGTAGTTAGTTTATTTTTTACTCTTACAGTTGTGATGCATTTCTAGTCTCAAATTTCGTACAATTTATAAACTTGTGAATTTAGTTATGATGGTTCTTTTCCATAACTCGCAATGAACGAACGACTCGGACCCAAAGAATTGGCAGTTCCCTCCACAAAAACCCAATAGGATTTTTCCATTGGCTTTTGGATTATTGCAGAAAATAAGCTCTGTGACCAACAAATGTTTATAATTCTAACACGTTTTGTTTCAACGTGATAATCTTCACAAGTGAACCCAACTTTTATGAATTTTGAAGCATAAATACGATCAGCAGCAGTAAAAAGCTAAACGTAGGCTATAAACGTTCTACAGTCACATGACTTCAATGTCACCGCCACTCTTTCAGTCTTTATATAAAAACATTTTCCCTGAAAGTTTGAGTTGGAATAGTTTGCAAGAGCGAGATTATAGACACCATGAGGCTGTGAAATCGACTAGTGAGTAGATGATGTTTAATGTCCGACAACCTCTGTAGACTCATTTAGACACGTGTTAGCAACTGCTTTAAAAAATCATTCACAAAGGTGTGTTTTATGTTATGGAATTAAACGTGAAAATATCTTGAGCTTGTGTTCACCACAGATGTCATTCCAGGCATTTAACCAGAAACCCATTGACTTCAGGACGATGGAACCAGTGCTAAAATACAAACTCATTTCTGGGTTTTTGCTGTAGCTACACAAATACGTCATGCCTGCAGCACTCTTCAGTGCATACTTAAGTTTTACTAAGCATTAAGTTCAAACATTGCCGTTGTCGTCTCCCAACCGAACTCTGAAAGTTTGCATGCTTTAGAGCAGCAAATGAGCTTTAACGTAAGCCCCGCTGGTGCGCATGTCTTCATAATGCGATGAGGGCCCTTCCGGGGGGCCGGCGTTCAAAGCAGCATTCGTCATCTTTATCGCTGAAGGCGCAATTACACAATTAGGAATACCCCAACAGACTGCAGCCGTTTTCAACTGTGCAGTTGTAAATAGAACAAACATCTGTTATTACCACACGCCACATCGCTTCTGCTCGGACACTAATTAATTACCCGGGGAAACGGCGTCATTAGTAGCTGCGGGGGGACAAAACATCGCCTGAGGTCGTCGCGTCTTTTTACATGCAAATGCATTGGTGAACGTGCTTTGCCGCCACCTGATTGGTCAAGTTCACACGCGCGGGTCACTTACAGGAAGTTAACGAGCAGATCCTTCTGTCTGGAAACGAACGCAGGGACTCGAATGCTGTCAAACATGACAAATACGGGAGAAATGCAAATCTTATATTGTAATTGCGCCACAAGCTCACTTCATTTCTCTGATGGATTCAATTAAACTTCAACAATCTGCTCTCCATTTGTCTCTCCTCATGCTCTCTGCTTATCTCCCTCTCTGTCGCTCTTTCTTATTCTGCGAGACACTTAAATAATGAGGAAGTTGAATTAAAGGGAGAACGGTGACGTGGAAACGGTAGCTAATCTCTGCCGGCTGTAGCACAAGCTGTTCCGCGAGGAACGTCAGGTGGATTGTCTCGAGAAAATGATAGTAAATTAAGCGTTGAGTCTGTCAGATGGTTTAAAGTGCTTGTGCTGCACCAAACACTCGTATAACCCAACGAAGTAAGAAAGTGATGGCTTATTTTATTAGAGGACAGTCCAAGCTCAAGAGAACAAACGTTGAGAGATCAGAGCTGACAGAGAATGTCCTAAAGCACAGGAGCTTTACAAAGGGCAGTGATCATGGAGATAAATAGGCCTAGTCCAGGAATATGACAGAGAACTTAAGTGAACTGACCTGAGATCATAGTCAAGGAGATCTACAATACCTGGAGAAAGCTGGATGTTATTCCTCAATATATCAATGATTCGGCTGGTACAGGACCCTCTTGAAGTATGTAGGCCTACATTTAGCCCACATTAATGTTGAATAGCCTAACAGTTAGTAAAATGAAACATTTGCAAACATATACCCAGCTAACAAAACTATTTTCTTAGCGTTTTGCTAATGTTCCCTTTTAGATGTGAAAAAGCTATTTCTGTGTTGTTTTTTAAAAATGTTTTTAAAAATCTTATCGGTTATGTGAATGTTAAAGGGACTGTTCACCCAATTTTTTTAATTCTGTCATCATTTACTCACCCTCATGTTGTTCCAAACCTGTTTGAGTTTCTTTCTTCGGTTGAACACAAAAGAAGATATTTTGAAGAATGTTGATGGACCCCATTGACTTCCATAGTAGGAAAAAAATGGCTACCGTCAACTGTCTGGTTATCAACATTCTTCAAAATATCTTCTTTTGTGTTCAACCGAAGAAAGAAACTCAAACAGGTTTGGAACAACTTGAGGGTGAGTAAATGATGACAGATTTTTTAATTTTTGGGTGAACTTTCCCTTTAAAGGAACATTCCATTTGATCATTCTTCAAACATTATGGGAATGTTACTTTTGAATGTCTTCTGAACATTCTGAAACAAGTTGTAGCGTTTAAAAAATATTAGACAAATATCCAACTAAAATGTTGCAGAATTATTTTTTAATCAAAGACTAAAGATTAATGTTACTGGAAGAAGAATGTTTGTGCATTACCTCGCCAGAACGTTAGCCAAAGTTCTGAGAACGTTTCCTGTTAGCTGGATATATACATTATATTTTAGATCCCCTCCTCGACAAATCCTTTAAATGTAACGATATTCAGTAAACAGACACAAATTATGGCATTTATTAAAAACAACAATTATAAGCGCCAATCCTAAACAAATTTATTTAAAGCAAAACTGAAAATAGCTGCATGGCGTGTGGGAAATAAAATATAGAAATAAATTTGTATATAATGTTTTTTGGTATATTTGTATATAAATACAGTATGCAATAAAATCTGTCATGGACCAATTAGAATCAAGTATTTAAGAAGGTCTATGTACAGTATAGTGAACGGGACAGTTGATCCAACAGATCCAATCTGTAAATAAACACTCTTCAAAGACCCGGATCCTCAGTCAGATCTCGTTTCTCTTCATCTTGGACATCATTACTGTGAAAGTGATTGTTAGATGGGAAATATAACTGTCATTTTCTCTACAAACAAAAGCCCCCAGTATAAAAGAAGCCTCTCTAAAAATACATCAACTCAAGGACAGGAAATACACATTACAGAAGTGCTTTCAGTCACCTTTATGAGGCTTTTATGGGCTCAGAATTCAGAAATAGCCATGTGCCGACTGTACAAGTGTTAAAAAAAAAGAAAAAGAAAAGAATCGGCATATTTTTAGCATAAAGTCTTAAATGCCGGAAATTATATTTGTACACTAAATAAAGTTTATTTATAACGACATTAACTTTCACAAATGTGGATATATTCAGTTGAATATAATTATCTACTGTAGATACAATATTCAGTCTTTAATAAAGTAACATGCTTAACACCCAAGGGTTTATGTTATTATTATAATAACTTTGCATATATTGAGATAAGAGTCAATAGCCTGTGGAGATAATGTCTTAAAACAACAATGACTGTTAAAATAACTGCTCGAAGGCTCCTCGGCTATTAATGTACGACTTCGCCAATGGTTATTTTAGCATTTTCACTTCACATAGTTCATGTTTTCGTCTCTACAAAGGTTACAACAGACATTTTGCCCGCGTCTTCTTGCCACCTTTGGTAAATCTTCCAATTAGCCGCATCAGTTCCTGGTCTTGGCATGATGTCACTTTGAGTATTGAGATGACTCTCCGAATAGACTGTAGATGTATAAAAGGAGCGTGTTTATCAAACTACATCTAGTCTTGTGTAGCCTGACTTTGGACTAACAGCAATGTACAACAACTGTCTACACAAATCACATATAAAAACTATCAGCCATTTTTTTATATGTAACAAAACTTGCCATTTCAGACAATAAACAAGTGCACACAGACACACACACAGACACAGACACACACACACACGCGCACGCACACACGCACACACACACACACACACACGAAGGGTTGCCATGTTTTATGGGGACTTTCCACACACACGCACGCACACACACACACACACATGCACACAAAATGGGTTGCCATGTTTTATGGGGACTTTCCACAGACATACTGATTTTTACACTATACAAACTCTATATGTGACCCTGGATCACAAAACCAGTCACATGTCGCACGGGTATATTTGTGGCAATAGCCAACGATACATTGCATGAGTCAAAATTATCGATTTTTCTTTTATGCCAAAAATCATTAGGATATTAAGTAAAGATCATGTTCCATAAAGATATTTTGTAAATTTCCTACCGTAAATATATAAAACATTTATTTTTGTGAGTGAATGCAGCACAATCGTGAACATAAATGAACAACTTTAAAGGCGATTTTCTCAATGTTTTGATTTTTTTTGCCCCATCAGATTCCAGATGTTCAAATAGTTGTATCTCAGCCAAACATTGTCCTATCCTGACAAATCATACATCAATGGAAAGCTTATTTATTCAATTTTCATGTGATGTTTAAATCTAAATTTCAAAAAATTTACCCCATGTGGTTTTGTAGACATATTTTTTCCCCTTACATTAACCCTACCCCTATTTCCTCATGGGGACCATAATGTAGGGTTTACCTGAACCCCACACACATACATAAATACATACATTTCATTACTAATTTCATTTATGATAATAAAGACACACATCCAAACACACAAGACCCACAATCCCTCCACTAGAGCACCGGCCAACACAAAAGCCGCTGTTACTCCACCATTTCACGGGCCATTTCTCTGATGTAAAAATAATCAATCACTCCTGACACTTGTGTATGAGGTCCTTTATTACACCTGATAATCACAGCAGGTAGAGTCTACAACAACATCGATGAAGCGCACTTACAGCTGTGTTCCTCTCCGATCCTCTGAGAGCCGTAAACAAAGGACATGTGACCACTGTCACGATAAAAAAACAACTGATCCATACTATATGAGGCTGGTTATGATGTCACAGGGCCGGGTCGTTCTGATTGGGCAGCAGATTGATGCTGACAGCAAGCGTAAGCGCATAAGAGCTGTGTTATACAGTATACAACATAAAACTTCATTAAAAAGACATGAACTTATGAATATGCTTAAGCACAAAAGCCACTGAAGAAGAAAAAGCTAATAGAAACAAGCTTTGTTGCTTCAGTTCTCTGCACTGCTATATGATTTGCACAAGACAACAAACTCAGTTGTCACACAGCTTCACACTGCTTTGCTAAGCTTGCATTGATTTTTTCCCCCTATTGCATCAAATACAAAGCTAGTTTTCTTAATACAATCAGAATACGAATGACAAGAGAAGTATATGTGAATATTGACACTTTCAGCTATGCAAATTCAATTTTACACATCATGATCTGAAATGTTAGCCTGACTTCATCATACTCATATTCTAGTCAGAATGTGAGTCTGATACTGCTCAATAGAGCTTTGATTATGAGGCGTGTCTTAACCGAACCAGGAAAAAAAAAAACTCTGCACTCAATTGGATAGACCTACAACCAATCAGAGTAACGCAGTAAGTGGTGTATGTTGAGCGACGCATATTTTTTTATTTTTTTATTGCAAATCAAAAATATTACAATACTTGAAAATTAATAAGGGGGGATACGGGCAATATCACATGTAGATATACGGGCAACATAAATCATCATGGTATATCATCACAACAGATACCTTACGCGACGCATAGTTGTCAACAGAGCTCAACTGCACACACGCAGGAAGAAGTAGTAAAGTAATGAGTAAAGTAATAATAAAGCACTCCATGAGTGTGACCAAAGGAGAAACCACAATGACCACAGGGTTTTCATTGCGTCCCATCTTCTTAGCGACCATCGGAGCCAGCTGATCAATTAAACTTTTGCCGAATCCCGTAGGAAGGACGGCAAACACATCTTTCTGATCGACAGATGCCTTGATTGCGGTTCTCTGTTCGTCTTTTAAAATTAATCCACTGTCGATTTCTCTTATAACAGACGCGATAGCGGAATCTAAACATCTCCTGCTGCAGTCAACCCAAGCGCTCTTTGGTGACGTGGGTGATTACGTAACCGCAGATCATCTGTCCATCATCGATTAAAGCCCGCCCTGGCAATTTGATTGGCTCGGCCTTCTGCGAGCCGAGCATAATTACTCCTCAACGGATCGAGTCCAGACCGAACTTCCCGACCAAAAAATGTTGTGGGCGGGGTTCGGGCTGGCACCCAGGCTACTGAAATGTCAGAAAGCAATGCAAATAAAAGATTCATCCTGAAGGGGCCACAAGGGGTGCTATAACAGACATTAGTATAAAGTGTCTTTTTCTACCATCGTTTTTCTCTTTCAGGTCAACTACTGTCATCTCAGCACTACAATTAGAAAAATATGACCAGATTAGTCATTTAAACTCTCAACATGTACCTGAATCTTCAGGTTGCACATCTGCCTATCCAGCCTGCCTTAAACCAGAAACCAGAAAATTACATTTCCATTATCTGGTACAGTAAGTCATTGGTGCGGTTTTAAACCCTTCTAGACCAGTTTAACAAGAATTTCAGTCACAAGTCCCTATTAACTAGATCAAAACTAATTAGTTTGAGCATAATCTAACATGTGGCTTGATTTGTTGTGGCTAGGTAATGCAGCTGTGCCTAAACAATGCAATCCTGACAGCAAAAACACTCGTGTGCTGTTCTTTTCAATGCATTGAACGCAGGGTCCAAAATGAACACTTGCCAAGCAGAAAACACGAGTAAAAACTGGCCTTGGCAAATACATTAAACAGCTACTCGACTGTTGGCAACATTGTATTCGGCTTAAACTGAACTGTAAGAATGATAGACTGACCCTCACTGGTGTAAGTGACGTGCAAATTAAACACAAGACATGCAAACGTCTACTGAAGAAAATATTATAAACTGATCAGAAGTGACAGTGAAGAAAAGATTTCTATTTCAAATAAATGCTGTTCTTGGTAACGTTCTATTCATCAAAGAAGATATATATCACAGTTTCCACAAAAATATGAAGCAGGACAACTGTTTATAACATTGATAATAATCAGAAATGTATCTTGAGCATCAAATCAGCATATTAGAATGATTTCTGAAGGATCATGTGACTCTGAAGACTGGAGTAATGATGCTGAAAATTCAGCTTTGATCACAGGAATAAATTACATTTTACAATATATTCACATAGAAAACGGTTATTTTAAATTGTAATAATATTTCAAAATATTACTGTTTTTCTATTTGTATGATCAAATGCTGGTGAATATAAGATATTTTGGCTCTAAACTCCATTGTCAATAGCACAAAACATTTTTTGAAAAAATATAAATGCACAATTAAGTCACGCTGGTAAGAAATATGTATGGCTAGTAAATTTCCCAGTCCACATGCCATTGGCAGGTGTGGAAAAGGTTGATTTTGGATCCTGATTGCACTGTTTGAGCTTCATCCCGCATCACAGCCGAAGGATAAATCCCTGTTGACATCACACGTATAAAGTGTTTCATTAAAAGCGCCTGCTGTCTAATGGCTGTGTGTCGGAGAGACACACACAGGGTCATCCGCCTGCGGCTGCGCGAGCTCAGATCCGTGGACACATTCGACTGAATCTGTGCCCATGACCCACCGCGCTTCCTCTAATTGAGATGAACGGCAATGTTTGTTTTAAATGCTGATTTATTCTTGCAAGCCCTTCGCTGAGCTGAGCGACGCCCACCGCGCGCTCTTTAGATTTGCCACAACACCCAAAAGCGCAATCAATCAAAACCCCCCACCGCTACAACGGGCTTTTAATTAGGTCCCGTCCAACCGGGGCCCTCGCCCGTCAAATACCTGCAGAGAGAACCAATCACAACTGGAACATCTGGGGGAGAAAAGCCCTAAAATATGTGTTAAATCAGGCAGCTGTGGGACGCTGGGATCTGTCGCTGACTGCTTTTTGCTTACAGTTTAGCTAGAGAAAGAGAATCTATCAGCGGTTGTGTCTCTCGAGCAAACCAGCAGTGAAAGACGCCCTGGAGGCCAGTTAAAACACTGTGGAAATGGCTGTCTTTGACCGTGAGATTGAGAGAATATTTAATGAAGGGTTGAAGGGATGGTCATTATTCACTCACCTTAATGTTGTTGCCAACATGTATGCTGTTGTTTCTTCCTTGGAAAACAAAGGGAGAATTGTTTAAGAATCCTTACACAGAGTTTTCCAAGCAGACGGAAATTTAAGTTGTTCTTCAATATTTGGAATCAGAATACAGATTTAGTTGCTCTTGGTGAAGTTTTTGATCAATAACAGCTTTTTGGCCAGTTTGCAAACAAAGCTATCACAGAAGACTAGACTGTTTTCAAAGAAAATACTATTTCAGTCTTTCTACCTCAAAATGTCAAGGTTAATTCAATGTCGTTTCTAATTATTTGTACAAGCCTACTACTGTAGCAATTTCTGATTGCCAATCATACATAAATAAATAAAAAAAAAGGTAAAATGCCTGCACTAAAAAAAATCATGGCATGGCTTATTAATAACTATTTGCATAATTGATTATTTAAATAATATTTTTTTCTAAATGCATTTATTCAAATCAGCATATATTTGTTTATTTTTAAGACAATTACATGTATTCATTTAAAAATATGAACAAATATCTGTGGAACAAGCAATAATCAGTTATTTCAAAAGACTGAAACTAATTGGATTTATTGATGATAAACCTGGTTATTGTAAAAACTATTCATATTTCATGTATGACTGTCAAATATGCATCACATTAAGTGTATTATTTTATATTTAAATGGTGTAATCCAAATGCAAATGGAGATATTACATGTATAATTGAAATACTAAAGCTTAAATAGGCCTAAATATCTTTTGAGTGTATGTTATGTACTTTTATGATTCTGTTTTATTATTTTTGGAGCTTAACAGGCTTCTTTTGTTAGGGTGAGTAAATGATGACAGTGTTTTCATATTTGGGTGAGTGAATCCCTTTAAGTGCATTGACAGTTGATTCGGATCTTGTCATCCACTGAATCTCTGCTCTGACTTTTAGTTGATACCATGACAACCAAATATCAGTATCTCTTACAGTAACAGTATCAACAAAATAAGTTGATTAGTGTGTTATGAAAGGAACTGTCTGTTTACTGTGATACCATGACAACAGTCTCTCTCAGTAACTATACTTAGACAATTAACTCAAAGGGTTAACGATGCGTTTCAGACACACTGCAGACAAACACAGCCAGACATTATATATACAACATAACTTCAAATTTGAACTATACCTGGTTTTCATTCAGTAAACATATTTTATATGAATGAAAGACCCTTAAAAAACAAGCTAAGTCATTTTAAGCATCAGTTCAGGTAGAAACAATAGCTCATATGACACATTGTGTACTAATTGTGATGCAGATCAATTAAAATGCATTTAATATGGAAAAATATAAGGAAAAAAACCCTATTAAGGACGCCCAAGCAATTGTGTATTAGACTTAATAGTGAAAAAAAAGAGACTAAACATCAGTGATGCTTCAGAAATATCTCCCTATCTGTGGTATCTTATTAAAAAAAACTGACCATTAACATTAATACCATGACAACAAACATCTCAGCATCTCTTAGAGTACACAGACATCAAAGGGTTAACCGTTATGCATTTCAGACAAACTATACAGACAAATCTTAGTTTGCATAGTAACAGTTGCTGTGCTATGATATTAGAGATGTGCACCTGTCATGCATATAAAGCCAATTAATGGAATTAAACAACTTTGACGAACAAACAGCCTTGTCAAAGATGTCATTGAAGATCCCCAAGCAAATGTTGCATTCATGTGAATACAAAAAAAAAAAAAAAAAAAAAAAACCCTAAAAAAACAACTTTAGCACCGGGAGAAACAAACAGACTGAATTGAGCCCCAGATTTGGCCCCTGGCACACAGACAACTGCAAAATGCGTCAGCAGACCCGATGCAGCAGAAATTTACATGCATGTTTGTTTGACAGCAGCATGAAGCTCTTCCCTGTTCCTACATGCATGTGTCTTTTATTTCGGCGCACGTTTAGCATGTCAGTGTTGATGCCAGGTTCACTCACCGCACAGATCGAGTCAAAAATCCGCGTCGATCCTCTCCGTCCTTGTTCGTTTTCTCACGGAAGGGCCCCCGGTAAGACTCTCCGCCGTTTCCCTCCGGTAACACGGTACATCCTCTAGAGAAGCTGAGCAGAGAATCCGCTACTGTCTGTCCGCTCCTGATGAAGATGATGATGATGACAAACGGCGAGCGCACATCACATCACTGAACGAGGAAGACGGGTTACATGACGAGCGCTGCCGCTGATGATGATGATGATGATGCGGGAGAAGGACGCGACCGGATCCCACATCAACCACTGGATGAATGTGAACATGAAGACTGAGGAGCTGCACCACACGGTAAACACGGGGGTGTTGCAATGACTGGACATCCCATAGGAAAGAAAAAATAGCAATGAGATCTCTGTAACCGCTCAGAGATTCTCCTGGACAGCAATGAGATTAAATATGAAGGAATTACAGTCTCCTGCTTTTTAGAATTTTTGTCATGTTTCTCCCCTATTAGATCTCAGCAATGTCTCAAACTATGTGCAAATCTGCATTGCATTGAAAAGTCAGATTCTTCTATGTGAGCTCAAATATGTCTCATGTAATTCTTCCGAGACCCAAATAAATCAAGTAGAAAAAACACAAATGAGATCTCTTTAACATCAATTGATAAACAGCAGTGAGATTAAATGTAGAGCAATTACAGTCTCCTGCTTTTCAGAGGTTTCTCATGTTTCTCCTCGAGATCTCAACTATATCTCAAACTTGCATTGAAAGTCTGCATTGAAAAGTCAGATTCTTCGACATGAGCTCAAATATGTCTCATCTAATTCTTCTGAGATCCAAATAACCCAAGTAGAAACAACACAAGAGAGATCTCTTTAACATATCAACTGATAGACAGTGATAGAGTTTCCAGTTTCCTGCTTCTCATATATTCTCCTAAAAGACCCCAGTGGTCTCATGTTTCTCCTCTAGAGATCTCAATAATGTTTCAAACTTGCATTGCATTGAAAATCTGTGTTGAAAAGTGAGATTCAATATGAACTCAAACATTTCTCATCTATTTGTTCTGAGACTAATGCATGCAGAAAAATCACAAATAAGATCTCTTTAACATCTCAATCGATTCACGGACAGCAGCGAGATTAAATATAGAGCAATTAGTCTCCAAAAGTAAAAGACCCCAGTGATCTCACATGTTTTTCTTCTAGAGATCTCAACAATGTCTCAAAGTTGCATTGAAAATCTGCATTGAAAAGCCAGATTCGCCAGTGTCTCCTCAAACATTTCTCTCATCTAATTCCTTTGAGACCAAATTACCCAAAATATCTCTTGAGAAAAAACACAAATGAGATCTCTTTGACATCTCAGTCAATTCTTCAGATAAAATGAGATTAAATACAGCAATTATGGTCTCCAGCTTCTCAGATTTTACTCCTAAATTAAGACCCCAGGGATCTCACGTTTCTCCTCTAGATGTCTCATCAATGTCTCATATGTTTTAAATTTTGCATTGAATTGAAAAGTCAGATTTTTCCATATTACCTAAATATTACTTATCTAATTATTGAGACCAAATTACCCGAGTATCTCATAAGAAAATCACAAATGAGATCTCTTTAAAATGTCAACCGATTCTCTAAGACAGCAATGAGATTAAACAAATAGCAATTAGAGTCCCATGTTTCTTAGCTTTTTCTCCTGTAGTCTCCTCTAAAGATCTCACAATGTGCCAAAATGCCAATGATTCTCAAATATTTATCATTTAATTCAAAAAAATGACCAAATTATCTCTTTTAAAAAATAAATAAATAAAAATCACAAATGACATCTCTTTAATATCTCAACTTGTCTCCAAGACAGCAGTGAGATGAATTAGAGCACGTGTACTTGAATCTTTTGTTAAAGTCTTAGATTTTTCTCCTTTTTGAAGATACTAAATTATGCTAAAAGTAAAATGGACTTTATCATCAAAAAGAAAATTAACCAAATTCTTCTGAGACCAAACTCAGTTGCTTCTAAAGCTACAAGATTAATTTTATCAACATTAATTTTATAGTTCTATTTTAGGAGAAACATATGAAACAAAGGCGATAACCCAATGAATCTCATGAGCGATGAAAGAGTCATTCCTTCACTTTTCAAACTTGAATTGATTGACTGATTGATTAATGGAAACATTTCCACAGCAGGCCATTAATCAAATAACATGTCATATAATAAATGCAAATGCAATGGATGATCTTCAAAACACTGTTTTGATATTAAGAGGTGTAGAAAAGTGAAGTGGAGATGATGGAGATGTTGGTAATGTGGGTTTGGACTCATTCTGGTTATGGTCTGCGTGGGGTCTCGGCTCAAGGAGACAAACGTCCCTGTGCTCAGTGTTAAGGGCAGAACAGACGTGTGTGAACTGATGAACGAGTGATTGGGATGCGGCCGGTGTGGTTTAGCACTGAATGTAAGCATGGATTACTCTTATGTTACCAAGAGCCCTTCATGTCCGCAGGCGCTTGTGCACTTGACAGGGTTTAATGTTTGAAGTGTGTTTGCAGTGACTCTCTATACGAGGACGCTGCATGTAAATGCACACATGGCTATACGTACACTCAAGGGCAAACGCATACACACGTTATTAAGCTGCGCTAAAGCCACTCTGACTTCTTGACCCCTCCTTCCTTAAGGATGAACTGTTATATTCCCAGATGACTGGAACGGACGTCATGTTTCTGCTTTCGCTGCTCTCATCAGCGCTGTAGGGGGTGAGCAGAAGGTTTCACACAAACACACACACACACAGATGTAGATGTTTCCTGTTCGCACATCAAATGCTCGTCTGCACCTAAAGGGCAAATGAAAGGCAGGAACATTTGTAAATAACCGACGTCATGCGTTTTAAATGATGAAACTGGACACTGGAGTTTATAAGAGCAGGTTTCAGATTCATGGTTGAAGGTCACTTCAGCAAACCACTAAATAAATAGGCTCATATCTCGCCCACCTTCTGTTCACTATAAAAGCGTTTGGATCAAAGCATCTGCTAAATTAATGTAAATGTGCAGTGACCCTAAAAAGTTTGGAAGCACTAAGTTCCATTAGTTAACATTCAATGAGCATCACATTTGTTACAGTATTTATAAATCTTTGGGTAACACTTTATTTTACAGTGTCCTTGTTACATATGTAACATGTAATTACCGTAGTAATAACAGTAAATTATGCATAATTACATGCAACTAACCCTCAAATCCCAATCCTACCCTAACCCTATAAGTACATGCAGTTGCTTATTATTACTCAGTACTTAAATATACTGTATAATTACACTGTAACAATGACACCTTAAATAAAGTGTAACCAATCTTTGTTAACATTACAGTGTTACGGTGTATTTATACTTTTAAGTACTGAGTAATAATAATTAACTACATGTATTTACTATAGGGTTAGGGTTAGGAGGTTTGGTTTAGGGTTAGTTGCATAGTTATGTATATTATAATTATTAGTAATTATTAGCAATTATTATTACTATAGTGACAACACGCAACATGTAACAATGATCCTAAAATCAAGTGTTACCAAAATGGCAAGTAACACTGAATTCAATGTGAAATTTTGAAGTACAAGAACTGAAAAAGTATTTATTTGTATAATAATAATTATATTATAATCTTTGATAAATATTTTTTTACAGTGTACAACTGTTTGTTGTTAGTTCATGTCAGCTCAGGTCCATTAAATAATATTACCAGATACAACTTTTGATTTAAATAGAGTGTTCTTAAATGTTGAAATTAACATTAACTATGATTAATAAATTATTTAGTAGCATTCTTCATTGTTATGTTCATGTAACTCATGTAATTTACTAGTGTTAACAAATGGAATCTAAGGTGTTACCAAAAGTACTGTAAGCCACACTTATTTTTTTATTATATTATAAAATCTCAAAGCAAAAAATAAGTTTGTTAGGTTTTGTAAAGGACACTATTATGATAACCAAACCATGTGGAACATTTACATATTTGCAGAAAAGCTACTGTTAAACTCCTCAAATCTATAAAATAAGTTTCACGAATGGGCTACTTTCAGCTTTCAAACTTTAAAAGTAGTTCAAATGATCTAGATTGTAGATCTAGATGTTATTTAGGCCAACATCAAAAAGCTTGAAAGTCGAGTTTGACACGGATCTGAGCTCAAACCAGCAGGGACAAACACTCAGATGCTGAGTCCATATGCCTCGCATTCTCTCCTTCATCTCCTGCAGCCTTCATCTGGAAACCTGCTCTTGAGCGTAAAAATCAAGTATGTAAAACACTGGGCTAAAATAATCAAGCATCCATCACAGAATAGCGTAACGGGTGCATCGACCAACCTCAACACCAACCTCAACCCAAACTAATTGAATGTTGATTCATTCCGATATGAGAAGTTTGACCTATCTCAGTTAGGGTAGATTAGTGTGATTAGATAGATTAGTTCGGGTAGATTAGTGTTAGATGATTCTGCACCTGTCGTACAGATCTGAGATCAGATTACTTCCGTTCTTGCTGATTGAAAATGTGTTATGCAATGATACAAATTCAGAATTAAGCTCTGTTGTTCAGAAATAGTTCAGTGCATTATCATTACAAACATTTCTTGATTATACACTGGCAGACATGAAAGCAATGAAGCAATGACTGGCCACTTCATTAGGTACACTGTGCTAGCACCAATTTTTTCGACCTTAATTCTTCATAGCACAGATTCAACAAGCTGCTGGAAACATTTATCACAGATTTTGGTCCGTATTGTCATGATTGCATCACAGTTGCAGATCCATGATGTGAATCTCCCGTTCCTCCACATCCCAAAGCTGCTCTATCCGATTGAGATCTGGAGACTGGAGGCCGTTTGAGTTTAGTCATGATCAAGAAACCAGTCTGAGATGATCTGAGCTTTGTGACATGCTGTGTTATCCTACGGGAAGTCATCAGAAGATGATACACTGTGGTCATAAAGGGATGGACATGGTCAGCAACAATTCTTAGGTAGACTTTGGTGTTTAAACAAAGCTCAATTGGTACTTAGAGACCCAAGAAAATATCCTCACACCATTAAACCACCAGCAGCCTGAACCGCTGATACAAGGCAGGACGGATCATTGCTTTCATGTTGTTGTGCAAAATTCTGACCCAATTATCTGACTGTCGCAGCAGAAATAGAGACTCATCAGAATGTTTTTCCAATCTTCTATTGTCCAGTTTTGGTAAATCCATGTGAATTATAGCCTCAGTTTCTGTTCTCATCTGACAGGAGTTTCACCGGTGTGTGTCTTCTTCTGCTTGAGCTCTTCTGCTTCAAAGTTTGATGTGTTGTGTGTTTAGAGATGCTCTTCTGCTTCAAGGTTTGGTGTGTTGAGTGTTCAGAGATGCTCTTCTGCTTCAAGGTTTGATGTGTTGTGTGTTCAGAGATGCTCTTCTGCTTCAAGGTTTGACGTGTTGAGTGTTCAGAGATGCTCTTCTGCTTCAAGGTTTGATGTGTTGTGTATTCAGAGATGCTCTTCTGCTTCAAGGTTTGATGTGTTGAGTGTTCAGAGATGCTCTTCTGCTTCAAGGTTTGATGTGTTGTGTATTCAGAGATGCTCTTCTGCTTCAAGGTTTGATGTGTTGAGTGTTCAGAGATGCTCTTCTGCTTCAAGGTTTGATGCGTTGTGTGCTCAGAGATGCTCTTCTGCTTCAAGGTTTGGTGTGTTGTGTGTTCAGAGTTGCTCTTCTGCTTCAAGGTTTGGTTTGTTGAGTGTTCAGAGATGCTCTTCTGCTTCAAGGTTTGATGTGTTGTGTGTTCAGAGATGCTCTTCTGCTTCAAGGTTTGGTTTGTTGAGTGTTCAGAGATGCTCTTCTGCTTCAAGGTTTGATGTGTTGTGTGTTCAGAGTTGCTCTTCTGCTTCAAGGTTTGATGTGTTGTGTGTTCAGAGTTGCTCTTCTGCTTCAAGGTTTGGTGTGTTGTGTGTTCAGAGTTGCTCTTCTGCTTCAAGGTTTGGTTTGTTGAGTGTTCAGAGATGCTCTTCTGCTTCAAGGTTTGATGTGTTGTGTGTTCAGAGTTGCTCTTCTGCTTCAAGGTTTGGTGTGTTGTGTGTTCAGAGATGCTCTTCTGCTTCAAGGTTTGATGCGTTGTGTGTTCAGAGATGCTCTTCTGCTTCAAGGTTTGGTGTGTTGTGTGTTCAGAGTTGCTCTTCTGCTTCAAGGTTTGGTTTGTTGAGTGTTCAGAGATGCTCTTCTGCTTCAAGGTTTGATGTGTTGTGTGTTCAGAGATGCTCTTCTACAGACCTCTGTTGTATCGAGTGCTTATCTGAGTTACTGTTGCCTTTCTATCAGCTGAACCAGTCTAGTCATTCTCCTCTGACCTCTGATATCAACCAGGCATTTTCACCCACAGAACTGACATTCACTGGATATTTTCTATTTTTCAGACCATTCTCTGTAAACCCTAGAGATGGTTGTGCGTGAAAATCCCATTAGATCAACAGTTTCTGAAACACTCAGACCAGCCCGTCTGGCACCAACAACCTTGACACGTTCAAAGTCACTTAAAGTCCCCCTGTAGTCAATAATTTTATCCCTTAAAACTCATCTTTGATCACCAAAATGACATATTTAAAAACATTTTCTTGAAAAAAAAGTATTAATAGATTGAATGTAACTCTATACCCTTGCCTCATCTCACTCACTCAGCTCAGAGATCCAGTCGTTGACGATCACACGTTGATCTGATTGGTTACAAGGTAGTTTGTGACGTCAGAAACACCAGCGATTTCAAACTGTGTTTTTGAGACTGTCTTTGGTTCACTGCAGTTTTAAGGAGAAAATGCTCAGCAATGCTGTTGAATTATGATTTTACATATGGTTTGTCTTAAAGCAGATTAAAAACACCACATAGACATATAAACAACATTAAAAGCTTAATTTACACCACAGGGGGACTTTAAATAATTTTTCTTCCTCGTTCTGATGCTCAGTTTCAACTTCAGCAGATCGTCTTGATAATGTCTTATGTAAAATCGTACATATTTTACGAGTTCTCCAATTCATATGAATTCTTACGAATGACCTACCCCTGACCCCGCCCATAAACCTACCCATCACTGGGGTTTAGACAAATCGTACAAATTCGTACGAATTAGCCACCTTTTACTCATTCGTACGAATTTGTACAAATTGGTCGTGAGATAGCGTTGGGTATGCATGTTAATTTCAACATTAACTATTACATTACTTAAATCAAATGCTGTATCTGATTTATTTAATGAGTTAATTATTATTTAATTATTTAATGGGTCTGAGCTATCTGTATTTGAAAAAAATAACGGTAAAAAAAGAATAAAATAATAATAAATGTATTGCTCATTGAATGTTTGTAAATGCATTTGCAAATGTTAAATAATGGGACCTTATTGTAAAGTGTTGCCATTTTTTCATTATGCATTCAACTCCAGACTTGCATTTACTAATGTTATTTGTAATTTAACAGGTGCTTTTTTAATGAAAGTTACTTACAGCACACTAATTATCGAGGGGAGTACTCATGAAAAACCAAGGGTGGAGTTTTTCCTCAAGGACACAATGGTAACAAGGCAAGACTGTTATCATCAGAATGAAAAGAAGCCAGAATTCTCTCACATGATGAAACAGTAAGACTCTTTTGGAGGAAAACAGCACAGCTGAGGGCGTCTACATGGTCTGCATCACTAAGAGCTGCTGGGGAAAGACTAATGATGTGTTACTAACTCTCAAAGGTCATGGATTAACTGTTTATCTCTATCAGAATTGCTGGTGGTCTGCTTAAAACCCAGATCCACTGAGGTCACCAGTGCCAACAGATCCTACAGTCAATTCATCACTCTTTACAAGTATTATTTATATACTTTTATAGTATTTATTATTATTATTATTATTATTAATCTATTTTAGTAATTATTGTGCTTATTAGTTTTTTTTAAATATATTTCTATTTATCTTTATTTTTATTTCAGTTTTAGTGAGTGTAGTACTTCAACCTAACCTTGGTTCCATTCATGTTTTAAGTTTAAGCTTTTCATATAATTTTATGTAGTGTCATATGATCCTTCAGAAATAATTCTAATATGCTGATTTGCTGCTCGAAAAACATTTTTTATTATCAATGTTGAAAACAGTGAGGATACTATGAATAGGAAGTTCAATAGAACAGCATCTTTTGTAACATTATGAATGTCTTTACTGTGACTTTTGATCAATTGAATGCATCCTTTGATAAATATAGGTATATATATATATATATATATAATTTATTAATGTGATCACTTTTCAAAGTTCTATAAAATCCTGATGGGGAAAATCATGTTACATTATTGTACTAAATCTACATTTTTTTATGCACTAAATATTCATTAAATAATCATATTTCACTGTGAAATTTGTCACATTATGAAAATAAATGCATTGCAAACGCCATTTCATGACGACTTTGCATTAATATATATATTTTATTCCAATGAAAAAATATGCTTTTTAATAGGTTTAAGTTTACATTAGCTATACTGCTCTTCACATAAACATTACATTGTTATGCAGTTTGATAAACCTTGAAATGATCAGTTTTATCCCCTTACATCTGTATTTGTGCCGAGAATCCTAAACGAGAGGCGCAAAAAAGCTTTTTCTCTATACACTATAACAAAGCCAATACAATGCTCCGACACTGCAATGTAATGGAATAGATTCAGTTAATGACAAGCTTGCTTTTAATTTTTCCAGCAGTTTCATTGCAAATTAAGATTTTTTTTTCCTGCCAAATAGTGACTCACATTTTATTCGTCATTAATTTTGTCATTGTAAATGTGGCTGTGTTTTACAAATGAATATTGCACATTTCAACAAGAATGATTCTGACTGGATTCTCTGTGTCTATCCCAGTCTTCACCCGCCCCCATTCCTCATTCCAGGAAGAGTGCTCTTACAGGAAGGTCAGGGCCTGAGCCACGGATCTGCAGTGATTGAAATCTTCTCCAGCGTCTGAGGCTCATTTCAGTGGCCTGACACGCAGCCCCCTCATAAATAATCCTTCTGCACTGAAATGGAACTGGGAATGAAGAAGAAACGGTGAGGGGAAAAAACTGATAAGATCTTTTTGGAACAGGAGGACCTGAAAAAAAGTATGTAAATTTGTGTTACGTTCCTTCAGGGTGTCTCTTTTGTGCAGGACGATGGGGAAATCTGGTCATTTAGAGTCATGTCTGTCACACAGATGGACTATTAAACCGCCTGTGGGGAAAGAGGTTGGATCAGAGAAAGAGGGAGAGAGAGAGAGAGATTGAGGCAGTGGATTTGGAATAGTGTTACTGGACTCAGTGCATCCCAAGAGCAAAGTAGATTCTATGATAAAATGTGTAAAACTCACCACCATGATGCTAGGATATTCTGGATGGATGTTAAGGGGTTGCTAGCTGGTTGCTAGGGTCTTTTAGGTGGTTGCCAGGTCGTTGATGGTTACTAAGGCATTGCTAGGGCATCGATATGTTTTGGTGGTTTCTAGTGCATTGTTACGTGGTTCTAAGATGTTCTGGATGGTTGCCAGGGTGTTCTAGGTGAATCAAGTGGTTGCTGGGGTGTCCTTGCTGGTTTCTAGGGATTTCTATGTGGTTGGCAGGTTCTCTATGGTTACAAAGGCGTTGCTAGGGCATTGCTATGTTTTGGTGGTTTCTAGTGCATTGTTACATGGTCCTAAGATGTTCTGGATGGATGCCAGGGTGTTCTATGTGAATCAAGTGGTTGCTGGGGTGTCCTTGGTGGTTTCTATGGACTTCTAAGTGTTTGCCAGGTTGTTGATGGTTACTAAGGCATTGCTATGCAGTCACTACAGTCTTTTGAGGGTTTCAAGTGCATTGCATCATGGTTCTAAGATGTTCTGGGTGGTTTCTAGGGTGTTCTATGTGTTTTAAGTGTTGCTGGGATGTCCTGGGTGGTTGCTAGCATCTTCTAGGTGTTTGCCAGATTGTTTATGCTTACTAAGTCATTACTAGGGTGTTGCTATGTTTTTTTTGGTTTCTAGTGTGTTGCTGCATGGTTCTAAGATGTTCTGGGTGGTTGCTAGGGTGTTCAGTGCGGTATAAGTGGTTGGTGGGATTTCCTGGGTGGTTGCTAGCATCTTCTAGGTTGTTGCCAGGTTGTTAATGGTTACTAAGGTGTTGCTATGCAGTCACAACTGTGTTTTGGTGGTTTCTAGTGCATTGCTACATGGTTCTAAGATGTTATCGGTGGTTGCTAGGGTGGTTTAGGTGTTTTAATGGATTGCTGGGGTGTCCTGGGTGGTTGCTAGGGACTTCTAGGTGGTTGCAAGGTTATTGATCTATGATATTGCTAGGACTATGTTTTGGTGGTTTGTTGTCCGTTGCTGCATGGTTTTAAGATGTTCTGGGTGATTTAAAGGGTTTCTGGGGTGTTCTGGGTGGTTGCTATGGACTTTTAGGTGGTTGTCAGGTTGTTGATGGTTACTAAGGCATTGCTATAAAGTTACTACAGTGTTTTAGTGGTTTCTAGTGAATTGTTACATTGTTCTAAGATGTTCTGGGTGGTTGCTAGGGTGTTCTAGATGTTTTAAGTGGTTCCTCGGGTGTCATGAGTGGTTGCTAGGGTGCCAGGTCATTGATAGCTGGTTTCTATGCTGTTGCTATCAAAGCATGTTAGCGAAGTGGACCAGTAATATTTCCTCCAGAGCAGAGAGCACCTTTTTGTCACTCGCTCAACCCAGAATGTCCTATGTGATATGCTGGTCCGAGAATATATGAGGTCATGGCGTTCAAATATTGTTTTAATGAAGTTGCGAACCTTATACTTATATGCACAGTAAACTTCAAAGTTAAGAACAAAGAAGGAGAAGAAATTCATTCATTGTGATATACTGTTAACTAGCTGTTATCTAGTGTAATTGAACTGTTATCTAGCTTATAGGCCTACTGTAATTGAGACATTTATTCAAGAAATTCATTACAAACAGAAAGACGTATAGTGCAGAGAAATTTCATGACAGAGCGGGATTGGAGCGACTGCATTTTACCGGAGAGCATGAGTAGTACATGAGTGGAACATTGGGCCGTGATCAACTGAGCGGATTGCAATCACTATTGTGGATTCTAGTGCATTGTTAGGTGTTTCAAAGATCTAGGTAGTAAGTAGGGTATCCTTGAAGGTTGCTAGAGTGTTGCTAGGATTTTCTTGGTGGTTGCTAGGGCATCACTTACTGGCCAATTGTAAAGATGATATTCCGGTTCTTAAACATGACTCAGGTTAGCTAAAGACAGGTAAGAGACACAGCCAGACTGATTATTCCACCACATGCCTTCACTAAAAGCATTTCAGACCTAAAAAACATAATATAATTCATTTGTTAAATCCATAATCTCAATACTGAAAAATCTGAAAGCAGAAGTTTATGGAAGTGACATTGTCTTCAGTCTGGCTATATAATAAAATAAGATGGAGAATATTACTTTGCTGCTCTTATCATATTTGCTTTTATTACTTTTACAGTGCAGCTTCATTTCCAATGCTGCATCTCAATACAGATTCCTCAAAGTGTGAGTATAATGAAAGTGTTTATCTGTGACGTACAGTATGATGCGACCAGCTTAAAGACATCATTATATCTGTGTGTTAATGTGATTTCTAGAGCTGCACTGGCATCTGCACTAGTATAAGTCATTGACATCAAGTGAAACTCATGAGTAATGCAGTTTGCTGTCACTACCGGCCCTTCAGACCCCAAACCACAACAGACTGATGAATTACCCCACGGCTACAAGGCCGAGAGGATCAACACAAACACGCACAACATGCACAGACTGAGCTCACAAACTAACACTGGTTCTACATGATTCTGCTCTCCAATGCTCTCTTTCTAACTGCTTTTTTCATCTCTTTGGGTCCATAGGCTTGATTAAAGAATTAAGACACTTTTATGGCCATGTTACAGTGATTTTACCATGGTTAAAATGGGTATTTTTCAGTATGACATGATGTAGACCCCCTTATATTATCAGTGTAATCTACAGCCTCGGGCAGATTATTACCTTGATTAAACATTTTCTTAGTTATTAAGTTATTAATTGCATTTTGTGTACAATGTCTTAACTTTTGGTAGTCTAATCAAATAATGAATCAAAATGCTAAAAGTCATGGCTGTAATTGGTTCATTTCTTTCCTCACCCCCGGAAATAAAAGGTCAAGTTGGGTGCATTATGTTTATTAAAAATGAATTTAAATAAATATCTTTAAGTGAAATATCATCAGAAAGCGATTGTGCCATAACACAGAGCCTGTTCCACTGGAGTGTGATTCTTCAGTGAATGTGACTCATTTCAAACCCCCACTGAGAACAATTTTTATCTTCACAGCACAAAATTGTCTCCGGAGTGCATGTTGCAACCATCCCAAGCTCCTAAAACCCTCCAAAAGAGAAAAGAAACACTTTCCATCTAGGCAAATACTCAAGAAAAAGTGTTCTTTATGTAACACTATTACTGATGCTCATACAGTATTAGAGGGGTCATGACATGCGAAATCAAATTTGCCTTGATCTTCTGACATATGAGAGGTCTTTGTACCATTAAACATCCTGCAAGTTTCAGAGCTTAAAACGTCCTCATAATAAACAAAGCCTTTATTTAATCAAACTCCAAAAACGGCTCGTTTTGATATTGAGGGATCTGTGACATCATACATTTGCAAATGACTGCCTCCAAAGCAAGACATCCACCAATAGTTATACATCATCACACTATAGGCCCCGCCCACTGATGTTCAGTCACTTAACGGCTGACATTTGCCAACACTGGATGGTTGTGTCGCGTCAAAAGCAAATAAAACCCATTATAATCAGTGACGCTGTCTACACTGGATATCGTAATGATACCCGTTGAGTCTGTGATCAAATGGAAAAGTGAAAGAACGTTCGCTTTTAATGCGACCAAATAAACAGTTCATTTGTGTCTCTATACAGACTTCAGAAGGATCCCAGCGTCAGAAACAAGAGGATGGTTTATTTTTAATCTTGTCGGAAGATTAAATGTTTGTTCGGAGCATTTGACTTCAGATTGTTTTGTAAACGAGGCACAGTGTAATGGAGAGTTCGCAAATAAACCTTTGTTGACAAATGAAGCAGAGACTGTATTAAATCTGACAGCAGCTGCATCACAAACCGTGAGTAAATTATTTCATAATGCTTATGAAATTATTTAATTATGCATAATTCTCTGTAAATTATGGTTTTATATGGATAATGTTTTCAAAACACTCACTCAGGTGCAATAGCTCAATGAGTGTTGATACTGTTTCCTATGCAGTGACGTTAGCCAATCATAAGAGTGGTCGTTCACTGACAAGCCTTAATGGAGCAATTCATTTCAGAATGAGGGTTGAAAATAATCGTTTTTCCGCATATGTGGGGTTTTTTTACTTCAAGGAACATATTAAAATAATTTAAAAAATCCATGTCATGACCCCTTTAAACATCTTTCAGCGTTTACATCTATGCTTCAGATGTGAATGATTCCTCAAATCATGTGTGTTGTTGATCGCACGAGAAAACAGGTGAAGAAATCCCACAGATACAAATTGAACAGTGTTATTTAAGAATTAAAGTATGAGATACTATTATTTATTATTATTTATTATTATTTATTTATTCTACTATATACTATTTAATATTTTAAATATGTTTTTATTTTTAATTTGTTAATCTGTTTTCGTTTTAATTTTCTTAAAAGTTTTAGTATTTTTTTTGTAGTCATAGCTTTTATTAATTGTATTTCATTTTTAGTTTTTAGTTATTTTACATCAAATTAAACTAAATGTAAATGAGAAATGTTGCCTTGGTTTTCTTCTATATTTTATTTTATTTCAGTTAACGTTTAGTTTATTTCAAGTAATTTTTTTTGTGTAGTTTTGGTTTCAGTTTTATTTGTAGTTAACTATAATAACCCTGCACTGAAGGAGGGACCCAAACCACATTTGCAGACCAGAAGAAGTGGGCGACATTAACCAGCAGAAACACAGAAAGGGTAATCCACATTCATTTGTTGTAAGCAGCTGGTTCACCTCTTCAGTAATTCATGAAACACACGACTAGATTCCGGGAACATGACATGTCACATCAGCACGCTACAATTACAGAAATGCGATTTACATTAAAGATTAACTAGACATGCTCGTCACAAGTTAACAGCGTTCTGTTCACAGTGAAACCGCTCGAATCACCTCTGCTGCTGTGTGCGCATTAATCATTAACTAGTCCTGCACTGAATAAATGTTACCGTGGTATTTATTTTTGGTCCCACGAGGAGACGGCAGCCTCTGCTGTCTGCATAAAAATAAATGCACTGTTCAAATATCATCTATCAAAATGTTCTGATCACTCATGTACTCATATGGGCTATTTCAACAATGGAATACTAGCACACTGTATACTATAACATTGCTTCATAAAACAAAAAATAGTATGTGAAATGCATGCACACATTATTTAACGATAAACCTTTCAAAACTAGTATACTAAGTTACCTCCAAGTTACCATCTTGGATATAAAAATAGATACTTTACCTTGCCTTTGCATTGAGTTCAAGTACATATTTGACTGCTTTCTGTCTCTCCTCAAACTGCCCTTTCAAAATGAAAGATTAATATGATTTAAAAAAGAAAGTAGGTTCATTTTGTTTGAGTAAAAGTGCCTTAACATAGCAGTTTATTCAAATATACAATTATTTGTAAAAATCATTCTAGAATTGACTTAAATCAGATAGCTCCTGTACTTGTTTCTGATTGGTTGAGCCGCGTTTGAAGCCATTGTAAATTACTCACCCGTACTTGCTCTGCAACAGCAGCAATAACAGTAGAAGCAGTGTATAGGTCTATTCCACCAAGACCAAACATATCAACATTGTCATATCCATTACCCTGCCAAACACTCCGAGAGTCAACATGACAGAAATGTAAGTAGCCTACAAATCAGTTCATTTTAAACTGTAATATTATAGTAATGTATACTGGGTATACACCTTTATACACCTTTATATACCTTTATAGTGTACAGCATTAGTTGTAGGAAAATTGCCATGTACTGTAGCCAACCTGACAGGCCCCAATTAATCAATATCGAATCAAAACGAATCGAGAAATTTGTGTCAACGCCCAGCCCTCGTTTTATATAATTCCACAAAAGATCCTTTTTCAAAAGCCATCCTGACAGATATAAAGTGAACATTTGCCCACACAAAAGGAGAACATCTATCTCTTTTATGAGTTTGAAACTGTAGGTCATTAACATTGGAGTGTGTGTTGCTCTGGCCCAGTGGCTCATGGAAATGGGTCTGTCCTGTGGAGCGCTGGCAGTGCGACGCAGACATTATCTCATGCTAGTGCTGGGAGATACTACACCAATTACTCCTCTCGGTGGGGGCAGTTTATTTGCGGAGGCGTTTTTGGCTTAAAATAAGCAAAAGGGGTCGCAAGACCTCTCAGTACCCAGCATCACCCCGCCCCTTTCACGCTGAGCTCGGCCAATCGTGACTGTGGAAATGTGCTGACATCACAGGCATGTGACGCCCCGGCCGTTGGTCTTGTTTGGGTTCCTGTGGCGGGTGTTACGTTTGCTCTATTTCAGGACGTTTAAGTTGTTCGAATTTTTTGCATAATTCAGCAGAAGCTGGCCTCAAAACATGTGTCTTGTTGAGGAGAGGAGAGCTATTACTGCAGTCAGACTTACAATTTTCATATGGCATGCAATAAAACAGAAAACACACCTTAGCAATGACATGGTAATGCTAATGACCTACAACACCTTGTACTCTGCAATGCACAAAAAAAAAAAAAAAACATTCAGAGAATAACAACCTGAAAGCATGGATCATCCTGCCGTGTATCAGCGGCTCAGGCTGCTGGAGGTTTAATGGTGTAATGGATATTTTCTTGGCACACTTTGGGTCTCTTAGTACCAATTGAGCATCATTTAAACACCACAGTCTACCTGAGTATTGTTGGTGACCATGTCCATCCCTGTATGTGTCCAACACCACACACACACAGTACAATCACCATGGGGAAAATCTCAGAGTAAAATATGATACACCGGTGTTTTGCCAGATGAGAAGTTTACCTATGTATCATCTTTTTACTTTTTTAATTGATTTTATAACTGTTTTAATTTTCCTTGCATTTATTTTGTGATTATTTTTATTCCTTTCTGTGTCATAGTGTATGAAATGTGCTATATAAGTAAACTTGCCTTGCCTTGCCTTTATGACCACAGTGGGATAACACACACGTCACAAAGCTCAAATCATCTCAAACTGGTTTCATGATCACGATGACAGTGAGTTCACTAAACTCAAACGTCCTCCAGTCACCAGATCTCAATCCAATAGAGCAGATTTGGGACGTGGAGGAACGGGAGATTCGCATCATGGATGTGCAGCCGAAAAATCTGTTGTGTGTGCAACTGTGTGATATTATCATGGCAAAATGGACCAAAATCTCTGAGGAATGTTTCCAGCAGCTTTCCTATGAAGTAATAAAGTAGTTCTGAAGTCAAAAGTGGTCAGACCCGGTACTCGCAATGTGTACCTAATAAAGTGGCCAGTGAGAGTATATTTTTTTTTATTGTATCTTACGTTCTAAGCATAAAACTCACAAAATGTCTGCTTACAAGAGAAAAAGGATTTGTTAATAGGGTGAGTCAAATAAACTTGAATTAAGATTTATTTTCCTGAAAATAATCGTGCTATTTTGCAACTCAAGTCATTTCTAAGGATGTTGACTGGATCATGTAGTGTTTAGAGAAACGGCACTTACAGGACAACAATTTCACCACATCTCTCCACAATACTTTTTCTTTTTTTACAGAATATGACATATAATTGTGGAATTCATTGTATGAGTCCCCAATTATGTAATATAATGAGGATTTTATGAATATAATAATACTAATGGCATTCCGTGCAAAGGGCATGAAGCTGAGTAAATGAGTGAATTGGACAGAAAGACACAGCGCTACAGCAAGCAGATCATTATGCAAGCGTCGAGAGAGGCGGTCTGGACTGCGCTTCTGTTATTATAACCCTATATTGAGAGGGAAGCTTTTAATCTAAGCAAACTGCCTATTGCTCCATTATTAAGAGTGCGGCTCTAATGGGCTGGAATTAAATGACACAGACCTGTAGGAGAAGCCGCAGAGTGTGCAGTGTGATCTTTAGTAGTGACCGGAGTAAATTTGCCCTTGCTAGGTAAGTGTAGTACATTAGAGTCCATTTATTCATCAGTGTTATTTACCAGGAGGCTGAACGCTGCCTTCATAATGTAACTGAAGTCTGTGTGCATCTCTGAACTGATGCGTTCACTGGGCTGCGTTTGAACGCATTCATGCAGGGAAGGTTCCTCGAAAGATTTGATCCTGAAAACATGAAGAGGAAGAAAAAAACACTCATATTAGAATGATTTCTGAAGGTTCATGTGACACTGAAGACTGGAGTAATGATGCTGAAAATTCAGCTTTGATCACAGGAATAATTTAGATTTCAAAATATATTACATTTGAAAACTGATCTGCATTTCGTCTGCATTCTCAATCAGACGAAATACAGCCTTGGTGAGCAAAAGATATTTTCATAAACAAAACTTACTGATCCCAAACTTTTGACACTTAGCAGTGTATAACTAGCAATACCCTTGTAATGTTCTAGAACACTTTATTAACTGCAAAGCAATGCACACACACAAAAACACATAGATCATCATAGCAATCGCATAGCAACTGGACCCTCAAGCAACTACATAGCAACATATTAAAACATTCAGAAAGCCTTTGCAACCACAGAAATTATTGGTTCAAATAAAAATCAATAAGCTCTTTTTCAAAACATAGTAAACTGTCTTGATGTTCACTGCCTACATTACTAGCTCCATTGTCTAACAGTTGAACTACAAGAACAAATTACTTGAAGTAATATATTTACAGTATAAATCTATGGTGTACCAAATTGACAAAAAAAAAAAAAGTATGTTACTGGAGGTGTAAATATCCCATTTTAGCAATAGGACTGCTGTTGTCATGGTATATAAACTTCTATTTTTACTGATTTAAATCCTGTGTTCCCATTTTCTTCTATGCAAGCAGTCAGTTTCTGGTGTTCTTGCAATGTTTACCATGGTTAGTCACAAAATTGATTATAGCTGCAAGCAGCAATTAGGGGGCCAAGCACAAAGGCGGCATGACAAGTCATGCCATCATGGCTGGGAGCATCAGACCAACTGGAATCTATTTAGACCAGTTTCATTACAATAGGCTAATTAAGTCAAAAGTTATTAGCATGTTTGGAAATTTCATTCTGACCTTTGACCACAAGGTGGCGATGTCTCAACTTTTTCAGTACCTTCAGGGCATGGTGCCGATGACACATACCAAGTTTCATAATGAAACACCAATGCGTTCGTAAAATATAGCATTTTACAAACAATTCAAGCCCAAAATGGGAAAATTGGGTATTGTTCGACTGGGCATGCTGCAGCAAATCTAAAGAGACCAGTTTTGTGATTTTTGGCAAAACTGTTCAGAAGTTGGAAGCAGAATGTCAATTTTTCATATATCCTGACCACTAGGTGGCACTGCACCGAAACTGTGCAGTTACCCTCAGGTCATGGTTGTTATATCACAACCAATATGCCAAAGCATTGCAGAGATATAACCTCATGTTAATGTCGTGTGCTCTTCATCGAATTCTTTCTTTTGTTATTTTAGAATGTTTTGACGAATCAACTTGACTCGGCATGGTCTGAAGGAGTTCGAAAAAGTAGTTTTTGTCTGAAAATTAAAAACGGCGGGAAAATTTTCATGACGGAAGTGACGTCATATGATGCAATCGAATCGTCTTGAGCCAAGGAATCAGAGAAAAAGTTTGTTTCTAGCCCCTATGGTTCAGAAGTTATTAGCATGAACGTAAGTGCAAATTTGGACAGTTGGTGGCGCTAGAGGGATTGAGTCAGAGACTCTGAAATCGCTTTGGTTAATATTCAGACTGTCCTTTATCAGTGTGCCAAATTTAATAACCTTCCCGCAAGCAGTTCTATAGGCTGCCATAGACTTAAGAGTGGAAGAAGAAGCGAAATATATTAGAAGACAATCAACAAGGATGGCAAGCAATTCTATCACACTAGCCTCTTTTTAACATACAAAACGCAATGTATGAACCATGTCTTTCCTCATAAACTTCCACTGTACTTAAGTGCAGATCCCTACACTGTAAAAATGCTTGTAATTTTAGCAGTAAAAATGCTACAAAGCCTGTTCATTGGTAAACAGCAGGTTTCCATGACTATATATGATGGGGAAAAACTGTAATAGATCTAATAGGATATTGTTATTACTGTGAAATGTACAGATTATGGGAGTAAAAACAATTAGGCCAATAATCTTAGAATTTACAGTAAAAAAAAAACATGAATCTCCTGTGTGACCGATTACATTTGATGGCATTTTGTTTAAATAAATGTTTCTGGTTATCATTTGTGTGTTATAGTTTACTTGACAACCTCGTCCACAAAAATCAATTATATCCCAGCAGCCTTCAGCGTGAAGCGCGACCGGGACACGCACTTCCCAGTTCCCACAAACCAGAACTAGAGCAGCTTCCCAGTGGACTTGGCTCACGTAGACGCGTGCGGCGTGTGCCAGGGACCGTCAGTAACGTAATCCAGCCTTCAGCACACACACACACACAGATGGGTGTCAGAGAGCTGGCAGGAACTCACCACATTGTGCTAAATACAATCTGAACACACCAACAGCGTGAAAAACACACCGCAGAGAGTTGCACCTTTCCACAGCTCCACCTCAAGGCCTGCTGGGAAGGTTCTCTGTCGAGGGTCACAAACTCACGTGTTTGTCTAAACTCTGACAATGTGTGGATGATATCCAGTTCTGAAGTAGGACAGCTTGCCACTTTTCTCATCGAGTCTATGGAGGCTTTTGTGTGGATTAGTAGAGGCTTATGGGTAGAATTTCAGAGAATATTCTGAACCGAATATGAACGCGTAATGCTAATTGTAATGTGGCACTATGTTTGTTCACAGCATGCTTTGTGAAATCAGTGCTTTATTGTCGGATGTACTGTTCAAACCCGCAGATATAGACATCATCCTGAATATGACATGAGTCCCTCTGTCAGTGCAAGTCTAGGGGAGTTTTTGCACTGTCTCTGGCCACTAGGGGGCCTCAGAAAACGAATTTTAAGATGGCTTAAAATGATTTAAAATAAGATAAAACAAGCTAAAAGCTCAAATCCTTCATTTAAATCTTAGATGCTAATTTCCTAATTTATTCTCTTAACCACTGTAATTTTTATATAAGAAAATGGATGTCATGGATATGTAATAATTTCTAGGTCTGGAAAAGCCATGTAAATTTATAAAATCTTAAGTCATTTTTTTTTATATGGAATATAACTGGTGTATGATAAAATATTTTAAAATATTTACCTGGCACAACTTTTTGTGAGCCAAAAACCATTTTAAAAAATGACCAAAAGTTGGTTATAAAATAATTTTGGTTATTAGAATAATGGAATTTAATTATTTTAAGTTTTATTTAAAAAAAAAAGTTAACTATATTGCTATTGTAATAAACACATTTTGGTTATTAGAATTATGGAATTTAATTATTTTAAGTTTTATTTAAAAAAAATAACTATATTCGTATTGGTAATAAACTAATTTTGGTTATTAGAATTGTGAAATTTAATTATTATACGTTTTTATAATTTGTTTTAAGCATATTGTCATTGGTATTAAACTAATTTTGTTTATTAGATCTATGGAATTAAGTTTTTATAAGAATTTTGACTGTACTGTCACTCCTAGTTTATGTAAATAAACTTTGTCATTTTAGAAGTATCAGAAATATACTGTATTGAAGGGCCTTCAGATATTATCTAAGACAAATATATAAGACAAAATCATAAAGCCGATAGTTTAATACTTGAGTCACACTGCAATTAATATGCAATTACGTGTTTGAAAACATTACACTCAGTTTGCACTTAAGGATATTTCCAAACTCTTTTAAAAAGTATGCTAAAAAGTGAACTTATTTCTTCACAAGCATAATCTTAATGAATACAAAATGATATATATATATATATTTTTAAACTATACATTTCAAATATAGGTATATGCTCCAGTCAGATTGCATTGTGTCTTCTCAGCTCTGTTGTGTTTAAATGACCTGAATCTGATCAATACATTGTGATTCATACAGTCATGAGCTTCAGTAAAACAGAGATAAAGATAAAACAAACTCCATTTCTCTTGGAGAACTTGCTCTAACATTCCCTTCAGGCCTGCCAGACAGCCTCTATATTTTAAGACTATAGATGCAGTAAAAAAAACGAGACGTGTTGAGAGGATTTATGACTGTTTGTCTTTGGAGGTTATGGGAAAATATACAGAATTAAGCTGGATGTTTATGTTTGCTCATAAAAAGCCATCTACTGCAATCATTCACTATATAATCAATACCATTACATTATCATTGTTAAGAATGGAGATTTGTTTAATGAACACCATCTGCCAATCAGCTTCAAGGGTGTGCAGCACATTGACCAATCACAGCACTGACACATTTACAGACACAGATGAATGTTAATTACACTGCAGCATTAGAGGACAGATCAAACGTGTGACGTCATAGCGCCACCTACTGGAACATTTAATGTATCGCAGGAGGATGGAGAAAACTTGAACTAAATGTATTAAAGGGTTAGTTCGCCTAAAAATGAAAATTCTGTCAGTAATTACTCACCCTCATGTTGTTCCAACCCCGTAAGACTTTCGATCTTCGGAACACAAATTAAGATATTTTTGATGAAATCTGAGAGCTGTCTCACTCCACTGTCTCACTCCATAGGCTTCTATGTAATTGAAACTTGCCGGCCCAGAAAAGTTGGTAAAGACATCGTTAAAATAGTCCAAGTGACTACAGTGGCTCAACCTTAAGTTTATCAAGCGACGAGAATACTTTTTGTGCACAAAAAAATAACAAAAATAACAACTTTATTCAACTATTGATTTTCCTCTGTGTTTCTCTGAGTGAGTTCACATAGTGTAACAGCGCAGCGCTTCTGGGTTGTACGTCAGAACGTAGGCTCATGATGCATGATGCGTGTGATACTGGCCAATAGTGAGCCTACGTTCTGATGTACAACCCAGAAGCGCTGCGCTGTTACACTACGTGAACTCACTCAGACCCACACAGAAGAAAATCAATAGTTGAATAATGAATAATGAATTTTATTTTTGCGCACAAAAAGTATTCTCGTCACTTGATAAACTTAAGGTTGAGCCACTGTAGTCACTTGGACTATTTTAAACACTGTCTTTACTAACTTTTCTGGGCTGGCAGAATGAAATTACATAGAAGCCTATGGAGGACTGAGACAGCTCTTAGATTTCATCAAAAATATCTTAATTTGTGTTCTGAAGATTAACGAAAGTCTTACGGGGCTGGAACAACATGAGGGTGAGTAATTACTGACAGAATTTTCATTTTTGGGTGAACTAACCCTTTAATAAAATACAAATTCTACTTTTAAAGGAGGAAAATGTTACATAGCTTTGTCAATGTTTTAAATAGCCTAATATAAACAATATTTATTTGTTTTTTTATATCTTTATTTCTCGTCATAGCCTACATACTTTGTATGAACCCTGTAAACTTGTAGCTGGAAGACTAATTATGATCAAATAAATAAAAGAGAAGAAGCAGTTTATGATCTAAACATGATCTGAATAGCCTACTTTGCTCTGCATTTTCCCACGAGAAGGTCTTAAATTATTCATCAGCTATTTTCATTATTATCAGCACGACGGAAGAGCTTGTTAGTCCGAACTACATTATAAACAAACAAAACCGTCATTTGAGAGATCTTTGTTTGTGCTGTTGAGTCCAGAGCGCTCAAGATGTGTCACTCATCAAGAATTCAGTTGATATGTGGGACAAATTCCTCAGACAAAACTGGCCTACAAATAAACTGGGGGGAAAATAGGGCCAAATTTTTGCACATTATTTATTTTATGAGACATTAACTCAACAAACTTCTAAAAACATTTCCAACACGCTGAAAACCTAATTACGACAATAATTAGCCTATAAATTGATTGTTTTGTTTATATATTTTTATCAAACATCTATTATTTATTTTAAATCTATTTATATATACCATATATGAATGAAATATAATTCTACAAAATTAATGATATATTTAAAATATACATATATATCATGTATAATTCTACAAAAAAAAAAAAAAAAAAATCCAGAATGCTAAACACCAAAAGCCTCATTATCATCAATAATTATAATGATACTATTTAGCCTATACATAATGTAGGCCTAATGAATTTGCAAAGATCTATAATGATATAATGACATATACAGTATGACGATCTCTGTGAGTTCGTGACTGTGGTTTCTAAACGCTTCTCAGTCGCTGCTGCTGTTATTTGCTGTGTTTTGTCAGCGGTCGAGATGTTTTCCTGAGGACTACAGCGGAATTCCCACCACAGGAGTTTATTTTAGGACACCGGTGTCGCTCGGGCGGGTTTGGAGACGCTTCGGCCCTGCGGTGAGTGACTGACACAGACCCGGACCTCAACAGCAGCTGCTGTCATCCACATCACTATTGATCAAGAGTTCAGAGAGTCACGAGCTTCGCTTTCACATTCCCACACCGTCTGTCCGTCTGTCTGTCTGTCTGACCGGCGCGCTCGACTCGAGAGTGAAACACGCAGAGAACTGGAGTCTCCAAAGCGCAGTTCAGGTAAGACGCGCATCTGAAATTATTCATGTGATTATTGCATTTCATCTATGATGGTGTTAAAGATGTTCTAGAGCTGTTTGGGTTCAAACTGTGGAGGTTAAATCAGAATCTGCTGTTTGCGCGCGAAAGTGTTTGGAATCTTATTACGCCGCAAACATTAGCCATATAAAGATCAGCACATTAAATTACAAACATCTAAAGATGCGAATGTTTGAATATCAACTTCTTTGAATGTTCATAAACTATAATTTCTTAAGCATCGTGCACTGTTGTTTGTTAGTGAAACGTGCACAAGAAAATTGTGCAAGTATTCGAATCAAACTGATTCCAGTATTCAAAAAAGTTAATTGAACCTTCTCAACCTTTTAATTTATTTACTGATTCAGTTAAACTCATAAAATCAATTATTGTAAATGACAGAAAATATTGTGGCAGTTTAAATTGTCAACAAAGCTGTTGTTAATGACCAAAACATGTTTACTAGTTTACTTCTTCTTTCCAGTTTTGTAATGATACTTTAGTTAGAATTTACGTTTGTTATATTCTAAATGATTAAATGCTGTCAGTGTCATTGTCACAGTTTGCCCACTGAGTGACTAATAAAAAGAAAATTAAAGCGTGATGATATTTCACTGATGATATTTGGGCACATGAGTATTTGCCCCTGTGTTTTGAGCTCTTGGAGGTTCTGACAGGAGGAACCAGGGCAGTTAAAGTGTCCTGGAGTGAAGGGTCGGTATTTGCCCCTGTGTTTTGAGCTCTTGGAGGTTCTGACAGGAGGAACCGGGGCAGTTAAAGTGTCCTGGAGTGGAGGGTCGGTATTTGCCCCTGTGTTTTGAGCTCTTGGAGGTTCTGACAGGAGGGACCGGGGCAGTTAAAGTGTCCTGGAGTGGAGGGTCAGTATTTTCCCTGTGTTTTGAGCTCTTGGAGGTTCTGACAGGAGGAACCGGGGCAGTTAAAGTGTCCTGGAGTGAAGGGTCAGTATTTGCCTGTGTTTTGAGCTCTTGGAGGTTCTGACAGGAGGAACCGGGCAGTTAAAGTGTCCTGGAGTGAAGGGTCAGGATTTGCCCCTGTGTTTTGAGCTCTTGGAGGTTCTGACAGGAGGGACCGGGGAAGTTAAAGTGTCCTGGAGTGAAGGGTCAGTATTTGCCTGTGTTTTGAGCTCTTGGAGGTTCTGACAGGAGGAACCGGGCAGTTAAAGTGTCCTGGAGTGAAGGGTCAGTATTTGCCTGTGTTTTGAGCTCTTGGAGGTTCTGACAGGAGGAACCGGGCAGTTAAAGTGTCCTGGAGTGAAGGGTCAGTATTTGCCTGTGTTTTGAGCTCTTGGAGGTTCTGACAGGAGGGACCGGGCAGTTAAAGTGTCCTGGAGTGAAGGGTCAGTATTTGCCTGTGTTTTGAGCTCTTGGAGGTTCTGACAGGAGGAACCGGGCAGTTAAAGTGTCCTGGAGTGAAGGGTCAGGATTTGCCTGTGTTTTGAGCTCTTGGAGGTTCTGACAGGAGGGACCGGGGAAGTTAAAGTATCCTGGAGCGAAGGGTCAGGATTTGCCTGTGTTTTGAGCTCTTGGAGGTTCTGACAGGAGGGACTGGGGCAGTTAAAGTGTCCTGGAGTGAAGGGTCAGAAATAGCCTCTCGCTGACATGAGCAGCACAGGTGGAGAGAAGCATCGGCTCAGGTTCTCACTCACTCCTGCATCAGGGTCATTATTCACTGCACATGCTTTACCTGCTGAAATAATGTTTACTGGCATACGGTGTATTTGTGAAGTTCATTAAAGATCATGTTTACATAAAGTCAGTTTGCATCAGGTTTTATTTCTGGGTCAAAAATGCATCTTCATCCTGACAAAGTTCCTAAAAAACTATTCAGAGAGATTAAAACATGTTTGGTTAACAGAAATGGGAACCATTTATATCAGATTTACAGTAGAAACATAATATTCAGACAATCTGCTTTTTTATATATTTTTTTAGAACTGTTCACTGAATCTTTTCTCTTTTCTAACCCATGTAATAAATGTCTTGATATATGGAAACACTTTTTAACTTTTTTTTTAACTTTTTAAAAGTTGGATTTTAACTTTTTGCAAAATTGATATTTGCTGCCATCTCCCATTCTCCATTATAGAAGTTTAACCAGCAGTGATGACTTCTGCTTCTGAGAACCACAGAAATGTATAAAAGGGTCCATTGTTAAAAGTAAATGATATAATGTATTAAATTAATCTATTAATCATGACGAGAATAAATTTATCAAAAACAACCTCATTATCCCCCTAAACTTTTCTTAGCATCTAGTATTTCAGTATCAAAATGCTTGAGGTTTACATAAACATTCCTCATTGGTTCTTTGCAGCATTTTAGTTTGAATTAACCCTCTTCTGATCAAGAACCATTTTTTGGGGAGCTTGAGTTGGTTATTGGTTCTTTAGAGAATACAGATCTCCTGATTTTGGTTTTGAAGCACGATAGTTTTCATAAGAAACACACACCCTAACGCTCAAAATAATTAATTGGTTTGAGTAGGACAAACTTAAATTAAACTAATTAGTTCAGTCAAATTAACTTTTATGAGTATTTAGCACTTTCTTTTTCTTTCAAGTTCACAGAACTGATATATTTTAAGTAAACTGAACTGTTTCATTGTTTTGAGTTTTATGAAATTATTTATTTTAATTTAAATAAACTTAAGTTTAACTGAAACGGCTGGGATGTCTATTTCCCAGCATGCTTTGCCGATGGCACTTGAATGGGAGAGTACATGCTAAAATTAAGTGTAATATAATGTTTTTTTTGTGCAAGATTAATGTTAAGTGGGAGATTGAGTATTGATTAATGTTTTGTTATGCTAATTTAGAAGAATTTCTGTTAATGTTGGTTTTAGGATAGTTACCATCATGGTGACAAGTGGTGCATGAGCTTGATTTGAGAGCAAATAAAATCTTTATATTGTTGCACTCATGCAGCAAGTGCTGTATAACATATTATTGTTAGCATGATAACATAATAGTATGTTAGCAAGCTAGCTTGTTAAAACTATAAGTTAATACTAATGAAAGTGTTCACATTGAGATTACATGAAGGTTTTAAGTTAAATGTATGAAATAGTGTACTCTGATTTTAATTGCTCTTAACTTGTTTAAGTACAAACTTAAAATCTGCCAGTTCTGCTTACTTAAACTTTGAATTTCAAAACTTAAAAAAATTGAGGCAATCGATTGCCTTAAATTTTTTGAGTTCTGCTAACTTATTCGGGTTTACAGTGCAAGATTGAAAAGTTATTTTTGGAACTCAATAGTTTCCCTTATTGAATCAAGCTGTAAAACCCTTTATACACTGTAAAAAAAAATTATATGACCAATAAGTTACGACAACATGTTATTACATTGCTTAACTCATCAAAATAAGTTAAGCAATTTTCAACTTTTTTTAAGTTATACAAGATTCAACTTAATTTTTAAGTCAGTTTAATGTAATTTAAGTTGAAATTACTTAAACATCCAAACATTGATTGTATACTTAAAAAAAAATGTAAGGCAGCAACTTTTTTTTTTATCATGTAGTTCTAATTGCAATGCTTATTTACAATAAATGACCCAGAATGAAGCCTGATTCTATATACAGAATTCCATTATACAGAGAAGCGTTCAAGACACTCAAACGCATCAGTGATCCTGAGTTTGAAGCTTCATTACAATACCTCGCTGTAGTCAGTAAAACGAGAAAATGCCTTGTGTGTTTGTCTGTGAAGACGCTTGTTTGTTTATGACACAGTGAAGGTACATTACACACTAATGTGTCTTCAGAAACTCATCTCTTTTCCCAGAGAGAGCGCTTCTGTCCAGGATAATGGCGATTGATCGCTCTTGTGTGCCGTTTGCTTCTTTTACCTATTCCGTGTCAGCAACGTCTCTCCCGTTTTCCCCTCTTGCTCTCAGCTATGATGGGAACGGAATACTAGCCTTCTGCTTACTGCACAGTATGCTGAACACTATTTTTAAAAAGAGTATTTGTAGGAGTACACGTTATGCAACCATTTCAAATAGTATGCTGAAATCATCATCTGCTGTCATTTCGTTGCCATCCAGTTATCATGTAGGAAGTCCACACAGCTGTGTTTGTATAAAAATGTCTTCACTTTCATTAGTCAAATTAAGAAAGAGATATTATAATGCATGCAGAAAATTGCACAGAACATGCACAGTATTCATAAACTATACTGCAGAAATACTTAGAATGCCTTTCTGAACATAGGCCGCATCTGAAATCGCATCCTATATAGTAGGCGAAAAACAGTATGTGACAAAAGAACCATGTCCAAATTCATAGTTCTCATAAAAGAGTAGGGAATAAGACCCAGATGACCTACTACTTTCGGTGAAATATGCATATGATGGACACTATCCCATGAGCCAGCGGAAGAGGATTTGTGAATAGAGGTGAAGTGATGCAGCTTATACTAAATAGAACATACTTTTTTAGCACTCGCAAAGTAATTACTTATTCAAAATAAGTATGTACTCAAGAGAATGTGTGATTTGGTCCTAGTCTCTGTTCATTTAATAGTAAAACAGGAGGCAGTTTGTGTGGGACTACTAGTGCATCTACTAAAACAGAGGCAGCTAAACAAATACAAATGACATGATACAAAAATGTAAAGACTTCAGTAAAAACAGCAGCTTTACAGCCTGGTTTCATAGATAAACCAAACTAAAACACTAATCTGAAGAACCAATGAAGAACATATGGAATGTCAATATGTCTCTTCTGCTCAGCAAGGCTGCATTTATTTGATAAATTCTGTAAAATTATGAAATATTATTACAATTTAAAATAACTGTTTTCTATGTGAATATATTTTTTAAAAAAAATTATTCCTGTGATCAAAGCTGAATTTTCAGCATCATTACTCCAGTCTTCAGTGTCACATGATCCTTCAGAAATCATTGTAATATTTTCTCTCAAAGAAACATTCATTATTATTATTAATGTTGAGAAAGTTCAAAAGAACTGTGTGTGTAACATTATAAATGTCTTTACACTTTTGATCAATTGAATGTATCCTTGATGAGAAAAAAACAAAAAAAAACAGTAATGTAGCACATCAAGAACCTCACACTGCCAAAATGCATCCAATCATTCTCTATTCCGCTTCTCCGAGCCCAGCGTCTCGGATCAAATTCATCACATTTAAACAGACAAAATTGTTCTTGATAATAAGAGGTTCTTGTGTTGGAAAAGAAGAAAATGTAGAGGGACAAAAACATCAGTGATAATCAGCCACAGTTGCCTCAAAAATATTAATTTAATTGCAAATTAATTTCTCACGCTTGTGGGAACCAAACAGCTTTATTTCGATAAACACCCTTAAAACTGACTTAAAGTAACTCAATTATATATAGTGAGAAAACAGCACAACACCAAACCAAACGACAGCATAGTGTATCATCTCGAACTAGAAAAATGCGAGACAAGATGAGAAGAGAATAAAATGTTCCCCTGGAGGCTGTTAGATCTTCTGTAAATAAATGATAGTGAGGCTTCATTATATAACAGGATAAAGCAAAGGTTTATCATGACACGGTGTGCGGCTGAAGTTTGAGTTGTGAGAACTAGTATCATGGCAGACTGCGATATTTAGACTTGGCTTTCTGTTCAGCTGTTCACATGTTGCTTTTGCTGGACTTGGATTTTTTTTTTAATTGTCATATATTATTCCATATGATCCTACCGGTTTAACGTTGTTATTTGCCTGTGTCTATGGAAATATTCTGCTGCAGTGGTGGTTTGAGAGTCATTTTTTATGAAAGGCCAGTTTCTTGAGCAAGAACATCACACTCAACACACTCAACAAAACTGCTGTGACAGTATGAATTGTATGCTGCTTTGATTGGTCTGTTGCGTAAGAGAACCTATTATGCTTTCTTTCTTTTTTACATGTTCATCTTACTTTAGTGTGTAATGTTGCTGTTTGATCAGCAATCAGTTTTGAAAAGTCCCTCCAGCAGAAGTTCTTCTCTATATCAGTGTCAGTGTTTCTGAACTCCCTGAAACGCCTCCATTGTAGTCTTGAGTTTTCTTCCGGGAACAAACACGTCACAATATTCCTCATTTAAATAATTCATATGCAGAATAAAGGGACGGGGCCTGGTTGAGTTAGTTAGTAGTGTGTTGAAACTGGTGGTTATGGTAAGAAGTGGGACATTTCCCTACACACACTCAAAGCACTTGACCAATCACAACACACTGATCCAGCCGACCAATTAGAGCACAGTGTGCTTTTCAGAAGGAGGGGCTTCATAGAGACAGGAAGTAAACAGAGCGTTACTGACAGACTGGGAAGAGAGGAGCTGCAAGAATGGAGAATATGTGTAAAAAATTTCACAATCGTCTTTTTCATTATAATGGTTGGCCACAATCTACTAAACAGAGCTCCACAAATCAGAATGATCTATCAATTTCCCTTTGAAGAGATGACAGCAGTTCTTCAGCTGTTCTTGTCTTCATGTCTGCGGTATGAATGCGGTTCAGCAGTGAAGGTGGCGTCTGAGAGCGGCTCAGCTGTTCATCTCTGTTTGTGTACGCAGCTGTACAGTCGTCACTGTCTGGGGTCACAGGGACCAGCAGAGAGCATCATGGGATTGAGACGTGACATTAATATGCAAATGAAAAGTGAAAATGATCCGAGAACATGAAATGAGTTCAAAGGCGGTTCTGGAATAGTCTGAATTTATAAATGAAGCAGTAAGACACTTGAGGCTGTCCTGTATTGTGTGTTTAGTCACGGTTAAAGGGCATGACATGCAGCGGAGTGACTTATATCATATATTTTAGTTATGTTCAGCACATATTCTGTACGTAAATTAAGTTATAAGCCAATGCAATTCCAGTAAATTTACAGCTGAAGCTGCTGTAAGTTCAATGACTGAACTAAAGCGTTTTCTTTGGCGAGGCTCTCAGGAAGGAATTCGTAACATTTGCCTTCAGATACACGGAAGCGGAAGATGACATCCCATGATAGCATCTACAAGTCATTCTGAAGGAGAAGTACAGCAGTATTTAAGTGTGGAGGCAAATATAAGACTAACTGTAAATAAAGGACACAGAACAACTGAGCAGTAACGAAACATTCCCTTTTTTGTTGTCATTTCCCTCCAAAAAGCTGGACTAGGAAATAATTAGAATGCCTTTTAAATTCCAGTTCAGTTACTCGATTTTGAATTGAGGCGGCAAACCCAATGCAAAGTTGCATTCTGAATTAGAATGTGAAGTAGGAGATTTGAAATAAATTGGAATTCAAATCAATTCATGTAACTGTCATTTTTAACAAGAAAAGGCAGACTATGAATGTTGGTTTGACAAAGGTTTTGTTAACACTTCTGCATCTTTTTCTCTCTGTTTTGGCCTTCCGTCCACACGGATTTGTTTTTGTTTTTAGCAACGAGAGCTTTGAAAACGATTTGAAAACGATGACGTAAGTTTAGTCATGTGACGCATATTGAACCCATAGATATTCATGTTTATACCAGTATTGTGTATGTTATGTGCTATTCACTTTTTACAGAGTTGCTAAAATATGTTACTTTGCACACTCTTCATATCACAGTCCTGCAAAGATGACAGAAAATGTACTTCCATCTGCTGTCCTGCGGCAAAACATGAAAGCAGTCGAGTTTTAGACCAAACATATAATGGTGACTGAGTGCAACCTGAACACACAAGTGAATGGTGAGATATTTTGCTAAATAAAATGAAGAATTGCGTGATAAAGTAATAATAATCAGATTTTAGATGATTTCATCATTAACATTCCTTCATGCTCAGGGAAAATCTCAAAACTAAACCTCAGAAGACACCAAATCCCAGAATGCCACACAACCGCATGTGGATGTTGTGAAGGATATCATTACGTGAAAATTGGCCATGCTAAACAGCTCAAGTAATCTCTGATAGACGAGTGCTTCTGCTCACCATGACTGAAAATAGCACACGTCTCTCGGTGGGTAATTTAACGAGCGCAAACGATTGTCCGGGCAAGAGCAGGCAGATGCATAACTGCAACATTCCCGTCGTCTGTTACATTACTGCATGTAACATTAACATCCCTGAGGATTATGACTTCAGATCTGTGCACTCATCAACAGTGAGGAACTACAGTCGGATCTCTGATTAGACCAGTCACACTGTTTCTCATCCAAACACTCGCGGTGAACGTCACACTGCACCTGCTGCAGCATTGGGTGACCCTCTCAGAAACGGGTTAATGAGTCATTATCTTTCTAAACAAGAAAAATTATTATGATTTGGGGAGTTAGTTCACCCAAAAATGAAAATTGGCATCATTTACTCACCATTTACATACCATTCCAAACCTTTCTTTTTCTGTGGAACACAAAAGAAGATATTTAGCAGAATGTTCAAGCTTCTCTTATTCATACAGTAAAAGTGAATAGGAAAAAGAAAACAAGAACTTACCTTAAATGCACCATTTGAATGCTGTTTGTGAGGAACAAACATGAATAAATCATTATTTGTGTTTGCAAAAAAAAGAAAAATCATAATAATTGGGTACGGGCAAGTAGATGACAACAGAATTCCCTGTTTTGACTCAACCGCCCCATCAAGATGCCAAATGTGACACTTTTGTTGCTTTTATTTTATTTTATTTTGGGCCTCTGAGTGAGTTCACGAGAGCGCCACGACACATGCGCGAGAACTGAGAAGATGAGGGTCTCGATGTGTGCATTTCCTGGATGTCTGAATCGTGAGAAACCAACGAGAAAACGTAAAAGTGCTTTACCAATGCCGCAAAATGAATGGCTTACCTTTCACACTTTCCCATCAAATGCTCGTGAGCATCATCTCCTCAGTTCTCGCGCATGCGTCGTGTCTCTCGTGAACTCACTCAGACCCACACAGAAGAAAATCAAGAGTTGAATAAAGTCGTTATTTTGGGGGGGGTTTGCACACAAAAAGTATTCTCGTCGCTTGATAAACTTAAGGTTGAGCCACTGTAGTCATTTGGACTATTTTAACGATGTCTTTACTAACTTTCTGGACCGGCAGATGCAATTACCTAGAAACTTATGGAGGAGTGAGTCAGCTCTCAGATTTCATCAAAATATCTTAATTTGTGTTCAGAAGATGTACGAAAGTCTTACGGGGTTGGAACAACATGAGGGAGAGTGATTATTACTGACAGAATTTTCATTTTTTGGGTGAAATAACCCTTTAAAGACATCTATACAGTCTCTTTGCAAAACATACTAACACTTACATAACAATGATGAATTCTGAATGGCCCTGTTTACTTTTCCTTGAGAATGCTAAATATAACAACAACAACAAAAAAAAATAGTTAGGCTATCTAAAGTCTTTTCTATGATACACACCATTTACATAATCATTGTCAAATGTGAAAGAACTAAACTTCATCGTAGTAACGATTGAGTTTCTCGCTGTTTCTTTAACGGATGATTCGTCTGGACTCCCCGGTTACAGCCGAACTAACTTTAGCGCTGTTGTCAATTCACTTCAGTTTACATTCTTATGTAATGTGAATTTGTCACGAGGCCAAGGACAGTCAAACCAGCACGACCAGACGCCTCGGGCCGCATAACTCTCGCTCTCGCCCGTGCGGATCAGGTTTCAGAGATGCGCTGTGGCATTCCCGGTTCCCCGGAGGAGTCCGTGCTGGAGAGAGAGGAAAGAGCATCAGTCAGTGTTTCCTCTGTTAAGGTTACGACTGTTTAGATGTTCTCAGACGTGTGGGACCAGTGATCAGCTTTAATGCACTGCTGTAGGGTGAACAGAGCCGATTCATCTGCTGTCAACAACACAAAAGCATCACAATCTTTTTTTTTTGTGTGTGTGTGTGTGTGTGTGTGTGTGTGTAAAAGCCATAAAAAATCCTTTAAAAGAACTCTTGTTGCCTGAGGTGATGGAACCGAAGAAATCCAGAGTTGTCGCGAGAGCACAATTTGAATTTGCTCAGCGAGTTTCTCTGACGTCGAGTAATGATGCTCATTAACTATGCCCTTGTAGCCGAGCTGCACCAATCACATCGGTGTATATGATATGGGCGGGCCAAAGGCGAGTTAAACAGATGATCAGCGCAATCATGACAGTGATTGGTCATAGTGTTATCCAATTGCGTGCTGAGATTTTCAAATGCATGCTTGGTGCCGCCCCTCGAGTTGGGCGATTTTTATTACTTAATCTTTCGGATTTGGGTCTGGATTTCCAGGCTAGAGGAAAACACTGTTTTCTACCAACTGATTATATCAAATTAGTTTAAATTAAATTGCATTAACATTTCATAGTATTCACTTCAAGTTGCAATAAAAGCAAACATTTACTAGATGCATTTCTACATGCAAACATTTCCCCTTGAAATGGCTGATAGAGCTCATTCCTTTAAAAAAACTTGCTACTTGCTATTGAAGTACACTATACTGTTAAAAAAAATGGGGTCAGTATATATATATATATATATATATATATATATATATATATATATATATATATATATACATATACATATATATACATATATACATATATTTAAATTATCAGGCAAGGGTGAATTAAATTGATGCACAAAAGACATTTAATATTACAAAGATGTCTGTTTAAATGCTGTTCTTTGAACTTTCTATTCATCTAATAATCCATCTAAGAAACTGTATCACAGTTTCCACTAAAATATGAAGTAGCAAATCATATATATTACAGCTTAATGATTATGAATTATGGATCAATATGATTATTCCAATGTTTTATATAAAATAATTAAATGTCTCCCTATTATGCTTTTTCAGATATCGCCTTATGTAGTCTGTAATATAGCTGGAAAGAAGGGGTTTAGAGAGACTGAATCCTTTATTGAACCGTTTCAGACACTGTGAGAAAAGGGCTGATGCTGCAATGTATATTAAGAGTGTTTTTTGACCTTGGATGCAGTCAACCTGTTGTAAGAGACTCCAAAACAAAATTAGGAGTCTTTAAAATAACATAATAGGGGCACTTTCATTCATATTGTACACATAGTATAGACATTTAACACTATCTGATGTCAAGACCCTTCAATAATAGTTTCCTGCTTGTGTCTAAACTCTCCGTATCATTTAAACACACACACACACACACACACACACACACACACACACGCATCTGTCTCTCTCATTGAGTGGGTCGGGCCGGTTTAATGGCTGCTATCTTTAACTGCTATTTATCTAATGGATCTCTAGAGAACAGCAATTTCTCACTCAGCATGAAGAGAAATTACGAGCTGTGCGTCTACAGCACGTCTCTCTCTCTCTCTCTCTCTCTCTCTCTCTCTCTCTCTTTCTCTCTCTCTCTCTCTCTCTCTCTCTCTCTCTCTCTCTCTCTCAACCCGGCTAACATTAGTATTTCTGTGTGTATGTGGTTTATATGGCAGATTTTTGTTTCTTAAATGACAAATTGTGTTTGCATGTCTTTTGCTGATTGCATTTAGCAAGTAAGCATATGATTTGTCTTGGCTGCATGAGTAACTGAGTTACGTAACGCTGTGGTTCTGGGGAATGTGTCTGTGTGTTCTCATGAGGTCTGTGATTGTGGTCAGCTGTTATCTGAGGGATCATTGTTGATTTGCACTTGTTAACCGTTCGACTGCTTTTACAAGGTTCTATGTCTCGCTTTGAGTCACGGATTTACATATGGTAACAACTTTAAGTTTTACTGTATTAAAACTTTTACAGTATTTAACGGTAATCTGTTAACTATCAACTTTTACAAAGATAAATGTCTGTTAATTAGTTATTTATTGGCAGTAAAGAACTCCCTTTTCATCAAGAACATTTTGGCTTTAAATGGTTCATTGGAAATTTAAAAAAAGATTTAAATGTTTAATTATAGATATTGACATTTCATTTCAGATCAGCACACTGGTTTCTAGGTTCTTTAAAACACAAGTAATACGATGGTTTTCTAAAGAATCAAAAGTTCTCTGCGGAGTTCAAATCAAAAGTTCATTGAATCAAACGTTCTCTTGAAAACCTTTTATGTTTTTTCATTTGAACCTTCGTTTGTTTCAAATTTCAAACTGGATTCAGAAAATCAGCTGAAAGTACTGAAACTAGCAGCTGATACAACCGACATGGAAAATACGATTACAACGGACTTATTTTTGAATGAATAAAGAAATATTCCAGTCAACATGAAGTCAAAATAAACCTTATTTTTCTTGATTTCTTGATGTTATTGCAAATCATTGCTGCAAAGTTTTTGTAATCTTTTATCAAAATGTAAATGCAAGTTTTATATATATATATATATATATATATATATATATATATATATATATATATATATATATATATAATTTATTAATGTGATCACTTTTCAAAGTTCTATAAAATCCTGATGGGGAAAATCATGTTACATTATTGTACTAAATCTACATTTTTTTATGCACTAAATATTCATTAAATAATCATATTTCACTGTGAAATTTGTCACATTATGAAAATAAATGCATTGCAAACGCCATTTCATGACGACTTTGCATTAAAGTCGTTGTCCTTTCATGACAACTCTGGAGTGTTTGGCATGGTAATGAATATGACAATGTTGATATGTTTGGTCTTGGTGAAATAGATCTGCTACACTGCTTCTACTGTTATTGCTGCTGCTGAAGATTATTGCTGCTGCTGTTGCTGTTATTGCTGCTGTAGAGCAAGTACGGGACTTGCTGCTGCTGTACAATACAGCATACATGAATTACCCGTATCAGATCTATACAGGTGGAGCTGGGGAAGGTGGAGGGTTTCTGAAAGCGCACTGCAACTGCTACAGCAAATGCTGACCAAGTATTTGAATGTTGAGCCGTGAACTCATTGGCTACTGATACAGCAGGAACCAATCAGCTGTGCCCTATAGAGAATGATGTGATTGCAAGCAGATTGAGTTAAAGACCTATCAGCCGCCACCAACTAGAGTTTCATGACAGAACTTTGTTTTTATACATCGCTTTAAACAATACAGACTGTTTCAAAGAAGCTTCCAGTAACAAAACAGAAATTAACTGTTGTCACTGTCATTATTGTGGCACGTTACTTTTAAAAGTACAAGGAAATCCCTGATAACAGGGGCTCTCTCTCTCTCTCTCTCTGAACTGTGGACAGCCCCTTTTCAAAGACATAGCAGACAGACAGAGGAATCAGAGTCCTGCAGTGTTCAGTTTAGACAGACACGGACAGAATGGATGGATCCGCTTAACAACATAAATCACTTACTTGCTTCAGAGGGACTTCAGAGATAGTTGACATGGAGGTTTAACTGGAGAGGCGCTGTCGTCTGGTCAGAATGGTACGGTAACTTTTTTTGTTCTGTATTCAAACCTTCTGCACCTGTGACTTCATGTCATGAACTTTGAATGATAATGCAAAGAGATAATTTATAAACTTCCGTTTCATTCTGAAAACCAATATGACACTTTGTGGCATTTTATAGAATCACTTCATGGCATGTATGGAAGTTTTAGACCGTGTTGTAAGTCAACAGTGAATCATAACGCATGACATTCCTCTGAGGAAAGTCAAGCGCCTCGTTCCTCATGCATCAGATGCTTGAATGCTCTTTTATTGCCTGACTGGCCTGGATAAACATGCAAACATTTGCTCCAACACGTGATTAAGGAACATAACAGAGTTACTTTTTGTTATCTAATTCTCAATTAATAATTTTATCAACAAAATCTATGAAAAAACATTTGGTGTAGGTTTTACTTTGAAACGTATAAACCCTGAAAGTCAGTGCGAAGTTAAAATGGAAATCTGTTCTTGTTTTAGTCCGTCACTAAAGTGACTGGATTTATTATATGCACTCACTGACACAAATAAAATTGGTGTAATAACCATTTTCACTCAGAAATTGCTAAAACAGCAAGTAACACAAACTAAATGTGAAGTTTGAAATAGTATTTTCTTATCAAACTTACTCTAATAATTATTATTTTATTTTTTTACAGTGCTATAGGATATTGTTTATATTTGAGTGTCTCTGCGTATGAGAGAGAAACTGGACACTAGTGTTCAAGAATCACTCCTATATCCCAACACACACACAGAACATCAGTCATGTGATTTGATGGATGGCCGCTGAGGTCAGAGGAGATTCGAGGTCGCTGCAAGAATATTTCAGCAAGTCCTCAAACGTGGCGTCGGTTTCTCACTCGACATAAATGCGGATCAGTCAGAAATATATCGGGCAGGACAGATCCAGTATCACATACGTGTCCATTCTCACATCAGACACTTGCTATCCCACACAAGATAAAACTCGAGAAATTATCCGAGCTGGATTCAATCGTATAGGAGCAATAGTATATTATTAATATAATAATAATAATAATGAAGGTAATCTATTCTCAAAGATTTCTAATTTTTGCTTGAAATTATCACACCAGTAAATACTGTAAAGTCACTAAAAAGCAACTGTAATTTGCAATCTCAGCAGAAATGGAAAGTTGATTTATTTTTTATGAAAGTTAAAAGTGCATTATTTTGAAGAATTTTCTTTTTTAATGGACATTCTGTCTATTCTAAGCAGTTTAGAGTCAGAAGTATTCTGATTGGCTGGAAAAATCATTCTGAAAGTGATTCCAACAATATTGTTGCTCTGTGTTATCTTTACAGTTACGGTTTGAACTTTGCTATTCTCAAAAATTAGAATGATTATTAAAACTTTATCATTTAGATATGAATGGTGTGAATGGCCATTAAAGAGCCCCTATTATACCTTTTCAAATATTACCTTTCATGCAGTGTAATATCTCTGTTTGTGATGTAAAAGGTCTGCAAAGCTTCAAAGATAAAAATGCAGATAAATAGAGTTATTGTCTCTTAAAAGAAAGAATCGACTCTGAACTGCCTGAAATGAGTCGTCAGTAATTCCAGTCTCACTTCCTGCTCGAACCCATGTAGTATTTTAACAATTTTGCATAATGCCAGCCTATGGTCTTCATTGGCTGCCGGCGAACTACGTCTACTTTGACCCTCGATCACTGTAGTTGTTGCTGAGACTGGAAGAGTTTGGTTTGTGTTGTTCATGTCGAGAAGACGCTGTTTTTCTGCTGTGAGAGAAAATCCACTTTGATGCATTTCCAGAGGATGAGATAGATACAGTAAAACCGATGCCATCGTTACCGGTCGACCAATCGCAACAGACTGGGCCATCTGACCAATCAGAGCAGAGGAAGCTTACAGAAAGGCGGGGTTTAGAGAGACCGACTCTTTATTGAACCGTTTCAGACAGATGATGCTGCAATGGATATTATGAGGAAATGAAAGTGTTACAGTGGATGCATGTAAACCTATTATAGGAGACTCCAAAACAAAATTATGAACTTTCAAAATAGTATAATAGGGACAAGTAAAAAATATTACATTTAAATATTACATTTTCCTTTTGGATTGTATATACAGTAATAATTCATCTAATATTTGATCTGGACAGTAAATCCTGTGTGATCTATAACAGTTGAGCGGTCCCCGTCTCTGGTTTCTCTAACATCTTTGGGGCCTTGCCCTTAAATGAACACCTCTATGGTGTGCGTATATGCGTGCACATGCTTGAGCCCACTGGACACTAGGAATGTCCATTAACCCCGCTGAACCAGCAGAGCGGCTAAATCCAGATCCAGAGACTAAAGGGGAGGATTTGGGCCTGAGGGTCAGAGAACTCAATCTGAAACTGAAACTGAAAACTCCCTACAGACCGTCTCACACACCTGTCTGTCTGTCGGTGATACTCACTTGATTGAAGTCTTGTGTTTTTTGGTTGTAAGTCGAGCTGAATATTCAGGAGAGACAAATTCTCAGGCAGAGCGGGGGCCTGAGTCGTGGGGTTCGCAAATGGATCTGGCAGAGGGGTTAGAGACGGGCTTCGCCCTTTCTCTGCCTTCACCTGCCAGGTCCAGTGTCTCATCCCTGGGTCGGAAGCACGCTTCGCCGTTATTTCCACCTCGAATGAGGCACTGGTACTGCAATTATCCAGTTCTGAGGAGCTGAATGTTGTAGTTATCGAAACAGACTCGCCACTTCATGTAAAGCAAACAGCCTTTTGAATCGTGTCCCTCCCTGCCCTCACTACATTATAAGCGGGTATACACGCGGTTAAAGTGTTTGTTTGGGGGGCGGTGCATGCACGTCAGTGTGGGCTGACAGTTTCGTTCATTAAAACTTTCCCTATGTGTAGAAAAACACACGCACTATCGGAAGTTTTAGTTCCACCCCTGTTGAGTCTTAACTAGCTGGATCTTGTAGATTATGGGTCAACATAAAGAATACACGGCTCGGATAGATTATGGGTCCATAATATATTTATAAAGCGGAGGAAACTGAGCTTAATAAGGATTTCCCCGTTTTCTCTTTTTCCTATTATCACAACGAAAATGTGTGTTTGCAAGCTATGATTCTTTTTGTATTTAAATATGGATATTCAGCCTGTAATTCAGAATATGAAATACTTCTGATTGTTATTGGCTGCATTTCAATTTGAGAAATGAAATGAAATATCTTTCTGGCCTTTTAGCTGTATAAAATACTATGCACTTTCTTCACAGAAAATGTAAATGTGCTATTTATTATGTTCATGGACTGCATGTCTGTGTGTCCCGCAGAACCCAGAGTCCCTGGACTCGTCCATCCAGAGCTGTCTGTCTGTCCTCTACCCACCGTTTGAGGTCACGGCCTCCACTGTCCTCAGCCAACTCTTCCAGGTCATCGATGCTCGTTACCATGGAGACGCCCTCCAGTGTCTGACCGAATTCCTCATCCCTGCCAGGCATCTTCTGGAGCGAGTGCAGCAGTCGGCCTGTGTGAGTGTGAGGGGAAAATTGTATAAGTGACCTTAGAAATTACAGTCGAACTAGTAACATACAAAAAAAATGGCTGCTAGTTACAGGACCTACAGATGTTTCTTCAAGTATGGACACTGAGAAACTTGAAGGGGGTGAAGGGGTCCTATTGTGCTTTTTTTTTTATTTTATTTTTTACATCTTCTTTAGTGTGTAATGTTGCTGTTTGAGCATGAAAAAGCTCTGCAAAGTTACAAAGTTCTTCTCTATATCAGTGTCACTCTTTCTAAACTCCCTGAAACGCCTCCATTGTAGTCTTGAATTTTCTTCCGGGAATGAACGCGTCACAATATTCCTCATTTAAATAATTAATATACAGAATAAAGGGGTGGGGCCTGGTTGAGTTAGTTAGCAGTGTGTTGAAACTGGCGGTTATGGTAAGGGGTGGGACATTTCCCAAAACACACTCGAAGTGCTTGACCAATCACAACACACTGATCCAGCCGACCAATCAGAGCACAGTGTGCTTTTCAGAAGGAGGGGCTTCATAGAGACAGGAACTAAACAGAGCGTTACTGACAGACTGGGAATATATTATTTTGAAGTCTCCCCGGGCGCCTCCATTGGCTAGCAGACCATCACCTGCTGTTAGCATCTCATTGACTCCCATTCATTTTGGCGTCACTTTGACAGCGAATAACTTTACATCTGAGGAGTTTAAAGACTCCATTTGTCCATTATTTATTTCTAAAGAAACACGAAAATGTATAAAAGGCTCCATTACCTTGTATCTTACGTTATGGCCCCGTAGAAAAATAGGCTAACGATTGCGTCATAACCACGAGACTCTCTGTCGCACAGTAGAGAGATTACTGTATAGACAGGAGGAGAAGCTAACGGGCAATCGGGGGGACGTGGAGGCAAAATGACAAAATAATTAATCAGAATACTTAGCAAAAGTTTCTCCTGCTCCTATCTCATGGACAGCTCCTACTCACACTCTCCGTCTCTGTGAGATTCGGAAGGGAATGATTCAGATTTCTCTTGGCACAGCTACTAGAAGACAGACAGGTTGCTCACGTCACATCTACGTCATCAAGCTCAGTTTGAGTCTGCACAGTGCGCTCGACCATCAGGAAGTGAGTGCTTCTAATTGACTTCACTTGTCTCCTTTGAATCCAATGGGGTCGCTGTGTCCAGTTTATATACTGTCTATGACTGGGAAGAGAGGAGCTGCAACAATGGAGAATATGGGGAAAATAATCAAAATTCAAGCAGGAAAACCTGTTCTAGTAGAGCCCAAAAACAACATCAAGACTTTGTAAAAGGGCATAACAGGGCATTAAATGTGACCATCAATAAATATGAATATAATTATATATTTTATTTTTATAAAAATCAATCTAAGACATAAAATGCCCAAAGTTGAAGAAACACCCTTACACTTTCTCTTATGCATGCATATTATGTTGATGGAAAACGTCCATGGAAACAGTATACATTGCTGGCTCTTATTCTCTTATACTGTAAATGCTTTCTGATTACTAAAAACACAACATTTTCAAACTGACATTAATGTCTGAAAATTGTTAGAAGCACATTATCTGATGATATTTAGCCGCATCAGTCTGAGTTCAGCTAATATGAGAGGCTCTCAGACAGATCATCACTCCGATATCTTATTGAGATAAGTGTTTCAGACCGTTGCAGTATCTGAGGTCAGTCAATGAGTGACTGTGATGTCCGTCAGATGTTCTCCAGCAGTGATTATCAAGAGCATCACTCCGTGCTGTTCACATAATGCACTGTCCTTTAAAGCCCTTCTTCAGTCTGCTTCCACAGATATTCATCTGAAGCCAGTGCCATGAGCTGCACTGCATAATTTTTAATTCATAATCACTATCACTATCTATATTAGTAAAAGAAGAATGATCTTAATTTAATTGGCTGTTGTTACTTAATTCTTGGCTGTCAGCATTTGACACTGGAATGTGAACACTTAGAAAGGCTTTAAAATGATTAAAGCACTTACATGTGACATGTTGAGGAAGTCTTATTGCTTCATTATTTACAAATCAAATGTTGTTTTCAAAATGCATGACTATGCACACGTTTCATTGGTGCTAAAGGTAATATATACTTTGGGAGTGAATTCTATCTATCTATCTATCTATCTATCTATCTATCTATCTATCTATCTATCTATCTATCTATCTATCTATCTATCTATCTATCTATCTATCTATCTATCTATCATTTGTTCTATCTATCATTTGTTCTATCATTCATTTTATTGTTCTATCATTCTTTCCATCCATCCATCCATCCATCCATCCATCCATCCATCCATCCATCCATCCATCCAAGGCTTTTCAAAACTTAACACTGTAAATACATTATAAATGTAAAAAACTTTATAATTAAAGTTATAACATGTTTTTACATTGCTCATCAAAATAAGTTCACATACAATATACAAAATTGAACTTTTTTTTGTCAGTTAAATGTAACTTTAGTTGACTGTTAATTAAAAAAAAAAGAGTTAAGTTAAATTAAGTAAATTAAGTACAGTGACAAGGTTTTTATTTTAAAAAAAGTGTTATGAATTTTTTTTATTCATATTTTAAAATCATTTTAACTGCTTCCTTAGGATGCAGCATTCCAATTTGAATTTGAATATGTTTGCCGCCTAATTTCAAATTTAAATGTTAAAATTCCATTTGGAATTCTCTGTGTGTCCTGAACAGGCTCCGTACTCTCAGAGGGTGTTCAGCTGCGCCGGGTGGCCTTTGTGTTTAAAGGATCGCATCGTGATCCAGCTTGCTCCCGTTAACCCTTTGCTGCTCAGACCGGGAGACTTTTACCTGCAGGTTGTGCCGTCTGCGAACCAGGCCGCCCGCATCGTGGTCCAGAGCCTTTTAGAGGTGGAAACCCCAATACCCGAGACCTCTTACCCGAGCATCTTCACTGAAGCCTGGCTTCAGGAGCTCAACGACGGGAGACATGGAACGCCTCTGGCTCGCTGCGTCCTCAAAACCGAACAGGGCATAGTCAAAGTTCCCTGGGAAGAGGTGGCCAACCCTGAATTCAAGGACAATCGGAGTATGGCCTCCTCGTCTCCGTCAAACCAACAGGAGTCTTTGAGTTTGTGCCGTCCACACACACCTCCCCCTTCTAATTTCTCCGTAGAGACGAGGATTTGTCCTGCACGGGATGGTATAGCAGTGTCCTTGCGTTTGATAGACAGCAGTAGTTCCAGACACGCTGAAATGGATCCATCTGGGATGCGGCCGGTGGGATGGGTGTCTCCAAACACATGGGACAGCAGAAGTAAGAGCAGTTTGGTAAGCAATTGCAATGCTCTAATGGACCTTACCAAAGAAACCCAAGGATATTCACAGACTCCTCTGCTGAGGTCCAGCGGTGCGACTCGGGACCGAACTGCTTGTGTGCGCACCGTGAGGTTCGCAGAGGAACCCTGTACGCCGTGCATGCAGAGGAAACATGGGACCAAAGCCCAAAAATGTCGGTTCACGGAAGAACCCATTAAACCCAAAGGAAGATCTGAGCGTCCAAATGAACCTGCTCAGGAAACTCCAAATCAGTGCAGCTCTTCAAAAACAGATTGGTTAGGAAATTACTCCAGCGGAGGGCGTGAGGAACAAACCCAGAACAATTCCCAGGACTGTTTTACTCCACCTGTGGTTGGGACGTCTGAGAAATGCCACATTGTTGTCCAAGGACAGACAAGTGAGGTGGACAGAAGCAGCTACTTAGAAATGATCCCAAGGCTGCATGTGGTTCCAGGGAAGAAAACCACCACTTTTGGGCTTGTGTCTCCGAAGATAAACAGAAGACGATTCGTTGTGACTCAAGGTTTGGATTATATCGGTTTCTTCTAGGCAAGATGCTAATCTAAGAAAAAAAGAAGGAAAAGATCAAATATGTTCAATATGTTTTATTTAAAGACATGATATTACAGTCCTTATGATCATCATATTAGAAGCAAAACAATCTCTTTGAACATGTTTTTAATGCATGTTGACTTATTCCTTTGAAGATCTCTCTCAGGACCCAAAAACTCTGTCCCCTCCTGTTACTGGACCGCGGATGAATCATTCAGACGCCTCAGCGCAAGCTGAAACAGAGAGACCACCGTCCAGATCATCAACTCCTACTTCACTTAAAGCTGATGGCCTTCTTCACTCAGGAATCGTGTGTCTAACAGGTAAAAAAAAAAACACACACACACAAACATTTATCATGCCAAATTAATGTAATTTGGTCAGTTGAGTCAGACCTTTGACTTACAATTTCTTTTGATCACGTAAATGCATTTTATGCCTTGCAAATTGAAATGGATGTGAAACCTTTTTGAATGGTTGAATGATCTGGCTGACTGATATACTGTAGATAAGTCGTATGATTTGTGTCAGTCTTGGTGGTAGCGTCATTAAAAATTAGTTAAAAATAATTAACCAATCAGTAATGCTTTGCATTAAATGCCATTATTTCCAACTATTATTATAAATCATCTTTGTAAAGAAAACATTTGATGTATAAAAAAAATATATAATAAATAATATTTTGTCAATAATATACAGTGGGTACGGAAAGTATTCAGACCCCCTTAAATTTTTCACTATTTGTTATATTGCAGCCATTTGCTAAAATCATTTAAGTTCATTTTTTTCCTCATTATTGTACACACAGCACCCCATATTGACAGAAAAACACAGAATTGTTGACATTTTTGCACATTTATTAAAAAAGAAAAACTGAAATATCACATGGTCCTAAGTATTCAGACCCTTTGCTGTGACACTCATATATTTAACTCAGGTGCTGTCCATTTCTTCTGATCATCCTTGAGATGGTTCTACACCTTCATTTGAGTCCAGCTGTGTTTGATTATACTGATTGGACTTGATTAGGAAAGCCACACACCTGTCTATATAAGACCTTACAGCTCACAGTGCATGTCAGAGCAAATGAGAATCATGAGGTCAAAGGAACTGCCTGAAGAGCTCAGAGACAGAATTGTGGCAAGGCACAGATCTGGCCAAGGTTACAAAAAAATGTCTGCTGCACTTAAGGTTCCTAAGAGCACAGTGGCCTCCATAATCCTTAAATGGAAGATGTTTGGGACGACCAGAACCCTTCCTAGAGCTGGCCGTCCGGCCAAACTGAGCTATCGGGGGAGAAGAGCCCAAAGATCACTGTGGCTGAGCTCCAGAGATGCAGTCGGGAGATAGGAGAAAGTTGTAGTAAGTCAACCATCACTGCAGCCATCCACCAGTCAGGGCTTTATGGCAGAGTGGCCCGACAGAAGCCTCTCCTCAGTGCAAGCCTGCATGGAGTTTGCTAAAAAACACCTGAAGGACTCCAAGATGGTGATAAATAAGATTCTCTGGTCTGATGAGACCAAGATAGAACTTTTTGGCCTTAATTCTAAGCGGTATGTGTGGAGAAAACCAGGCACTGCTCATCACCTGTCCAATACAGTCATGGTGGTGGCAGCATCATGCTGTGGGGGTGTTTTTCAGCTGCAGGGACAGGACTGTTGCAATCGAGGGAAAGATGAATGCGGCCAAGTACAGGGATATCCTGGACGAAAACCTTCTCCAGAGTGCTCTGGACCTCAGGCTGGGCCGAAGGTTCACCTTCCAACAAGACAATGACCCTAAGCACACAGCTAAAATAACGAAGGAGTGGCTTCACAACAACTCCGTGACTGTTCTTGAATGGCCCAGCCAGAGCCCTGACTTAAACCCAATTGAGCATCTCTGGAGAGACCTGAAAATGGCTGTCCACCAACGTTTACCATCCAACCTGACAGAACTGGAGAGGATCTGCAAGGAGGAATGGCAGAGGATACCCAAATCCAGCTGTGAAAAACTTGTTGCATCTTTCCCAAAAAGACTCATGGCTGTATTAGATCAAAAGGGTGCTTCTACTAAATACTGAGCAAGGGTCTGAATACTTAGGACCATGTGATATTTCAGTTTTTCTTTTTTAATAAATGTGCAAAAATGTCAACAATTCTGTGTTTTTCTGTCAATATGGGGTGCTGTGTGTACAATAATGAAAAAAAAAAAAAGAACTTAAATGATTTTAGCAAATGGCTGCAATATAACAAAGAGTGAAAAATTTAAGGGGGTCTGAATACTTTCCGTACCCACTGTATTTTTTGTATAAAAAAATGTATTTGTACTGTATTATAATAAATAAATAAAAATCATTACATTTGAAATTAAAATAAATAAATGTAAATTTATTTTTAAATGATACATTTAAGTGTACAAATATTAAAAATGAATAATTTAAAACCAATAAACTATATTTTTATTTTAAATTATAAATTTATAAATAAGTAAATAAATAATTATGTTTATATAATGTTCACAACGTAGGTTGTGATTTCTATTGGAACTGAATATTTTTTACACTCCGCAAGGCAAATGAAAGCAGATGATCTCAGAGTAGACTGCAGTCATGAAACCATTACCCGGTCCAACGTCCATCTAACCTCATCTGCCTCCTCCAGGTGGACAGGACCGTTCAGGTCGAGCAGTTCTGGAGATTTACGGAGATCATCAGGTCTGGACTTCTGCACACATCTCAAGCACGGAGATCTGCAAGCTTCTGCTGTACTTCCACACCATCACCAGGTACAACAGCACTCACACACATACAGGTCAATAGCATTGTAATTTTAAGCTTTCAAACTTTTCGTGGTAATTTGTAATATTATGTAAAATAAATGTTTTCAGCAAATGTGGAAATATAATTTTCTAACATTAAATTACATGTATGCATTATATCAGCCAGCAATTTGAATGTTAACCATGTGTTTTGTAGGAAAGAGATGAAAGATGTAGGGATGACGGTGGTGTTTGATGCACGGAAGAAGCCGCCGCATCCAGAGTTTGCCAAAGCTCTCCTGATGCTCCAGGTGGCCGTGTGTTTTTTGGGTTAAAACTGTGGCTTGAGAACATTTCTAAATAAATATTTGAGCATTAATCTTGAGCGTTGTCCACAGGAACAGGATCCTCGTGCTGTGCACTGGATTCTTCTGCTGGTGAATAAGGACAATCTCCACAGTCATGAGAAAAGGCCAGGCGTTACGGTCAGAAGAGTTGTTGTTTTCCCCCTATAATCACACACAACTGGCTTCAGTGGTTCTCTTTATGATATAGTTGTGCAAGTAAGATTATTTCTCACAGACTTTGATCTTCTCAACGCTCTGCAGATGGAAACAGTGACGTCATTTAAGGCTCTACATAAAACAGTGGACGTCGGTCAGATAACTGCGGCTCTACACGGGTCCTTACCGTACAATCACTGTGACTGGATACAAATACATCAGGTACATTATTGTGTAGCCAGCATTATTAATAAAATATTAATGTAATAATAATATTTAGGATTATTATTATTATTTGTATTATTATTATGAAATAGTATTTTTATACATATAATATTATGATAGATAATATACAATATTTAATAAAATAATATAATATTAATATGAAATTATATTTAAATATAATTATATTACATTATTACATATCAGTTATAATAGTATAATAATATATTTAATATATAATCATTTAAATTATATTATATTATTTTAAATTAAATAATATTTTAATATTTATTATATAATATTTTGATTATTAAATTATATATGTATTTTTATATTTTAATTAGTATTTTATAAATGTCTTATTATATGAATTATAATATTATAATATTTAAAATAATATTACAAATTCTAAAATAGTAACTTATATTGTAATATGCATTATATATTACAGCATTATATATTGCAATAAATATTACAATATTATATTTTAAATAATGTGTGTATATATATATATATATATATATATATATATATATATACACATTATTTAAAATATAATATTGTAATATTTATTATTATTACTACTACTATTATATTATATATTTATAGTCATTATTATTATATATAACATTTATTATTATTATTATTATCATTATTAGTATTATTATACTGTCAATTATAATTATAATATATTAACATTATTATATTAAATGACTTTTTTAATTATTTTGTTATTTATTGTTATTACTATGTATGAATTATGTAATATTTATAATAGCATTATATTAAATTAATTATGAAATTATTATAATATTATTATTATTATATATTTATTACTTTGTAAATTATTATTATTATAACCTTTATTTTACCAGGAAAGAAGCACATTGAGATTAAGAATCTCTTTTACAAGAGCGTCCTGGCCAAGACTGACAGACACAGCACGTTTGAGTTTAACAAATAACATCCAACAATACATACACCTATACACACACAAGCAAATCCATTAAAATTTCAATATCAAATACTTAACTAGCTAAAACATCTACAGCCCGATGTTTCATTCTCCAAATCATTTAAAACTATTTTAAAAGTGTTCAACGGGGACCAGTTTCCTCAGTTTCAATGTACTTTGCAAACAATTCCAGGCAGAGGGAGCAGCAAATTTAAATGCCTTCTTCCCAAATTCAGTTCGTACCACTGGAACAGACAGAAAAAATAATTCCTGTGACCGGAGGCTATAGCGAGAAGGATTCTTTTTGCAGATGTATGTACAAAGATATGAAGGAAGTAAACCCAGGATAGATTTATAAATAAAAACATGCCAGTGTTTTTGTCTTCGGATGGACAACGCAGACCAGCCAACCCGAGCATACAACACACAATAATGAGTGAGGGTTTTAAGATTTGTTATAAACCTCAGTGCACCATGATAAACAGTGTCTAAAGCATGTAAACACTGTGAAGATGCATGCATATATATAACATCACCATAGTCCAGTACAGACATAAAAGTCGCTGCAACAAGCCTCTTTTTTGCCTCAAAAGAAAGACAGGATTTAATTCTAAAGTAAAAACCCAATTGTTGGAATAAATTAGCTATTTTACTTTTAAGTTTCTGTAACCTTGCATATCTGTACAAACATGCTCCACTTTTTCTGTTACAGAAACTGTATCCATTTGTGTCAGACCTGCAAGAGGCGTCCGCTCTGCTATCAGGAGCTATAAAGAAACTGGAAGGTGTTCATAAAATCGACACAGTGCAGGTAAAGTAAAACATTTATATCTGCTCTTGTCCTGTCATAAACTGACTTCCTCCAAACTAAATTCATCCACAAATGAAAGCATGCTGTTCTTACTTAAAGATGATGCACAGACCTCTGTGAATATGTAAAATGGCAGAAATTCTTGTGTGGAAATCAGGATGTGCATCAGTGCATTGAGGAGCAGGCAGCTCTAATGAAGGAAGTGATGGAAGACACGCGATTGGTCGGCTTGCAGAGGGGAGGCGGAGCCATGCTGGCCAGGCTGAGGCTGGAAACTGATGTGAGGTCGCCACACTGTGAACAGAGCTGGTAAAAACACACATTTCAACACACTTCACTCTCAAACTTATGGAAGCTTGTTTCCACCACAGAATGAAAAATAAAAAAGGTAATTGCGACGTTATATCTCACAATTATGACTTTTATCCCAGAATTGCGTGATATAAAGTCAAAATTGTGTGATATAAAGTCAGAATTGCCTGATATAAAGTCTCAGTTAACTTGAATAATAAACTTGAAATTGGAATTGCATATTTATATCTCGCAATTCTGACTTTATAACACGCAATTGCGAGTTATAAATTCAGAATTGCATGATATAAAGTTGCAATTGTGTGCTATAAAGTCAGAATTTTGATATAATTGGACTTTATAACTCGCAATTGCAAGTTTATATCTCACAATTCTGAGAAAAGATGTCAGAATTGCGAGATATAACCTTTAATTCTGAGATAAAAAGTCACAATTATCTTTTAAAATGTTATATTCTGTGGCGGAATAACGCTTCCATACAAACTTGAGCTAGATGAATGACTAAGCTATTAAAGGGATACTCCACCGTTTTTTCATATTAAACTATGTTATTCCCTTAACTAAGACGAGTTGATACATACCTCTCTCATCTCAGTGCGTGCACTTAATCGCTCTGGCGCGCGGTGACACTTTGAAAGCACTTAGCTTAGCCCAGTATATTCAGTGGTATCTAACAGCAATGAATTTAGAAGTGACCAAACACATCAACGTTTTCCCTATTTAAAAACAGTTACACGAGTAGTTACCAAGTATGGTGACACAAAATAAAACGTGGCGCTTTTCTAAGCGGGTTAAAAAGGATAACTATAATGTATGGAGGAATAGCACTTTTGGAAGTACTTTGACTCAGCGCAGTACAAAAGTCATCTCTTCCTCTCACTTCTGTCAATAGTGGAAAGAGGATCAGGCGTGACTTTTTTTAAATAGGGAAAACGTTGATGTGTTTGGTCACTTCTAAATTCATTGCTGTTAGATACCATTGAATATACTGGGCTAAGCTAAGTGCTTTCAAAGTGTCACCGCGCGCCAGAGCGATTAAGTGCACGCACTGAGATGAGAGAGGTATGTATCAACTCGTCTTAGTTAAAGGGATACTTCACCTCTGGAAAGATGAATGTGTATTTAAAATAGGTCATTTATGTAGAAGAAATGTGAAGAAATTTTTTTATTTGGAGCTTTCTAGACTGAGAAAAGCCAGAAAATGTATTTTTGGCTTATGTGGATGAAAGACAACAACTCCCAGAATGCACTTGCTTCGCTGCCCTAGGAGGCCACGCCTACCGGTAAGAGAGCGCAGTTGAAAACAAGAGGCTTGTTTGAGATGCGCCTAGCCTCGCCTGAAATGTGTGCGAGAGTAGGCGGCTGCAGTGAGGGGAGGAGTGAAAAAAGCGCAGGCAAGACGGACAGTTCTCTCTTCTCGCAATGGATCTGACACCTGTGAGATCAAAGATGGATATCGCGGGATTCACGATATTCACGCTCGTGCACGGTGTTGCTAATAAACTGGATGTAATTTAAGTTCTGTTGCTTTTATATTAAAATAAATAAAATGAACAAGACACCCAAAGTACTTGTTATTTAATTCCATTCCAAATACATGTTTATCAATATTTTTTTCTTTAATACAGACATGTGTTTTTATTTTTTATTATTTTTTTATAAAAAATTAAATTGCATAACCCAAAGAGATCGCACTGTCAGATAGTTTGGGAATATTCACACATAAAATATACACATAAAACATGATATTACAGTTTTAACATTTTAAAAGAGAACAACATCGCAGTTGTTTAAACCAATGAGCATTAAGCTGTGTCGTCAGCAAGTCGTTTCCCATCATGCTTTTGATCAGCGCAGTCGGTGGAGAGCAACTGCGCTCGCCTGCAGAATCCGACACGTGCGCCTTGCGATCGCGAGAGATTTTTGACATACGTCAGCATGACATCAGAGCAAGGCGGACCGCACTTGGACACATTTCTAACCGGCATGCATCTCGCGCTGATCACCGGTGATCGATTCTGCGCAGATTTTGCTCATCTCAAACAAGCCTAAGGTTAGGCTACCAGTGAGTCTCCGTGACGAGTCTGCCTGGGATTTCGGGATCACCCAAAATGTCCGGGATTCGGCTTTTGCGTTCTACAGTCGCCATTCATTGTTTACTGTGGCGAGCAGGACGAGGCTAGGGTGGCGGGAGAACGGCGCGAGGCCGTTGGCGTCATTACTGAGACGCACCGGTCTCGCAACGGAGGTGCGGGAATTTTCTTAGCAATGTTAAAACGCACATCAACCGATCACTTGTTTAGCGTTCATGTAAACACTACATTCAGATTCACCGATCGGAATGAATTCAGTTAGATTGAAACTAAAGGTGTGCATGTAAACAATGAATGGCAACCGCAGAAAGCAAAAGCCGAATCCCGGACATTTTGAACGATCTCGCCCGCCTGACAAGTCCGGGAAAAGGAGGATGGTAACCCCTACTTACTCCGCTTTCTCCACAGAACAAGAGCCTGCTAGCTTAGCTTCCAAAGAAAGACGGCTGACACTGTGTACATTCTGTGAGTGAGATCCCACCCTCTATGGGCGGGTTGAAAACAGGCGGAACAGCTCCTCCTACTGGCTGTAGTCTTTAGCCTAAGGCCAGAAAATCCTCCGATGACGCAAAATGACGATTTTTGCGTCATCGGAGGATTTTTTCCAGACAAAAAATACATAAATCTCTCCTCTCAGGGGGATATGAGGGTGGAAAGCATGGTAATTCGAAAATACTACAGGTTTTCTACTAATACAAAGCTTAATGCTAAATCCTGAAGTATCCCTTTAAGGGAATAACATAGTTTAATATGAAAAAACGGTGGAGTATCCCTTTAAACTACAATTGTGTATCCAATATCACTTCAAAGTACATGTGATGTGATGGAATCACCAGTAATGGTGGAATGGAAAAAACATATTCTACTGATCATCATGCATATAATATTGAAGATCCCTGATGGAGTAAATCATCTGTTTTGCCGCAGTGAGGTGATTGACACAGTCACACATCTGTACAATGCCATGGAGGAGCAGGTGCATGTTCTGGCCAGGAAGTCCAATGTCTCCCTGCAGCACCTGGACTTCCTGTTACAGCTCAGAGAGATGGAGTCCAGGTTTGCAAAGGTACAATCATAGATCTAAACACAAAACACAAACGGAAAGGTTTTGAAAAATCAAAGGTTTTAGTACTACGGTAAAGCCACAATATACTGTACAGTACACTACCGTTCAAAAGTTTGGAGTCATACATTTACATTACATTTACATTTATTTATTTAGCAGACACTTTTATCCAAAGCGACTTACAAATGAGAACAACAGAAGCAGTTAAACTAACAGTAGGACAACAATATGCAAGTGCTATGAGCCTTCTCTGTTTAGTCTAACGCAGTACATGCATGTCATTTTTTTATTTATTTTTTTATAATAGAATCGAAGAGAAAGTCGGTACGATTTTTTTATGTTTTTGAAATAAGTCTGATGCTCGCTAAAGCATTAATTCTTTGATTAAATACAGTAATTTTACATTAAGATTATACAGTAATAACAGTATTATTGTAAATCTTTAAAATAACTGTTTTCTATGTGAATATACTGTAAAATGTCATATATTCCTGTGATAATTTCAGCATCATTACTCCAGTCTTCAGTGTCACATGATCAGAAATCATTCTAATATGATGATTTGATGCTCAAGAAACATTTCTGATTATTATCAATGTTGAAAACTGTTGTGCTGCTTCATATTTGTGAAAACCGTGATTTACTGGATTCTTTGATTAATAGAAAGTTCAAAAGAACAGAGTTTATTTAAAACAAAAATCTTTTGTAACATTATAAATGTCTTTACTGCATTCCTGCTGAATAAAGATGTTAATAAAAGTAAAAAAACAATAGTGTACATTCATCTTCTGTATTTGGAGTAGATCTGTAGCGAGTAGTTCAGTAAGCGTGTCTGTGTGTAGATGAAGGAATGGTTGGACACAGAAGGAGAAACGCAGCTCCTGCAAGCCGAATCTGTGGACGACTCCAGTGAACGAATCCAACACACACTGCAGAGTTTCCAAGCTTTTCTCTCCGAAGCAAATGTAAGTGAAAGTCAAGAAACGTAATGCTGTGCTGCTGCAGAAGTGACTTCATTTAGGGATTAAACGAAATCCTTTCTCATGTTATGCACGTTTTAAAATCATTAACCCAGCTAACAAATATATGTTCTAAGAACGTTCCAATTACGTTATGAAAACGTTATTTCTGAACGTTCTCTGAACATTCAAAACGTTATTTATTTATTTATTTTTTTAAATGGGGGGGGGGGGGGGTATGCAAACATTTAAGTCCACCTGTGGTGAACAAAAGACAGTCTCAAAAACGTGTGATTGTCAACGATTGGATCTCTGAGCTGCTGTGAGTGAGTGGAGGCGGGGCTAATTAGCATATTGTGTGTAGAGTGTAGAGTTACATTCAGGATATTTTAAGGCATGAAGTTTTATGTTTTCAAGGAAAAAACATTTAAATATGTAATTTTGGTGATCAAAGATGAGTTGTAAGGGATCAATTATTAACTATTAACTATTAATTATCATTATTGACTTTAAGGGAACATTCCATTTTATCATTTGACAAACATTTATGGGAATGTTACTTTTGAATGTTGTCTGAACATTCTGAAACATAAAAAAAAAACATTAGACAACCATCCAACTAAAACATTTCAGAAAAAAAAAAGAAAAAAAAAATCACAAACGATGTATAAATAACATTTTTGTGCTAATGTTTTGAGAACATGATCAAATTAATAAAGATTAATAAAGAAGTGTTTGTTTGGATTCTCTTGCGTCCTGCAATTACTACACCTACGGTTCTTAACTCAATTCTAAAGAAGGCTTTATGCCAAAAAGGTTGAAGAAATATCTTAAATGACTGCATAAGATGGGTCGTTTAACAAGATATTTAAATTTCTTCTAGTGATAAAGTATGTTTACAAGCTGCATTATTCATAAAAAAAAAATATTAAAACTAAATACTGTACAAAAAATGATCCCATGATGGAAAGGTTCTATGTATGAAGCATCTGACAGAAAGAACCCTTTACGATTCCATATAGAAGAGTGTGGGAAGCTGTTTAACCGTGTGTATTTGTTGAAATACCAGGAGCGAAAGCACCAGGCGATGATGCTGGTGTCCGACGCGGAGAGAGTGCAGGGGCCGAACTATCCCGAGACCGAGGTGTTTCACAGGAGGGTGTCCACGTTTAAATCCAGCCTGGCTGAGTTTGTGTTGCGGGCCGAGCGCTGCTGTGAAGAGATGGGGATGATGGTGTACGTCTGCCACTTCTGCGAGAGGGTACGTCTGACAGTTTCATTCATTTCTCCACATACTTTATATATAAACTAAAACCAAAACATTGGAAAGACTCATTTATATGCAAACACCATATAAAAGTGAATTTTGCATCTGATGACCCCTTTAAGACTGTATATGAAAGGGATAGTTCACCCAAAAATGAAACTTCGGTCAATTCTGTCTCAAGTTGTTCCAAACCTGAATACAAACGAAGATATTTTGAAGAATGATGGTAACCAAACAGTTAATGGACCCCATTAACTTATATAGTATTTTTTTCCCCCATGAAGTCAATGAAGCACATTAACTGTTCGGTTACCCATATTCTTAAAAATATCTTCTTTTGAGTTGGCTTTAAAATCCATGTTTGAGGTTTGTCATTTATGTTACATAAACATTAAAGCTTAATAAGTCATGGTAACAATAGTTAAAATAGGATTTTCAGCATCATTACTCCAGTCGTCAGTGTCACATGGTCCTTCAGAAATCATTCTAATATGCTGATTTCGTGCAAATTCAGATCATGAGATCATACTGCCATCTTGTGTTTTATGTTATAACTAGTCATCAAATATAAACTTGCCTTTCAAAAAATACATCTGGTTAGCTCAACAAAGAAATTTCAGTAACACTATTTTACAGTGTCCTTGTTACATTTGTTACACGTACTTACCATAGTAATAACAGTAAATTATGCATAATTACATGTAACTAACTTTCAACCAAACCCTAATCCTACCCTAACCCTATAGTAAGCACATGTAGTTGCTTAATATTACTCAGTACTTAAATATATTTACACTGTAACAATGACACCTTAAAGTAAAGTATAACTGGAATTTTGACTTTTTTTAATCCATATAATGCCAAAAATCCCCCCAAAAATCATGAACTAATCGATCTTCTCTCTCAGGCTTCAGCCGTGGCCAGCGACTGCAGGCGATTTTTGGATCAGGATCAATATAGCTGTTCCCCAGATGAAGAGAGCTGGGCCCGTCTTCACGCTCACCTGCAGAGGTTAGACGAGTTTTCTCCCGAACACTTCCAGGACGTGAGAGCGCAGGCGTGCTCCAGCCCCAGGGCTCTGCGGGTGTGGGACGCTGCCTGGATCCACTGCCAGGACGTCCGGCGCCGGCTGGAGGAGAGACTGGCAGGAGCTCAAACACCCGCTGGACGAGGCTCTGACTGGCCGGAGAAGATTCCAGGTGAGGATTCAGGAGCATCTGTAAGATAGGGTGGGGCGGGATGATATGGATGCTTGATTATGTCCCAGAATAAAAAAATAAAAAAATTCTCACAATTCAGGCTTTTCGCCCCTCACAATTCTAAGTTAAAGAAACTCAACATCGCGAGTTTGCATTGAGTTATTAACATATGACAATTCTGTTTTTTGTGGAGGTGGGGGGTTTGTTGTTGTTTTTGTTTTTTCTGCCAAAGAATAAAAAAATTAAAAAGATAATTGCTACTTCTCACAATTCAGGCTTTTTTCCCCTCAAAATTGTTCACATCTTGAAATTTTGACTTTTTTTTCCTCGCAATTCAGTTTTTTGTTGTTGTTGTTTCTGCCACAAAATAAAAAGGATAATTGCGACTTTTTATCTAACAATCTTATCTCTTCTTTTCTCAGAATTATGAGTTTAAATCTCGCTATTCTTTGTTTTTTATTGTTTTTTTGTTATGTTTTGTTTTTCATTGCACTCTCTCACAATTCAGGCTTTTTTTTCTCTCCCAGTTGTGAGTTTATATCTTGCGATTCTGTTTTGTTTGGGTTTTTTCTTTCTGCCACAGAATAAAAATAAAAAAAGGTAATTGCCAATTTTTTCTCACAATTCAGGCTTCTTTTTTTCACAATGTTGAATTTATATTTTACAATTCTTACTTTTTTCTCAGAATTATGAGTTTACATCACACAATTCTGTTGTGTTTACATTCTCACAATTCTTATTTATTCTGTGTTAATTATTTATTCAGAATAAAAAAAATTAAAAAAAAGGTAATTTTGACTATTTATCTCACAATTCTGACTTTTTTTATTTTTATTCCAAATAAGCTTCCATATTTGTATATTTGTTCTATTGTACTTTGTCCTAAGTTGCTTTTTTGTTCTTATTTTAAATAACAAAAAGAACTATATTGTGATATCTCATCTCATTTCTCCAAGATTTTGGTCCTATCGCCCACCCAGTACAAGATGAGCAGGAGTTTGTGCCGGATCCGTCAGAGAGCAGGGCGAGTCGATCGAGAGACAGCATGCACACCAATGTCACCTGCTTCAACTTCAGATCCAACCACAAAACCCGGAGAGAGTCCAAAACCCCACAGACCGCCAAGGAAAATCCAGCAGACTGCGGGCAGAGAGGCAGAAACGTTAGCAGAAGAGCTTCCCAGGACCAGAAGCCGGTCGCAGGCTCGGGTACGGTGGGCTGTCAGTGGTTCCCTTGGCAAGCGACAAACAGAAACATCAAGAGATCTGAGCTCCACATCACGGAGCCCATCCTCTCACAGGACCAGGAGTACGGGAACCCTCGTCGCGGCAGCTTCTGCTCTCAGACGGCCCGTGGATCCGAGACCGACTGGAGAACTGATGGAGGAAACACTGCATCCAGCCCAGAAAGCCCAAACAGAACCATGTGAGTTATATTGTGTTCTTGTGCCCATTCCAGATGCTTAAAGACAACATGGAATATTGATACTGTTCACTTGGTAACACTTTACAATACGGTTCATTAGTTAACTACATTAGTTAGCATGAACTAAGAATGAACTGCACTTATACAGCATTTATTAATCTGTGTTAATGCTTTGTTAATTTCAACATTTACTAATATTTTATTAAAATCTTGGGTTACACTTTATTTTAAGGTGTCATTGTTACAGTGTAATTATATAAGTACTGAGTAATATTAAGCAACTACATGTATAAGGTTAGGATTTGGTTGAGGGTTAGTTGCATGTAATTATGCATAATTTACTGTTATTACTACGGTAAGTACATGTAACATCTGTAACAAGGACACTGTAAAATAAAGTGTTACCAAATCTTGTTAACATTAGTTAATGCACTGTGAACTAAAATGAACAAACAATGAACAGCTGTATTTTTTTTATTAACTAACATTAACAAAGATTAACAAACACAGTAAATAATGTATTGCTCATGGTTAGTTAATGTTAGTTAATGTTTTAACTAATGTTAACTAATGAACCTTATTGTCGTTTACTTTAATACATTTTTCCGGTCTAATTGTAAAAAAAATCATCAGTGTGAGTTGTTTTTTAAATAATCATTAATTAAAATGTAATCATTTTCTCTGCCTTTGAAACAACTTTTCTTTTTCCCCAAACTTTTAAACAGTATAACAGAGGAAAAAATTCTCAATATTTTTCATTTGCTATTTCTTTCTCTGTCCAAAAGCTTTCACTGATGTCAGAAAGGTAAAGTTACGGTAATAAGAACAAATATAGGATTATAAAAGTGACAACACCGTGTTGTTTCAGATTGTACTACTGGAAACCATAATTGTTATTCTAATGGTAAACAAGACTTTACCATTATTTACATACCATATGTAAATAGTGTAGATTTCCATAGTGTCATTGTGATCATGACCAGCTATTTTGAACATCCAAAATAGCTATAGTATTACCATGGAGCCATGTGCAAAAATACATGGTAATATAATGATACTTTGGATTTGTATTATTTTTGAAATCTGTCGTTATCTTTATTTCCCGTCAGGAAGCTTCACCGCGTTATGGAGGAGCTCCTGCTGACGGAGGTGGAGTACGTCCGCTCTCTGGGATACATCTTGACTCATTACTTCCCCCTGTTGGCCAGACCCGACGTCCCGCAGGATCTGCGCGGTCAGCGCGGACGAATCTTCGGAAACCTGGAGAAACTGTACGACTTTCACTGCCAGCACTTCCAGCAGGAACTGGAGTCCTGTCAGGCAGAACCACTCAGAGTCGGACGCTGCTTCCTAAATCATGTAAGACAACAGTTTAATCGTAGTCATGCTGCTTTCACTTCTTAAAACTTACAGAATATCATTCTGACCTTGTACGAAAATTTATTAAAACAGAGAGAGAGTTTTGGACTTTACGCACTTTACAGCAAGAACAAACCCCAGTCTGATGCGCTCATTCAACATCATAGATACTTCAAGGTGAGGAACCTACAATATTGGTTATACTGGAATTTATGTAAACCTATTGGCAGTAGCATTGTGAAATATTATTACAATAGTTTTCTTTATTGTAAAATTGTAAAATTTATTGTAAAATTTAATTTATTCCTGTGATCAAAGCGGAATTTTCAGCATCATTACTCCAGTCTTCAGTGTCAAATGATCCTTCAGAAATCATGCTAATATGATGATTTGCTGCTTAAGAAACATTTATGATTATTATCAATGTTGAAAACATTTGTGCTGCTTCATATTTTTGAGGAAACAGTGATACATGTTATTTTTCAGGATTCTTTGATGAATAGAAAGTTCAAGTTTCATTTATTTGAAACAGAATTTTTTTGTAACATTATAAATGTTTTTACTAATTGCTTTTGATCAATTTAATGCATCCTTACTGAATAAAAGTATACATTTATTTACAAAAAATATCTTACTGATATATATGAAATCAAACTTCTTCCGTTCATGTCCAGCGTAAGCAGATGGAGTTGGGTGACAGCATGGATCTCTCCTCATACCTGCTGAAGCCCGTCCAGAGGATCAGTAAATACAGCCTTCTGCTGCAGGAGATCCTGGACGAATGTGTGCCGGATCAGAGCGGAGAGCAAGAGGAGATCCGGGCGGCTCTAGAAGTGGTGCGGTTCCAGCTGCGGCACGGGAACGACCTGCTCACCATGGACGCCATCCGGGACTGCGATGTTAGTGGTGAAATTTCAAGTTGAATTTTAATAACCTATAAAAAAATTTTTTTAAGATATAGTTCACCAAATGTGCACTTTGGTCACCATATACACTCACATTTTATGTACGGTGGCCGAGAGAGCTCAACGTGCTGCAACTGAAGACATGCAAATGTAAAAAAACATCAGCAAATAAAGAAAACATCTTCAACAGTTTGACAACACATGCTGCAAATACTCACAACTCAACCAAATACAGAAACAATCTTTTAACACTCACAACGCAACCAAATACAGAAACATGCTTCAAATACTCACAACTCAACCAAATACAGAAACAAGCTTCAAACTACTCACAACTCAACCAAATACAGAAACATGCTTCAAATACTCACAACTCAACCAAATACAGAAACATGCTTCAAATACTCGCAACTCAACCAAATACAGAAACAAGCTTCAAATACTCACAACGTAACTAAATACAGAAACATGCTTCAAACACTCACAACTCAACCAAATACAGAAACACGCTTCAAATACTCACAACGCAACTAAATACAGAAACAAGCTTCAAATACTCACAACTCAACCAAATACAGAAACACGCTTCAAATACTCACAACGCAACTAAATACAGAAACAAGCTTCAAATACTCACAACTCAACCAAATACAGAAACATGCTTCAAATACTCGCAACTCAACCAAATACAGAAACAAGCTTCAAATACTCACAACGTAACTAAATACAGAAACATGCTTCAAACACTCACAACTCAACCAAATACAGAAACACGCTTCAAATACTCACAACGCAACTAAATACAGAAACAAGCTTCAAATACTCACAACTCAACCAAATTCACCTGACACACCTGAAACAGTTTTTCCATAATATGTAAGTTGCAATCATGGTTTTGTCATTCTATTTCTTCAGCTGAACCTGAACGAGCAGGGCCAACTGATTCGCCAGGATGAGTTTTGGGTAATTTTCCGCAAGAAACGTTCCCTCCGGCGAGTGTTTCTCTTCCAAGACGTCATTCTCTTCACCAAGACCAAAAAAAATGACCGTGGAGATGATGTGTACGTTTACAAATTGTCTATCAAGGTATGTGTATGGTAATATTAATATTTTATCTGGTCCGTTTTTTCCTTTGTGAAACAAACTGAACTCTTAGCATCAATACGCAATGATTTGCTGTGGTCATATTCAGCATTTTTCTATTTTCAAATAAAGGTATTAGTAAATAAAATCAGTGTTTGTTGCATTTGCACAATTTGATCCGTGTCTCCTATGATTACATTTTAAACTTGTTTAATGTTTCTCTGTAGACCTGTGAGATTGGCATGACCCACTCCTGCGGTCTGAGTGGCCGGAGTTTCGAGATCTGGTTCAGGAGGAGACGATCCCAGGACACCTACATCCTACAGGCAGAGACACGGGACATCAAGGAGGCCTGGACCAGAGACCTGGAACACATACTGTGGGAACAAGCGCTGAAGAGCAGAGGTCAGAGCATAGCACAACCCAGGTGAAAAAGACATACTGTTAAATGTATTAAAAATGTATTTTTCACCTGGGAATACAATATATGGTAAAAAATGTAAATGAGTCATTTAGAGATAAAGCCTAACAACTTTAAATGTTTACTTAGAGGTTACTGTACATGTTGTCTACGCTTGCATGTCCTTGTAGATCCACAGAACTTGTTGATATTTCTGTTTCAGAGATGAGACGACAAGAGAGGTTGTTCATGGGAATGAGTTGGAAACCTTTTATAAACTTTCAGCCCAGAAATGCAGCCGTTAACAATCACGCCGTGAACGGTGATGTTACAGGAAGAGGTATTTATCAGCCAATCACAAGCTGACGATTGAATTCTCTTTGATGCATAACACTCATAGTAATAAACTCAAGGAACGGTTTGAAAAAGAGGGTGGGCAAAACTATCCTGAAATTAGTTATTCTAGTATATTTATTATTAAAATACCACAATCAGGATTAAAACACTATTGCAACAGCTATGAACAAAATGCAGTTTTATCAAAATTTGTCTTTCCTCAGTTTTATTTAGTTTATTCAGAGTCTCAGCCCACAAACTGTAATATTCATGACCCAAGCTGCACCTGATAATTACAATGTGATGTTCACCCTAACTAATTCCTGTACAAATATCTAAACATTACTTGAGAAGAAAAATTACTTAAGATTTTTGGTTTTCTGAAAAATATCTCATAATGAACATAGTTACTCTACGCTTAAAACAAGAACAAATGTCTGCCAGTGTGGAAAGAAAAATAAACTTGTTTTCCCTTTAAATAAAGTTTGTTTTTTCTGATCCCACTGGCAGATTTTTTTATCATTGTTTTAAGCGTGAACTTAAGACTTAATATCTTTATTCATTTTGCTTCTCAAGCCAATGGAAAAATCCTTTTGATTTTTTGATGAGGGAACAAGGATGATGCTGAGTACATACATCACTGCATCTCTCTATCCTAGTTGCTACACGGCTGAAAAAAATACTGTATGTATTTGACTTAATAAAGTAAAACAACTATTCACCTAAACTTTCTGTGACTTTTGTTTTGACAGAAGTTGTAGGAATTCTGAAAACTCCCAATCCCTTGGTGTCCAGCCTTCAAAGGGGCGTGTCTCTGCCACGGCCTGATTCGATTGGCTCTGGCAGCAGCACGTCAACCGCCGGCAGCCACTCATCATCCTCGTCTGGGCGGGGCTCCATGTCCCCAAGCGTTTTCCAAGGAAAATACGGTATCAGAGCAAAAACATCTACTTACTATTACAGGAAAATAAATACAAGTGTCTGTATATTAAGGGAAAGGGCTTAGTAATATGAAATCTCTCTCTCCATCCATTCTTCATAGACTCATCTGCGGAGAACGCAGGTTTATTTAGCTGTGCGGATCCTAATTGCCCCACAGGAAGGAGAGCGTCTGTGTCATCACTGGTTCACTCCAGAACTCCTCAGTCGTCTCCTGCTCATGGTCTTCACTACAGCTCACCTACCCTGTCCAGAAAGAAGATCAGTCCACTCACAGATGCTCACGGCCCTCTCAAGGTTGAGACATAAATGCAAATCACCTCTTTTCCAAAACTCAGTGAGCTGTTTACCTAGACGACATTATTAGGCAAAATTATGCTCACCTGTCCTAAAGATCCTACATTGTAAAAAACATTCAAAGACACAACAGGCAGTAGGTTTTTTTTTTCGGTTTTTTTTCCATGCACTGATCAATTGTGGGCTATTTATTTCAGACAAATGGAAAGAAAACATCCAAAATAAAAATGTAAATGTTTATTTCTTGCACTACATCTATTTGCGTCTGTAGATTTCTATTACAGTGTACATATAAGTAAAAGTTAAATGTTTTTTTTAACTGCACTTCAGCAGCACTTATATACACCAAACTTTACAGTTTTATTCCTATCTATATTGTGAAGGTTATTACTGAGGGGTTTGTTCATGTATCATTCGCCTGATTTTATACAACGTTATTTCTAAAAACATTGTTTTTTTTTCCTGGCTGTTGACAGTATTTTCTGATTTATGGAGTGAAAAAAGGGATATCCAAAATCCCCTCAGTAAATTACTCCCCTGACTCTAATATAAATTACTCTTATACGACTAATTAAAGGAGAACTCCGGTCATTTTTTTGTAAATTTGGAGTGCTGTCAGTACAGAGAACAACGACAAAAATCGGTGTTGCCTACACCGTGTTATCCTCTTTTTAAAATTTGCACCCTGTTGACTTCAATGGGGCAAGTTTTAAACCTGCTTTTAGCCTCTTAACATCCTTGATGTGTCATTACAAGTGCACAGCCAATGTGAGTGATTCCTTCAGAGTGAACACGGTGAATCTGACTGCAGTAGATGTGAAAGATATTAATAAAAATGATGTTATTTCAGCCAGCGGACATACCTGTATTTACATCCTGTTTTCGGTCGAAGTCCATAGTAATCGATTGTCGAGTTCACGCGCATAGGTTTAGTTACCTATGATCACGCGCGTGAACTCGACAATCAAGATTTGGAGAGTTTAACACTGATATTTCAAGAGGAAAATAAGTTCATATTTTATGTTAATGATGTTATTCTGTGCTTACCTCAGTGTCAGTTTCAAGAGCCGATTCGATCCAAAGCATCAACAGAAGTTTAGCTGTGATAGAGGTAAGTTTTAATACAGATACAAATAATAAAAAGTACTTGGATAAAGTGATATATTTCAAATCTTGTATCATTCGCAAAATGTAAACTATTGCACAGCTCTAATCTGTTTAATGAGACTATATGTATTAATGTGACTTATCAACATCAACATCATGCAATTTCTGAATTATACTAATGATGCAAAATTTCTGCTTGTATCTCTTCAGAGGTAATTCACTGATGTCAGATCAGGTCATGTGACCTCTAACCAGTGAAGTCAACAAGTCAGATGTTACAGTTTGGAAACTCCTGATGCAGAACAGACCAGAAAATATATCAGTTCATATTTTGACAGAATTGTAGTAAGAAAGAAGAAAAAGCAAGATGAGAGTGACCAGACCTTTTTGTTGGACCAGTTGTTTACTTCATCATCATCATCATCATCATCAGAAAAGGCACATTTGAGGAACTACATGGACATTTTCCTGTTGCAGTTCTGGAAAAAGAACAGAAACATTCTGTTTAAGCTTGGCCACTGTTTTGCATGAGACAATTTCTTGATGAACTGTAAATAAAAATGTGTTTAAAAATCATATTACATAAGAAAATGCAATGTTTAATATTACATTAACCAGAATTTGAATTAATAGCCAAATATTTTATGTGTCATGATTATCAAACTTCCTGCTATACCACTGAAATGCTGTGCTTTGTACATTTAACCAGTTCAAAAACCCCAGTATAGTTTGTGGGGTTCAGGGAATTTTGAAAATACATACATAATGAAAACAATTGCTTGAAAATTTGTTTTGAAAATTCATTTGGACTGTCTAAGGGTTTTATGTTCATTTTGTGTATACTGTAATATGCAGGATGTCAGTACCTCACTGGAGAGAGAAAACTGTATTTTATTATTTAAAAGATTTATAATAAATAAAAGAAGGTAATTATAATTTGCAGTATTGTGTCTTGCTTTCGACAGACAGTCAGATAAACAGACAGACAGTAGCCATACGTTATTTCCAGTGACTTCCAGCACTAAACACTAAACGGTTTGCTTTGAACACAATCTAGTGAATTAATTAATTAATATATGTAAATAAAGTTCTAGTAAACATCCACTTATCCAAGCGGCCTCTTACATAATGAAAATAATTGTAAGACATTCTATATTCTAAATTACAAAGAATCTTAACTATAATCAACCTAATGCAGATCTGATGCAAATGTTTACTGCCTTCTACAGCACCATCTATAGTAGTAACTTCTAAATGTTTTACATTAACAATAATCACTATTGTGTGTGCAAGAAGTCTTTTGTTTAAAAAATGTATTCAAAAAGTGACTTAAAGTGGTCCTATTATGATTATACATTATTTTTTCCAATTTTCTTTAGTGTGTAATGTTACTGTCTGAGCATGAAAAAGCTCTGCAAAGGTACAAAGTTCTTCTCTATATCAGTGTCAGTGTTCCTGAACTCCCTGAAATGCCTCCATTGTAGTCTTGAGTTTTCTTCCAGGAACAAACACGTCACAATATTCCTCATTTAAATAATTAACATACAGAATAAAGGGGCGGGGCCTGGTTGAGTTAGTTAGTAGTGTTGAAACTGGCGGTTATGGTAAGGGGTGGGACATTTCCCAAACACACTCAAAGTGCTTGACCAATCACAACACAATGATCCAGCCAACCAATCAGAGCACAGTGCGCTTTTCAGAAGGAGGAGCTTATAGAGACAGGAACTAAACAGAGCGTTACTGACAGACTGGGAAGAGAGGAGCTGCAACAATTGAGAATATGGGGAAAATAATCAACATTCAAGCAGGAAAACCCATTCTAGTAGAGTCCAAAAACAACAAGACTTTGTAAAAGGGCATAATACAGTACGTCCTCTTTAATACACCTACTGTAACACAGACACACAAAAAACTCTGTTAGAGCTAAAACAGACCACATCCTCAAATGAATGAAAGTGACTCTGATTTACAGCTTTACAGTTGTAAGCAGACATGTCCAGGGGTGCACATATATAGATCATAATTAATGTGCTTCTATGACCCCACAGAGACTGTTCGTCAGAAATAGACTCATGTAACATGACATGCTGTAATGTGATTTAATGGCATCAGTATTTTGAAGAAGACAGGAACTGTCATAAATAAGAGCCGGGGTTCAATGTCTACGTCTTCTGACACCACCGTAACATTAGGACACAACGCCCAAAATATCTCTCCAGTGACCCCAGCACATGCTGAAGTCACCCAACACGGAGCCACACGCCTAGCGCAGGCCAAGCATTACCGCCTGGGACCATGGACAAAGGTAGGATCAACTTCATGGTAGCATTTGGAGCAAATAACACGTTTTTGTGGTAAATTTGGATACTTATTGGGAAAATGCATGAGAAATAATTTGCCACAGTGTCTTTACGGGAACTGTGAAAGCCTGTTCAACGTACATGTGGTTGTGATGTAAAGATCATCCACAGCTGTTACCTGAAGATTTATTCACTTCAATCGAACAGATAATTGCATTGCAATACCTTAAAAAAAACGTTTTTCTCAGGTTGAAATAATTAATCCTCAACACTTTTCTTCTACAACAGTCAGTATTGGTGACCTTGTGATTTCACTCGTGACTGAGGTGTTTATCTGTTTAAAATATCTACATATCTTCATGGGTCAGAGTGCTAAAGAATCACAATGCTTTTGCATCAGTTTCTAGCTGTGCATGATGTTCCTGTCCATTGCAAAACATGCAAACCCATTTATTCTGATTCCTCAAATGTTAGTCAAGAATCTATGGGTCATGTGCTAAAAATAGAAATGCTTAAATGGCAGCATGTTGTGCATGTGCTTCGTCACTGAAAATGACAAGTGCAAATTAATATTATAAATATTTGCAAAATGCACAAAGGCATTTATTAAAGAATCAATGACTGCATATTTTCTATTTCTTCCCTTCACAGTCGTGGAGATTGAACGCATTGATCTGGCGTGTGAGAAGAACAACACGGATCACCACACGCTTCTGAACGGTGTGGACAGACTGATCGTGAGGAGAGGACAGCCGTTCACCATTACTCTACACCTGACACCGGGAACTCACTTTCAAAATGGGGCCGATATCAATTTCATCGCCAAAACAGGTTCCTCGATCACTTCCATCCTATTCAGACTTTACAACAAACATACATATCTGAACCATTAGGCACCAAAGCAACCTAACATCATGAGTTGGTGATATGAGTGAAAGCAACCACTGCCACTGCAACAAAGTTAAGCAGACTTAACTAAGCAGCAGCAACCAATGGCAGTGCAGAAAGTGAAGCTCAAGTGAAAGTGAAGCCTGGAAACTGTAGTTAACAAGGGTCAGAATTTAATTGGCAGATGCTGTAATTAAATATATAAACGCACACACACACACACAAAATATAACATACATACATATACATATATATATATATATATATATATATATTTTATTTTAAACAACGTTCACATTATTCAAAATTCACATATTTTTGAAAGGCTATCAATGAAAAAAAAAAGACATCTAATAGCAAACTTTGATCCATTCGTAGTTTAACAACTACTAGCAACAATTACTTGGTGACCAAACACAATTAAAATGCTGTAAAAAATAAATAAAAATCACTCCTAGATAGATCATTACAATAGGCATCCACCTGTGAGGTCTAGCTTGGAGACATCGGATTTTAATGAAATAAGTATGATGCCAAAAAAAATAATTGTTCCGCCAATAACACGCACTTATAAATCATTTACAATTAAAACAGGAACGTGCATGTTCACTTTAGATGCTAATGACTTTGTTAAAACACTTAGGCTACAATAAATCAGGGCTGGTTTTATTACAGGGCGTCCCATGACAGTGAAGTTTACTTCTGTATTTAGAGGATTTACAGTGCTGAAAGGCATGGCAGTTATGCTGCACACACAGTCATCAGATCATACGCTAGTATATAATTAGAAACATGATGTAAAGGCTTCAAAACATGCATGTCACATTTAGAGTTCTTGTGTTTATCCATTCATGTCTTCCTGTTTGATTTCAGGTCCGATACCCTCAGTGGAAGCACAAACCAAAGCCAAATTCAGCCTCAGTAAATTCTTCTCCAGATCATGCTGGAGTGCCACTGCAGAGACAGCGTCCGACAGCACAGTCTCTCTGACCGTGTGCTCACACCCAAACGCCCCTATTGGAGTCTATAAGCTGATCCTGGATCAGGGAGAAGGAGTTGGCCTGGGAGATTTTGTCCTGCTCTTTAACCCCTGGTGCAAAAGTAAGCTGTTTTATAATGAGTGATCAATACTGATGAGCACATAACCAGGGGCACACAATGAAAATGAGGTGAAGAGGTCAGAAAATTGCTATAAAGACATGATTCCTTTCTTCCTGTGAGCCAGATTACAGCTATTTGTTCGATTCTCAGCCCATTTTCACATTTATGAATGATCCTGAAGACATTATTTTATGGCTAATCCTGATTTCCACTTTTTTCTACTGTTTTACAGATTATAAATTAAATTACTTTTGACATTTGACTGCTTTTATTTTGCTACATGCATTAAAGCGAATATATATATAGGTATATATAGGTATATATATATAATTTAAAAAAATCTTCATTCTTATTTTGTAAAAAAAAAAAAAAGCATACTTGATGAAAATAATTGATATTTTCAATTATCGTTCAATTATATTTTCAATTATTATTATACAAGATAACTCATCTTCCTTGTATTAGGTAACATTTGGCAAATCCAAATTATTATTGTTTTTAGTCAAATCGCAAATTTCAAGACACTGCTAATATTGCTTACTTTCGCATTTTACAAATTAAAATATTCTCAATTAATATTTCAATTTCAAATTAATATTCTCAATCTGTGTTGGCCGTTTCAGAGGACTCAGTATATCTGGCGAGTGAAGCAGAGAGGGAGGAATACGTCCTCTCTCAGGACGGGCTGATCTACCGCGGGATACCCAAGCGTATCACGGCCCTACCGTGGTTTTTTGGACAGGTTCTGCTTTTCGCAATATCTCTATGACAACTTCCTTTAATACAATCATTTTTAGTGGCAGAAGCAGCCAATAAAGCACTGAGATGGTATTAGTGCACAAAGCATTTACAATTCACTGACATGTTTGTCTTCTGTTTCCACAGTTTGAGTCTGGCATACTGGACATCTGTCTGCAGATTTTGAATGAAAGTCCAAAATACATTAGTGATGCAGCTCTGGATTGTTCTGAGAGAAGGAACCCTGTGTACGTGACTCGAGTCCTCAGTGCCATGGTTAGTAACGGCCCTCAAACATTACTGAAGTTACTATAATAACTATAAAAGTGTTCTGCTTGATTATCACCAGCTTAACCGCTATTCAGTTACAATCTAAAACTTGACGTTTAGATTCTAATCTACAATTTCCATTAAGCAAAACATTCAAATTCTGCTTCTTTTAAGACTTAAACAACATAATCTAGTCTAGTAGTGTATAATCATTTTATTCTTGCAAGCATTGAAGAAAATGTTAAAGGTGTCTTGTATTGTTCAGATCAACAGTCGAGGAGATAAAGGAGTTCTGGAGGGTAACTGGTCAGGTGACTATGAGGACGGGGTAAAGCCCACCGTCTGGAAGGACAGTTGCTCCATCCTCGGGCAGTGGAGTAACAACGGCTGCGAAGCGGTGCGTTACGCACAGTGCTGGGTGTTCGCAGCTGTTGCCTGCACAGGTGCTTCATTAACTTTGCAAAAATTATCTCAAGTCTATTAACAATCATTTAAAGGGATACTTCACTTTAAAATGAAAATCCTGTCATCATTTACTCACCCTCAAGTTGTTTCAGACCTGTATGAATTTCTTTCTTCTGCTGCACAGAAAGATAGATATTTTGAAGAATGTCAGTAACCAGTAGGGGTGTAACGGTACGTGTATTCGTACCGGACCGTTTCGGTACAGGGCTTTCGGTTCGGTGCACGTGTGCACCGAATGACCGAATGCAATATTTTGTGTGCGGAACATAGGTACATTTTCGTGTTTCCACACAAACATATTAAGTGGCGGAAGTCTCCGCGTTCAGCGCAAATCCCGCCCTGCAGCTGATTCTAAAGTTTTACCCGTCGTCACTGTAACCTAAACCACTGAAATTGACTGCAGGGCAAAAAAAAAAAATCACACACCGCGCAGCGCGCGCTGTACAACAACATACACGGCACGCTTTAGCCCAGCCTCTCGCTAGCTAGCGTTATGGCCAATGCAGACAAGCCCTTGTGGCAGTATGGACAAGCCGGAGCTTGAAGAGCCACCCTTTACACTTTGGAAAAGTTATATATATATATTTATATATATTATAATATGAGCAGGCCTACAAGCTGGGATTGGTAATGCTGCACTGTAATCATAGTTATTTATTTATATTTTTCATTATATTTTATTATGTGATATTGGTTTGAGACTGAGAGTATTTTATTTAGTGGAGAACTTTGCAGCAGTATTTTATTTCTTATTCTTTTTTTATTTTATATATATTTTATTCAAAAGTGTTTAAAAAAGTGTAAACAAATTGTTAAAAAAAGTTTATAATAATAAACAACCTGCAGTTTAATGTTTGCATTTCTTTCCCTTACTGTACCGAAAATGAACCGAACCGTGACTTTAAAACCGAGGTACGTACCGAACTGTGATTTTTGCGTACCGTTACACCCCTAGTAACCAGAGTTAACTGGAACCATTGACTTCCATAGTACTTTTTTTTCCTACTATGGAAGTCCATGGTTCCAGTTAACTGTTTGGTTACTGACATTCTTCAAAATATCTATCTTTCTGTGCAGCAGAAGAAAGAAATTCATACAGGTTTGAAACAACTTGAGGGTGAGTAAATGATGACAGAATTTTCATTTTAAAGTGAAGTATCCCTTTAACCAAATAGCAAGCAGATGCATCATTGTACTGTATTTTTCAACAAATTTGGTTTGTTTGTGTTAATTTTATTTGTATGTGGTACTGAATATGTAACACAATGAATAATTATAAATATGGTTGGGGTCATTTCTAGATGTTATATTTGCACTATTCAAATGTTTTTAATAACCCTGGTTCATAACCTCCACTTTTCAGTAATCATGTTTACTTTTTAAAGGCATATGCCTGTCCCAATTATTCAAACTGTTCCTACCTGTTAGGTACCAACAATCTCAGTTATGACAGATTCTGATCCCCATTTTATGCTTTATTTGTGTCCCAGTGTCCAGAGCTTTGGGAATCCCATGCAGAGTCGTCACTAACTTTGGATCAGCACATGACAGCAATGGCGACCTAATAATGGAGCGTTTCTACAACGAATTTGACGAGAACATTGCTGACGACTCCATATGGTACGTATAGTGAAGTTAAAATTAATCCAGATAAAGTTAAGTGGTACATTCTTAAAAAATAAAGGTTCTTTATTGCCTATTGTTCCATTTAACATCCATAGAACCTTTCCATTCCACAAAAGGTTCTTTAGATATTAAACTTGAGTATCACTCTTAAAAAAATTAAGGTTCTTTATTAGTATGTTTCCATGTAGAACCTTTAACATTAATGGAAACTTTCCATTGCACAAAAGGTAGAGGAAAATGTTTCTTTAGAATATTAAACTGTTCACTGAAAGGTTCTTTGGGGAACCAAAACTTTTTAATTCATGGTATCGCTGTGAAAACCCCATTTTGGGACCTTTATTTTAAAGTGTAAAGCAAATATGAAAAAGGCACCTTGTCCTTGCTCAGGAACTTCCACGTTTGGGTGGAGAACTGGATGACACGTTCAGACCTGGCACTCGGGTATGAAGGTTGGCAAGCGAGTGACCCAACACCCCAGCATATGAGTGATGGTGAGCCAATGATCAATGACTGATTAAAGAGAAAAAGCAGAGTCAATGAAGAAGGACTTCAATTCTGTTGTCTTCTTTTTGTCAGGCGTCCCCTGTTGTGGTCCGTCCTCCGTCAGAGCAATCAAAGAGGGTGAGCTCACTTTCCAATATGACACCCCGTTCTTGTACGCTGAGGTAAACGCAGACGTGGTGGAGTACATCAAACTGAGAGATGGAAGAGTCTTTAAGATAGGAGGATCTACTGCGGAGGTTGGGAAATCCATCAGCACTAAAGCAGTGGGCAGAGATGAGAGAGAGGACATTACACACAACTACAAGTATCCAGAGGGTAGGGAGACATTCTGGGTTCTTCATTCATTCATTGTTAAGGATTTAGATTGGTAAGCAACGGGATTCACAACAGGTTCAATTCCCAAAAGGGAATCCATAAAATATCATCAGTGTACCATTGAAAAAGCCACTTGGTTAGAATGGGTGTATCTGTTCTGCTGGGGAAAAAACAGGGCTGAATGCAAAAACAAAAACAAAAAAAAAACATCTTTTGATTGCATTTGAATCAGTCTGACAAATTATTTTCTTATTTATAAAATGTTATTAAAACTTTACAGCAGTAGCTCAGAAGTATGCAAACAAAACAGGCATTGTAACTATTGATCAGAGTCAAATTGAAACAGAACTGAATAGTTCTCAAAATCAAAAATCAAATCAAAAGCTTGTGAATTTAATTGTAATAAAGTAAATACAGCTTCAATTGAGTTTCAATGCTGGTCCAAGCTACTGTATGTTAGTTGGTTGTAGTTTGGCACTGGTCTAGCTGGTGTGTTAACAATGGTAGACTTGAGCCACGTTTCCACCGCAGGAACTTTCCACAGGAACTAGGGCTTTGGGGTGGTACTCGGTTTGTTTCAACCAGGGTCTAAATTAAGTTCCAGGTAAAAAATTTCCCAACAGAAAGTCCCTGCTCGCGAGGTAGTACTTTCAGTGGCGGAACTTGGGCACTGAATTGGTTGAGTTCACACAGCATTTTATTTCAACCACCATTTTTAAAATTCTGTTGCGGTGCTTGCCGTAAGAGTTGTTTGCTATTCGAATCAACAATGGAGTTTAAAAAATAGGTCAGATGGACCGACGACGAGGTTTAGGCTTTATTAAGTTTATATACAGAGAACGAAATCCAGTCCTACGTCCTACGACACCGGACTAATTTGGCTAATTTTCACGGTACTTTAGACCGCAATCGAAACGCAGACAGCAACAGGTCTAGGGGGGAAAGGGTTCCAGGGAAAAATTGTTCCGTTTAATTTCAGTGGAAACGCGGCTTTGGTGAGGCTAGGTTAAAAGCCTGGTAGAGACACCAGCATACAAAACATGAAAAAAAAAACTGTTTCCCTTTTTTTTCTTGGTGTCAGTAGGGCAGTAAGACTGAGCATTGTCTGGTACCGATAAATTGTGACGTTAACAAATTTCCCTTGCCCTCGTCATGATAAAGACTGTATTCTGTTCAGGTTCTGAAGAGGAGAGAAAGGTTTTTGAGAAAGCAAATCATCACAACAGACTTGCACAGGCCGGAGAGGAACCAGGTTTACACATCAAGATCAGAGTGACCCCAGATATGCAGATCGGCTCCGACTTTGACGTTTACGCAGAGCTCAAAAACAACACTATGGTCACAAAGTGCTGTCGGGTCATGTTTTACGCCCAGGCGGTGTCCTACAACGGCAAACTTGGGGAAACCTGTGGACTGGGCGAGTTTACAGAGATGAATTTAGCTTCTACTGAGGGTAAGACTGGTTCATTAAGTTGTAACTTGTACTTTGTGTATTCATATGTATTCAAAAAGGTAACCCTGTCTCACCTTGTTTTATATTTCAGGGGGCAAGGTAACTCTTCGACTGGAGTACGCGGAGTACAGTAAAGCCATTACTCATGACAGGATGATCAAACTGATGGCTTTACTCATCGACGCAGAGACACGGGATTTCTACAGAGCAAAGAAGACCATCATGCTGGACAGCCCTGAAATAATCGTCAATGTAAAACTAATCTTTTGGTTTCATTATACTGATCTTGACAATTTACATTTACAGTATGTGGGCTTTACAAAATTAGCATATTATTGGGCAGAAGTTTTTTTTGTCAATTAAATCCCAAATAAACACCAAAATGCTGTACAGTATTCAACTCGTGGAGTTTACAAGCAAGATCCACAAAACATGGCAAAGACCTAAAGCCTGTTTTTATCCCACTTTCTATATACAGTATATATATATATATACACACTTTTTTTATGGACTTGCATAGTGGATCAAACATCCCCAAATCTAAATAGAAATGTCCATCTAACAACTTTTTAATTACTTCTATTAAGTTAATTAAACAACTACAAAATAATGTTAATGTCTCAGTGGTTAAAGTAAAATCCCTCAATCTTTTATGAAAAAGCACAGTGTGGAATGACTTGTGGTTCACATTTTGGACTTCACAAACATTCAGGGGCTAATTAGATTATGCTCATTTAAATTATTTGGCCTAATTAGAGCTGGACTGAATCAGCAGAGTCTCAAGTTGCTCGCTAAATTGAGACAGCCAGTACATATTTAATATGAATAACGTATACATGACTCACAGATTTAATAAGGTGTGATTCGTTCCCTCGTAGATTCTGGGCGTGCCGAAAGTGGGCCAGATCCTGGTGGCAGATTTAGCGCTGCAGAATCCACTGCCGGAGCCTCTGGAGAACTGTGTGTTCACTATACATGGTGCCAACCTGACTGACGGGAAACCCATCACTCATGAGTAAGTCATCTGCTCACTTAGGATTGGGGTGTGAAACTACATTCCCTCGCTCTGCCAGCAGACATAACTGGTATCATTTTAAATCATCACTTGGCCAGTTTGGGAGACAAATGCAGCATTTCTTCAGTGGTAATGCATTAGTACAACACATAAATATAATGAACACAGTGTAAGTTACTTTGAAATTGTAGCCTACAAGCTACTAAATAGTTAAAACTATGCATGACCAACCAGGAATATTGCAATTAAAGGGTTAGTTCACCCAAAAATGAAAATTCTGTCAGTAATTACTCTCCCTCATGTTGTTCCAACCGCGTAAGACTTTCGTTCATCTTCGGAACACAAATTAAGATATTTTTGATGAAATCTGAGTGCTGGATCACTTCTCCATAGGCTGCTAGGTGACCGAAACTTGCTGGCCCAGAAAAGTTATTAAAGAGATCGTTAATATAGTCCAAGTGACTACAGTGGCTCAATCTTAAGTATATCAAGTGACGAGAATACTTTTTGTGCGCAAAAACAAACAAAAATAACGACTTTATTCCACTATTCATTTCCTTCTCTCTGGGCCTCTAGTTGGTTCACGTAGTGTTTTTGCGCAGCGCGTCTGTGTTACACGTCACCACGTAGGCTCACTATTGGCCCGACGCTGGTCATGTGTGTGATGCGTGATGACGTGTAACACAAACGCGCAGCGCAAAATCACTACGAGGCCCAGAGAGAAGGAAATGAATAGTGGAATAAAGTCGTTATTTTTGTTTGTTTTTGCGCACAAAAAGTATTCTCGTCACTTGATATACTTAAGATTGAGCCACTGTAGTCACTTGGACTATATTAACGATCTCTTTAATAACTTTTCTGGGCCAGCAAGTTTCGGTCACCTAGCAGCCTATGGAGAAGTGATCAGCTCTCAGATTTCATCAAAAATATCTTAATTTGTGTTCCGAAGATGAACGAAGGTCTTACGCGGTTGGAACAACATGAGGGTGAGTAATTACTGACAGAATTTTCATTTTTGGGTGAACTAACCCTTTAAATTGTCCTATATCTATCTGTATATCTATCCATCCGTCCATCTAACAACCATTCAGAACACCATAGCAATCACGTAGACCCATCCTAATTTTGTAGCATGTACTGAATGCTAAATTTGAAAGAGATTTTTTTTTTCTTTTTTTTGTCTGACTGAAAAAATGAGCATGTATTCAAATGTCATTAAAAATAAACTTCATCATTGCTACATTTAGTCCTATTGTAGGTTTAAAATTTTCTGTTTACTTATTTTTGATGTTTAAGATATTGAAGATATAAATGAATGACTGAATTTAAGTTGCTCATTAAAACCCTAAACATCTTAAACAGTCACACTGTTTTCTGACTACAGACGTTTTTCACATGATGTGCAACACTGTCAAGATATTTGTCGCTGTTTTTAATACAAAATATATAATAAAATAAATGCATTATTGTAACAGTTGTTTTTTTCCCCGCAGGGTTGGAACAGTTGGTGCTAAAGAGTTTGCAACCGCCAAAGTGGAGTTCACACCAAAGCTGCCAGGACAAAGAAAAATACTGATAGATTTTACCAGTGATAAACTTCACAACATTGAGACCTATGAGAATCTAGTCATCTATGAATAAATGAGCTGTTTTTACTTACGCTTGTGATATCTTGTTCTGTTAATGGTATCTAGCTTTTTTAACTTGGGCCGGCGGTGTGCAGAGGCCATGTTTAGGGCCAGACATCATTTTGACACTGGCACTTTTGAATTTTCAGAAACATGACTTGAACTTCCCAAATGCCACTTTTAGTGCACAAATTGCTTCTGAATATTTTGCTCTGTTAAAACTATACTGTTGATTTATTATAATTACTGTGAACACAGAAAAAAAATATTCCACTTTACAAATAGAAGTGTGGTTGGAATAAATTGCCTCTCGTTTGCATGTCTGATGTGCATTTCTCATGTTAGAAAAATTATTTGCATATTGCATCAATGCAAACCTGCTAAAAAAAAAGTCTCAAACTCTCCAATAAGTCACTGTAATGCAGTTCTTCAGCATTTAAAACAAACCACATTCAGTCCCACTTTCAATCGTCTGGAGTCAAACTAACATCGACCGTATCAAGAGCTTCTTGTGAGGAAACATTCTTTATACTTTTTTTAAATGCTTACATATTGTTTTCAATTTATCTCTCCACTTTTTCCTTTGCTTTCTTATAGATTACAAAGAAAATATAAAAATGGTGACTTGGGATGCAACCAACACTTCAACATGCAGACAATCGTTGTTCTCAGCGAACTCCAGCTCGTGCTACATTATACCCACCTATTTTATCGCTGTCTCTCTCAGCATCAACCTGGTTCTTGGTCTTCCAGCAAACTGTTACATACTATGGCTGAGCGTGAAAGAGATGATTCAAGGACAGTCCACTGAAATCTTTGTCTTTAATGCAGCGCTGGTTGAGGTTTTCTACTGCCCTTCCTATGTTTTTGTCATAAAGCTGTATTTCTTTAATTGTGCTGATTGCATGTTTGCCGTATACTTTCCTGCACTGGTGTTGTTGGTCGGCCGTCCTCTGTTTCAGAGCTGCATCTGCGTGGAGCGTTACATAGGGGTTCTCCATCCTGTGACCTTCCTGAAGCTCAAACCCATGAAGTACAGGATTGCCATATCTGTCATTGGATGGATTCTGATCATTAGCTCAAGCTTAATAGTTTCAGTGAACATCATTGAACTTCATATCTTAGTCTTGCCAGAGCTCCTTGTTTTTTTCAGTATCAAAGCGTTCAGCTGCTTGATGGTCCTGAAGGCTCTGAAGCATCCTGGACCTAGTGACGACTTCAAGAGGAAAGATGGAGTGAATCAAGACAAACTCAAGGCTTTTCGCATCATTCGGATCGTGCTGGCGTCTGCAGTGCTTATGTACGGTCCTATGATTATCTCTCTTGTGTTTTATTACATTATGGATTTAAAGACGTTTCTTTTGTCCTGGTCTGGGGCCTCATGCATTGGGATCATGTCAGGGTTTGTGCAGCCTTTTCTCTATCTCAAAAGAGTTGGAAAACTGCCATTTTGCTAGAGGCAATTCACATATAGTGTAGGGGTGGGTGATATGACCAAATTCTTATTTCACAATAACGATATATATCATGATATAGTTATTTTGTGGTATTTTATTTCATTTCTGTTAATCAAGTCCATATATTAATAGGCTTAATTCCATTAAAAAAAACTGCTGACAAATTATGCCTTTTTCGCCATGGCTCAAGCCGATATAGCTTTATAATTGTGATGTGTCTATCAATCCCTCTTGACATTTATTTGTAAATATGTCTATCATCTTGCAATTCAATTTTGATAACTGTAAAAAAAAAAAATAAAAAAAAAAAAGTGAAATATCTTCACAATCCTTTATGATACATTTAAGTCCATGTATATATTTTGGTGAAATTGAGTGTCAGTTTCTCTTTGCAGGTGATGAGATTCTGCCACATCTGAAATAGACATTTGAGTTTACAATGTGTTACAATGTATCTCTTCCATTTGTTTATGTAAAAGTAATTAGCCTATGTTAAAATATAATAATTAGAATAATTTTTTTTTTAATGTTAAAAAAAAAAAAATTCTACGAATATGGATTCAATTCAATATCTTTGTTACTTAGTGGAGAAACGTAGAGAAGTATCCTCAACTGAACAGAGCTGGTTCTGATAAACTAAAAAGAGAAAATTACATCATTAGGATTTAGGAAACCAGTTGCAATTTGAAAGTGAAATTTATAGACATTTTAAAGGAGAACTCCGGTCAATTTTAACATTGAGCTCATTTTTTTTGTAAATTTGGAGTGCTGTCAGTATAGCCTCTTAACATCCTTGATGTGTCATTACAAGTGCACAGCCAATGTGAGTGATTCCTTCAGAGTGAACACGGTGAATCTGACTGCAGTAGATGTGAAAGATATGGATAAAAATGAAGTTAATTCAGCCAGTGCTCATACCTGTATTTATTTCCTGTTTTCGGTCAAAGTCCATAGTAGTCGATTGTCGAGTTCACGCGCGTGATCATATGTATCTAAGCAACAGCGCGTGAACTCGACAATCGACTACTGTGGGCTTCGACCGAAAACAGGAAATTCTCCTTTAAGAATCAAGAAACCGGAGTTCTCCTTTAAGAAAGAAATCATTTACCTGTTGAGAGTGTGTTGATAGTCTGTGCAGTTGATGGTATCCAGAAAATGAATAATGAGGCTTTGGCAGTTACAGATTTAAAAAACAAAAAGGTGGGAATAAAGAACCCTAAACCCAAACACAACGAGCCATTTCAGGTTTTAAATAAAACCGCTAGATGAACCTTTAAAGATATCTATTTAGAGTGAACTATGGTTGGTTTTTCCTTATTCAATTCATTTTTTTTGCAATCCATGACATTGTCTAAGCTTAATTATACATGTCTTTGGGTACTTCTCCCAAAAGCACATCAACTAATCTTGTCTATTTCTTTTATAACATTTTTAGAGACATTAATAAAGTATTCAATTTATTTGGTTCTTGCGATTTTTCTTTATGGGTTAATGATACAATGTCTAATTTGAGGTTAAGATAGCTATCTTTATAAGGAATCTTAAATTGTTCTTGGAGTTGTGAAAATAATTGTTCTGTTCTCTTAAATACATTATTTATTATACCAAGACCTTTCTCCACCCATGTTCTTAAGACACACACAGGAGGAGGAAACTCAATAGGCTACCAACTATAGGTATTGTGACCGTAAGAAATTAATTCATACTGAAATATGAAACTAAAACTGCCAATAGCCTTAATGACCCATTCCAAACCGCTGATTCATTCAAAATCAAAACACCGTTGTTGCTCAGAGATGTACAATGGTGGTTTTGTTTGGAACAATATCAAGCAATTCTACCCCAATATTTTTTAGTGGTGTCATTTACTATGACAGATACTATTAATCTGTAATTTCCCCTATTCCCCCTGTAATGACTTCCTGTTTCTAATTTAATCATTTAAGCTTTACTCTTTATGTATACTTTTAACGTTATGCAATTATTGTTGTGTAAATCAATCAGTGTGTAAACAAATATTCTTGTATAAACATGACATGCTTAAGGCATACAGCATGCGGGCACCACAGACTTTGTATAAATAATGAAATGAATGAGTAAATAAATAAGCAAATAAGCAAAACCCTCCCATTCATCTCACAGGCAGAGATTGTGGATGTGTGAATTACCTACTGTATGTGCAGCATCTCTCTACGAGGTTAATAGTGAAACGGCGAGTTAAATTACTTAAAAAACAAAGAAATATGCAGAGAAATATAATAATAAACTATTTAGTTGCTACGTTTTTTTTATGAACTTCTTTACTTACAAGATTGATAATATTAGGGAGAAACTATGCAACAGTCTACTACAGTATCGCATCAGGCAGTGCATTTTAGTGTCCCTGAGGAAAAATTAGGAGATAGGAGAGGAAGAATTGTCTAAACTCGTTAAACTCGTTAAATCATCTAAATCAACATCATGTATGTTAGACCCTATACCGACTAAGCTACTTAAGAGGTCATAGATCCTCTTCTTAATATCATTAATTCATCTTTGTCAATAGGATATGTACTGAAAACTTTTAAGCTGGCTAGTATTAAACTTCTTGTGTAAAAACGCAACTTGTTCCTTTTTAGAAAGAAATGGTATCTGCAAGGATTTCCAGTCAGGATTTAGAACGTACCATAGTACTGAGACTCATTAAAGACTCATACAGAGATTAAAAATGAGTTAAAAATGATTTTCTCTTATCATCCGATCGTGGTTTTATCTCTCTATTAGTGTTACTCGATCTAAGTGCTGCATTTGATACCATTAACCACAACATTCTTTCAAATAAGACTCAAAAATTATGTTGGCATTAATGGAATTGCACTAGCATGGTTTAAATCATACTTGTCTGACCGTTATCAGTCTGTAGCAGTAAATGAAGGGATGTCTTATCGATCGCAGGTTCGGTGTGGAGTGCCGCAAGGCTCAGTACTAGGACTGTTGCTGTTCACTCTGTACATACTACCCTTGGGAGATATCATTAGGAAACATGGGATTAGTTTTCACTGTTATACTGATGATACTCAGCTCTATATTTCTTTGCGCCCAAACGAAACTTGCAAATCGGTTAGGAACCTGGTTGTTCTCTTCGATACTAATTCTAGCATCTGTAAAACCGCATTCTTCCATCTTAAAAATATACCTAAATTACGACATATCCTTTCAATGAAAAATGTGGAAAAGTTAGTTCATGACCTCAAGGCTAGATTATTGTAATGCTCTAATGGGTGGTTGACCTGCATGCATAATAAACAAACTACAGCTGGTCCAAAACGCAGCAGCTAGAGTTCTAACTAGAACCAGGAAGTATGACCATATTAGCCCGGTTCTGTCAACACTGCAGTGGCTCCCTATTAAACATTGAAAGTAATCAGCATTATTTAAAAATGTATACAAAGTATTAAATGGTTTAGCTCCCCAGTACTTGAGCGAGCTCTCAACGCATTATAGTCCTTCACGTGTATTGTGATCTCAAAATTCTGGCCAGCTGATAATACCTAGAATATCAAAATCGACACCTGGCGGTAGATCCTTTTTTTATTTAGCACCTAAATTCTGGAACAGTCTCCCTAACATTGTCCAGGAAGCAGACACACTCTGTCAGTTTAAATGTAGACTAAAAACACATCTCTTTAACCTGGCATACACACTGAATTACATTACTATAATTCAAATCAGTTAAATGATTATTGGGCTGCATAAATTAGGTCAGCCGGAACGGGGAACACTTCCTATAACACCCGATGTACTCGTTACATCACAAGAAGAATGGCATCTACGCTAATGTTAGTCTTTCTGCTTATTCCGAGGTTAAATGTAATCAGCTGGATCCGGGCCATATCCAGATCAGATGGTGGACCTGCGCCTAGACACGACCACAACGCATGATGTAGTCAGTCGGATCCGGGCCGTATTAGATTGAGGACCTGCACCTAGACAACCACAACGCATCCCTGAAGTGTCAGCAGAGATTGTGACAACTAGACTCTCCCCTATGAAGACCTCATCGACATGACAGCCATCGCCACTGATCCTCAACAAACCCGTCTCTATACCGGTGTGATGTCTCCGATCTTCAACCAGATGGAACTGTAAATATTCATATTGTTCCAATTCAATCTGACTTCTGACCTATAATGCTGCCTGAATCATAATCATACACTGTTCGTTCGTTGGCCAGAGGAGAACTGGCCCCCCTACTGAGCCTGGTTTCTCCCAAGGTTTTTTTCTCCATTCTGCCACATGATGGAGTTTTAGTTCCTTGCCACTGTCGCCTTTTTCACTTTTATCACCTTATAACTGTTTTAGATTTAACTAAACCCAAAACCAAGCATAAACACAAACCAAAGGCTTCATTTAATGCAAAATCTCAGTAGTTTATATTTAGAAAAATAAACACATTCACTAGCACAACAATTCAGTTCAACCTTCCATTTAAATTATTCGCCCCAAACCACAACACACAGAAATGTATATAGAGTTAAGACAAAACAATGTCCATGGATGATGCAAGTAAGTATAATTGAGGAATTCAGATAAGACTTTATTCTCTCTAAGTTCCATAATGTCCAGTATATCCTCCAGAAAACGGTCAGTCTTAATCCATATGCCTGCTGTACTCAATAGTAGAGTCCATGGACAATAAAGGTGATCGTCAGATGATGGTATGAAGAGCTTCGTGTATAAAAGAACTTATAAAACTTCCTAACATATTCTGTCTCACGGATCATAATCCTCCAGAAAACAAACAAGTCCTTCTACAACATTCAAAACAAACCATACTAAATAAACAGTCCAAATAATATAGTTCAAACACTTCCAAAACAGAAGAAAGAAACAAGTTAGACATACATAACATCACTTAATTTTAAAGTTGAGCATAAAACAAATGTTTCTCAACCAGGACTCAACAAACACATGACAAGACTTTTTTACAACAAAAATTAAACATCACTGAACTTGCTTAAGCTGGACAGTGAAGCAATTTTCTTCTGGAAACAAACTTTTTTGCATTATTTTCCTGTTATCTTTGTAAAGCTGCTTTGAAACAATCTGTATTGTAAAAAGCGCTATATGAATAAATGTGACTTGACTTGACTTGAAGGAAGTAGTATGAGCTGAAGAGGAGGCGCAGTGGTGGAAAGAGTACTAAATAATTGTACTTAAGTAAAAGTATTGCTACTTAAGCAATAATTTACTTGAGTACAAGTAGAAGTACTGAAAAATAATATGACTCAAGTAAGAGTAAATAAGTAGTTTGCTTAAAAACTACTCAAGTAACTACGTTACAAAGTACTTTAGTATTATTTTTCTATTTTTACCCAAAATGGGGAGATGATAGCGATATGGAGCGCTAAACATGTCAATTCTGTTTCATTCATACTGGAAGCCCAGTACACACTGATTCATACCTCGTGCAGAAAGACCACAAGTGAGATTCATAGAATGATTCACTTATGCCGTTTCAGGAAATGCCTATATGGATATAATAACATGCAAATAGAGACATTTGACTGAAGAAACATGAAGACAAACACATAAGCGATATCTTAGGTATTTTCATAAGAATGATGTATGTCTTTAAAGGGGTAGTTCACCAAAAAAGGAAAATTAGCCCCTGATTTATTCACCCTCAAGCCATCCTAGGTGTATATGACATTCTTCTTTCAGATAAATACAATCAGAGTTATATTAAAAAATGTCCTGGCTCTTCCAAGTTTTATAATGGCAGTGAATGGCTAGAGAAAATTTGAAGCCCAAAAAAGTACACCCATCCACGATAAAAGTGCTCCACTTTTACTCCAGGGGGTTAATAAAGGCCTTCTGAAGTGAAGCCATGTGTTTGTGTAAGGAAAATACCCATATTTATAACTTTATAATCTAAAATAACTAGCTTCAGCCAGACGACCAACCATACGCATCGATTTACGGTGGAAGACTAACCCCTGACTTGACGCACAACGTAGAAGAGGAGCTTCAGTTTGTTGCACAGCCCTATTTGTTTAAACCACGAGAGGCGTCTAAGCTTACGATACTCCTACTACATCATACATGTGTCACAGGTTACTCTTGTGGCGCAAGTCAATTTGCTTAGTATGCGTACAATCGTCTGGCGGAAGCTAGTTATTTTAGATTATAAAGTTATAAATATGGGTATTTTTCAAAAACCCATGGCTTCGCTTCCGAAGGCCTTTATTAACCCACTGGAGTAATATGGAGTATTTTTTATTTTATTTATCATGAATGGATGCACTTTTTTGGGTTTTAATTTTTTTCCAGCCATTCAACTTGGAGGAGCCAAGACATTAAATCATGGGCTAATATTCATTTTTGGGTGAACTAACCCATTAATGCAATGCTAATCAACATAGCCTGTATTATAGAATTTAATAAAATAATATATTCTCACACATGAAACCACATAAGTAATTTCAAGTAATTTAGATTTTGAAGCAAAACATGATATTAAACTCATAAATTGTAGTTTTTGACAGTATGCTAAGCAAACATACTAGCTTTCCCTGTTGTCAAGAGAAAATGTTTGAATATTTTTATATGAATAATTTCATATTTGAAAGCAAAGAAGGTTAAGTGAAAGGTCTGATAAAAAAGAGAGATGTAGTATGAATAAAAAAGTGCCAGTAAAAAAAATTAAGTGGGGTATGGTTAACGTTAAATTAAATGCTCTTTTTTTTTTCGTTCTACCGAAAATGTGCTGGGAGCCTACTATTGCTTTTACATGCATCTGATTGACAGACAAATCATGCAATCTTATTTCACTGTTGTTGAGGGTTTTTCAGCTTTGTACAAAGTTTGCTTCGTACATTTAGTTTAACTGTATTGTTAAAGAGGGCGAGCTTTACCTTTTAGTTGAACTGTGTTAATGTTTTCAAGACACTTACATTGTTCTTGCTCCATGTTATGAGCCAAGTTTTTTTATTTACTTCAACTGCTCAATGCTCTGGTAATATCAATGGAATGACCCATTTCAGGAGTTGCCACAATTACATTTTAAAATCAGAATATGAGCATAGCTCACTTTGCTTATATTCAATCAAATATTGAAACGTTAGCAATACGGATTCTAAACACGAGCGCCAGTGATTGAATGTCAAAGCGCGGTTTGAACGCCCCGCCCCCCCCAGCTGAACTGGAAGTTTTGATTGGTTTTGCACCCGCTTCAGAACTGTCTGTTATTGGCTGAAGCGCTTCAGAACTGTCTGTTATTGGCTGAAGCGCAGGGCTGAGGGCTCAGTCTCCACCGCACGCAGTCGTTTGAAAAGTGTTTGTGAAATGTAAGCTCGCTCTGTTGCTCCGTCGGCACCTTTGTCAAATGTACTCTGTACTTTTGGTGAAAAATAAATGTAGCGAAGTTGAATACTTCATTTTAATTCTACTCAAGTAAAAGTACCACAATTTAATTATACTCAAGAAAGTAGAAAAAATCTAAAAATCTACTCAAGTACTGTAACGAAAGTATTTGTAATTAGTTACTTTCCACCACTGAGGAGGCGTATGTGTTTTGGCACTTTTGTCATGGGTTTGGCAAAGCTGGCATGAAGAGATTGCAGACGGAAACCAGTGTATGCAGTGCTGGATCAAAGTTCGCCAAAGCTGGGCTGTTCAGAATGAGCTCCTTCTATTTCTCAAAGCTTTTCTGTGTGTCCTCAGTCTAACTGAAAACACCCACATTCTTTAAGTATGCCCTCATACCCAAGTAGTTTGGCACAACCACAAATCCAGGACCCTGGTGCTAGCAAAATAGACTGAATGTGGCAGTCATTGCCTTACGCAATAATAGTGTGTCCCAAGGCATCTACCTGCACAATGATGGCTTCTTTAATAACTGCATTTCTAACTTTTTTCTAACTTTCTTATTTTCACCCGATTTACAAAGCCTTACAAAGGGCGGCAGTGGCTCAGTGGTTCATGTAGGTTGTCTACAAACCGAAAGGTTGGTGGTTCAATCCCCGGTTCTACCTGACCAAGTGTCGAGGTGTCCATGAGCAAGACACCTAACCCCAGCTGCTCCCGACGAGCTGGTTGGCGCCTTGCATGGCTGACACCGCCGTCGGTGTATGAATGGGTGAATGTGAGGCTATGTAAAGCGCTTTGGTGGCCATAGGTCTGTGAAAGCGCTATATAAATGCAGTCCATTTACCGCATATGGGCCTCTGTTCTTGTAGCCATCACTTGTCTCACAACAGTAGGAGATGAGGGTGTGAGACCACTTCATTTCCAGCAATGTGAATACAGCCAGACACCAAGTCCATCCCCAGTATAGAGGTGCCTTTCTCACCAACATAGATGATAGTACTAGCCACTGCATCTCTATAATATACATGCGCAAGGAAGGAAGAAATCTTAATCTTACATCTTGGCTGCTGTTCTGCAGGAGGTAAAAAAAAGAGGCTTAAAGGCCAACTAAAAGGCTTTCTTAAAAAGTGTGAGATAAAGCCCCATCCCTAGAAAGTAGTGCCATGAATCACCCACTCTGGCAGCAACTTTGTCAGAATGGAGTACAAAGTTAAGAAGACAGGACAACCAGTGTTAATTTCTTTTTTTATTTAGTTATTGTCTCGTTTTCGTCTGTGAAAAAACGAAAAGACGAAAATGATGATGAAAATTATTTGTCAACGACATTTTTTCACAGACAAAAACGAGACGATAACTAAATAAAAACAGTTTTGAATGACAAAAACTATGACGAAAATCTACTGACATTTTCGTCAATGAATAAAAACTAGAAGAAAATGTTAGGGAGGGACGGTTTGGGAAGAGATCCAGTCAGAACTGATGTCCTGCATTTGTGGTAGATGGGCAGATTTGAAATGTAACTGATCTACGCGGCGGGACATGAGTTGGCATGCGCTTGATGCATGTATCATAAAACGTTCAAAAATGTAAACGTCTGGGAGAAAGAGAAGAGCAGACATATGGATAGATCTGAATAAGAGTGACGACGCAAAAGAGAGCTGTATTCAGTACGGTTTTCTGTGCGCACACACCCAGCCATGCACATACAGTAGAAAGCTGTACAGCACGCAAATACTGAAATGAGCTCTCTTTCGTGTCTGAATGGACAAATACACACAACATTATGTCTAAATGTCAGTTTTGGAGAGTATTCACGCAAACAATTGGTTATGTTTTTACAGAACGTAAAGAGTTGTGAGAATATCGGATCTGTATCAGTGAAATTGGATCAGCGCACATTCGGTCTTAAAGTGACAGTGCGCCATAAACCTAATGCAGTCTTTGCCCTTAATATTAATTAATCAAACAACAAAAGATAGAGGAAAGCATTCACTGCTCTTTTATAGCTTTAATAAAGATTAATTATATTTTATAATTATACAAATAAATATGTCGGCTTGAAAGAATAAAGAACTACTGTAGATTTAGTCGGCTAAAATCTTATTGTATTTCGTCGACTAAAACTAAAATAATTCAGATGACTAAAATGACTAAAACTAAATGTCATTTTAGTCAAAAGGACTATGACTAAATCTAAATCAAAATTTGCTGTCAAAATTAACACTGAGGAGAACTAAACATCACCTGTCTAAAAGAGAAAGCAGGCCATGCTTGTTGCTGCCCCAGAAGACAATCAGGAGAAATCTGTAAAAGACAGTGTGCTTCTTAAAAAATTGCTTCAGAATAGTTTGTACTGTCACAACTATACTGTTGATTTATTATAATTACAGTGAACACAGACAAATTATTACACTTTACAAATAGATGTGTGGTTGGAAAAAATGGCCTTTCTTTTGCATGTTTGATGTGCTTTTCTCATGTTAAAAAAACAGAATTTGAATATTGCATCAATGCAAAACTGCTAAAAAAAAGTCTCAAATGTTCCAATAAGTCACTGTAATGCAGTTCTTCAGCATTTAAAACAAACCACATTCAGTCCCACTTTCAATCGTCTGGAGTCAAACTAACATCTACCGTATCAAGAGCTTCTTGTGAGGAAACATTCTTTATACTAAATTTTTTTAAATTTTACACTTATTGTTACCTATTGATCTCTCCACTTTTTCCTTTGCTTTCTTATAGATTGAAAAGAAAATACAAAAATGGTGACTTGGGAGGAAACCAACACTTCAACATGCATACAATCGTTGTTCTCAGCAAACTCCAGCTCAAGCTTCTTTATACCCTCCTATTTTATCGCTGTCTCTCTCAGCATCAACCTGGTTCTTGGTCTTCCAGCAAACTGTTACATACTATGGCTGAGCGTGAAGGAGATGATTAAAGGACAGTCCACTGAAATCTTTGTCTTTAATGCAGCGCTGGTTGAGGTTTTCTACTGCCCTTCCTATGTTTTTGTCATAAAGCTGTATTTCTTTAATTGTGCTGATTGCATGTTTGCCGTATACTTTCCTGCACTGGTGTTGTTGGTCGGCCGTCCTCTGTTTCAGAGCTGCATCTGTGTGGAGCGTTACATAGGGGTTCTCCATCCTGTGACCTTCCTGAAGCTCAAACCCATGAAGTACAGGATTGCCATATCTGTCATTGGATGGATTCTGATCATTAGCTCAAGCTTAATAGTTTCAGTGAACATCATTGAACTTGCTAGCTTAGTCTTACCAGAGCTCCTTGTTTTATTCAGTATCAAAGCGTTCAGCTGCTTGATGGTCCTGAAAGCTCTGAAGCATCCTGGACCTAGTGACGACTTCAAGAGGAAAGATGGAGGGAATCAAGACAAACTCAAGGCTTTTCGCATCATTCGGATCGTGCTGGCATCGACAGTGCTTATGCACAGTCCTGTGATTATCTCTCTTGTGCTTTATTATATTATAGATTTAAATATGTTTCTTTTGTCCTGGTCTGGGGCCTCATGCATTGGGATCATGTTAGGGTTTGTGCAGCCTTTCCTCTATCTCAAAAGAGTTGGAAAACTGCCATTTTGCTAGAGGCAATTCACATATAGTGTAGGGGTGGGTGATATGACCAAATTCTTATTTCACGATATGAGAAATTGGTAACACTTTATAATAACTGCACGCTATTAGTTAAGCATTAGTAAACAGTTAATTTGTCGTTTATAATGCATTAATAGACATAAGCAGTTTATAAATAGTTATAAATGCTTTGTTCTTGATTTATAAGCATATCTATAATGTGTTTAATAATTGTATTTTCATACTTTATTAATGAACCATTTATCATTTCTAAATGAAGTATTGCATTATTTACAAACCGGTTATTTAGGAGTTGTCAGTGGTTCATAAGATCACTTAGAAAGTGTAAGTAAATGATTAATAAACTGTTTAAATACATATTATTATTCAGAAATAGTAATAGTTACTTAGTGTGTTAATTAATGCTTTATTAACATGTATTTCTACTGTAATTCATGGTTAATTCAGGTAGTTATAAAGCATTTAGTAGTGGTCAGTTAACTATTTTTGTGAGCTCATCTAAAGTGAGGACTAGTTATGCCTTGTAAAGCAGTTATAAAGGAGATTTAAAGGCTGTTAAATATTTCTATGTTCTGTATCACTGTGTTGTGATTGTTTCCTGTTTCTGTTTAGAAGATCAATGAGTCTTTAAATCTCCTTTATAAATGCTTTACAAGGCATAACTAGTCCTCACTTTAGATGAGCTCACAAAAATAGTTAACAGACCACTTCTAAATGCTTTATACTACCTGCATTTACTACATTTACTTTCTAAGTGATCTTACTAATCAATGACAACACCTAGTTTGTAAATAATGGTAAATAATGTAACTGGTTTGTAAATGCTATACTTCATTTAGAAATGATAAATTGATCATTAATAAAGTATGAAAATACAATTATTAAACACGTTATAGATATGCTTATAAATCAATAATAAAGCATTTATAGCTGTATTTATAAACTGCTTATTAATGTATATTAATGCTTTATAAATGCTGAATTAACTGTTTAGTAATGCTTAACTAATGATTAATACCATGCAGTTATTATAAAGTGTTACCGAGAAATTATATTTCACGCTAACAATATATATATCACGCTATAGTTATTTTGTGTCTCATATCTGTTAATTAAGCCTATATTAATAGGCTTAATTCCATGAAAACCTGCAAACAAATAATGCCTTTTTTGCCATGGTTAAACCTGCAATAGCTTTTTAATGATGATGCATCTATCAATCCCTCTTGACATTATTTGTGAATATGTCTATCATCTTGCAATTCAATTTTGATAGGTCCATCATTGTATGTATATATTTTGGTGTAATTGAGCGTCAGTTTCTCTGAGCAGATGATGAGATTCTGCCATATAACAGCATCTGAAATAGACATTTGAGTTTAGAGTTACAATGTATCTTTCATTTGTTCATGTAAAAGTAATTAGCTCATGTTAAAATAGAATAATTATAATAATAAAAATATCTAAGAATATGGATTATAAATTCAATATATTTGTTACTTAGTGGAGAAGTGTAGAGAAGTATCCTCAACTGAACAGAGCTGGTACTGTTAAACTAAAAAGAAAAAAATGATATCATTAGGAAACCAGTTAGAAACCATTTATAGACATTTTAAGAAAGAAATAATTTATCTGTTGAGAGTGTGTTGATAGTCTGTGCAGTTGATGGTTGAGCTCCAGAAAATGAATAATGAGGCTTTGGCAGTAACAGAAAAAAAAAAAAAAAAAGGAACCCTAAACCCAAACACAAAGAACCATTTCAGCAGAAAAGGGTTCTTCATTATACATTATAAGCTTCCTCTATTCTTCATTATACATTTATTTGGGTACTTCTCCCAAAAAGTACACTTTTTTATAAAAATGTTCAGAGACATTAAAAAAGTATTCAATTTATTTGGTTCTTGCAATTTTCTTTAAAGGTGCCATAGAATGTGAAATTGAATTTATCTTGGCATAGTTAAATAACAAGAGTTCAGTACATGGACATGACATACAGTGAGTCTCAAACACCATAGTTTTCTCTTTCTTATTTAAATCTCGTTTTTGAAAAACACCCCTGAAAAACGGGCGAATCTCCACATAACACCAACTGTGACGAAACCGATGGGATCATTAATATGTACGCCTCTAAAAATTTGCATATGCCAGCCCATGCTCAGTGCCAGGCGAAACTGCACAGCCGAATCATCAGAAGTTCTGCAGGTGAAGAAACAAGCAGGAGGAGGATCATAGGGAAAATGGCAGATCTATCTATAATCTATCTATCTATAATCGGATACCGCTACAGTTTAATTCGAAGTTGTTTAGTTGCTCTGCCCATTTCACCACGGACTGTTACAACAATATCAAGCAGCCAGGCTTCTCTCGGCGTCTCAAACGGACGAAGGGGGCAATTTCAACTAACGTTATATTCCCGCAAGCGGCAAGTAGGGATTTTATTAACGATAATTTACATTGTGTTATCTAGATCCAGCGCGATATTGTTTTTTCCTCGAGAGACATCATGGCTTGCAAACGAGCGAACGAAGCATGGCAGTTGCTCAGTGTTTGGTTGTACAAATGAACACAAAAATATTTTTTTGCTCCTTCATCCGAGCCTCTGGAGAACCAGTGGGTTATGTGAATTTCTGATGTGTAATTGTTCAAATTCAGACAGATAATCTTTCTTTCAAAGTCGTTCAACACTGTTTATGCATCAGTATATCGCGTTGCAGTGATAAGATCTTCATTCACGCGATCAACAGGCTGTCATCTGCTCAGTGCTCATCACTGAAACCTTTTATGTGATGGGAATAGATCTAAATACTTAACAAAAAACTTCTCATGATTCGTTAATCCCGATAGCTGTAATAGTAAAAACATATAAAAGCTGTAATAGTAAAAGTTTTCCAGATAGCTCTACATGTAATGCCAGATATTTCATATGCAAGCATGTCAGCCAATCACAGCAGTGGGCAACAACACTGAAGTCTCACAGCAGACACGCCCCTTCAAACAGAGTGTTCAAATCAATGGATGAAATCAGGCTAGGAAATATGCCTTTTATTTCTAAATTATAACAAATTTTGATCTAAAAAACATACTAACATTATAAGGGCACCCCAGGAAACATTATAAAATAATAAAATAATCCATTCTATGGCACCTTTAAGGGTTAATGTCTTACCTTCAGTCATTTTCACAACTCTAAGAACAAGTTAAAATCAAATAAGACCTGTTTCCTTAAATACATGATTTATTATACCATGAACTTTATCTGCAGAGGTGGGTTTACTTGACATTTAGTATTTTTTTGGAAAATTTTTACTTTTAAGAGTAGATTTAAATGTGGGTACTTTAACTCAATACATTTATAGTTATAGCTATAGTTATTCCAAGCGTGCGCTGTCTCTTTTTTTCTGGGACATGAGCGATGCCCCATTCACAAATGAATCACTCTTTTGAGTCGATTCTTCTCAAAAAATTGATTAAACAAGTTGGCAAAACTGTCTGAATTGGTTCGCAAATCAGTTTGAATTGTTCAGATCCCTTTCAAGGGAACTCGAGCTGCGTTTGAGATGCTGTGGGAACACCCTGCATGATTGTGTCGTGAAGCATGTGTATAATCAGTCCAATGGAAAGACGAGTCATAGGCGAATGACGTCATCGACCAGGAAACTATAAAGCACCCCTGAATCCAGTGCCTCTGCCCAGGAAGGAGCCCGCTCTGCGGCTTCTCCTTCCCAGGTTGATGCACCAATGATGCGGCTATCCAGTTCCGAGGAACTGGGTGTCGTTAGTGTTGACACAGGGGATTATGAGTCTTCGCCAGCTCATACCTCTGTTGATGAGGAGCTAATGGAGGTCTTGACTCGTGCTGTAGCTAAATTAAATATTGACTGGCCAGCCGATGATGTTGAAATCGTATTGAAAAAAAAAAGAAGAGTCTTTTAGATGATCGATTTTTGCCATCTAGATCACGACCTCCTCGTCGGGAACTACCGTTTTTTCCCAATCTTCACACCGAGGTGTCGAGATCGTTGAGGAGAGTCGCAGCGCTGCCAAGTGTCAACGTCCCCATACGATTGTTTTCCGGCAGGGAACAACCGAACTGACCATTCTACGACCCTCCTCGGTCGTAGAACAGTCAGTTCGGTTGTTCCCTGCCGGTTCGCCGCTTCAGGGCACCGAAATGACTGTTCAACCAAATCCAGAGGCCAGTCTCGAGAGACTGGTTCCCTTAGCAGAATTTCTGGCAGCGTAGAAACTACCAAATATTTCTCAGTGGGTCCTGCATATAATAGAAAAGGGTTACAGAATTCAGTTCGGTTCTCGTCCACCCAGATTTCAAGGGGTCCTTCCCACAGTGGTGGACTCCGAGCAGGCTCTGGTTATGGAGCAGGAAGTACTGACGCTTCTACAAAAAGGGGCTATAGAAAGGGTTTCTCCTCCCAGCAGAGAGTCAGGGTTTTACAGCCGTTACTTCATTGTTCCAAAGAAGGATGGGGGGGGGGGTTGCGTCATATTCTAGATCTGCGTCAATTAAACAGCAGAGTTCAGAAACTCAAGTTCAGAATGCTTACACTCAAACAGATTGTGTCACAGATTCAGTCCGAGGACTGGTTTGTCACAATAGACTTGAAGGACGCGTACTTCCATGTATCTATCCATCCTTATCACAGGAAGTTCCTGAGGTTCGCTTTCGGGGGCGAAGCATACCAGTATCGGGTTCTTCCCTTCGGCCTAGGTTTATCACCCCGCACCTTTACAAAATGTGTGGATGCAGCTCTGGCTCCTCTGAGACTCCAGGGCATTCACGTATTAAATTATATCGACGATTGGTTGATTCTAGCTCAGTCCGAGCAGATGGCAGTTCGGCATCGAGATTTCGTACTGTCTCACATAAAGAGGTTGGGATTGCGGCTCAACACCAAAAAGAGTGTGCTCCTCCCAGCACAGAGGACCACTTTTCTGGGTGTAATATGGGATTCGACAACAATGCAAGCACGTCTGTCTCCTGCACTTATTTCTGCGATTCTCACAGCCGTAAAACTAGGCCAGTCACTCACTGTGAAACAGTTCAGAGAGACTGTTGGGGCTTATGGCAGCTGCATCCAACGTAATCACTTTTGGCCTTCTGTACATGAGACCTCTGCAATGGTGGCTCAGGACCAAGGGGTTTTCTCCGAGGGGAAATCCGTTTTGCACGATCAAGGTCACTCAGCCCCCTGCCTACATGCCTTGGTCATGTGGAAGAAACCTTGGTTCCTCGCCCAGGGCCCAGTGCTGGGGGCTTCTTGTCGACGCATAATGCTATCGATGGATGCTTCCCTCATGGGATGGGGGCTGTCATGAGTGGCCGTTCGGCGAAAGGTCTTTGGCAGGACCATCAATGTTCTTGGCACATAAATCGGCTAGAAATGATGGCGGTATTTCGAGCACTCAAATATTTCCTGCCAGACCTGAGAGGTCACCATGTGCTTGTCCGCACGGACAACACATCGGTGGTTTCCTATATCAACCATCAGGGGGGTCTGAGGTCACGTCACCTATGCAAGCAGGCCCATCAGATCCTCCTAATGGCCCAGGGGAAATTGCTGTCACTCAGGGCAGTATATATTCTGGGGCATCAGAATCTGGCAGTGGATATCCTGTCGAGGCAGGGGCTGAGGCCCGGGGAGTGGAGACTTCACCCCGAGGTGGTGGAGCTCCTTTGGGAGAAATTTGGTCAAGCTCAAATCGACCTGTTCGCATCATCAGAGACAACCCATTGTCCCATGTGGTTCTCCCTTACGCACCCAGCTCCTCTCGGACTGGATGCGATGGTGCAGGTGTGGCCGAGGCTACACCTGTACACATTTCCCCCGATATCCATGCTTCCGGGTGTTCTGGAGAGGGTTCGCTGGGAAGGAGGCCTGTCTGCTATTAGTAGCCCCTCACTGGCCGGCCCGAGTTTGGTTCTCGGACCTAGTGTCCCTAGACGGCTCTCCCATGGAGATTCTGGTCAGGAGGGACCTGCTGTCCCAAGCAGGGGGCACAATATTTCACCTTCATCCGGAATTGTGGAACTGTGGGCCTGGCCTCTGAGGGGGCCCGGCTTATAGAATCCGGTCTCTCGACTGAGGTCGTTGAGACTATTCTCCATTCCAGAGCACCTTCTACAAGAAAACTTTATGCACTGAAATGGAAATTATTCTCTGCCTGGTGTGGTGAACGTCACCTAGATCCTGTTAACTGGCCTGTTGGTACAGTTCTTGATTTCTTGCAAGACCGTTTCTCTGTTTTGATACTGTTCAAATAACACAAATAATAGTCGGAACAACAGTGTTCTTCTTTTGGTTTACTGTGCAATATGTACCAAAACTCTGTGAACAAAGGTCTTTTGGACAATGAACTGGCCAACCAAAAACTAACCCAGAGTTAATCTCTAGAGTGGCAAAACAGTGCTTATTCCTGAGTTTACATACTATACAACTCAATACACTACAGTTCCCTTTACATGCCTTTGAACGCAAATTCTGCAGGTTCACTTTATTTTGACATTGTCTAATAATTCAAATGTACCTGTATACATTATTATTATACAAAGCAAATGACATGCAATGATATTTGGCCTTACAGATGCCAGAAATAATGCTTGTCTCTTCTGTGTTTGTTGCAAAGATATCGAATTATAATAATTTATCATTTCCAAAAAATTTGAACAATTTCCAGCAATTCTACCTAAATATTTCTCTAATTCTGGTGGTATTTTTAGTGGTGTCATTTATGCCCCCTATTAATCTGCGCTACCCTGTAATGACTTCCTGCTTTTTTATTTAATTATGTAAGGTATACTCTTCATATATACTTTTAACATTGTGCAATTATTGTTGTGCATGCTACCTATGAGAATCTTCAATCAGTATGTAAATAAATATTCTTGTATAAACATGACATGATTAAGGTATTGCTTATTTATTTACTCATTCATTTCATTATTTATACAAAGTCCGTGGTGCCCGCATGCTGTATATGCGGGCACCACGGCCTTTGTATAAATAATGAAATGAATGAGTAAATAAAGAAGCAAATAAGCAATACCATCCCATTCATCTCACAGGCAGAGATTGTGGGCGTGTGAATTACCTATGTGCAGCATCTCTCTACGAGGTTAGTAGTGAAACAGAGTTAAATTACTTAAAAAACAAAGACATATGCAGAGAAATATAATAGCCTATAATAAACCGTTTAGTTGCTAAGCTTTTTTTATATATACTGTAACAACTCACAATATTAGCGAGATTACACAAAAGCAAATAAATATGGTTCAGCCACTTTCATGTGCAAAATTAGTGTATTGTACAACCCATCCATAACATTCATAGTCCAAACCCCTTCAGACACTGATGATAAATGCAGGATAGGCCTAATGCTTGTGTGTACAGTTCATGTCTAAAGTCTCAGGTCTAGTTTATTTATTGAGCCCTATCCGCTACAAAGTAGACCAAAGGGCTGTACAGTTAAAAGCAGTCTACAGATAATAGCAAATCATAATAAAACAGAACACAAGACAACAGTCAATAGTAACAAAAACAAAAACAAACAAACAAAAATAACAAAAAGTAGCAAAGGGAAAGAACTAACATACATACAATAAAACAAAATACAACTGCCAAGATTTCAAGAATTTAAAGCCATAGAAAACAAATGTGATTTCAATCAAGTTTTAAAAATATCAATTGATGGTGCAGATCTGGGGTGCTTCTCAATATCCCTCCTCGTTTCCTCGCTTCTCCGTCCTCCATCCTATGACCTGGAAACCGATCAAGCTCAGCCATCTTGAAGGACATCTCAATTCTCTAATCCCACCGTGAGGAGTCAAGGATCGAGGAGTGAGGAGGCTTCCTGAGGAGCCATAAGTGAGGAAACACGGGTGTATCCTTTGCGGAAGAGTTTTATCGACTAAACGTGACACAAATTCTCCTCCCCCTTCTCATCGGTCACAATCATTTTAATTTATACTTTACCTTTGCAGTTTATAAACCACACATCTCACATATTTCAACGGGGTATCTTGCTTTATTATTATTTATTATGAATTTCTTAAATAACCAAACTAAAACAACATAAGGACAGATCCTTTGAGCGCAGCTGATGACGCAGTGAAGTGACGCTTGAGTGATCAAGTTTTCCAATGTATAAAAAAGCTTTCTTTCAATCCCTCCGTCCTCCTTTTCTTTCCTTGCAGCCTTCCCTCGCATCCTACAGGGGGTGGAGCTGAGACCGTGAGATGCGAGGAAAGGTAATGAGGATGCACAAATAAGAAATGAGAAACACCCCTGATGTCAGGTGGAAGGGTATTCCACAGTCTTGGGCTGGCAACAGAAAAAGCCAGATCCCCATGGAGCCAGGCCATGGGCAGCTTTATAAACTTAGAGTAACACATTATAATGAATCCAACCGGAAGCCAGTGCAGCTTTGCCCAAAACTGGGATAATATGCTCCCTTTTCCTAGTGTTCGTGGGGAGCCTTGCAGCCGCATTCTGGACCATTGCAACTTAGAAATAAGAGATCGACTTGCTCCCAAATAAACTGCATTACAATAATCCAAGCGGGAGGAAATAAACGCATGAATCACTGTCTCAAGATCAGCAGCAGACAAAAAAGATTTCATTTTTGCAAAAGTCCTTAATAGTCCTCAGCGAATGTTAAGGAGTCAAAAATTACACCCATATATATATATAATATAGTGCTATCAAAATTATTAAAAATATTATACGCAATTAATGCAGCATCCATTTTTCCCCGTCATCCTTTGGCTAGTGTTACGTTATATGAACACGCTCTTATTCATGCAAATGCTTTTAAACCACTTCAAGAGCGACAACACAAAAGAGAACGCACTGTCAGAATCGAGTTCTCGCTTGAACAAACAATAACACACACAATTATGCCAAAATGTCTGTTTTGTCCAGTATCCTCATAACAGCAGTCTTACACGAGTTAAAGGAGAAGTTCACTTTCAAAAAAACTTTTGCTGATAATTTACTCACCCCCATGTCATCCAAGATGTCCATGTCTTTCTTTCTTCAGTCGCAAAGAAATTAAGGTTTTTGATGAAAACATTCCAGGATTTCCCCCCATGTAATGGATTCTATTGGGACCCAAACGGTAGAAGGTCCAAATGACAGTTTAAGTGCAGCTTCAAAGGGCTTTAAACGATACCAGACGATGAATAAGGGTCTTATCTAGCGAAACGATCGGTCATTTCCAAAATAAATAAAAAAGTTTAAGTTTTATAAGCACAAACGCTCGCCTTGCTCTGTTCTGTGATGCGCGTTGAAGACGTCACGTAATACGCAATTACGTTGAAAAGGTCACGCTTGACGTGTTTACGAATGTGCGGAAGGAGGACCATATACACATTTTCAAATGTATTTGTGTCAGTTTATCGTTTAAAATGCCCATTTCGTGTGCGTATCCTCGGTGTTTTAATATTAAAAAGCCAAAAAGAACATTTTCTTCAGGACAGAAATTTTTCAAGCGTGACCTTTTCAACGTAATTGCGTAATACGTGACGTCACGAACGCACATCACAGAACAGAGCAAGGCGAACATTTGTGCTTATAAAACTTAAACTTTTTTATTTATTTTGGAAATGACCGATCGTTTCGCTAGATAAGACCCTTATTCATCGTCTGGTATCGTTTAAAGCCCTTTGAAGCTGCACTTAAACTGTCATTTGGACCTTCTACCGTTTGGGTCCCAATAGAATCCATTACATGGGGGGAAATCCTGGAATGTTTTCATCAAAAACCTTAATTTCTTTGCGACTGAAGAAAGAAAGACATGGACATCTTGGATGACATGGGGGTGAGTAAATTATCAGCAAAAGTTTTTTTGAAAGTGAACTTCTCCTTTAAATAAAGTCTTGAAAGAACTTAAAGAGATTGAAAATGAGATGCGAGTCAGATCCGCTTCATGTGCAGTAGCAGCAAATCTTAAAGTCACAGCAACCTAATAAGCTGTGATGTATGTCATTAGTAAATCAAAGTACAAAGGTAACAGAGAAAATTGTAGCTTTAATAAGGATTCATCTATATTTAATTTAAAATGTATGCAGTTAAGACTGTAAAGTATGATAACTATTCACTTTCTGCCAGACAGGAAGGCCAAAGGTAAATATGACATTTATTATAATGGGTTTATGTGAAGATTGTTTTAAGTTCACTTAAATTAAAAATTATTTTTTAAAGCCTACTAAATGTTGAAATTGATAGCTTTCAATTATACTGTAATACTGAAAATCCATTATTAATGTTTAAAAGCAAAAATCATTTATCAAGACATCAGTAACAGCATTAGAATCAGATATACTGGCCTTCACTCTAAAAATATGTCATTACAACAAATATTTAAAATATACTGTCTTTAAGTTGTTTCAACATTAATTTGGAGAGTATATGAGAAATTATTACAAAATAAAAATATTAAAAGCTCAGATGTTTTATTGTATTAATTACAGAAAAATTGTGCGATTAATTACGTTAGTTATTTTTTTTAATCGATTGACAGTGCTAATATATTAGTAGAGAGAGATTTAAAATAAAAATGAAAACATTATGTAATAAAAGTACATCAGAAATTCATAAGCAAATAATTTAGTTTGCTTTCACATCAACCAAATGCCACATAAAAACACCCTGCATTTTGGTTCTGACACTGATTGACTGAGTTTAGAATATGCACCACATGAAGTCAGACAAACCAACAGGTTTCTGCACAATTTACATAGTTTCCAGTCATTTAGTCTGGTGCACTTGTATGTTTTATGGATTGTGGTCTATACCATGACAGCTGTGTCAATAATAAGTGTGCTTATCCTTGAAAACCATCATGCAATATTATTCTAACATCGCAACCTGTATGCCTCTCAACTTTGAACATTTACCATATAATTTGCAATCTGCATTGAAATGGCATTTAAGAATCGCATGATAAGTGCAGTCAAACACACCTGCTGTCTGCAACAGATCTCAACATATTATTATGATCAATCACAAGACACACAAGAACCAATGCGTTTGACATCATTGTAGTCAAATGTGTTACGGGATCTTGTCTATTATTCTCTTTTTGCATAGCTTGACAAATGTCATGCACAGGTAGAGTGCAGAGGAGGAAATGAAGACAGATCTGCTTTTCTTGTAAGGCTATCTTGGAAAATGAGTGATTGATTTACCAGTTTACAAACGCAATGGCATTGTGTCTTAATAAAACAAATTGTGCAACAAAAAAACTTGCATGTGGTTGAGCACCCCTGGTGGCTGAAACGGGTAATTGCATTTTTTCAACAAAAAAAAAATAAGTGCATTGTTTAAAAAAAAGATATATTGTAAATATTTTAAATAACACAAAACAACTAAATGGTGGTAGGTAATACATCTGATTTCATATACTGCTTTAGTAAAAAAAATTAAAATAATTCAGGGCTCTGGGTCATGTGACAAGTAACAGGCTAACGTAAGTCCAGCGATTCTCAGCTAGCATGTAATAGCGTTGTAGTTATCTGGTCGGACTCATTACACCAAAAAATGGACATAATGAGATTTTTAAAACGTTGAGAAACTCAACACACTGCTTTCAATATGCTGTTCAATATGTTTCAAAAGTTGAGAGTATTGTGTGACTGTTCATTTTTCCCATGTCTCAAAATGTTTTAAATGTTTCATGAAGTAGGCTACAACAAAATGCGAAATATAACTTGTTTTTTAATCGCTCTCATTGCCACAATGTGTTTCAAATGTGGAGAGTATTGTGTGACTGACTGTTCATTTTTCCCGTGCCTCAAAATGTTTTAAATGTTTCATGAAGTAGGATACAACAAAATTCGAAATATAACTTTGCTACAATGTGTTTCAAAAAGTGGAGAGTATTGTGTGACTGTTCATTTTCCCCTCTCAAAATGTTTTAAATGTTTCATGAAGTTCAACAAAATGCGAAATATAACTTGTTTTTTTAATCACTCTCATTGCCACATGTGTTTTGAAAAAAGGAAAGAAAAACTTTAAAAATCTTTTTGTTTTGGTTGAAGATAATATTTTAACAGTGCAAAAGTGGTCCACATTTCATTGATCCTAATTGTGTCCGAACGAAGATGCGATTCCAAAAAAACTCATCTACTTCAGAGTTGTCTACAGAACGAAAGCTAATAAGCTACAATTTGCGTTAATATGCAAGATTACATCTTATTCATAGAGCAGACTGCAGCACTGAATGATTTTCGATGTGACAAACATGACCTCTCATGAAATCTTTGTGAAAAACACAAGGGGTCATAATTTAAAAACCAATCGGCCCACACTAGCACCGCCCATGTCTTTCAATATGCTACATCGTTAGTATGCTTTGGCGGGGCTCGTGTGTTTTAATTAGTCAAGAGTATACTCACAAACCAACGATAAAATCCAGTCGCGATCTAAATATCCAAGACGCTGATTAAAATGAAGAAAAAAAAACAAAAGAAAAACAGTCCAGAACAAAAAGAAAAACTAGGCTAACAAATCTTCTAAAGTTAATAAAGTTTTCTCTATTAATTTAAACATAAATCTTTTCCTGAACAGTCTGTCTTTTTCCTCAGACATAATTGTTAGAAGGCAAAAGGAATACAAAAAGAACTAACACATTACCATTAATTGCTGCTAAAAAAATCATGTACATCTGTCTGTCTGTTATGTGAGTTTCCTAAACCGCCTTGTTTATGAATTTTACTCTCCGGTGAAAACAATAAAGGTGGGAGTTTTTGAGAGTCAGTTTTCAGCCCTCGCGCACTGCCATCTTTCGGTGGGACCAATATAAGTGATTTGATTGCAGGTGTCCATCCTGCTCAGTTGAGCTGCAGGCGCAGTATCGAGAGAACAAGAACAAACACATCACAAACATTCATCAGTATGTGGGCTTTCATCTTATGTTTCATCTGTGCGGAGGGTAAGATACACACATTTTTAATGGACTCCTAATGTTAAGTAGGTTGAATTGTGTTTAATTGTCCTCATTTTAAAAGCTCTAAAATTTTGTCTGGAAACTCAGTTTTACTGCTATCATGAAGAAGCAAACATCCAGCTTGACTTGCATAACCATAAACTTCTGTGTTAAAATGCAGGTGAACATGTCAATAAGCAGCATAAATTACTGCTTCATCGTCAGTAAATTATATTTTAAATTTACACAATTTATAATAAATCTAATCAATATGCACAGTAAATAATTGTTCTGACAGTTTTAGTCAATGTTTTATAATCAAATTTGTAGTTTGAAATAATTCTCCTGATGTTCATAGATCAGGAAAGAAAAAGAAAAATGAAACATTTACTTAACATTACACACATTATGTCACTTTAACAGAGAGAGTGATTTAACCATTTCCTGCAACTTCTGGGCCTACTGTGTCTTTGATGAACAAAACTGAAAACTTTTTTTTTTTTTTTTAAATAAGATTTTTGTAATTCCTTGCAAAACTGTAGCATTGTTTAAACTAAAATGTGCCACATTTTTATTTTTATTTCTATTTGTTGGTTTCACTTTTCACAGAACAGAAACAACTTCTGGTCAAGTCATTTATATGCAGCACTGTCTGAAACCACAAGAAGAACGACTTCCTTTATCCCTCCTTAGATCATGTCAAACCACAGACCCGCTGGTTGCAATGCTACAAACATGCATGAAAGAAATCATCAAAGATCTTATCATTTATTAAAAAACATAGCATAGTTCATCAGTTGTTTGTTGTTCAAGCACCCCTTCTGTTTTTAGCCAATCTGCGACACTTCAACCCAACTTGTGCACAAGAGCTTAAATCCGAATTAATAAGAAATTAAATCTACAAACTTTTTTTTTTCTCTGAAAGATATTCAGCTTGAATCTGTGCATCTTTGGTTGCACATAAACCACAACACTTCACAAGACTACAGTGACAATCAACATATAAAAAATAAAAGTATGTAAATGTAAATAAAACAAGTTCCTCGCATCACCACATCACAGTAATCTAATAGTGTTGACAAAATCAACAACAGTATAAACAGTTAAAAAGTCAGTTGCAAACAATAATCCTATAGCAATGACATAATTTATGCATGCTGTAATGTATTTTTGGAGATTGCAACAAATCAATAATATTTCTCAATATTAAATTGTTCTGACAACTGTGCATTGTTGGTCCTAACATGCTTTATGCAGATTCAAAAGGTCCTAAGATTTGGTTATTTGTTATTGCTTTATTTACAGTGTATGCAAAAATAGAAATGACCCAGACTACATTAGATCAGGTTTGTTTGTTTTGTGTCGACCACAGTGTGTTTAATGTGGTGTTTAACTATTGGCTGTAACCATTGAAAATCAACAGGAACCAAAATTGTCAATATCATATTAATAATTTGTTTACCTGTACCTGTTTTCATATTGTTTCAGTGGGTGGAGAGATTGATGCCATTGAAACAGTTAAAGTGAAGGAGGGAGGTTTCATCAATCTGCATCCGGGACTTCATGATCTAAACGGAGACGTTCAGATACTGTGGACGTTTGAAAGCGGCAGACAAAGTACTCGTGTTGCACAGATGCATCAAGGGAAAATTTACACACATTATGACAAGAGACTCACTGGCAGAGTACAGCTAGACCAAGAAACAGGCATTTTAACCATCTCAGACATCAGGATTAATGAATCTGGACTGTATAAAGCATTAATCATTATCAATACACACATCTCAGGATGGAGATACAAAGTTGATGTTTATGGTAAGTTGCAGCTGCAGACACTGTTGAAAAATAACTTTAATAATATAGGATCTATCTTTGTCGCCATCTCTGTTTGAAACCTGAAATTGCAGTTATTTGCAGAGTTATCTTTAATGTTTTGAGGTGTTTGTGTGGGTTGTCTGTCAACACACCAGTGTGGATCTTCACTGTACATCAGTATTACAGCTACTAGGCTACGTATTGGAAGTATATCCAAAATTAGAGGTCTCTACTGGTGATTCCCCAGTTGTCAGTGATGGTTCCGCCATCAAAATGGCAAGTTTAATTCACATCCAGCTGCTGTAAAAAGAGGCTTCAAACGATCCGCCGCCTGCTGCATCCACACACGTGCCGGGACTCCTTTATATACGGACGTGAGGTAATGACGCAAAGACGAACGGCGGCAAACTCCTATTTCCTACGAAAACTGAACTGACCAATCAAATTAGAAAACATTATTACAGGCTTACCTGATCTGTTTCGACTTCGCTCTGACCGTCACTACGGTCTAAATAGAATGAAACCTTTGTTCCGCCATCACTCGAGACCAAAGTCATGCCCATGACCCCGGAGGCGGAGCTTCCCACACTATAAAAGCGGGATGAACATCCGGATCGTCCTCTTACCTTTCTCGCCTCAGAGACCAGGTACAGGTAGGAAAGCTGAATTACAACCGATAATCCACCATTCAGTTCATCACCTAAGTGGTACAGGTACATACATTTTTTCTAGTTTGCATTTAATTACGATGAGACATTAAACCAAGGTCCTGACTCTCTGTGGTCATTAAAAATCCCAGGATGTCCTTCGTAAAAAGAGTAGGGGTGTATCCATCCTGGCCAAATTTGCCCTTTGGCCTCTGTCCATCATCATGGCCTCCTAATCATCCCCATTGTTATGATTCCAGTCTATGTTCCTCTGTCTCATCACATGTTTATTAGTTCCCATTATGTTTAATGTCTATTAGTCTCCCCAGGTGTCTCTGATTAACCATGCCCCCTTGTTATCTTGTTTAGCTTGTTTGAATGTGTATTTAAGCTCTGTGTCTAGTTCAGTCTTTGTGAGTTCTTGATGTTGTATGTTCGTGGTTGTCCTGTTCCCCGAGTCCTGTTCCCCGAGTCCTGTTCCCCGAGTCCTGTTCCCCGAGTCCTGTTCCCCGAGTCCTGTTCCCCGAGTCCTGTTCCCCGAGTCTGATTTTGTCAAGATTTGAGTTTATTTAATAAAGTGTGCTGCACGTGGATCCTGCTTCCTCCTATGTTTCAACTGCATCGTTACACCCAAACTGATAAGCTTCATTACTCTCTCCTCTCCGCCAGAAAGCTGATGATTTCATAGAATTGATGTCACCTGTGCAACACCTGTGAGAACTGCAGTGTTGATGTCTGTTGGTCAGCGAGATTCAGATAATCCAAATTCTTCTGTTCCTCACGACCCTTTTGGTATGAGTCCTAAACCCTATTTAGACCGTAGTAACGGTCAGAGTGAGATCAAAACAGATCATAAATTATGAATAAAAAAATCTTTTTCATAATGTCTCGAGAGAAAGCAGAAAAGGGGTTTCATTCTATTTATGTAACGGTCAGAGTGAGGTCAAAACAGATCATAAGTTATGAATATAACTATGGATCTGTGAGGCCGAAGGATGACTGTCACTATCCTTGTCGATCGAAACACTAAGGGGTTCAAGGTAAGAGCTCCGCCTCCGGGGTCATGGGTATGACTTTCTAAATTGGTTTCATTCCATTTAGACCGTAGTGACGGTCATCCTTCGGTCTCACAGATCCATAGTTATATTCATAACTTCCGGTGTGAATCTGTCTTAGATAAGGAGATAGTTTTGAACACTGATTGGTTATGTACTTCCTCAGTAATTGATTTTAGATCATTTTTAACAACAAAATAAATTACGGATTGCAGCTTTAAGATAATAATGGATTATATATGGTTCAATGGTGATTAAGTCACAGAAATATTGTCCTTTTAAAGGTGAAGTACATGTTTCTTCTCATCCTAAAGCACCTGTCTCTGTTCCTGCCATCAGGAGCAGCTCAGCAGTTACTGTACACACATCTACAGGTGAGTCTTTATGATTAATTATACAATTTACTGCCACAAAAAAATATAGCCTATATAAAAAAAAGTAATTGTGACTTCTTATCTCACAATTCTGACATTTTTCTTACAATCCCAATCTCATTGCACGTTAATTGCAAGTTAGGCCATAAAGATTCTGACTTTTTTTGTTTCATCTGATCTCGCAATTCTTTTTGTTTTCAGAGTTTATATCTCACAATTCTGACTTTTTTCTCAGAATTCTGCAATGTGCAAGGTGTCAAAAAAATCAGAAAAAAAGAACTTCTAGATTTTCTAGATATAAACTTGAAATTGCAAGAAAAATTCACAGCTCACAATTACCTTTTTTTAAAATTATTATTCCATGGCGAATTTCTTTTTCCACAGTTTGCTTCCAGAACTTTTGCAAAAATACATAAAAAATTACACCCCTTTGAGTACTTTTGATATTATATAGTTTGTTGGACTGTTTTTGTAAATTATGACAGTACTAGGAATGTAAGCGCTCTGGAGAATCAGTCTTTCATGTCTTTCAGGAGCATCAGAGGAAATCTGCTCTGTGTTCTGCTCTGTGAGAAATGATCGAGACGTGTCCATCTCGTGGTATAAAGGGAGTGAAATGATGAACCAGACCAGCAATCCTGATCTCAGCATCATCCTCAGTTTACCATTAGAGCTTCATTATAAAGATTCAGAGATCTACAGCTGCATGACTGCAAATCCAATGAGCAATAAGAGCGTCTGTCTTCACATGAAAGAGATCTGCCAACAACATGAAGGTACGGGAAGTTAACATAGAGATCTCTTCCTGACACAGTGACCTCTGAGCAGCTTCTGTGTCTCCACCGACACAGACGTTTAATGAGACAGAAGATGTTTATGAATAAGTATCTTCTGTTTCAGATTGTCTGGATCATTGTGGCGGCACTGAGGCTCTGATTCGACTGGTTCTGTCTGGTCTGGTGGGAATCGCCACTGTTGTATTTCTGGTTGATCATGTGAGGATTCAGAGAAGAGCTGCTGCTTCTGTGTGATTGTGATACTTTTGTGAAATTTTGTGTAATTGCCTTCTTTCTCACCAATAAAAAGAACCAGTTTCTATCGAGAATACTCTGGAAAAAAATTGGATTTCTATTATAACAAAGAGAACAAACATTCTTTTATGGTCTGATGAATATATTTGCAATACACTGTAAAAAATCAAAATGTACATAATGTGGTAACAATTAAATTAAGTGGTAAAATATTTAAATTAATTGGAATAAATATCAATGAAACAACCTGAATACATTAACACATATTGACAACCTGTATGAATACATACATTGAACAGTCATATCAAGTAGAAATAGTTCCTTAACCCAGTGGTTAACCAGTGTTTGACTGGTAACTAGTCCCCATATTCACTTTATACATACCACTTCTTATTATAGAAAATATGCACAAAAATGTTTTATACATGTATCTTTTGTACATTTGTGCACGTATAGATTACAGAATAGATTTAGTAAATGTTTAATAAATGCATTTATAAATAGATTTAATAGATTTTGATATTTAGATTAACTAACTACAGCATTTTTCAATTAGTTAACTAGCACATCTCACAGCTAATGATAATCAATGACACTAATAGGAATCTGATCATTTCTGCAGCGATTCAAATGTTTTCACAATTCACAATGTGACCAATTTAGCCAACTCACTTAAAGCCACACCGTGTAACTTTTCAACCTTCATAATATATTTCCAAGACCCTTGTGATGGTACATCGACTGCCAGAGCCTGACGGGGTCTGTGTCGCTTTTACTGCAACTATGTAACTTCGGGGTTCGGGTAGTAACCAGAGCACAAAAAGAACTACAAAATTCGACTGCTTTACGGCATACGTCACTTCCCCCACCACTTCCTCAAATTCGGACGTGAGCGTTTATATACTGTCTATGGACGTGAGATGCCAACCAGCGTTTGTTTTCGGCTTTCGTGCGTATGTTTTTGTCATGGGGGCTGTTGTGTTTAAACCTGGCCACTTCATGCGTTATCTCATGAAAAGACCAGGTGTAAATGCCCTCCGAAACGCATTCAAGACGGATTTGAATCCGATCGCTCAAACCACTTCAGGAGGAGGTCTGAGACGCATTCCAGACGAAACTGGACAAGTGTGCATCTGGTTGTTGAAACCACATATCCAAATTGTACTCCTCCCAAAAATGCTAAAAAATAAATAATAAAAAATAAATGTGTGAGAGCGTGTTATAGGCTATATGTTATAGCCAGATATTACGACGCGCTGGAACACGCATCACCGCAGATGAGAAGCTGAGCATCAGATCATCAAGACAACGTGCAAACTATCGCAAATCAAAGTGAAAGTAAGTCGCAGATGCTTAACACACAATCATCATCATCATTAAAAGTAAAGAAATGAAATGATCTTACCAGGGCTGTTACTGCTCTCTCTTATTGCGGTCTTTGATTTTCAAATTTTAGCTGATGATCAATAAAATGCAGCTCATATCTGTTGCTTTCGGTGACGTGCACTCCATTAAATCTGCATATAGCGCGAGAATTGAAGATCGGATTTAAATCCGTTTCACACAAACACATTTATGTGACCAGGTGTAAATGGAATTGTTTTGATAAATCTGATAGCTATCCGATCTGAGAAAACGCATGAAGTGGCCAGTAAATAAATCTCTTATTTGTAAACTTGTTTGCATTCTATGTTGTATGTTGTTGCGCTTGCTTGTAGTATGCCATTTTTTTACATGCTGTTCATTCATTTATTGCTGATAATTAGACCAGTCCAACAATTTCCACATGTCTAGCTAGCTTTCGATTATCAGAGCTGTTAACAGACTTGCTAACAAACACTCGTTTCTCTTACGTGTTTTTTTGCGTTATGTTTTATTGCCTAGCTTGCCTCACGAACTAGTTTGCCAGCTGAACTCAGGTGTTGTGAGGTGTATTTATCACGTAGTCCTGAGGGATATCAGACAACGCTGTTGACGTTGATTCCTGCGATTATCATGAGAACAGTTTTCAATATCTCACATAAATATCAGGACATAAATAAGCCTAACGTAGAGGTTGTAAATAAACAAGCACAATTTGCAAACTATTATGATAAATTGCAATAATCATGTCTTCGGAGTCTATGTGTGCCTGTTCCATGCCCTACGCAGGTACCGGTGTACAGGGTGGAGGGTGGAGGGGTGGAGGAGTATTTACGACAGTGCAAGTATTCCACAGCGACTCTAGGGGTCGCTGTTTGACAAAAACACAAATTCTCCACAGTGTGCCTTTAAGTAACAAGGACAGCATTTAAAGTTAAAACTGTTTTATTCAATCTTTTATCTTTTTTCTTATTTGCTTCTGCTTTTATCATCCAATCAATTGACAATGTTCCATAACCAGTTTCAATCTGTCCAGTGGGATTGTGCAGATATGTGACATTCTCTTTCTATATATATCCTGTATATATCCTGTATATATCATGTGCATGTGATTGAAATTAAGACACCATAGTAAATGTCTTTGTTCATAACAGTCTAACAAAGAATAGTCTTCAGTAACACTTGTTTATTTATTTTTTTAAATAAATAAATTCAATTTTCATACAATAAAAAAAGTGGATCAGATCAACAATAACAGCAATAAATATTGCCACAAATGGCAATGATCTTGGTTCAAAACTAATAGCTCATGTAAATGATTAGGTGATACAACTGCCGTGTATCATTTCAGAATCAAATACAACAATCTTTAATCTACACTGATAAGTTATAAGGTTTGATAAAAAAGCTTATGAAAATACATGTTGGCCCCGAAAGAAGCGGACTTTCCCTTTCAAATGGGAAATCACACCTTCTTACTGTTAAACTAAAATAAATATTTAAATATAATACAAAATATATTTAAACTTGAAAAAAAAAAATTACTAATTTAATCTAACTACTAATTTACAAAAGCTACAAAGAGATTTGACCATTGCCTAGCTGTTACAAGAGAATGCAACTATACATTCTGTATGAATACTTTAATAATGTTACCCATCTCAAAATGAAATGTGTGCTTTTACTGAAATAATATTCTATACATTAAACTAAAAGAGACAAATAATATTGTCTCTTTATTTTAATCCGATTGCAATCAATCTAATCATGTCTGGCAACTTGACAAATATGTATTCAGTATCATTAGGAGATCAAAACATTTAGTGGTCTATAAGAATTTGGGAGAGAGCATATTTCTTTGCACACTAATTATAAAATTGTAAAATAATTATTATTTGTAATCATTTTACAAATAATATAACTGCAACAAATAATAATTTTATAATAATAAATATTCATTTTTATTATTTACATTATTATGCAACAAGTAATAACTGTATAAATAATAAAAAATTAGTAAAAAAAAAAATAGTCAAATAGTCAAATAAATAACTGCAACTTATTTGTAGGACTATTGAACATTGACAAAATAAATGTTCAATGGTCCTACAAATAAGTTGCAGTTGTTTTTGGCCATCGTTAGACTTATCCTTTGGCTCCCTCTAGTGAGCAACCTTTAGTGATTGGACACCTAATAATAATGCTTAAAGATTTATAAAAATGACAAATGGGACACCCTATCCTAAATGGGTCTGGTGGAGTTCAAGTATACACATATTTAATTGTTATAATAAGCACCTTTTGTGCCAATACGTTCTGCACATCCCAGATTGATCCACATGTGGGATCAGCACAAATGTCCCAGTAGTTACACTTTTTACTCATAGTTCACTCTGTTTTTCCATTCAGCTTAGTCCTGGACTGGATGAGGTTGCCAGTGAAAAATAATTCCTCCACATTGAATATTTACCAATAACTCCCATAATCACTTAGGGATGGCACCTTCTGGCTGCGGTGTCCTCATCTTGTGACACTTTGTCAAAATTTGCCTGTAAGTCAATACAAAAACAGTTACAGGATGTCATGCAAACCAAGTGAAAATAATGGCCTGGATACAAAAGCATAATCAATAACTATTTTAGCGTTATAAAATCCAAACCATGCCATTTCACAAGGGGTCTTGTTATGCTTTTTTCACTTTTTCAACTTTAGTTAGTGTGTAATGTTAGCCTGGTCCTACATTTCATTTGGCCACTTCCCATTGACAAGCGTTAACTTCCTTGAAGGCGGGTACTCTGTTGAAGTTTAAAACTATTGGATGTGCCCAGAGCCACTCTGGATCTGCCATAACCAATCGTTTAACGTTTGGTCGTGACGTATGACCTCAACGTCATTGTTCTCAGCCACTCCCTCTGTTTGCTGATTGGACAGGTAAAAATTGGCCGGAGAAAACCTGCGAATATACTGCAAACTCAGATGACGAACCGAAGGAAAATGAAAATTGAGCGGAAGTACGTAAGAGGGCGGAGCCAGGCTAGTGTAATGTTGCTGTTTGGGCTAAAAGAAGATCTGCAAGGTTACAAAGCTCAAAGTCCCTCCAAAGTGTGTTATTCTCTTTAACAGAAAACACTTTTCAAGAACGACAACAAACGGCTTGTTGGGACTACACGCTTCTTCCATATCTTAGTCACAATGTCACTCATTTAAATAATCCCCACCCACAGAATAGTGCACAGAACAGTAGTGTGTTGTTGCCATTTCAGAGACGCTGTTTTTTCCACACCGGTTCCAAAATCCCTTTGTTTGGCCTTCCTAAGATGGACGAACTTAGAACTATTTATTTTTAACACCGTTTCTGAACATTATAACCTCAACATTTGTCTGTGCACTGCACATTGTAGGGAGGACAGCTTCCAGAACTTAAGAGAGTACAATACCGGCTACGCACAAAAGCTTCTCCCGAAAGATGGGGCAGTTCCCGTTTTATTGGGACAATTAATTGTTTATGGATCACAACCTGTAACTGTGTTTTATTATTTGTTGTTGAGTTTTCTATCAACAGTTACAATTATATATTTAATGTTGTTGCTACGATGTAAACAAAAGGCAAAGCTGTGTGGCTCCGCTAGCCAACATTACAGTGTCGATATAGTGTTTAGCTACGGGAACTCAACATAGTGTTTGAGACAGAATGGAAAGAGAGGAGCTGCAACAATGTAAAATATCTGAAAAATAATGTTTTTTGAACAATCAAGCATGTAAACTTATTCTTGTACACCCCAAAATCAAAATCAAGACTTTGTAAAAGGGCATAATGAAACCCCTTCCAGGGGAGAAACCAAGTTTTTCATGTTCAGTGTTGTCCTTACTTGACACTGACAGATTTAGAAAAACTGGTCTGTGATGATACTTGCCTTCCTGTTTTTTCAATAAATTTCAGCAATGATAGCAGCAGTGATGAGCACAGGGATGCCCAGTACAGCTGTGGTTATGCCTGCAGTGAATGATTTATTGTAGATGGCAGATGGTGTTGGTCCTGGGCTGACAGTAGTGGATGGAGGCTCTGTAAAAGACAAACAGAACAAAAACGAAGTTCAAGTGAGTTTCTGTTTATCGTGAGACTAAAGATGTTTGATCGGATATTCCTAAGCAATCCGGATAAATATCAATGGATCTATCAGTCTATCCATCCACCACTTTCCATCAAGTCAGGCTTACAAAAACGTTTGTGTTATTTTGACGATCTTTCCTTATCCTAGTTCACAGCTACAATAAGATAGCCTACTGCTTCACGTAGCCTACTATGGCAATGTAATTTGTGCAATATTTCTGAACAACATAACTTAACACGAACAACAATCATTGCTTTCTTGATTGTCCTCCTCACCCCATGAAGTCGTGATAATAACGCATAAAGTCACATGGGTTCAGTCATTCAGAATGTTGATAAAAACTTTGTACTTTTACTGCTAAACGCGATCAAATATCTACCGTAGCCTACAGGTTGGTTGTGATGTCGTTTTAGTTTACCGGAGAAAAAAAAAAAAAAACGGAACTGTTCTTTGCAATTGTTTAAAATGTCATTGAATTGCAATTAATTATTTAACAACGATGCCCCAAAATGAAAAATTATTTCTCATTACTGGCATTAACCCTCTGTTATAGCCTACTTACTGTCCTCTTATTATACGGACTGTGAAGTTCAGATGACGCAATACCACAATGTATTTCATCAAAAAAAAAAAAAAAAAAATCAAAGACATGCTTGTAGGCTACTTACTATTCACGGTAACGTTGTAAATCTTGTTTTCCGGCTGTGTATCGCCCAGTTTGCAGACTTTGTAAAGCCCCGTTTGACTGACGCTGACGTTCGTCAGGATCAGTGTCACATTCTCTTCATCAGATCTCAGTAAGACGCCAGAAATCAAGCACTCGATTTCACAGACTTGATTATGACAAGTTAACTGTGCTATCAGATCCTGTGAGGAGTCTTTGAGACGCATAACCAAAAGCTGTGGGTCTTCGTCCCACTTCTTAATATGAATAAAGATGGTGAGGTTTCCTCCTTCAGACACCGTCAGCGATTCGACATCATCTTCATCATCAATAACAGCAACAACAGCAGCAATGCCTATAAAATATTTCCACCGTAAATATACAACTTTTAGCAAGTAAAGCAGATCCACTATCAAATTATACAATATATAAGCGGTAGTTTTTAAATAAACTGGCACATGACTTACCAATAAAACACGTTACAATTAGCAGCATCTTCTTATCTTAGAATGAAACGTCTGGATTAAAGCCGTCCTTTGATAGGCTACATTACATTTGGTATTTCGTCGCTGATAACTTCCTTCCTTGTTAAACCACAGACACACACATAGCCTACACACACACACACACACACACACACACATACCCTACACACACACAATAGGCTACTGTAGCACACGTGCCTGCACCACCAATAAACATTGTAGGAGATAGACTGTTATTATAGACCTACCACAACATTATTATTCAGATTAACGCATAAGGAAATATTTGTTTAACTGCTGAGTTTTAAAACACCCAAATGTCCTCAATTTGGGGACGAGGGATTGATATAAATTACACTGAAACCATTATAAATGTTTGCTAAAATTGTTAGGCTACAATTAATCTGGTAATGTTAATAGTAAAAATGATTTCATCAGGAAAATGATTAAGTAGTGTTATTTTGGTTTAAAATGCATTCCCCTTTCAGTTTGTCTCTTAAAGGGACGGTGCCCCACAACTGTTCAGTTACAAACATTACAACTGAACAAAGAAATGAATACAGGTTTGAGGGTAAGTAAATGATGACCTTTTTTTTTGTTCTTTTTTTTTTTTTTTTTTTTTGGCCTAACTATCCCTTTAACAATGTGTTAACCAACCCCAAAAATTGTAAGAGAAATGTTGACACTGAATGCGTTTCAAGCTTTCATTTGTACACTGTAAATACAAACCTATAGAGTCAATAAAACTGGTAACAATTTGCACTCACTTTGTTTGGGTACAGATTCATCCTGTGTTGAGTAAAGACCTAGATTTAACAGCTATGACACTTAAAGAAATTTGGTAAAGTCTAAAGAGTATTATAAATTCTTTATTGCATACATTTAAAATATAGCTTCTGTGTGCATAGCAAATGTTTGCAATGAACAAGAAGTTTGTGGTCTCTCCACTGACATTAGCACAGCTACAGTATTGCTCATTGAGTGGAACAACACGCACCATAAACTTAATTCATAGCCACCCACAAACTAACCACAAGCTGTATATGTCATCACAATGTTAACTGCAAAAACTTCAAGATAAAATAAACTTGTTTAAATGTCACATTGTCAGTGAACAATAAATACTAACAAGACTTTACTCAAAAACACAAGAGTGAAATAATCGGAAGTGAGTGTGCTTATGCCCTACTCACTCCCCTGAAGTGGGGACTTTGTAGTAATGTATATATATATAATGCCAAAACATTATAAACAGTAACAGGTAAAGTAAATATCTTTGATCATCTCTTAATAAGGCCACATATTAATGTCTGGATAGATTAGATGGTCAGCAAACAATTAGTTCTCGTAATCAACATGTTGGATGCAGGTGAAATGGATCGGAGCGACTTGAAAATGGCCAAATTTTAAGGCAAGGCGAATGGTCAGAAATTCTCTGAAATGGCAAGAAATGTTAGTGGTGAGAACTTACCACCAGTTTCTGAAGAGGGACAAACCAAAAACCCAGGACAGGGTGTTGGGCACCCATGAGGGCAACGAAGGCTATCCCGTCTGGTCCAAGACAACAGAAGGTTTATTGTGGCACAAATCACACAAAATTTGAATGATGGTTATGGGAGGAATGTGTCACAACTGCTGCGTTTGTAGCTAGAAACCAATCAGAATGCCTATGATGACCCTTTATAGTTGTCAAAAAGAATTGTAAAAATATGATACCAGCATTTTCCCTCTAGCATTTTGAGCGCTGTAGAACGGATTCTTAAACACTTAACTGATTCTTAATGAGGATGATAAATGATTATTTTTGGTTTTATATGTAGATATTTTGTCACTAGTTTCATGAAAAACTAAATAGTTCATTCTGTGGTTGTGGTCATGACAGCGGCACTGTTGTATTTCTGGTTGATCATGTGAGGATCTGCTCAGTTCAGAGAAGAGCTGCTGCTTCTGTGTGATGATGATACTTTTGAGAGATTTAGTGTAATTGCCTTTTCTTTTTTCACTCTTAAAAAGATGCTTTGGTTCTGTTGTATTTTATAACTATATGAACCAGTTTTTATCAAAAAAATAAAATTAAAATTAAAATAAGCTCTGTAATATATACATAATAACATAATTTCTGTTATAACAAAGAGGCTCTTTTTCTATGGTTTAAAAAATTTTGTCCAAAATGTACATTGAATTCACTTGTAAAATAAATATTTGTAATTTGACTGTAAAATGAATTAACTTGATACATTAAGCTCAAATCAGGTAGAAAGAGCTCATTTACTCATTGGTTAACTAGTGTTTATGTGTTAACTGGCCATATTCACTTTCTATACTGTGCATATTGCTGCACTTTGTTTTAAATTATTACAATTCAGGACACTGATATGAATCTGATCATTTCTGAATTAATTTAAATGTTTTGTTTTCTCAGTATATGTCTACTTTCTGTTACATAACTTAGCCAACTCTCTTAAGTAACAGAAAGGACAGAATTAAGGTTAAAATTAAAGGTGATAAATAATCTTGAAGTGTTTGATTTAATCTTAACTGTTTTGCTTCTGTTTCCATATTTCAAACAAGTGACACTGTTTCATAACCAGTTTTAATCTGTCATGTAATGTTTTGAAGATATTTCGTTGATTATTATGCAGATTATGAGACATTCTCCAAGTATGTGTGTAGGCAATTGAGATTTTAAGGAATGCACTGTTGTAAATGTGTTTGTTCAGAGCAGTGTTAGATCGGAAGGAATCCCCACGTCAGAAATGTCAAATCCGACGCTGGATCTTCTCAAAAGATATCCATTTTGTCTGGTGTCCAAAACCAGTAAACAAAAGTCTTGTCTTTTACCTCAAGACTCTATTAACAGTCTTCTGTCAGTCTGAGAGTTTGACTGAGAAAGCCAGAGAAGAGCAGAAGCAGGAGACGAAGAGATGATAATAAAAGAGTTTATTGAATAATCTTGTTTGCTTATGATTCAATGCTCAGACTTAGTTTGACCACAAATCCAACAAGTGTTATTAAAACAAGAGAAATGAATGAGGCACTTATATTTAAGTAATAAATATATAGAAAATATATAGATAAGCAATGGAAAATTACTGCATCACAACATTGTCCTGTGACACTAAAAACCTTGAAATGGAGACATTCTCTTACAGTATCTCCTACATGTGAAGACAAACATCCCTTAAAGCCACACAATTACAAGATTCAACAACAATAAAAAAGAAATAAGTAATATAAAAACAAGATGATAGTACAGGTAATATTAAAATGATAAATTATTCAATAACAATTAAACCATATAAAGAAATGTAATATAGTCAGTAACACTTGACTATATATTTTAAATAATAAATAAATAAAATACAAACAATGCAACAATAAACCCTGAATTCACCCTATAGTTGCAAGCTGCCATTATCATGATCCAATCCAAAGCCAATAGCTCATAAATGATGTGAATCTCCACTGATATAGCTTATACTGAATAGCTTAAGATAATACACGTTGGTCCTAAAAAACTTTCTAAATAAATATTTAAATATAATAAAAAATGATATATACTGTATATATGAAAAAAAAAAAGCTACGATAAAGTGATCGACTCCTGCACAGTCGTTGCTTATGAGCTGTTGACAGAGAATGTGCTAAAGTGTCTGTATAAATACATTCTTAGGCATATAAATGGGTCATTTAATTTCTATCACAAAATTACACATCCTACTTGTATAAATAAAAGAGGAACTTTTTTATCCCATTCACATTAATGCAATATTAATTATGACTTAACGGGCTGTTTAATGCTTTAACTTCCTCTAGTGGACAATCTTAAGAGTTTGGACCCTTAATAATAATACTAAAAGAATTATAAAATGGCAAATGGGACACTCTATGGTCTTGTGGAGTTGCTCAAAGGAAGCAGAATCCCTCGGGAATCCCTCGGGACACACTAAAATCACAGCACCAGAGTCCCAGTGGTTACACTTTTCAGGCAGTCAAAGCACCGTTTGATAATTTAAAGCTAATTTATCATGGAAAAAATGCCCGGTTCTGTTTTTCCAGCTTAGTCCTGAGCTAGATGAGGTTACCAGTGTGAAATAACTCCCCGACATTCATTAAATATCAATAAAAGTCAGAGATCCACAAAGACGTCATTTGCGTCACCTGCGGTGTCGTCATTTTGTGACACTTGTGAAAAAGCTGCCTGTAAATCAATAGAAAAACACAGTTACAGGATGCCACGCAAACCAAGTGCAAATAATGGTGTAGATGCAAAAGCATAATCTATAACTCTTTTAGGGTTATAATATCCAAACCATGCTATTGCACAATAAAAAATCTTAAAGGAATAGTTCACCCCAAAATAAAAATGTGCTGAAAGTGTACTCATCCACCGATGTAGAGGAGTGCGTGTCTTCACGAAAACAGATTTGGAGATATTTAGTATGACGTTAATATAGTTCTCGATATAGTTTTCTTTATAGTTCTCGTTCTTGGTGTGAACGGGCCTTAATATGACAAGTTTTAAAGAAATATGCCATCCATGATGGAAATTAAGTTTGTTTCTTATCTGAACAGTTTAGCATTACATCACTTGCTCACCAATGAATCCTTTTTAGTGAACGAGTGCCGCCGAGACCAAACCGCTGATAAAATAATCACAATAATCCACACGACTCCAGTCCATCAATTAACATCTTGTGAAGTGAAAAGCTGCATGTTTGTAAGAAACAAATCCATCATTTGCTAAAATACGAGTCCTCTATCTATAATATTCAGCTTGTCTGAATCATGAGGGAAATATTTACAGATCAAACACCATTTACAAGCAAAAATAGTTCTAAACAAATATGTCGGTGGATTTTGATCGTGGACTGGTGTTTTGGCCAAAAGCAAAGCTTTAAATTTAAACTGCCGGTTTCACAGACCAGACTTAAGCTAGTAAATCTCAGACTAAAATGCACGTTTGAGCTGTTTTAACTGAAAGCAACTTGTATTGCTCGTTTTAAGGCCCGTTCACACCAAGAACGAGAACTATAAAGATAACTATAACGAGAACTATATTAGCGTCCACACCAACGAACGATAACGCGAGCGCTGCGGTTTCAAAGTAGTGAAAATGGATGACCTGCTGCTGCTGTACGTTGTGTACAACAAGTCATTGAATGTGTTTTTGCTGTTCTTGTTGCATTTCCACGTCTTTTACCAGCAGAAGTCCTCAGCATGCTACGTTTCGAGCGCATCTAAACAGTGAATCTGGCTAGTCTAGTGTAATCGATCTAATCTAACAGTGAATTTAGCTGACGAAGTCAATCGTGGAATAAAAACAACACCAAAACACTTTTACACTGCGCGAGCCCTTTAAATCGAGTGGATTCTGATTGGCTGTCAGTGTTTTAGCGTTCGACAGTTGGAAAAAAAAACGTTCTGAAAATGTTGTGATCCCAATTATATCGTTTCTCATATCTTCATCTTTATAGTTATGGTGTGAACTCTTATATTCTTTAATATGGAGAACGATTTTTAGAATTATATCTTTATCGATATCTTTATAGTTATCGTCCTTGGTGTGAACGGGCCTTTAGACTTCTAATGCGTGACACCCTTCCACCGGATCTCAACTCTCTTGTGAACGCGCGTACGGCCGTTGTTGGAAGCCAGTGATTATAGTTTAAAAAGTTTTATATATGGATATTTTTCACTTCAGAAGGCCTTTATGAACCCCTGGAGTCATATGGTTTACTTTTATGACGGATGAATACTCTTTTTGGAGCTTCAAAAACTCCAAACTTACTCTTCACTTCCATTATAAAGCTTTTCAGTTTTTTTTAACATAACTCTTTATTATATTCGTCTGAAAGAAGACGTACACCTAGGATGGCTTGAGGGTGAGTAAATCATGGGCTAATTTTCATTTTTGGGTGAACTAACCCTTTAAAGAGACAAAATAGTTTGTTTGTCATCTTTAACAGATTAAGTTAAATTGCTCTGCGATGATACTTGCCTTTCTGCGTTTCCAATAAACGACGCTGATGGCACCAGTGATGAGCACCAGTATGAGCACCAGTGTAGCTGAGGTTATGCCAGCAGTGAAGAACTCACTGTACATGACAGAAGAGCTGATGGTCCTGAGAGGAACCTCTGTATGGGACAACAAGATCAAAATCTGTTAGTGGATTCTTAAATATCCATGGTTTTTCACGAATTTGATTAACATGTATGCACACAAGAATGTATAATTTATGTCCTGTGGTCATCTCTGATCAACACCAGTGATAAGATATACAATGAAAGCACTGCAATTGGAATAAAGCTCTGAGCAGGTTATTCTCGCATGTCACATGACCAAACATCATCGCATTTCTCATTCTCACATAAAGCTCTTGAACGGCGTATGCCATATGCACTACTTTATACTTTTATGGTGTTTTGCAAGTATTTTTATAACTTTAATTCCCATTCATTTTCATGAAATCTCCAGGATATTCTTACAGAAAATATAATTTTGTGTTCCATGGAAGAAACCAACTAACGTTTTATAACAGCAACACAAATTTTCATTTTCAGGGAATCCAGGTATAAGACAGAAGTAAAAATATTTCCTAAATCAGGGATTCGTGGAAAAAAGTTTTTTTTAAAAGTTGAGGAAAAAAATTAAGAAATGAAAAAAATGTAACTGAAATAAATAATAATAAATGATATAAACAATAAATAATTAAAAAAAACATAAAAATTACTACATTTGTTTAATTGATAATAAAGAAATTATTCAAATCTATAAATACATTTTACATGATCCAACAGAATAGTAGGCTACTATAGTGAGTATGAAAAACAATGTAATAGAAATAAAATATTAAATAAATAAATATTATACACATTTTGTGATAAAAGTATTTATATTTTAGTATGATTTGTGTTTTTATATACAAAAATATATAGTTGCCTTTTAAAGTGGTCCTTCACATGAGGATAGTCATATTTGGTCCAGTGTCATCTTAACAATTGAAAACCATTTTTTAAATCATCCAATTTGAGTTTATTTATTTTGAGACTTGAAAAGTTAAATCTTAAGATGTTTGATCACTCACTTGGTTTGTCATGCCTACATTAAAGTTTGTTTTGACGATCTTTCCTTTTCTAGTAGCTACACAATTATGATTAGATATACATTTTTAGTGTTGCTGCATAAGTTTGGCACAATGTACAGCATTCCTGAACAACATTGGCTTCGGTTCAGTCAGTGCTCTCGGTCACATCCGCTACATCACGAGACATGACGCAATGTTACACCTCGATCATCCAACCCATAAGTTACTTGAGTTCATTCATTCATAGTGTGTGAAGCCCAAAATTCTACTTCTACGGCTAAATGTGTACAAATACCTACATTCATTTTAATAGCATACAGTGGAAAATGTCGTTTCAGCTTACAGGAGACAAAACAGGAACTGTTCTTACTATGTATAAAATATGTATATAATTAAATGGCAATTTCATGATTTATTAAAGTTTTTAGACGCCCGCATACGTAAAAATGCCTCAAAATAAACCATTCTTTCTCACACTTAGCTAAATCTATGTTGCTGTTCTCTTGCGGTCCTGCGACATTGTGATGATGCAACTACTGTAACGCATTAGGCTACATGAAACTCTGGGTTATATTTCAAAGACAATACGACATGCTTAGTAGGCTAATACTTACGATATAGTGTAACGTTGTAAATCTGGTTTTCCAGCAGTGAATCGCTCAGTTTGCAGACTTTGTAAAGTCCCGTTTGTTTGTTACTGACGTTCATCAGGATCAGCGTCACATTCCCTCCATCATATATCAGAGAAACTCCAGATTTTTCCTCGCGTTCACAGTCTCCGTTATGGCAGATTAACTGTGCAATCGATTCCTGTGAGGAGTCTTTGAGACGGGTTACCAAAACCTGAGGGTCTTTATCCGGTTTCTTGATGTGAATTGCGATGGTGAGGTTTTCTCCTTCAGAAACCCCGAGCGACTCGATCTCATCTTTATTGTCATCAACAGCAGCAGCAACAATGCCTGAAAAGTATTTGCACCGTCAATATACACAGCAGCACCTGCTATAAATGAACCTGTGAGAGTAACTGTCAAACCAGAACATGACTTACCAATACAACACGTTACTACAACAAACAGTTTCATCTTGGAAGAAAACTTGATAATGTCCTTGTCCTATGACTTGACTTTGATAGAACTTTATATCATCCTTTGACGCAACCTGGTCAAATCAGAGTTGTCAAATTCACTGGAGCTTTAAACCACCTAGACAAGTAGATTTATAAGTAGCCTAGAATCCTCCGCATTCGACTGTTCTAGACGCGTGAACGCGTCAGCCATCTTTGAACGGTCAACATTACAGGCGCAGTATTCAGCTTCACTCACAGAGTAAAAACACTGACTTTTATAACATGCCACAACTGCTGAGATTTAAATAGCCAATGACATTGGATAACGTTAAACATTCTCACATGTGAATAATCAGTTCACAGCTTTCATTAGAAGCTATAAGAGCAATTTGGCAATTCTGATTATCTTTATTTTAGTCTGATTATATTTTAGTGATAATTGCTGATTAATGATAAACTAAACACTACGAAATACATCTTCTGAAGTCTATTACAGATATAGATTCATAGCTAGATTCCAAGGTTGCAACTTAGTACTCACGACTTTGACCGTCCCAATATGGCGGACGGCTTCTGCACAGCGGCAAGTAATGAGGAGTCTATGTAGGCTATATTTATCTATGTTTGGCACTTCCTCCTCCTCGTCCTCCTCCTCCTAACCAACCCACATACATCACACCACACATCACACCATAGAGATGTGCATCCAATAATATTAATATTAACTTGAGAAACGATTTTTCTAGTTGCTGATTCTGGAAATAATACTGTTGGTAGCCAAAGGCCTCAATATGGACATGAGAAGTGATTTAGAATATACTAAGACAATTATAAATGAGTTATAAAATGTTTAAAATTAATCAACTCTTAAATGGCAATTTTAACAATAAAAATTATTTTACCAAGAGACTAGGCCTATAATTTAGTCTTAAATCTTCTCTGTTTGCTTTCTTCTTAAAACTTTTAACATATTGGTAAAATAACACGGTTGCCTTCCGGAAATATTATTATAATATTATATAAAAATATTCAGTAAATATGGCCCGATAATAAATATGACTGTTTCTTAACCCATGGGTTATTGTACCATTTACTCAACCAGAGATATTCAACAAACAATGAAAACAAAACCAGATTTTTTTAAAAAATTCAGAAATAATAACAATGTAATTTTCAATTCAAGAGTATAAGAATGATCAAACACTGCCATCTTGTGATTGTGGCCTGAATCGCAAATAAAATACACAAAAGAATAGTTTGTTTCATTGTGTGTGTGTGTGTGTGTGTGTGAGTGTGTGTGTGTGTGTGTGTGTGTGTGTGTGTGTGCTCAATCATGGAAATCACGTGTTTTGTGAACCCCTGTTCGAGATAAACTCGGCTGGAAAAATTGGACACCCCTGCCATGTGCTTTAATTTGATAGAGAAGCATTAATAGATTTGAGAAAAAATAGATTAAATAAACATAATTTTACAATAGCCTATTCAAATCATAGTTGGATTATTTTGTGTTGAGCAATTAAGAAAAGTGAATAATGTGTTTAGCATATTAACATTCTTACAGTAAATATGACTTTATGTTAGACAACTGAATTGACTTGCTCTTAAGAAACATCATCCTTTCTTTTTCAGATTTCAGAAAACCCAAAGGAAAAGAGGCATCGTCTGATGCAAGCCAGATTTTTAAAACCTGAACCGTTAGAGCGCTTGTAGTCACAATGACATCAGACTAATGTTACTAATGCTAATGAAACTAATGTTATTTTTAAAGGTTTTAATGCTTTTGTCCTTTTTTTTTTTTTTTAAGAATGATCTTTTACATATTTTTTGTCATTGATTGTGTTAAACTGATCAATAAAATAAATTGACTCAATTGCTGGAAATGTGTCATTTATATTTTAAAAAGTTTCCCCCAACTTTGAAATGGTCAATAATTTGTTGACGTACCACTGAAGTGTAGCTGAAATATTAATGTTGTTACAAAATTAACTTTACATCAGGTGGCCACATTGTTTTTTGTAGACATTTACATTTCAGTTGTATTTTTAGTATTTTAACATTGTAACATTGATTGAACAACATTACCAATGATAATTTTTGTTAATTTGTTCATTTCAATGTTGATTCAACAGCAGTAATGTAGAATCAGTCATGATGACATTACCATTTATGTTGTTTTTTGTTGAAATTTCACCATTGTTTCAACACTATTTATGAGTGCAAAATTGATTTTGAACCAACATCACTTTCTAATGTTAATTCAAAGCATTGACGCATTAACATTGATTCAACATTGTTTCAATGATTGCTTGCTATCTGGGTTAACTGTTGTCCTTCATCCTCAATAAACAAGCTAAAATTAGTCCAAAATGCAGCTGGCAGAGTTCTTATAGGTCAAGAAAATATAATCATATAACACCGGTTTTATCTCTACACTGGTTACCTATTCAATTCCATATCAATTACTAAATTCTGGAATAGCCTTCCTGATAATGTTCAGGACTCAGACTCACTCCCCCGGTTTAAATCTAGATTAAAGACGCATCTCTTTAGCCAAGCATTCACATAATGCATCTCGTAACCTTATTAGTTATCAGATCAAATGCACATGATTCTCTTTTGCTTGAAATGTTATGAACAGCATCTTCACTAATTATTTTCCATGTGTTTAACTGTTTCTACCTCAGGGATGCCCACATCAGCTCCAGTTCTGATCCAGACTCTTATGAAGACTTCAGATGATCATAACACCTGTGAAGAGATGATTTCAACTCCTGCGAAGACTTCAGATGACGCAAACTCTGAATCAACATGCACCACTACAAAAACTAAAAAATACTTCAATGAGCTCATTGTTTTTGCCGTATTTCTGAAATATATAACTTGGACACAGTCGCCACTGATAACAGATCATCTAAACTGTAATTTAGACGCATACATTTTCTGTAAAGCTGCTTTGAAATGATGTGTATTGTGAAAGGCTTTGGCTTCACAAATAAATGTGAATTGTTTTGTAGTGTGTCCTTTTATTAGGCTATATAACTTTAACCCTATTGTTATTTAAGTAAAGACAGTCAAATCTACAGAATAAAGAGTTTTTCAGGAATGTCTCAAAGGAGGCAGTTATAACAGTCAAACACTTCTTTTATAATAAGCAATTCAAATACAATGCAGTATTGGAGATTCTTTTAACTAGTTTTACTTATTTCTTTATATTCTACATCATACATACTGTATTTTAACCATTTATTTATATCCTGCATTGTAAACAGTAAGTCATCCAAGCAAATAGCATTCAAGCATTTGTTTATATATTTGCTTATATCAAACAGAAAGCAATATTTTGTCCTGCTTAAAGCTATCCAAAAATTAGTACTAGTTTAAACTAAGCAAATAGTATTTCTTACAACAGGTTTCACACCAGAGCATTGGAGCAGAAATCAGTCTGTTTCGGTTTATTTGGTGTGAATGCATTCTTCCAAACCCAGTGCTCACCACCAAGTCCACTTGAAAAAGTAGGCTGTGGTTCAGTTCATGTTAAATCTGGTTGGTTTGAATGTAATCTGCTGTGAACCACAGAAATTAACTTCTCTTGATGATTGTGGGGTTATTTCACAGCGCCCCAAATATTCTCAGTCTGTTTCAGGAAGAAACACACAGAAACACACTTGAACAAGAAGTATTTCTTGTTCAAGCTTCTTCAGAGGTTTATTGTTCAGCTGAGTATTTATACAGTACATACTAAACACCAAGAATACATTAGTATAAAGAATATCATTAGCTAACAGATAATAATAATAATAATGTTTAAGGATCACCAACCGAGCATGTCTCCATAGATGAGGAGCAGGGAGGGGGAGAAATGGTATAGTATGTAAGCGGAATGCAAAGCCAGTACTTTTATACTTAACTGAGATTGGAGAGTAAGTTTTATTCAAACAATGATGTATAATTTTCTACTTTGCATGCTTCTGGTCATGTTATTATAGTGAAATGCATTTAGTCATAGCTGCATGTCTCTGAATAAATGGAATTAGAGCAGTACAATACATATTACAATACATCCACAGGAGACAAACTAGTGTGAAAGTAAATTAATGAAATAAAAATGTACATATTTGGTATATTCATTAAATATCATCTGTCTTTAAAGGGATACTTCACCGATTAGCATTAAGCTTTGTATCAGTAGAAACCCGGTAGTATTTTGGAATGCCCGTGCTTCCCTCCCTCATGTCCCCCTGAGACAAGAGATTTCTGTATTGTGTGTCTGGAAAAAATCGTCATTTAGTGTCATGATCATCTGAGGCTTTATTGTCCAGAGGCGAGAGACTCCAGCCAGTAGGAGGAGCTCGTCCCGCATGTGTTCAACCCGCCCATAGGGGGATCTCACGATAAAACGCCGTCTTTTCAGTTTCGAGTCGACTAGTAGCCTAGTTGTATCATTTCTCCCGACACTGCCCTCTGTAACCGGTAGGCGTGGCTTGGGAGTGTCCTCGTAGGTCAGCGAACAAGTGCATTCTGGGAGTTGTAGTCTTTCATCCACATGAGCCAAAAATACATTTTCTGGCTTTTCTCAGTCTAGAGGGCACCAACTTCTAAAATAATTTCACATTTCTAATACATAAATGCCCCAATTTAAATACACATTCATCTTTCCAGTGGTGAAATATCCCTTTACGTATAGATCAGTTACTGCTATGAAGAACAGAACATTTTGATTATATCTTTCTTTTAAAAAAAAATATTATCTTATGTGAACTTTCAGTTTCAGTGTGCTATATGTAGTTTTGTATATGCCACATTCACTTAGGTGCGGGACAGTCTCATTTCAGCTGAGTATTGTGTATCAGAGTCCTTGTAAATTGCTTCACTAATATTTATCCAGACTCTCAATAGCTTCCTCTTGAGAGTATCTTCTCCATTCAGCTGGAATCTTGCCAGGCCCCTGATAGGTTTTTTTTATAGTGCTTTTCCAAAAAATTTTGGAATCTGCACACAAACCACTTCCAGTACGGCAGCTCAGAGAGATCCGGGGTGATACTCCATGACGCATATTTAGGATCTCCTTTTCTGTATTCCTTCCAGAGGACTTCATCATCTGAGCTATTTAAAAAAGATCGATCACTGGCTACTGCTGATGTGCAGATGCTGATATATAGGTTTGTTGTTCCTCTGTAACTCCACCCATTCAGTCCAACATTACGATGGAAAGGAACACTGTGATCTCCAGTATGGCCTTCTATTGTGTTTGTGCAGATCGCTCCACAGAAAGGACACTGAACCCAACAGCTTTACTGGAAACTTGTGCTGAATTTACTGCTTATGTCAGACATTATAGAAGGAAGTTCTTTCATTATCACATCTTCTAGGAAGCTGACATCAACATCATCCTGATTCACTCCAGTGAGGTCATTTAGAGACAATACCAGCTCATCAGAGAGTTGGAGTGTGAAATGACACAACCACAGATGAGCTTCTCCATTGATCTCTTTAACATGTTTGGTGGATTGATGTGCTGCGTTTGTGATCTTCTGCTCCAGCTGTTTAATGCTGTTTTCCATCTTGGGTCGAACACTATCTACAAATCTTTCAGTGATGTATTGACTGACTTCATCTTTGATGAAATTCTTGAAGTGTTTTCTGGGATTTTTAATTTAGGTCATGCATGCTATAAAATTATTTTTTTCTGCCAGTCTCCTCAAGATGTGTTTCTCCAATTTTGATCAGTTCCCATTTAGTGATTCACAGTGCACCTTTAGGATTCTTAAAAATTCTCAAGAAAAAAAAGGAAATCCCATATAAACCGGAGTAGTGACCCAATTGGATCCCATTAAAATCCTGTAGAAAATCCTACAGGATATTTATGCATTGTCCAATAAGACAATTTCTATCGGAATCCTATAGGATATTTATGTATAGTCTTATAAGACAATTCCTATTGGAAATCCTATAGGAATGGTTCCAAAATATGATAGAAATTCTAATTAGAATCCTGTACAATTTTCTTATTGGAATCCTTTAGGATTTTTTGACAAGGGGAATGCACACATTTTGTAATTTACTTGCGTTGAAGGCCAATGGAGACATTAAAAAGAGGAGATTTCAATTTTAGCCACTGATACTGACTGAGTGCAAAGCCTATAAAATGACATGGAAATAGTAGATTATATATCATGAAGTGAAAGTGAGTTTATAAGATTGACTTATAGTATGACTTAAATAGTCTCAATCACTGAGAGATCAGAAAGAGATAATAATTATAATAATAATTTATTAAAAGTTCGGATTAATTGTTCAATTTTTTTAAGGTTTTGATGCCATCTAGTGGATGTAACTGGTTTCATTGCCAGTGTGTCACTTCCTGATGAAAGTCATAAAGACTGAAGATCTTCAGTGAATGTTCATCAGATCAGTTTGATCTTCAGGTGCTTCATCAAGAGAAACGACACAAAGCAGTTCCTGAAAACTGTTCAAAATGACCATCAGCATGTGTGTTTTCATTGTGTTCTTCATCAGTATGGAAGGTAAGAAATAATTTCTTTTCACAAGTAGAATATTATTTTACTGGTTGTGTTCACTGGTCAAGACACTTACTGGAACATTTACAATGGTTTCAATTAATGCTGCATACAGATCTTGAGTTGTACACAACACAATTAAATATTTTCAATATTTCATCACAACATATCAAAATGTATGCAATTAAATGAGCAAACTTGACAAAAGTACTAGTAATGCTTGGCAAGGCAAATTTATTTTGAGCACATTTCATACACCTGGTAATCCAGCACTTTACAGAAAAAAACTATTTGGAAAAATAGCAATCCTCTGGAAGCTGGTTCCAGCTGCGGGTGGCATAATACCTAAACGCCATCTCACCATGAGTTTAATTTACCCTCAGTGTTATTAACTGGCTTGATCCCTTCGGATCTGAGAGCTCTATTTGGTTTGTATTCTACCAACATCTGCATGTTGGTATTTTGTATTTTGTTGGTATATGTATTTTGATCCAAGACCATTATGGGATTTGTATACATTTAAAAGTACTTCAAAATTGAGAACTGGTGTAAAATGTTCAGTTTGCTGGTTTGGGTCAGGAGCCTGGCACCAGCATTTTGTATGAGGTGCATCTGTCTAATAGTGTTTTTAGGAAGGCAGTAAAAGTCCATTGCAGTCGGTTATCACACAGTGATCACAGTTCACACCTGCAGTTTGTTACTAGAAATAAACATTAACTGAGTAAATAAAACCTATATTAAAGGCAGCATTTTATTTAGTTTGTGATGTTGTTATTTTTTGTTTTAATTATTTTAGAACACATGTACATATAACTAAATAACTATATTTAATTAAATAATAATTATTATAATAGTCACATGTTTCCATTTATATCCCCTAATTATTAAATATAGTTATTTAGTTACACACACACACACCACTGACATCAGTTCACTGATCTATGCTGTTCCAAAATTGACTTTTTTAATTGCACATTTGAATATGTGGGTTTGCACCCAGAATGTTTTTTTTAATGGCACATATGAATATGTTTGTTTAATGCAGTTTAAATGTTTTGTGGCTGTATAAGCAATTGTGTTTTAAAGTGATGATAAATGACTATTTCCCTTTGCAGTTTGACTGGCCCATTTTACCTGAAACTGCTCATGCAAAAAAAGTTGGCACAGCTGATGTTTCAAGAACTGTAGGGCAGAAATAAATATATTTTATTATATAATTTCAACACAAAATGATCAAAAACAGTCATTATTAATCATAAAAACACATGGAAAAGGCATATATGGTATTGTATTATTGTGCCAAACGATTTACCAAAAAGTGACCCAATTTAGCTGCTATCACCCTAGATGTTGGACAGTTAGTTCTAACGGACTATACCTGCGCCTGCACGGCCCCGCCCATTAGATCCAGCGAGGTGGAGCTAGAGCTTAGGCTATCTCTTTTCACTGTTCTACGGTAGGGGGCGCTATTAACCATCTTCTGAAAGAGTACATCATCATCTACAATCATCAAGCATTAAACAGCATTTAAAGGGATAGTTCACTTTAAAATGAAAATTCTGTCATCATATATACTCACCCGCATGTTGTTTCAAACCTGTATGAATTTCTTTCTTCTGCTGAACAGAAAGGAAGATATTTAGAAGAATGTCAGTAACCAGACAGTTTCTGGTCCCATTGACTTCCATAGTATATATTTTTTCCTACACTGAAAAAAAAACCCTGTTGGATTAACATAAAAAAAACATGTACATCGGTTGCACATAATAAAGTTAGGTTTACGCAACATGATTTATACATGTTAAAGCTACATAATTTGTGCTTGTTAAATGAACATGATTTTTATATGTTAAAGATACATAATTTGTTTGTTAAATAAACATGATTTATATATGTCCAAGATGCATAATTTGTGCTTGTTAAACGAACATGATTTTTATATGTTAAAGATACATAATTTGTTTGTGAAATAAACATGATTTATATATGTTCAAGATACATAATTTGTGCTGGTTAAACTAACATGATTTTTGTTTTTCCATTCATATATGCTGACAACCTGATTGAGTTTTAGAATACTATAAGCTGACTTTAATCAATAAATGTATTTTTTACATCCACTAGTTAAGTACATTCACACAATTACTGTACAGTTTAAAAGCAGTAAGACAAGCAAACACATTTCTTGAATCAAATTGCTGTATTCTTTTTTAAAGTTACAATACATTTTCGACACAGTAAGTGCTATTAGAAGTAAGCTTTCTGAGTGGATTTTTGAAGTTAAAAATAGCTTAGATTCCATGAACAAATGTCAATAAACAATGACAGCATATTTGTACTCATATCACTTTAAGAAAAAGACAAGGCACAGTCAAACATGTTGTGGAAAAGGTGAACAGTAATGACCATTCTGATACAGTAAACTGCAACAAAACAAACATTAAGTAAAAGACAAAGACACCATCAAACAGGTGTAGAGGAAAAGGTGAACAGTATGAGTATCAAGTACTCCAAAGCATACCTTGACATTTTTGTTTTCAATTTTAAAAGCATAAGAGAAGTCAAATTGATGTATTTCTTTTAACAGTACAACTAAAGTTTCAGAGTATGGGCTACAGAAGTAAGTAGTTCTCTGCGTGTTAAAATAGCTTAAAATCCATGAACAACGTCAATGAACAATGACAGCATATCACTTTTTACTCATACCACTTTTTACTCATACCACTTTTTACTCATATCACTTTACACTCATATCACTTTACTCATATCACTTTTTACTCATATCACTTTTTACTCTTACCACTTTTTACTCTTACCACTTTTTACTCTTACCACTTTTTACTCATATCAGAGTGTCCTTTTAACCAATAGGTTTAACCAAAAAACTATGCACGTTAAAACAACCATAAAAATAAAATAAAAACAGTGGCCAACCTACTCATATCAAACAGATTAAACTTTTTAACAAAGCAAGTTCTTTGTGAGTTGGTGAAATGAAAAGGAAATGGTCCTTATTGCAAGAGGTGAGAAACTACCTTGTGTCCATCCTGCCGTACCATGGAAACAGCTCACTCATAGAGTCTGTTTCTGAGAACTTGTGCTTTCTTGGATAGAGTGGAGCCTTCCAGCTCCATGACTATCTTCTGCAGTACCTCAAATGTACTTTTCATTTCAGGTGGGTAGTTGAGATTTAAGGCATACATAAGACCAAAAAGCATTGCCGTAGCTAATGCAAAGTTGTCTAAGCCTTGCAAGATGTTCTGGCCTTCCAGGATAATCCCGATGTCATCTGATCTGTCACAGAATTTTAGAATGTAGATTCACACTGTGGTCTCCTCTGTGGATTTTTGAACGAAGGCTTCGTCCCCATCCTGCAGAATGCACAGACAAAATGAGATTACTGTTAGACCTCAGTTCTAGGATTGTGGATGGTAGTCCTACAAGTTTAGATCCAAGATATCCAATTGTGAGTCGTTCGATTGGCGGAAGCCATGTTGAGCCTCCATCTTGAAAATACATTAGCCAAAGAGGGGCATACCTGGAAATTCAATCTTTGTGCACATCTCTAATGGTAACACAATACACTGATGAATGAGCACTGCTTTTAAATGAACATTTCTTTTAAAACAACATTTATTTGACCAAATTTAATGGCATAAACAGGCTTTACTCTCTTGAAACTTAAACTGGAATGTAACTGTTTGTCACTGCGACTTCCCGAACAGGTGAACACACGCGCACACACACATCACTTGTGAAGTAAAATTGAAAATTGAGGATGCAGTGCATCAGGATATTGAATTGAAATGAATCGATGACAATCATAATCTAACCGAACTGTGAGACCAGTGTATGTTCACACCCCTAATATGTAAGTTCAAGGGACTTTATTTAAATTAAATACATACACCACTTCAGCTATTATCACATGCCAGTGATTATCCCTCCTTAGCATGCATGCCATGCTAACCCCTTCAAGTGTAAAAGCAGCCTTAGAAGTTGCAGTGTTTCTATTTGTTTTTGTCCTCAATTACAACCAATAAGGTGTAAATAAACATTGTCCAATATGTGACTATGTTCAGCTTGACAATAAATCGTGTAGGCTCTTTAATAAGCCAGAGTATCCTAATATGGATAGTGTTTTCCATAAGCCCTGTTTTTAAAGGCCTATTAAATTGTAAAATTAATATTTGTGGTGCTTATTTATTTGATTCTCAATTAAAACCACAATCTATAGCATTACTGTAAATAACGTGGTAAAAAAAACTAAAAACACTGACATTCAACAGAGCACTTAAGTATTACTTATTAATCCTGATCGGAACATCCCTACTTGCAATAGTTCTTTAGATCAGATAAGTAATAACAATGTATTATCTGTGGTATATTTTCACTGCAAATTTGGTCATTTTAGACCGTGAAAAATATCCTGTGAAAGGGACTGATCAATTATCTAACTAGCAGGTTGGTTAATGAGTTTTTTTTTTTTTACAAAAGATAAATTGTACTCACCACATACTCTTTCACTAAATTGTCTGGGTCCTCATTGAGGTATACGCAGAGCCCCTTGATAATACACTCTCGGCCTACATCGACATCATCATCCTGGCCATGGGTGACAAGCAGAGTTTTTTTAATACATTTTTACCCCACTGATCTATATAAATGACTGGATTGCTCATGGAATCCTAAACTCCCAGCACGAGGTTAAGCCACCAGAAGTGTTCGAGTGGCCATATTGCTATTCCTAACTGACTTAAAGGTTGTATCAGCGATTTCAGGCCCAAAAATAAATGATCTGATCACATTCATCTAATCTTTCCTAACGATCCGCTAGCTGCCCGCCCCATAAGCAGGCCGTCAAAAAAAACGCGTCTCTGTAGGCAGCCTAGGCTCTGAGATCTGCACACAAAAACAGTTGGTTTCACCAACCACTCAAAACCAAAATAAATAGTGTTCTAACCAATCCCAGACAGGGGGAGGGTGTTGTGAGGTTTTGCGCTCGTGCACGGCTGCAAGCGAAGTCGGAGAACACGAGCGCAAAACCTCACAACACCCACCCCCTGTCTGGGATTGGTCTGCATCCCTGTCTGGGATGTGATCATTTATGTTTGGGCCTTTTTTGGGCCTGAAATCGCTGATACAACCTTTAATATGCTTTTTACGTCCAACCTAGTCTTACAACTGGGTGTGCATCCAGATGGTGCAACCAGCCCCAGTTCTCTATTATATATCAGTGTTTTCCCCAATAAAATGTGTATACACAAACAAAATCCTGACATACTTGAGCCATGGGTTCCATGATGGTCTGCAGTCTTCTTCCCATCTCCCCTCCTCACTTTTGAAAGACTTTCATAAGTTTGTCAGACAGCAAATCGATCTGTGACAAAAATCTGGACTGTAGGGACATGGTGGTAATACGCTTAAATTCAGCATTTATCTGAAAAGAAAATAAATGAATAAATGCATTTCAAAATACAGTTGAAACGCAATTTGTAAAGCTATACACTGAAAAAGGGTTAAAAACTATTATCATTAACAGGAAACATGCACCACAGGATACATATACGCCGTTCTCACGCCACACCATGTTCTCACACAGTGAAAAATACATCGCGGAGCAGAGAGGAGACTGACAACACGCTGACAGACAGGACAGACCAGGTTACTTTTCGGTTACGTTTGAGATTAAACATATTAAACAAAGTCTCACCTTTCAAATTTGGTCATTTTTTAAAAGAAATATAAACAATAAATACCGTTTTGTGGCTCTTTAATGTGTCGTGACAGATCGCTGTAGTAGAGCATCAGTTAACCCTCATGTGGTGTTCATGTCATTTTTGACTGGAGAAGATTTTCTTTTTCCTGAAAATACTAGTTAATGTTATCGCATTGAACTGAAACTTAGTGACTTTGTTCACAGAGACTATAACAACTTGTCCAAATTTTATTTATTTTTTTTTTTACTTTTTTTGTGTTGTTTTTTTCACCTTGTTACACCTATGGTGTTCCCTGTCAAAAATGACAGGCCTATACAAAATAGCTTATAAATCCCTCGTTATGCTATTATCCCCAAAAATTGGATTCAATCTTTTTATCAACTTGTTTTCTTTCAATTAGGACTGGTTTTGTATTCAATTTTCAAACAGTTTAATTGTAGGAGTCATTTATCCGAGCTTATGCACCTCAGTTTTTGAGTGAAAAAAGCATTATTTGTTAATAATTTTGGCAATATTGAGAAAAATATGAAAATAAATTGCACTGTTGATCACACTAGTCTACTTTAATGTTTAACCAGGAAATTTCTTTTGAAATGTTTTTATTTTGTACAAAATGACACAGAGTCACACTTGTGGTGTTCCCGGTCAAAAATGACGAGCCTACACAAAATAGCTTATAAATCACTTGTTATGCTATATTATCACCCAATATTGGATTCAATCTTTTTGTCAACTTGTTCTCTTTCAATTAGGACTGGTTTTATATTTCTATTTGCATCTGATTAATCGTAGGCCTCATTTATTTGAGAGTAGGCATCTAATTTTTTTAGTAAAAAAAACATTATTTTTGAATAATTTTGGACATTTTAAATAAAATCTGAAGAAAATTGGCACTGTTGATCACACTAGTCTACTTAAATTTTTCACCAGGAATTTTGTTTTGAAAAACTTTTATTTTGTACAATATGGCACAGAGTTACACTTGTGGTGTTCCACTGGGCCATTGAGGGCCATTGTGGGCCATTGTTTCAATAGGCCATTGAAAGTGAATGGGAGAGACCAATGCATCCAATGAATGGAACAACACAAAATATGTATCATTTTAAAGCTTAGAATCTCAGCTTTTTAATGCATCTAATCACTTTGATCAACTCCTAACGACTGCTGAGTTATCACTCTAAAACTGAGTGTACCCCCTGCAAGCGCCACCTAGCTGCGAAATAAATAATCATAATATTTTTCAAAACTATTACCTTGATCAACTTAAAATAGGTGTCATTTGAAAGCTTAGAGTCTGAAATTTACAATGAATGTAGCCAATTTGATAAACTCCTAAGTAGTGGCGAGTTATTTGCTGATAATTAGAAGAAAAAAAAATCATAATTTCTAAACTACTTTTTTGTATTACATTCAGCAATATGTCAAATACATCATACAGCTCAGATAGTCCTGTGTCATATGTCATTTGAAAGGTCTCAATGAGTAGAATACAACAAGCATAATTGTTTCAGGCTTTTTACTAAACTTGAGCTAGGTTTTTCTAAAAGAAGCCCTTCAAGAGACCCATGTGTAAACCATGTATGGATTCTGAATTTTAGACACATTTCCGCTCGTAACTTCATGAAACATGCTCCGATTGTGGAAAATGACACATCATTATTTACAGCAGATGCTTACAATTAAAATGAGTCCATACTCAATATAATCCATCACTCAGAACTAAAGATATTCCTCATGGAGTTCTAACACAAAAAAATACCACAGACGCACAGACTCACGTAGCCAATCAAGGTAGCTTAGACTTGGCCTTTTTACTCGTATCTTCATGAAACATACATCGATCATGAAAAATGGCACATCGTTATTTACAGCAGGAGCTCACGATTAAAAAGAGCCCAAACTCAATATATTCCATCAATCAGATCTAAAGATATTCCTCATGGCGTTCTAACACAGAAAATACCACAGACGCATCTAGCCAAGTATATACTCATGAAGCACTCACGTTTGGTTTTCGCTCATAACTTCACGAAGCATGCACAGATCGTAGAAAACTGTACATCATTATTTTCAGCAGACTATCATGATTAAAAACAGCCCAAACTCAGCATAATCCATCACTCAGATCTAAAGATATTCCTAATGGAGTTGTAACACACAAACCCCAACAGGCGCACACAGAGCCTTGAATATAGATGTAGCCTAGCACTTATGTCGCGTTTTAACTCATAACTCAATGAAGCATGCATAAATTGTGGAAAATGGCACATCATTATTTACATGAGATTGTTAAGATTAAAAAGAGCCCAAACTCACCATAATCCATCACTCAGATCTAAAGATATTCCTCATGGACTTCTAACACATGTCTCTCCCATTCACTTTCAATGGCCAACTGAAACAATGGCCCTCAATGGCCCAGTGGAACACCACAAGAGTAACTCTGTGCCATTTTGTACAAAATAAAAGTTTTTCAAAACAAAATTCCTTGTGAAACATTAAAGTAGACTAGTGTGATCAACAGTGCCAATTTTCTTCAGATTTTATTTAATTTTTCCAAAATTATTCAAAAATGTTTTGTTTTTTACTCAAAAAATTAGATGCCTACTATCAAATAAATGAGGCCTATGAATAATCAGATGCAAATATAAATATAAAACCAGTCCTAATTGAAAGAGAACAAGTGGACAAAAAGATTGAATCCAAGATTGGGTGAAAATATGGTATAATGAGTGATTTATAAGCTATTTTTTATAGGCCGGTCATTTTGGACCGGGAACACCACAAGTGTGACTATGTGCCATATTTTTTACAAAACAAAAGTTTCAAAACAAAATTCCTGGTGAAATATTAGAGTAGACTAGTGTGATCAACAGTAGCCATTTTTTTCATATTTTTTTTTCATATTTCCAAATTTACTCATAAATTATTTGTTTTTTACTCAAAAAATGAGATGCCTACTCTCAGATAAATGAGGCCCATGATTAATCAGATGCAAACAGAAATATAAAACCAGTCCTAACTGAAAGAGAACAAGTTGACAAAAAGATTGAATCCAAGATTGGGTGAAAATATGGTATAATGAGTGATTTATAAGCTATTTTTTATAGGCCGGTCATTTTTGACCGGGAACACCACAAGTGTGACTATGTGCCATATTTTTTACAAAACAAAAGTTTCAAAACAAAATTCCTGGTGAAACAGAGTAGACTAGTGTGATCAACAATACCAATTTTCTTCAGATTTTATTTAATATTTCCAAAATTATTCAAAAATTTAAAAAAAATTACTCAAAAAATGAAATGCCTACTCTCAAATAAATGAGGCCTATGATTATTCAGATGCAAATCAAAATATAAAACCAGTCCTAATTGAAAGAGAACATGTTGACAAAAAGATTGAATCCAAGATTGGGTGAAAATATGGTAAAATGAGTTATTTATAAGCTTTTTTTTATGGGCCTGTCATTTTTGACCGGGAACACCACAGGTGTTATAGGGTTTTGAACACCACATGAGGGTTAAAGCTGCTTGTGAACCGATCATCTCTTCCTTCTAGTTAATTTATAGCCTCAAATAAACATGAACAAACATAAGAAGGAATGTAGTTTTAACCACGGAAAGGCGTCAGTACACTCCGATTTTCAAGTTCAAATCCTCTCATGTTAATCTACTAACTGTCCTGACTGCTTTGTCGGACAAAATGGCAGATGGCGAAGTATGATTGGTCAGATCACCTGTCAATCAAGCTCCCTGCGAAGGGTCAATTAAGGCGCCGAGTGAAATGACTTTCTTTGAAAGATAATTCGCAATAAACGGAGAATAACAAGTATTTTCTTTGTGATCAAGTTTAAAAGATATACAGTTCAGCCAGACGGCCTTTTAACGTTCTGTAAGTAATATCCCCTCCCCCACCCAAAAGTATTTGGCGCCCTCCCTGACGCGAATGTCATACACAGAATAAAATACGAATACATATGCCTTAAGGACTGTACACAATTTGAAAAACGTTAATACAAGTCATGATATATTAAACAGGGGTTACTGTTACCGTTAACCACCGTTAAACATTCGCACTAACTTTTGCCTTTCCATAAAATAAGTAAGGTAACTTACATAAAAACGTTACCTCGGTGAAAATACGTTCAAACGGACTACTAACTGTTTCTCAATGGCATTTCAGTTCAAAATGTGATGTGACATTTGAACCGAGGCGTCGGAGCGTGTGTCGAGAAAAAGTGGGCGTGCCAGATGAAGCCGCGATTCGAGGCTTGTGTTGTTAACGTGAAAATCACGTGACTAATGACAAACGAGGCCTCGGTTTGTGTGGCTACGTCATCGGTTCGGTCTGAGTGTCGCTTCCGGATTAAAGCCGGTTCGAAACTCGCGCCTCCTTGTGGGTGTTGTCAGCAGTAGTAGAAGCAGTTGTAGAGTCAGAGAGTCAGAGAGTTAGAAAACTATCATTGTATTGTGTCATATGTGAGGACTGTATATTATTACATTATCAGGTTAGAATAGTTATAGTATATTATTATTATAGTAGGCCTATATTATAGTCTTGTTATATTAATTAGATAAGATTATTTGGATTGCTCTGGATTTTTGCATCTGGACTGGACTGCTTTTTGATTTGGATTGCCCTTTTGGATTTGTTTGCTTTTTGTGACTCTTCCTTTTTCCTGGTAATGGAGCCAGCAAGAAAGAGGGAATCCTCCCCTGTCTGGGCTCAACAGAAGCATCAGTTTCCTCATTTGTAGCCTACCACTGCCATTTTTACATTCCCCTTCATCCTCTGTTCCTTGTGAAAGGATCTTTTCCAAGGCTAGAGAGATTTTGTCCAAGAAGAGGAATCATCTAAACCCCAACACACTTGAAATAATTCTGTTTCTCAATAAAAAAATCTATTTTTATTTTCCTTCCTTCCGGACTATTCTGTTGCAGTTTACTTTAATCTGTTATCTATAATCTGTTAAATTAATAAATGTACTTTATTACACTCCCTCTAACATAAGCACTGCACTCAACAGTGTCACTGTTGTTGTTCATACTGTCCCTATCCAAACAATTTATGAATAATTAATGAACTGTGTGTGTTACTCTGGACAAGTAAATTCAGACAGAGAAAGATACATATTTTATATTATACACAGTAATGGACAAATGTCTGATCATGTCTTTTTATTATTGCAAATGAAAGGTTACAAACATCAACAGTGAGTACAAAATAAATAAATACATATTTTTTATTTATAAAAATATTTTTATAAAATATACATTTAAATATAAATATATTTACATTACAAATAAATATTTTTATTTATAAAAGCATTTTTATAAAATTAGGGAGGGCGCGACACTGGTTCAGAATGAATACATTTTTTGTCTGCTATTTCTTTGCACAGTCGCTAGGTGTCACTAGTGAGCAATGATGAATGAAGCTTCGAGTAATGAACCTTTAGCTGAAGCAATGGCCTGCGAGGTCTCAGTGGTTCAGGAAGCCTCATTTTGCCATCACTACCTTCAGGCTTTAGCGTTCCACCACGATAACTTGCAGCTTCCACCTTCCAAAGCGAGAGAGAAAATGGCGGACTGGCCAGCAGGCAACAGCAGAGCAGTTAACTGTTTTTCCTTTGAGTGTTCGCAGGGGGCGGAGTTTCCAGAGAAAACATAACTAATTTCTTTAATTTAAACATGATTATTTCTAAAAGGTTGAACATCCTTCAGCATTAAATGAATGGCACAAGACTAAAATATGTTTAGATGAGAAACATAAAATAATCATGTAGGAAATACGAAATGCATTTGTGCAAATTCAACAATCTGCCCATTGCCATTTTTTCAGTGTACTATGGAAGTCAATGGGACCAGAAACTGTCTGGTTACTGACATTCTTCTAAATATCTTCCTTTTTGTTCAGCAGAAGAAACTAAAAAATGTGCTTTAAGTATTTTACTAGTAAACTATCAATAAGTTCACTTGAAGTATAATAGTTGCAGTACAAATGAAAAACTTTTTCTTTTATTTGTGTACTAAAAATTAACTAACTAGCCTACTATACACTTAAAGTATTTTATATGCTAAAAATGGGCCAATTTAGTCCCAAGTCGTTTGAAACAGTACACAGAACCAGTTCTTAAACTTTGCGATAGATACCTACTTTGTACTCTGTACTGCATGAATGCAGAAACATGCTTAAAAGCAGGATGTGCTGAAGTATGCTGAACAGTCATTGGCTGTTGCATTATGTCTGTTTTGAATAACGTAGCTGTGTTTGTAAAGCTCCACCTTAGCCAGGCTTTTTTTTGACATTCAGATTACAACAAACTCATCTTGTCAGATATTTTCACTCTCATTTTCCAGTTCAATCCATCAAGTGAATAAAGACACAAGACACAGCTGCATGATACGCCAATAATGCGACTCCGTCAGAGTGTTCATTTCTTCCTTTTTGGCATGTGTGTTGGCTTATCACTGAGTGGGTATGTAAAATATTTTTGAAAATCTGTTGCTGATATTCTCACACTTGTTTTCAATCTATTTACTAAATGTAATTGTCATACTTTTGTAGTGACATTAGTGACTAACACAATTTGACGTTTATAAATAATACTTAAAGCATTTTGCATTTTTTCTTTTTAAAAGATTGCTTGATAGTTAGTTGTTAGTTGATCACTGAGAGAAAATGTGTTTTCTACAGACTGGTTTAAGCTCAGATCTCCTTAAACAAACACAAACCCAGTAATTATTTATTACTGAATGCAGGTCTTTCAAAAGAATGCAAACATTTTTCCAATTAAACTTTAATGCCTGTAGGGCTGGGTATCGTTCAAAAAATTTCGATACCAATACCGATACCTTGATTTCGATACCGGTTCCTGAACGATACTTTTTTCGATACCAATCTTATGAAATCCATTTTAACAAGATTACATAACACATTACCTCAGAAAAACTTTGGTTTTATTTTTTCAGTTTGACTCATGCTCCTTAGTCAGTGCACAAAGGAACAAAAAAAGCACAAAGGAACAAAATATTCCTTATACATATACATAAGGTACAAAATATTTTTTTATAAAGAGCTCATGCTCACCAAAGCTGAATTTGTTTGATCAAAAATACAGTAAAACTTGTAATATTGTGGAATAGTATTACAATTTAAAATCTTATTTGAATATATTTCAAAATGTCATTTATTCCTGTGTTGTCAAAGCTGAATTTTCAAAAACATTACTTCAGTGTCACATGATCCTTCAGAAATATGAAAACAGTTTTTGGAAACTATGATACATTTTTTCATGATTCTTTGATGAATAAAAAATTCAAAAGAACAGAATTTATTTGAAACAGAAATCTTTTGTAACATTACACATGTTTTAAGGTCATTTTTGATCACTTTAATGCATCCTTACTGGAAAAAAAATTCTGACCAACACATTTTTGAACGGCAGTGTACATTCAGTAGGTCATTATTGCAATATAAACACTGTCAGAGTGATCAACAAGGTATCTCTTCATTTACCAGTCAAAGACGGAGCAACTTTCTGCTCTTATGTTTACTCCGTGCACTGTCAAGGGCTTCATCATATCTGTCGCGGTACCGTCTTTGCAGCAATTATTTTACCGCAAATACTGCATCGCGCACTGCTGGCATCGAGCCTGGAGAAATGTAGCCACACTTTTGACCGACTTTTCCACATCTTTAGGGTATTGTGAGTGTGTGTGCTCGCGTCTCATTGAGTATGTGCGCGAGTTTGTGTGTGTGTGCTCGCGTCTCATATGAGAATGTGCGTGGACAGTTTGTGTGCGTGCGCGCGTCTCATATGAGTATGTGCGCAGAGAGTTCCTCGCGTCTCGTGTGTGTAGAGTTTGCGTGTATGTGCGTGAGCGACTTTAGGCGTGTCGTTGTGCATTTCATATTTGTTTGAGCACTGACGTTGACGAGTTAACCCCTTAGGTATCGAAATCGGGTACCGAAAAACAAGTCATTTTTCGATACTTGATAGTATCGAGGCAATTCGGTCGGTACCTAAAAAGTATCGAACTCGGTACCCAGCCCTAAATGCCTGTGTTGTCCATATTTGTGTATTTGGGAAACCAAATATATGAACAATTGACAAAATTATGGAACATTTGAAAAGACATTCATAGGTGTGTTTAATGAGAAAGTGTGGATGCTCTTAAGTAAAAATTATTCAGTAAAGTCAAATAAAACAAATATGCTTTATAAAGCCACAGCCTGGTCTCATTGTTAATACGTAGGTATTAATACGTAATTTTCAAAGATAGAAAACGTACTTTTTTGTACGTTTGGATGTATGCTGAAACGTATTATATGGACGCATCTGCAACGTTTAAACGTAACATTATTACGTTTTTACAGCTAAAAAATGTAAACTATTTACGAATATTTCATATCATAAAGATCTGTATAATTTCCTTTTTACCTTTTTATAGATTATAAATGTAAGATCACTTAACCCTACTCCCACACCTAAACATACCCATTTTATTGACAATATTAAAAGGATAAAACGTAACCCAGACAGCAACATAGTGTCGGCCCACATCCGGCCCACATCTGGTACATGTGGATTCCACACGGCCCAGATGTGGGCTGGATCTGGGCAGACACTATGTTGCTGTCTGGGAATGGACAGATATGTGTAGGGAAATGGCAGTTTTATTAACAATAAAGCATTCAAAAATAGTTTGAGCCACTAATCCTACCCCTACCCCTAAACCTAACAATTTCTTAAAACTACGTAAAGTTAGGCTACAATTATAAAGAAAAACAACAGACAGACAGACACGTATAATCACAATAATTTATTTATTCACTCTAAAAACTGCTGGGTTGTGTTAACCCAATTTTGGGTCAAATATGGTCTCACCCAACGTTGGGTTAAAAATTCAATTTAAAAATGGACAAACCCAGCCGTTGGTTTACATTTTTAATGTAACCAATGCAATTTGTCCATTTTTAAATTGCATTTTTGTCCATTTTTGATTTTGTCCAAAATGCAATTTGTCCATTTTTAAATTGCATTTTTTAACCCAACGTTGGGTGAGACCATATTTGACCCAAAATTGGGTTAACACAACCCAGCAGTTTTAAAATGTCAAAACCGGTACCAAAAGTCGTTCACATGACGATGTGTCGCAGTCCTCTCTGGCAGTATATAATAGTTTTGTATGAGGTAACGTTACAGAACAGAATTTAAGTTATTAATTCATGAAAATGTTAATCCGGTTTCGGTTCGCTGTTCGCTTCGCTCTGTGAAGGCGCGCGCGCTTCTCCATTTCCAATGTAGCACACCAACTTAAACACGGCATGTCGCCAGTGCCGGCCTGTGGGGTTGTGGGGCCTTAGGCAAGATCATGAAAATTGGCCCCACTGGAGTAAAAAACTCTCATAACAATTTTATGAAGGAAGAGAAAGCACATGAGACGACAATTTCAATATTTAAGTTTGTAAATGTGTATTAACATACATATGAAAAAATATTTACATGAAACTCAAATAAATGAAATAAAATGTATGAAACTCAAATAAATGAAATAAAATGTATGAATTGTACATAATATAAATATATATATATATATATATATATATATATATATATATTTATTTTTTTATTTTTTTATTTTTTTAAATAGGCTATAGATTGGTCAATATGTAAGTGTATAAAAGTGTAACATTCAACGTACATATGAAAAAACACTAAGAAACTAAGAAATTTCAGCAAAGCCCCTAGTACATAAAAGACAGAAAGCACATATAAAAAATAAAGCATATAAAATAAAGCATAAATTAAAGGTGTTTTTGTAAATGCATAAGATACTGTTACAATTATGACTAGAAATTAAGTACTACATTTCAGCTTAAGGCCTTTATGATGATCACAATAACAACAATGTTTTGCATACGGTTTGCATGGGGTTTTAATATGAATTTGGAAAGAGGGAGAAACCTGTTTTTAGCGGGGAGGGAGAATGGGTGGGGTGGGTTAGGACTGCATGATAATAATGAAACTGATAATCACGATTATTTTGCTCAAATTATAATAGTTATTATTAATGACCATTATTCTCAGTTGAGAAATTGCACAGAAAGAGACAGTTAGTAGTAAAATCTTTATTCTTTATTTATCCCTTTACAGGGCAATTTAAGTAGCTTCAAACCTCACATACATACAAAATTTTATTAAAAAAAAAAATAACAAAAATAAAAAAATCATGTTAAGTTAACGTAAATTAATTACATAATTAGCATATCAAAAGGGGTAAAACGGCCATTTTGCGTGCTCTTTACAACCTACCCTTCACCTAGGCCTGAGATGGCCCGCCTTAATTTAAACAACTACTATAACTTCATCAGAGGGTAAAAATCTATACAAAATGCATGGGTAGATACTAGATAATTCTTAACATGCTGAATGTGGCCCAATTTTTCCATGTCTGTCTGCGATCATGGGCATTGTTACATTTATTATAATGTAAACTAATAATACAGCAACAAATAACGCACTATTTATAGAAGTCAGAAGAACATACCTTTACTTTGAGCTTGTCTTTCTTCCTCAACCATTCTCCTCTTCCTTTTTTCAGCTCCAGAAAGATGGTGTTTGGATGCCATTTCTACCACAGCTTAACATCTATTCTTATTTCAATTAAATAAAAATAGCATTGCTGTATGACTACGACTCTGACGAGACTTCGTGACATTATTACAGACAAGAGGCAATCCAAATATGTTAAGTCGATATTACCATAGAGATTATAATATTTGGTATTTTATTTGTGACAGCACATTTTCTGTCATGCAAAATGCCTAATATAGGCCTAAGAAATTAAGCATTAGGCTACTAGAGAGTAAGAGTGCCACAAATAAAAAAATAAAAAATTGTCTCTTGTTTCTAAAACGTGAGCATTTTGGAGAGAAGTGTGGTGGAATCCGTGTGTGTGAATACTGTGATAATTACGGTACTCCGAGTACTCTCCCACTATATCGCGGGCGGTATTATGCAAATTAGTGTGTGACGCGCTACTGTGTATATTTCTTATGTTTTCGTATTTTATTCATTCTATTGTTATGTATTTATTATCTTTTTCGAAATTTGTGAACTGTATCATGTTTAGTGAGGTCCATGCAATGCTTCGTGTTTAAAGTGTGAAATGCAAGTGTCAAAATGCGCGCACCCGACTTCTCAATAATATAATCTATCAAAGAATTATTATAGTCCTAAAATTCAGATCCTCTTGCAAGGCGGGGCCCTAGGCGACCGCCTATATCGCCTAATGGGTATAGGCCGGCTCTGCATGTCGCAATCTGTGACGAAGCATGCGAGAGCCAATGAGCGTTTGATATCACTGCCGTAAAACATGTCGTAACGCTTCGAGCGCAATTTTTTAATTTGAATTCACTATGAGCGCGGGATTTGACGTTACGGTCTCTGCTGACTGAGAATGGAGATGAAGATCGCTGGATAAAGGGCTGAATTTGGATCTGTTTCTTGCAAACAACGTATGGATTCTAAAGATTTGGATTACATCAAGCTAATAAAATGTATGTCTTTTGTGAATTTATATGTTGTGTTTTAGTGTATTATGGGTCTATAGGAGAAAACGCCTTTTGTGTCTCACTGTAAATAAACCAAATATTACAAGATGGTTAAACGATTAAAGAAGGTATTTTTAAGATTTTAAAGTGTATTTTTGTTTAACACCATGTAGGCGAATCCTCCGAAACGAGTTTGCAGCAGAAGGCACGAACAGAGCGAAATGTTAATTTATGAGTAGCCTAACGTTATTATATGTTAAAATGCGACTGAAAATTTAATTGATAAGACAATTGAATGCAATAGATTCAAAACATTAATGCCACGATTTGAATATGCATAAGTTAAATAGGAATATGTACAAATTTGTACGTCGGTAAAGTTGTTTATACGTAAATAAATTACGTTTTTGTGCTGTCAATACGTACATTTTATACGTTTTAGTGCTGTAAATACGTCAGTGTTGCAACGTGATCTCATGAGAATACGTGTGTATTTTTACGTAAAGTGTAGTTCTACCATACGTACATTTATTTACATTTTATACACACAGAAACGTATAATACTGACGTATTTACAGCACTAAAACGTATAAAATGTACGTATTGACAGCACAAAAACGTAATTTATTTACGTATAAACAACTTTACCGACGTACAAATTTGTACATATTCCTATTTAACTTATGCATATTCAAATCGTGGCATTAATGTTTTGACTCTATTGCATTCAATTGTCTTATCAATTAAATTTTCAGTCGCATTTTAACATATCGTCACCTTCCTAAAATAATTGCCCAAGTCATTTTTTCAGGTTTCTCAGAAAATACAAAAACGGAACCAATAATTTAATAACGTTAGGCTACTCATAAATTAACATTTCGCTCTGTTCGTGCCTTCTGCTGCAAACTCGTTTCGGAGGACTCGCCTACATGGTGTTAAACAAAAATACACTTTAAAATCTTAAAAATACCTTCTTTAATCGTTTAACCATCTTGTAATATTTGGTTTATTTACAGTGAGACACAAAAGGCGTTTTCTCCTATAGACCCATAATACACTAAAACACAACATATAAATTCACAAAAGACATACATTTTATTAGCTTGATGTAATCCAAATCTTTAGAATCCACGTTGTTTGCAAGAAACAGATCCAAATTCAGCCCTTTATCCAGCGATCTTCATCTCCATTATCAGCAGAGACTGTAACGTCAAATCCCGCGCTCGTAGTGAATTCAAATTAAAAAATTGCGCTCGAAGCGTTACGACATGTTTTATGGCAGTGATATCAAACGCTCATTGGCTCTCTCGCATGCTTCGTCACAGATTGCGACATGCAGAGTCGGCCTATACCCATTAGGCGATATAGGCGGTCGCCTAGGGCCCCGCCTTGCAAGAGGGGGCCCCTGAATTTTAGGACTATAATAATTCTTTGATAGATTATATTATTGAGAAGTCGGGTGCGCGCATTTTGACACTTGCATTTCACACTTTAAACACGAAGCATTGCATGGACCTCACTAAACATGATACAGTTCACAAATTTCGAAAAAGATAATAAATACATAACAATAGAATGAATAAAATACGAAAACATAAGAAATATACACAGTAGCGCGTCACACACTAATTTGCATAATACCGCCCGCGATATAGTGGGAGAGTACTCGAGTACCGTAATTATCACAGTATTCACACACACGGATTCCACCACACTTCTCTCCAAAATGCTCACATTTTAGAAACAAGAGACAATTTTTTATTTATTTATTTGTGGCGCTCTTACTCTTTAGTAGCCTAATGCTTAATTTCTTAGGCCTATATTAGGCATTTTGCATGACAGAAAATGTGCTGTCAAAAATAAAATACCAAATATTATAATCTCTATGGTAATATCGACTTAACATATTTGGATTGCCTCTTGTTGGTAATAATGTCACGAAGTCTCGTCAGAGTCGTAGTCATACAGCAATGCTATTTTTATTTAATTGAAATAAGAATAGATGTTAAGCTGTGGTAGAAATGGCATCCAAACACAATCTTTCTGGAGCTGAAAAAAGGAAGAGGAGAATGGTTGAGGAAGAAAGACAAGCTCAAAGTAAAGGTATGTTCTTCTGACTTCTATAAGCGTTATTTGTTGCTGTATTATTAGTTTACATTATAACTAGATGTACCGCATGGCGGTACAAAATATGACCGCCGCTCAGGCCTGCACTGGCTTTCCACAAAAAGAAATGACGTGGAGCAATTTGGCTGTATTGCGTGTTTATGTATATACCTAAAAAAAGTAGTAGTATGTGCATGTCTGTCTGTGTGTGTTTGTGTGTATGTGTGTGTGTTTGTGTATGTGTGTGTCTGTGTGTGTGTGTGTCTGTGCGTGCCGTGTATGTATGCGTGCGTACATGTGTGTGCGCGTGTGTGTTTGTGTGTGTGTCTGTGCATGTGGATTTGTATGTGTGTGTGTATGGGTGTGTGTCTGTGCGTGTGGATGTCAGTGTGTGTGCATGCTTGCGTTTGTTTGTATTCCTGCATGTGTGTGTGTGACAGTTAGGGTTGCCAACTTCAGAAAAGGAAAATGCGGGACAATCGTGGTTATTTATAGGAAAATGAGGGACACTCAAAATATTTGTACTGTATCACACAGTGTACGTCATTTCAGTGTCTGCAGTTAAGTTTGTGTTTAAAAGGTTATCAGACATAAACACATTTGTATTGCTTAACCTATTTATGTATTTAATTCTAAAAATAATTTTAATGTCATACATGAAAAAAGTCACATTACAAACAAACCATAGTTCAAAATAACAGCATTTATCTAAAATAGAAAGCTTTTTTAACATTATACACTAGGCTTACAGTTCAAAAGTTTGGGGTTAGTAAGATTATTTTTTGGAAAAAAAAATAAAGAAAGTAATTGTCTACTTTTATTCAGCAAGGATGCATTACATTAATCAAAAGTGTCAGTTAAGATAATGTTACAAAAGCTTTCTATGTACTTTCTAAAAGCTTTAAAACATTAAAGCTGCAGTCGGCAAGTCTGGCAGATTGGGTCGACTTAGCCAAAATTTTAAATGTTTACAACTCTCATGCCCCTCCCCCACTACCAACGAGCACCCGCTCATAGAGGTCGTGTTCGTCAGTGCGTGTGTACCTGATTTTCTGTGAACGCGCGCGTCTCTTCAGCATCGATCAACACCATGGACTCGGATGTAGGCTGCCCTGGCTAATCTATCCATAGATAGCAATAACCGAGGAATTGGAAGCTTGTTAGTAGATTTTCTCTCCGCCATCACGCTTCGTACAATCTTCAGGCGAACTTCAGGCGTGTCGTGTGCATGTGATATTGTAACGTGCGCGTCTGCGCGAGGGAGAGGGGATCTGTGGTGTGCATGACCTGTGATTGACAGTCAGATCTCACACCCCCCTGCGCTGATTGGACCTGATGAAGCGGGAGCGGTGGATTTTTGCAAAACAAATAACACGCTCCAGGTGGAGTTAGAAGCTCGTTTTTTTTTCTAAAACCACCTTATTTATGTTGTTCTGTCGGATTATAGTGTCGATTTCACTGAATATGATCAAAAAAATGTTGCCGACGGCAGCTTTAATAATAATCAGAAATGTTTTTTGAGCATATTATTCCCTCAGGTAGATTACATGTTTTCTTGCGTGGCTGGATGTTAGACTCATGAACAATAATCACATTGTTTGCATTCGCCAAAATTGATTAGCCGAAATCAAAACGTGGACAGTGAAAGGAAATTACCGTTAGCGCGAGACGAGTCCGGCTTGAAGCGGAAGCGACCAGACGGCAGAGGATGTTCGCAAATCAAACAATGATTTGTCTCAAAACAGTGATTAAAAAAAGCTGTGATTGGATGATGACAGGTGTCGGTGATCATTCTCAAGTGTCGTGGTCAGCACTGCTGCTGTTGCTGTTGTATCAGTCAGTGGTTTATCAGCTTGTCAAAAAACGGGACACGGGAGGTCACGCAAGGGACAAATAAATTAGGCCCAAAATGCGGGACGTCCCGCCTAATTCGGGACAGTTGGCAACCTTAGTGACAGTATCATCCTAAACCAGCAACCCTTCGCTCAACACCACCATCTACAGGCCGATGAGTGTACAGTCACTAAATGTGCACATAAATGAATTTATTTTATACCCCCCCATGGATGAAATTCTACGAAACTTAGCATACCCCCAGAGGATGTCAAGTTAATCATACACATGAAATATGGTGCAGTTCTGAACATCTCAACTGAAGATAGGGGCGATTAAAGCAGAATAATATTGCATTTTCATTTTTTATGGGAGGGGCGCAAATCACAAATGAGTGATTATGGGCTAGGTTGATGTGGGCCCTTAAGAGCAACATACCATAAAAATTTCTTCATCCTCGGTGCCACGGTTCAGGTAGTTATTTAGGAAAAACTGCATTTTTTGGGTTTGGGGGGGCCCAGCGCGGGGGGGGGAGTGGCCGTCGGGGACCAAACGAAATTTTTCCGTAAAAGTCTAGTGGGGCTACATGCCCACCAAATTTCATGTTCCCCGGTGTTTCGGTGTCCCTGGTATCGTTGACGAAAAAATTCAGTAGATGACGAAAAAAAAACAAAAAAAAACTTTGACAATCGATTATGGGCTAGGTTGATGTGGGCCCTTAAGACCAACATACCATAAAAATTTCTTCATCCTCGGTGCCACGGTTCAGGTAGTTATTTAGGAAAAACTGCATTTTTTGGGTTTGGGGGGGCCCAGCGCGGGGGGGGGGAGTGGCCCCCGGGGACCAAACGAAATTTTTCCGTAAAAGTCTAGTGGGGCTACATGCCCACCAAATTTCATGTTCCCCGGTGTTTCGGTGTCCCTGGTATCGTTGACGAAAAATTCAGTAGATGACGAAAAAAAAAAAAAAAAAAAACTTTGACAATCCCTATATGACCGCTTTCGCTAGCTACGCTAGCGGCGGTCATAATAAATGTAACAATGCCCATGATCGCAGACATGGAAAAATTGGGCCACATTCAGCATGTTAAGAATTATCTACCCATGCATTTTGTATAGATTTTTACCCTCTGATGAAGTTATCGTAGTTGTTTAAATTAAGGCGGGCCATCTCAGGCCTAGGTGAAGGGTAGGTTGTAAAGAGCACGCAAAATGGCCGTTTTACCCCTTTTGATATGCTAATTATGCAATTAATTTACGTTAACTGTCTCTTTCTGTGCAATTTCTCAACTGAGAATAATGGTCATTAATAATAACTATTATAATTTGAGCAAAATAATCGTGATTATCAGTTTCATTATTATCATGCAGTCCTAACCCACCCCACCCATTCTCCCTCCCCGCTAAAAACAGGTTTCTCCCTCTTTCCAAATTCATATTAAAACCCCATGCAAACCGTATGCAAAACATTGTTGTTATTGTGATCATCATAAAGGCCTTAAGCTGAAATGTAGTACTTAATTTCTAGTCATAATTGTAACAGTATCTTATGCATTTACAAAAACACCTTTAATTTATGCTTTATTTTATATGCTTTATTTTTTATATGTGCTTTCTGTCTTTTATGTACTAGGGGCTTTGCTGAAATTTCTTAGTTTCTTAGTGTTTTTCCATATGTACGTTGAATGTTACACTTTTATACACTTACATATTGAGCAATCTATAGCCTATTTTTTTTATATATATATATATATATATATATATATATATATGTATAAGCTCCATTAGTAACAATGTATTTTACTTTCAGCAGGAACCTATTGCCTTTTAAGCCAGGTATTAAAAGGCAATAGGTTCCTGCTGAAAGTTAAATACATTGTTACTAATGGAGCTTATATATATATTATATATATATATATATTTAAAAAAAATAGGCTATAGATTGTAAATGCATAAGATATTGTTACAATTATGACTAGAAATTAAGTACTACATTTCAGCTTAAGGCCTTTATGATGATCACAATAACAACAATGTTTTGCATACGGTTTGCATGGGGTTTTAATATGAATTTGGAAAGAGGGATGTTGTAAAGTTTTCTTTCATCGAAGCAGAGACCAGTGAGACAGTTGGGATCGCGTTCAACAGAAGTTATTCTTTATTGAGAACTCCTCTGTACGCGGCTGTAGAAACGTCCAACATGATCTGACTAACTTAACTTTACATGGTTTCTTATAGGCATTTCAGTGGGCTGTCCTTAATGGTGCTGACCATGCACACAGCCTTAGTTAGGAATGACCACTAAATCTAATCATCTAAAGACAATAGAGGCAATTGCCCCCAACTGAGATAATGGTACCCCCCCCCCCCCCCCCCCCCCCCCCAAATGGTATAAACAACAAATGGTCACGAGACCCAAGACTATGTAACATTCACACACAGTTCAACTAACCCCTGACTATTACAATGTTTAGACAGCTGACTTACAGCTGACTTCTGATCAGTAAATTGATGCCATCATGTTCACCTTGAATGCCCAATACAGTGTAATTTACCTTAGTTTTTCATGTGATGTTATGTAAGGAAATAGGATCAGCAGATCTAAAACATATTCTTAAATTTTAATCCTTCAGTCCCCTCTTTGAGAGTTCTTAAAATAACTCTCACAAAATAAAAATTTAAACACTTAAAAGTAACTTGAAAAAGTTACAGGCACGTATAACTTATTCTGTGTTGTGTCCTTGATTTACATGAGTGTCATAGTTCTTCTCAAAACCATAACTGTTGACACCTGCGACGCAGGGTGTAAAATGTCGTATAAACTACATGATTACACAGAAAACCATGTAGCATAAGAGTGGAAGTCTTGAAAGTCCATGGCGCCTGAATAGCTGTGAAGTCTGTTTCCTGTAGAGTCCATTTGTCACGTAGAGTCGCTCTGATGACTCATCCCTCATGAGGTTTGTTCATGGAAATCTGAGGTGATGTTTTATACCAGGATGCTGCTTGTGAAGACATCATGGCATACACACATACCTGTAACACAATAAAACAAAGAAACGGCAGACCAGCAGTATTCATGCATGGACTTCATTCTTCCATAAGTCGCACATGTTCTGTGTTGATTTTCTGTAATTGCATGTTGACACAGAAACGAACATGCGATTAGGGTCCGTGAATTCTCTGCGTTGTGTATTTTTCATTTTCTCTTGTGATAGTTCGTTCAGCAGTGGGTCTGGTTGTCTTCTTGAGGTTGGGGCTTCATACGCAGATGAGACGGTCGTTGCATATGGATCTCGAAAAAGACATCAAGTTTTATCTGCACACTGTAAGACAGGAAACAGAAAAACAGAGAGCAGTATTTCTTCAAAACACTACGGTTGTAGCAGTTTAAACACTATGGTTCTATCGTTTTCAGAGTCTACTGTTGTCGTTTCATTCTTTCCCTATTTCTTAATTGATTTGACACCTATGGACCAGTGAGGTAAGGATGGACTAAATGGGGAAAGGCCTATGAGGTTGTCTTTACCCTGGATTGGCCCCCGACGCCTGTTGCGTCAGTTCTTTCCAGGGCCCTCACTGAACCGTGTCCTATTCTGTCCCTGTGTTGTGTACACACTGTACAGTGTGTGAGAAAATTGGCACATTTTCATTTTCCAGTGAAACATCAGTCTTAATAGACATCATATAGAGCAGTGGTTCTCAACTCCAGTCCTCGGGACCCACTGCTCTGCACATTTTGTATGTCTCCCTTATTTAACACACCTGAATCAGATCATCAGCTCGTTAAGAGAGACTCCATGAACTGAACTGAGTGTGTCAGATAAGAGAGACATACAAAATGTGCAGAGCAGTGGGTCCCGAGGACTGGAGTTGAGAACCACTGATATAGAGCATGGAGGTCTGACTGGAATATTTCTGTGGTATAACATTTTAAGGCTGTGAGTATACTGAATGTCCCCCAAACAAAGGCTGTGACAGTCAATAAATCGGTCATCTTTGTTGTAAGTTACTGGGGAGATTAAGCAATCACAGCCTAAATGGTTAACATCTTATCAAGTTGCCCCACGAGTTTAATGAGGAGGGGAGAGGCTGCTTTAAAGTAGCAAACAAATGTAGTAAGAGCTGCATAACATTGTTAACTTGTCTTAAGTTATTTTTGTTCTTTCTACATTCTTTTCCAAAATGTCCGTGCTTGCCACAGTAAGAACAACTGGCTTCTCTAGGACTTTTGCGTTTCTTTGGCTTCTCTGAGTTGACCTTAATGGATGCTGCTGCAATTCTTACTCTCTCTTTGACATCAGAATTCCTTTCCCAAATAGCTAAACTTTCTAGGTTACTTCTGAGAGTTCTTTTAGCCCACGTAATATCTAGGAATGGCAAGGCTGTTCTGTACTCAGCTACAAGACCATCTGCCCAAATTCGGATTAGAGCTCCTTTGTCAGCTAACACACTTTCGGAATCATCCACTATTCCACTGTACGTTACCGCTACCTGACAGAACCTCTCAGTATATTCATTCACAGTTTCTTCTTTCTCTTGTACACAGCTAGTAACTCTCGACCAATCGATTTTGGGTCCTAAGATATTCTTTAGGATTTTCAAAACACCTTCTCTCAAATCGCCTTTACTGACATGTTGCAGTTCGGAAGTAACAGCAGACTCAAAATTGTTGAATTCAGATTCAGTTAGAATTTGTGACATCAGCTGTGTGACTTCCGGCAACGACATGTCGTAAAGATGCATTTTGCTGAACAATGCTCTTCTAAATTCAGAAAAATTTGTACGTGCTGAGGGTAAACTCTGGGAGAGTCTATCTATATCCTTAGGACCTAAAGATGTTTTGGCAACCGTTTGTATTTGGACAACAGAAGAGTTCGGAGTAACACTTTCAGTTCCCTGAGATCTTCTCCTAGCCCCACAAACCTGCACTGAATCTACAGGCTGATCAGTTACTGATTGGATGGCTACATTTGTTTCAACGAAAGCTTTTAAGTCAGGATAATTGTTATCAGGCTGACTAACTTCTTCCACATCAGTTTTTTCTGCATCTTTGCTGCGGTTTACTTTCTTAGTCAACGAAGATATTCTAGCACGGAGCTCTTTGATCTGTTTCTCTAGCTCAGAGTTGTGCTTAGACTGTTCTGTAGCTAGGGTTAAACCGAATTCTCTGTGACAGAAGATAATGCCTTTGACACTGTTCTTGCGAATACTTTCTCCTAGTACCTTCTTACAATCTTCGATTGACCAAACTCTGCCTGGATCAATGCTAAATGTCTTTGTTAAATTCAATCTGACTTTCTCAGTCACGATTGAGTCCATGTGCTCTGATAACAAAGACTTGAATTCACTATCTGTCCAAAAAGGTGTAATCTGTCTAGTACTTTTCATAAACATTTTGTGAATTTTTGTTACCACAAACAAACACTAAAAAAACTTCTCTCTACTGTCTTGCAAACAGAGGGTACAATCTTATTAGCACATGAGGCTAAATCTAATTCTAAAGCTAATTCTCTAGCTCACAGATAGGTCTTCTCTAGCAAGAGCATACACACAATATTAACATGTAACTGTTAATCTTCCCTGTCAACAACAGAGGGTAAATTTCATCTCTAAAAGAAAAACTTTTTAGAGGCTTATCTTTAGTTAACCAAATTCTACAGCTGTTTGTTAACTTCTTCTCTGAACGGCGCAGAGGAAAACATTTGTACTGGTCTGCATTGGTTCTTTTGAATAGAGTAGCACTCACCAACCCCTTGGTTGTAAAAGAAGATTCAGACTGGAAATCTTTGTTCAGCTGGAAGTTTCGCTCTGCATTCCAAAAGATGCAGTCTGGAAAGCAGATCTTTGTTTGAGCTTGAAGTTTTCAATCTGGAGAAAGCTGGAAAGATTCAGTCTGGCAGTCTTTGTAAAGCTAGAGGTTTCGCTCTGGATTCCAAAAGATGCAGTCTGGAAAGCAGATCTTTTGTTGAGCTTGCTGTTTCAATCTGGATTCAGGTGAAGAAGCTGGAACTCTATCCGGGTCACAAGGCACCATCTGTTGTAAAGTTTTCTTTGTTCGAAGCAGAGACCAGTGAGACAGTCGGGATCGCGTTCAACAGAAGTTATTCTTTATTGAGAACTCCACTGTACGCGGCTGTAGAAACTTCCAACATGATCTGACTAACTTAACTTTACATGGTTTCTTATAGGCATTTCAGTGGGCTGTCCTTAATGGTGCTGACCATGCACACAGCCTTAGTTAGGAATGACCACTAAATCTAATCATCTAAAGACAATAGAGGCAATTGCCCCCAACTGAGATAATGGTACCCCCCCCCCCCAAATGGTATAAACAACAAATGGTCACGAGACCCAAGACTATGTAACATTCACACACAGTTCAACTAACCCCTGACTATTACAATGTTTAGACAGCTGACTTACAGCTGACTTCTGATCAGTAAATTGATGCCATCATGTTCACCTTGAATGCCCAATACAGTGTAATTTACCTTAGTTTTTCATGTGATGTTATGTAAGGAAATAGGATCAGCAGATCTAAAACATATTCTTAAATTTTAATCCTTCAGGGAGAAACCTGTTTTTAGCGGGGAGGGAGAATGGGTGGGGTGGGTTAGGACTGCATGATAATAATGAAACTGATAATCACGATTATTTTGCTCAAATTATAATAGTTATTATTAATGACCATTATTCTCAGTTGAGAAATTGCACAGAAAGAGACAGTTAACGTAAATTAATTGCATAATTAGCATATCAAAAGGGGTAAAACGGCCATTTTGCGTGCTCTTTACAACCTACCCTTCACCTAGGCCTGAGATGGCCCGCCTTAATTTAAACAACTATGATAACTTCATCAGAGGGTAAAAATCTATACAAAATGCATGGGTAGATAATTCTTAACATGCTGAATGTGGCCCAATTTTTCCATGTCTGTCTGTCTGCGATCATGGGCATTGTTACATTTATTATAATGTAAACTAATAATACAGCAACAAATAACGCACTATTTATAGAAGTCAGAAGAACATACCTTTACTTTGAGCTTGTCTTTCTTCCTCAACCATTCTCCTCTTCCTTTTTTCAACTCCAGAAAGATGGTGTTTGGATGCCATTTCTACCACAGCTTAACATCTATTCTTATTTCAATTAAATAAAAATAGCATTGCTGTATGACTACGACTCTGACGAGACTTCGTGACATTATTACCGACAAGAGGCAATCCAAATATGTTAAGTCGATATTACCATAGAGATTATAATATTTGGTATTTTATTTTTGACAGCACATTTTCTGTCATGCAAAATGCCTAATATAGGCCTAAGAAATTAAGCATTAGGCTACTAAAGAGTAGCCTGGTAATACCAAACTCTGCTACTTCGCTTTGCTTTGTAGACAGAGTCTGGCATGGCACAATTGAAAAGTGTTTTCTTTCTTGCGGGGGGGGCGCTTGTCTGAAGTTTAAAATCATTGGTTACCCGTAAGCCAATCACATGACGTTTGGTTATGGCGTGTGTTATGCGCATGCTCAGCCGCATCTAACTTCCACTGTAAACACATGTATGATGCGAAAACAAAACCATCGAGCGAAATACCGGAGTAAACATGGCTGTGAACGACTTTTGCAGATTATGTGAAGTAAATCTACGCATCCACGGTACAATCAGCATCTACGTCACGGCTCTCAGCCCGCCCTCTGTTCGTTGATTGGCCCGGCCGTCCGAAGGCCGCTGGAAAACTGAAAGATAGGCTGCTATCTCAGACTGACTACAGAAGCGAAATGAAATTGAGCGGAAGTAGGAAGTCTGATGCAGGCGGCAAGGAAGTCGACCGGAAGTTGAAGCCGGCCGCGTGCCACCATCTTGTAGCAGAACTTCACCTGCAGTTAGCATCCCATTGACTCCCATTCATTTTGGCGTCACTTTGACAGCGAATAACTTTACATCTGAGGCGTTTGAAGACTCCATTTGTCCATTATTTATTTCTAAAGAAACACGACAATGTATAAAATGCTCCATTAACTTGTAGCTTATGTTATGGCCCCGTAGAAGCAGTTTTTGTAAAAGTAGGCTAACGATTGCGTCATAACCACGCGACTCTCTGTCGCACAGTAGAGAGATTACCGTATGGACGGGAGGAGAAGCTTGCGGGCAATCGGGGGGACGTGGAGGCAAAATGACAATATAATTCATCAGAATACCTAGCAAAAGTTGCTCCTGCTCCAAGCTCATGGACAGCTCCTACTCACACTCTCCATCTCTGCAAGATTCGGAAGGGAATGATTCAGATTTCTCTTGGCACAGCTACTAGAAGACAGACGGGTTGCTCACGTGGTCCGTGTAACGCTTTGCTCAGTTTGAGTCTGCGCGTCAGAAACGGAAGTGCTAAAAATCGCTAAAAATGGGCTTCACTTGTCTCAATTGAGTTCCAATGGGGTCGCTGTGTCCATTTCTTTTACTGTCTATGGTCTGACGTAGTCAGGCTAACTAAAGAGTAAGAGCGCCACAAATAAATAAATAAAAAATTGTCTCTTGTTTCTAAAACGTGAGCATTTTGGAGAGAAGTGTGGTGGAATCCGTGTGTGTGAATACTGTGATAATTACGGTACTTGAGTACTCTCCCACTATATCGCGGGCGGTATTATGCAAATTAGTGTGTGACGCGCTACTGTGTATATTTCTTATGTTTTCGTATTTTATTCATTCTATTGTTATGTATTTATTATCTTTTTCGAAATTTGTGAACTGTATCATGTTTAGTGAGGTCCATGCAATGCTTCGTGTTTAAAGTGTGAAATGCAAGTGTCAAAATGCGCGCACCCGACTTCTCAATAATATAATCTATCAAAGAATTATTATAGTCCTAAAATTCAGGGGCCCCCTCTTGCAAGGCGGGGCCCTAGGCGACCGCCTATATCGCCTAATGGGTATAGGCCGGCTCTGCATGTCGTAATCTGTGACGAAGCATGCGAGAGCCAATGAGCGTTTGATATCACTGCCGTAAAACATGTCGTAACGCTTCGAGCGCAATTTTTTAATTTGAATTCACTATGAGCGCGGGATTTGACGTTACGGTCTCTGCTGAGAATGGAGATGAAGATCGCTGGATAAAGGGCTGAATTTGGATCTGTTTCTTGCAAACAACGTATGGATTCTAAAGATTTGGATTACATCAAGCTAATAAAATGTATGTCTTTTGTGAATTTATATGTTGTGTTTTAGTGTATTATGGGTCTATAGGAGAAAACGCCTTTTGTGTCTCACTGTAAATAAACCAAATATTACAAGATGGTTAAACGATTAAAGAAGGTATTTTTAAGATTTTAAAGTGTATTTTTGTTTAACACCATGTAGGCGAATCCTCCGAAACGAGTTTGCAGCAGAAGGCACGAACAGAGCGAAATGTTAATTTATGAGTAGCCTAACGTTATTATATGTTAAAATGCGACTGAAAATTTAATTGATAAGACAATTGAATGCAATAGAGTCAAAACATTAATGCCACAATTTGAATATGCATAAGTTAAATAGGAATATGTACAAATTTGTACGTCGGTAAAGTTGTTTATACGTAAATAAATTACGTTTTTGTGCTGTCAATACGTACATTTTATACGTTTTAGTGCTGTAAATACGTCAGTATTATACGTTTCTGTGTGTATAAAACGTAAATAAATGTACGTATGGTAGAACTACACTTTACGTAAAAATACACACGTATTCTCATGAGCGAGCAGCGAGTTTTCAGAGTGTTTATTTTATTTATTTCATTTGTTTTTCTACTACTGTTGATCTAGTGGGTCATTTTCCATCATGTGTGTATGTATGTATGTATGTATGTAGCCTATAAATAATATCATCTGAAATATTATGTGTAATTTTATGTAGATAGAAATGGACTCTAAAGTGTACAATATTCATGGAATGTGCCAAAAATGTAAAAGTTTTAAAGGCTCAAATTGTGTGTTATATTATATTGTTGAACACAAAATCTAAAGACAACACCACAATGGAATGGAAGTCCTTTTTAAAAGAGCCTTTCCTTTTTTATCAGCTGACCAGTCTGAAGCATCATTAAATTCTCTGTAAATATTTTATTTATATAGATTTCCTTCTTTCTCGATTTAAGATGATATAGGAGCTGTGCATATAGGCTAATATTTATTTGTTTGATCCCCTGAAGGTTCAGCACCTCCCTCCACAGACAATTGACAAGGGAAAATCTTAAAACCTATACTTCTACTAAAAAGATTGTGAGGGTGTCTACACACATTTCCAAAAGATCTTTGCTTATTTGATTATGTCTTCTCTCACAGGCTCATTTTACTGACTTCCAGTTGGTTTAGGTAAGTAGCCTACTGTACATACGTTTATGTGAACATTAAACATTAAATTTCAGTCTGAATAAAACAATAATTAGTTTTATTAAATTGTCACATGTAACTGCTTTAGTTCGTACCAGTCCAATTACTGTGTAAGTCAGACAAACAGATCATACAATTGTAGCTCAGTTTCGTTCTATGCATGCTCCAAAATCTTTTACATGTTCGATAATTATCATCTGTTGTGTCACGTATAAAGACTACACAAAACCCGCCGCTGTGTGTGTGTGTGTGTGTGTGTGTGTGTGTGTTTAATACACAGGACAGACGTTTTTTCTTTGACACCATGGTTAGCCCCAGTTGTTTGGGAGGGAACCTTTGACTCCACACTGATTGACTCTATCTTCAAACAACAAAACATCACTATAGCGACCACTGTCTTCGCTTTGGGAAAGTAATAAAGTTACTTCTCAAACTCTCAAAATAACTATTTTTCTCTCTGTCTATCATTTATTAATGGGTGACTTTGACTTTTTTCAGCAGCCATTACTCCAGTCTTCGGCGTTACATGGTCTAACAGAAATCATTCTAATATGCTGATTTGATACTGAAGAAATATTTCTATTATTATAATGTTGAAAAAGCATACACACAATTTTTTTTCTCCAATATCTGTTCCTCACTCTTTTTCAGATACACACGTTTCCTCAAAGATTTTCTGGAGTCAGCGGAGGAGCATTACTTTGTTGGATTTCGAGTGCATTACTACTTGTTTACGGATCAACCAGGAGCAGTTCCTGAAGTAAAGATGGGTGAAAATCATCATTTGACAGTTCGGAGTGTTCCGAGTATGGACAGATGGCAGGACATAAGTATGGGCAGGATGGAAATACTAGAAAAACTAATAAAGAACGAACTGGCCAGTGAAGCTGACTATATTTTCTGCCTGGACGTGGATGCAAAGTTCTATGGCCGCTGGGGGGCGGAGTCTTTGGGGCGTCTGGTCGGTGTGATACATCCTTGGTTCTTTGATTATCCAAGAGATCAATTCACATATGAGCGTAGACCAGAGTCTCAAGCATTCATTCCAGCTGGGGAAGGTGATTATTATTACACTGCTGCTGCATTTGGTGGCTCATTGGCTGATGTACATCATCTCACAAAAACCTGCCGGGAACAGCTGAACATTGATGCAGCAAACTCCATTGAGGCCATATGGCATGAGGAGTCTCACTTGAACAAGTATTTCCTTTATAACAAACCCAGTAAACTGCTCTCTCCTGAATATCTGTGGCGGGACATCAGTATCAGTGCAGCCCAAGTAAAAATTATTCGCTTCTCTCACGTAGCTAAAAACAATGCAGAAGTTCGTCCAAACTTCTAGCAAGTTTTATTTAGCATCATGGTTCACAAAAAAGCATAACTTCCCTGTCCCTTAGTTTTGAGACATAAACTGGTAAAAACTGGTTTGACAAAGCATTGTGAATGATTTCTAAATAACAAATCTGGGTCAAAAACACATTGCAAGCACATTAGAGTTCCACAGGGAAATCAGTTTTGAATTTGACTGAATATGTTGAATACCTTTGTTAAATCCTGATTAAATAATGTGTCAATAGTTTTCTGATGTCTGATTGATGTTAATAAAGACGCTGTGTCATTTAATGTTCTTGTGAGCTGTGAATCAGTAATGACTAGATGTACTCATATAAAACATCTAACAATATTTCAGGCTACATTGCAAATCATCTTTGTAAGTTTCCTAGCGAGAACATATCTTAACATTCTTAAAACAACTTTCATTTACCTGAGAAGCAAATGACATAAAATATTAATTCTTGCTTTTTTGCATTTTGTCTAGGTCTATTTGCAGATATTTTTGTCCCCCACTTGTTTTAAACATAAACTTAATTTAATGTTTTATTTGTTTATTATCCAGTGGATAAGACACAATCAAGTTTCATTTATTTCATAATACCAAAAACACACATTACCTTTATCATACACACAAACAGTAACACTTGTAAAAATGGTTACGCATCTTGTATTTCTTAGCCATTAATGCATGAAAAATGTAACTACTGCTTATTTTAAAAATTGATAAATAAGACATAATTTAAGTTTAAGCATGTATTCGAAAACATTTCCAATTCATTGAATATCCCACAAGCTGTAATTTTGCCTTTCTAGTGTCCATTTCATTTCACGTGTTGCATTTGCAAAGTTTGTACTGCAATATTAATTAAATACCACAATATATATGTGTGCACTGTACAGTCCTGAGATTGTATTGCAACCTGCTGCTCCTGTAATTCAATCCTCTTATTTGCCCACCTGTCCTATAACTACTGGGCAATTACAGAAAACCTTAGAATGTCTGTTAAACAATCAGAATAAAGAATTTAACAGCGCTATGGCGTAGCTACCCTAGTGAAAAATAAATATATTATATAGGCTATATATTATATATATTAAATATATATATAACCCAACATGCACAACATCTCATACTATGCCAATCCTGATGATTGCAACATTTCAACATAAAAACTTTCATCACTCACACACTTACACGCACGGACATGTCTATTCATGTACACACACGCACCTCCTCCACCCCCATTGTAATTTGTTCCCTGTAACATAATGTTTTGTCAAATTCTGTCTATATATGTTTCATAATGTTTGCAATCACAAGCTCTGTTTATAATTTCAATGATCTCAAATTTTCTTTGTATACTGTACGTTTCATGTCTTTTATACTTAACTGGGTTTTGTAAGGTTTGTGTGTGTTTTTGTTAATATTTGGAAAAATGTAATAAAAAAAAAAAATATATATATATATATATATATACAGTGAGGAAAATAAGTATTTGAACACCCTGCTATTTTGCAAGTTCTCCCACTTGGAAATCATGGAGGGGTCTGAAATTGTCATCGTAGGTGCATGTCCACTGTGAGAGACATAATCTAAAAAAAAAAATCCAGAAATCACAATATATGATTTTTTAACTATTTATTTGTATGATACAGCTGCAAATAAGTATTTGAACACCTGTCTATCAGCTAGAATTCTGACCCTCAAAGACCTGTTAGTCTGCCTTTAAAATGTCCACCTCCACTCCATTTATTATCCTAAATTAGATGCACCTGTTTGAGGTCGTTAGCTGCATAAAGACACCTGTCCACCCCATACAATCAGTAAGAATCCAACTACTAACATGGCCAAGACCAAAGAGCTGTCCAAAGACACTAGAGACAAAATTGTACACCTCCACAAGGCTGGAAAGGGCTACGGGAAAATTGCCAAGCAGCTTGGTGAAAAAAGGTCCACTGTTGGAGCAATCATTAGAAAATGGAAGAAGCTAAACATGACTGTCAATCTCCCTCGGACTGGGGCTCCATGCAAGATCTCACCTCGTGGGGTCTCAATGATCCTAAGAAAGGTGAGAAATCAGCCCAGAACTACACGGGAGGAGCTGGTCAATGACCTGAAAAGAGCTGGGACCACCGTTTCCAAGGTTACTGTTGGTAATACACTAAGACGTCATGGTTTGAAATCATGCATGGCACGGAAGGTTCCCCTGCTTAAACCAGCACATGTCAAGGCCCGTCTTAAGTTTGCCAATGACCATTTGGATGATCCAGAGGAGTCATGGGAGAAAGTCATGTGGTCAGATGAGACCAAAATAGAACTTTTTGGTCATAATTCCACTAAACGTGTTTGGAGGAAGAAGAATGATGAGTACCATCCCAAGAACACCATCCCTACTGTGAAGCATGGGGGTGGTAGCATCATGCTTTGGGGGTGTTTTTCTGCACATGGGACAGGGCGACTGCACTGTATTAAGGAGAGGATGACCGGGGCCATGTATTGCGAGATTTTGGGGAACAACCTCCTTCCCTCAGTTAGAGCATTGAAGATGGGTCGAGGCTGGGTCTTCCAGCATGACAATGACCCGAAGCACACGGCCAGGATAACCAAGGAGTGGCTCTGTAAGAAGCATATCAAGGTTCTGGCGTGGCCTAGCCAGTCTCCAGACCTAAACCCAATAGAGAATCTTTGGAGGGAGCTCAAACTCCGTGTTTCCTAGCGACAGCCCAGAAACCTGACTGATCTAGAGAAGATCTGTGTGGAGGAGTGGGCCAAAATCCCTCCTGCAGTGTGTGCAAACCTGGTGAAAAACTACAGGAAACGTTTGACCTCTGTAATTGCAAACAAAGGCTACTGTACCAAATATTAACATTGATTTTCTCAGGTGTTCAAATACTTATTTGCAGCTGTATCATACAAATAAATAGTTAAAAAATCATACATTGTGATTTCTGGATTTTTTTTTTTAGATTATGTCTCTCACAGTGGACATGCACCTACGATGTAATTTCAGACCCCTCCATGATTTCCAAGTGGGAGAACTTGCAAAATAGCAGGGTGTTCAAATACTTATTTTCCTCACTGTATATATATATATATATATATATATAGAATTGTATTTAAAATACATTTATTTCATGATAAGTATACTAAAAATAGATGTACATGTCTGTACTAACTGAAAATACACTGTAAATGTAGTTTATTTCATGCTGTCATCAAGCACACAAACTTAGTGCACTACAAATTAATTTGTAAAGTAGTAGTATACCTTTACAAATGCAATTGGGGAAGGATGAAATATTTAGTTTGAAACTTTTTTTTATTTTTTATATATGACCTACACACGCACATACCCATTTGTATAATATATACCCACCCATATATACATATAATATAAACTAACTGGACGAAACCTTTGAAAGAGGGTGCCCATAACCCCAATGACATGTCCATGCTCACTCAGTCCAAAAACTATAGTCTTTGTTAAAGTTTGAATTAGGCAACTCATCTTATGATCTTGTAGATCAGGGTGTTAAACTCAGTTCCTGGAGGGCCACATCCCCTGCAGAGTTTTGCTTCAACCTTAATTAAACACTTGATTCAGCTAATTAAGTCCTTCGGGCTTATTTGAAAACCACAGGTTTGTATGCTTGAGCTAGCCTGACTACGTCAGACTTCTTACTTCCGCTCAATTTCATTTCGCTTCTGTACTCAGTCTGAGACAGCGTAATAGCTTTCCGTTTTCCTCCGGCCTGAAAACAGCCGGCCAATCAACGAACAGAGGGCGGGCTGAGAGCCGTGACGTAGACACTGATTGTATCGTGGATGCGTAGATTTACTTCACATAATCTGCAAAAGTCCTTCACAGCCATGTTCACTCCGGTATTTCGCTCGATGGTTTTGTTTTCGCATCATACATGTGTTTACAGTGGAAGTTACATGCGACTGAGCATGCGCATAACACACGCCATAACCAAACGTTATGTGATTGGCTTACGGGTAACCAATGATTTTAAACTTCAGACAAGCGCCCCCCCGCGAGAAAGAAAACGCTTTTCAATTATGCCATGCCAGACTCTGTCTACGAAGCAAAGCTAAGTAGCAGAGTTTGGTATTACCAGGCTATGCTTGAGCAGGGTTGGAACTGAAATCTGCAAGGCTGTGGCCCTCCAGGAACTGAATTTGTAGATGAGGAATTGATTGACAGGTGATCTGACCAATCATACTTCGCCATCCGCCATTTTGTCCGACAAAGTAGTCAGGAGAGTTAGTAGATTAACATGGGAGGATTTGAACTTGAAAAACGGAGTGTACTGACGTCTTTCCGTGGTTAAAACAACATTCCTTCTTATGTTTGTTCATGTTTATTTGAGGCTATAAATTAACTAGAAGGAAGAGATGATCGGTTCACGAGCAGCTTTAACTGATGCTCTACAGCGATCTATCACGACCACTGATCTATACAATGACAAACGGCTCTTTAATGTGTCATTCTATATAGATCAGTGGTCACGACACATTAAAGAGCCACAAAACTGTATTTATTGTTTAAATTTCTTTTAAAAAATGACCAAATTTGAAAGGTGAGACTTTGTTTAATATGTTTAATATCAAACGTAACCGAAAAGTAACCTGGGGGGTATTCCAGAAAGCAGGTTATGTGACATACCCGGGTATGTTTAAGAGTAAGTAAGCGGATAACCTCAACTTTCGGTTCCAAAAACGGAGGTAACTTTCAGAGTATGTTAGTAGTCATAGCAACTCACTCTCTGAACTTAACCTGCTCCGGAGCAGGTTATGTTCCAGGGTTAGTTTGTTTCAGAGAGGTGACGGAGCATGGCGTGCACTTTTGAAGACGATCTAGTGGATGTGGAAGCACAGATAATATGAAATCTTTTCTGCCGTGAGAGGGTGATACGACCACGTATCAATGTGTTTTCGTATCCAAATGAATATTTGCGGGAGCGTTACCGTTTTTCAAAAGAATCGTTAAATTATTTAACGAAGATTTTGAAACCATACATAGCATCGCGGATTAGCGCTTAACACGGAGCACATTTTGTGCATTGCCCTTCGCTTTTTTGCGAAGGGGAGTTTTTTGTATCCAATAGGCAATGCAGAGCATGTGGGAAAGGCAACTGTGTGTAGGGCTGTTCGTACAGTATGTATTGCACTCAAACGGTTCCTGCACACTTTTGTGCAGAACCCTGGCCATAAACCACTGAGGGTCATTAAAGAGGAATTCCACAGAGTGGCGGGTTTGTCCGTTCTATGATATTCTATGACAGACCATTTTAGTTACATAGCACTACTTAATCTATCCATACTGTATACAGTCACAATAATTTTAAATGTTTCTAATTATATAACTTTCAATTTCAGGGTTCCCAAATGTGATTGGGTGCATTGATGGAACCCACATTCCCATTAAAGCTCCTTCAGTCAATGAAGGAGACTATGTTAATAGGAAGTCAATCAGTAGCATCAATGTGCAGGTGACAATATATTTTTTGGGTGCTAAATGTTTGGGTGTTTAAACCATTAAATCACCCTCATTACTGGTCCCCACTAACTAGGTAATATGTGATGCAACCCACCTCATCACTAATGTTGAAGCCAAATGGCCAGGGTCTGTACATGATGCCAGAATGTTTAGGGAGTCATCATTGTGCCACAAATTTCAACAGGGTATGTTTTGCCTTACACTGTTTTTTTATGTTTTTTATGCAATTATACACTTTAAAGTCCCTGTAAAGGCAATTCTAAAAAAAAAATTCTAAACACATTATAAATGTTAGAAATGTATTGCTAAATCATATTACAAAGACTGTGAACTGTGAAGTACTGAATTGTGGAGTTAGACCGTTAAACAGTAAACATTTTTTGGGCGGGGCTAAAACGGGGGCTCGATGACGCACTGGAGCCCCTGAGCTCCTGGACACGCCCCTACTTGATGACGCACTGGAGCCCATTCACATCAGTTTGCAACTCAATCGCGAGTTACTGTCAGTACTATTAGTTACTACATCCTACAGTTTGCTAGCTAGCTATGCCTTCATCACGGAAATGCGTATTACCTGGATGCGATCACGTACAAAACAGATCGGTGTCCTTATTTAAATTTCCGAAAAACTATCATATCAACAAGAGGTGGATTAATTTTGTGAAGAGCCACCTTGATGGAGATCTGAGGATCACCGCCAAAACCCGCCTCTGTAGTGATCATTTTACACAGGATAGTTATATAAATTTTCGTCGGAGACAACTGGGATCCATTCGCTGATAATCCGCTGTTATGGTGCGTTCAAGTCATCTCGTATAGATCGTATTTACGAGTTGAACGCACTTGAACGCCACCACAATGTCGTAAATACCAGTGGGGAGCTCGGGATTTTCTCTAAGCTCCGATCTTTACGAGTTGGGGGCGTGTCAGTGATTAACATGGCGGAATACACAATACGTAAAGGTATTTAGCTGTGATATTGTCAGGCTTTTCTATTTACAGCGCAGTTAGCTAATCGCCAACACAGAATATGATTGTATTATAATATAACAATGCAACATGTAACGATGAGCTGGCAGTGGCTTCATAAATTAATTAAAAACATAAAAATACAAAGTACACTTGATGCACATTTCTTTGTTCTTCATTTTCTAGAACAAGAGTTTAAAAACCTTACTGTATTTTTGTGTAATTAATTAAGAGAAAGTACTCCGCCATCTTGCTCCGACGAAAGTGACTTGAACGCACATGCCGTTATAAGCACGACTTCCCACCTCGTACGTACGAACTTCCCAGGAGGACTTGAACGCACCATTACTGGTGAATGGGGCCGAACCGACAATCTCCCGCCTCGGCCTTCATCCTCCCGTCGCGCCGACAACTGGTGCCATCGTCGGCAGTGCGTGCCCACCAATGAGTGTAAGTTGCCTTGTGTGCTTATGTTATAATTATAGTAGGTAGTATGTATGGCTAGCATGTATGGCTTTGTAAAACAAATTAAGCTGCTAGGAGCATCCTTTCCGGCTGTAGCGGTGACAGTTGAGTGTGGCGAGTCGACGGCAGCGAGCTTTCCCGCGAGTGGGCGTGGTTTCAGCGCAGCCAGCGGACACGCCCCCAGTGTTTGAGAGCAGAGACTACTGCTCATTTTTTCAAGATTTTGATCGCTTATTTTATGTACTTGCCGGCTTTTTTTATCATTCAAATTTGGCTGGGTGGCTAATAACACATTTTTCTGTGGTGTGACAAACTCAGAACACATACTTAATTTTGACTTTACAGGGACTTTAACTACCTTTATAGGACACTTCAATGGTTACTTGCTGGGGGACAGAGGGTACCCTTGTCTGCCCTATATGATGACACCCTACCCTGAACCTAAGCCTGGACCAAAGGCACAATTCAACCTGTCCCACAGCAGAACACGGGTCAAGGTGGAAATGACCATAGGCATCCTGAAGGCAAGGTTTCAGTGCCTGCGTGGGTGGTACGAGACATGATTTGCCAAAATCACTTTAATTAAAACCAGTTAACAGTCAAGTGTTGTTCATTGTTTCTTTATTTCCTGTAACAAAAGACATTTGTATTTATTGCTTTAGATTTCATTCAACAACAAATGACAGATTAATGTTCACATAGTGTTTCCCACCTTAAGCTGGTGCTCCAGCAATTCAATTTCAAGTCTTTTCTCCTCCATTTGAAGCTGTATAAGGTCCATCTCCATGTCACTTTTTCTGATTTGCTTTTGAAGGTGGACCTTATACAGCTCTTTGGCAGGCAACTAGAAAAACAGAATAATTAAACATGACTGATAAAGTCTGTAATACAAACACAGACCAAATATTTAAATGAGGAAGGAGAACTGCAGAACATTTCTTACACTGCTAAGATTCTGTGTGGAGGTAGATGGACCCTCATCTGTATTAAAATCTCCTGCCATATTCTGTAAAATGACAATGACAATTTATTTATTCTCTTATGTAAAAAAGGGGGAATGCATTCTATGCATCATACCTCTATGGGCCTCCCCACATTTTCTGTTTCTGTCATAGCAGAAGTGGTCTCTTCATCGTCATCCTACAGTGAAAATAAGGAAGGATGCTTGGTCTAGCAAACAGAAACCTAAAGACAATAATCACTTACAACTGTGACAGAGTGTGGTGTTGCAGGAGGATCCAATACTACAATGTGGCCATCAGCAACTGCAAGATAATTAAACCAATAAGATAATCATGCATATTCAATACTCAATGTATATTCTTAAACAAATACAACTAATAAAGAAGGACATTAGGAACATCTAAGAGTACTAGTAATAAGATTACAGTATACAACATATGCAGTCAAAGCAGCATGCATACTGCACAAGTGAATCAATGACTGTAAAATGCATTCAAAATGCCTTTTTAAAATGGTGACAGTGTTGATGATTTTCTTTATTAAAGCACTGACAAAAACAGTGAAAACATCAATAAATCATAAGTATTAATGTAGGTAGATTCCCCCTGGAATCCCATCGACCACAGGTCGCCCTTTATTAAGGGACAGTGCCAGCTAAATAATTTTTTCGTCACAATGAAAGGGGAAAATAGCCCATTTATAATTTTATAAACTCACGCATTTACTCTGTCCGTTATTTTTTGCCAAGCCAACTCTCTTTCTTTTGCTGATGCAGCAGTATTGCTTTTTTTAGTTAGAATGGGCTTATAGTCTTCATAAGCAAGCATTAAAACCTCCAACTCAGTTTCACCGAAGTAAGTAGCTCACTTTTTTTCTCCCTTGGTTTCCATGGTGACTCCTGAAATCGGCGATCCGTTGAAAATGTCTTTATGTACTCGCCGTGCGCGCGCATTAACTCTGGGTTACCAATAAGTCAAGTCAAGTCAAGTATATTTGTATAGCGCTTTTCACAATACAGATTGTATCAAAGCAGCTTCACAGTATTAAATTAAAATAATACAACAAGGTTTGTTTCTAGTGGAATTTATTGATTGATAAAATAAAATTAAATATCCCCAAAATATCCCCAACTGAGCAAGCCAAAGGCAACAGTGGCAAGGAACCGAAAAACTCCATCAAGTGACCTAATGGTGTCCTAAAACTCCATCAGGTGGCCTAATGGAGAAAAAAAAAAACTTGGGAGAACCCAGGCTCAGTCGGGGGCCAGTTCTCCTCTGGCATTTATGAACTAGAGGCCGGATTGTAGTTTGAACTGTAAGATTAAAAATATTATATGAATGCCTGGCCGAAAAGATGCGTCTTTAATCTAGTTTTAAACTGGGAGAGCGAGTCTGAGCAACGAACAGTATCAGGAAGGCTATTCCAGAGTTTTGGAGCTAAATGTGAAAATGCTCTCCCTCCTTTGGTTGATCTGGATATCCTAGGTATGACCAAAAGCCTCGAATTTATTGATCTTAAAGAGCGCGATGGATTATAGGGCGATAGAAGATCCGTTAAATAGACTGGAGCTAAGCCGTTTAGGGCTTTATAAGTCAGTAGCAATACCTTGTAAATAATACAGAACTTTATAGGTAACCAATGCAGTGATGATAAAATCGGTGTTATATGATCATATTTTCTTGATCTAGTAAGAACTCTAGCGGCTGCATTTTGGACTAACTGTAGCTTGTTTATTGAGGATGCAGGACAACCAGCTAATAAAGCATTACAGTAATCTATTCTCGAGGTCATGAATGCATGAACTAACTTTTCTGCATCAGAAACTGATAGGATATTACGTAGCTTAGCAATGTTTCTAAGATGGAAAAAAGCTGTTTTTGTAACATATGAAATATGATTTTCAAAAGACAGGTTACAGCCGAGTATAACACCCAGGTCTTTTACTGTAGAGGATAAAGTAACAGGACATCCTACGATGTTAAAGTTGTATTGTAAGAGGTTTTGTGGGCGTTTTTTTGATCCGATAAGTATTACCTCTGTCTTGTCTGGATTTAATAAAAGAAAATTACGCGTCATCCAATCTTTTATATCTTTAACACACTCTGTCAATTTGGATAATTTAGCGTTTTCATCCGGCCGTGATGAAATATAGATTTGAGTGTCATCAGCATAACAGCATAACGGTCCTGACACAATAATCGTTGTTTCGGGCGATGTGCTGCGTACCGTATCGATCAGATTCCTGAAGTCTTTCTTCAGAACCTCCGTCTGGCGCAGCCTGATGTCGTTCACTCCCGCGTGCAGGACCACAGTTCCGACGCGCTCGTCACTGTTCAGAATCTCGGGAACGCGAGCAGCGATTTCAGAAACACGAGCACCAGGAAAGCAGTGACTGTGCACCTTACTTTTACCTAACGTAGCGTGTACGTGTCGAACGATGGAATCGCCGATGATCATAGCATCGCGTTCTGTTTCGCGAAGAGGGAGAAGCGGTTTTGTGTGGATAACTCGAAAACCGGGAGGGTCGGAGAGAGTTGTGGTGGAATTTTTGCCTTAAGCCTAACTACCTGGGTCTCGTCTACTGGCGACGTCCCCACTCGGATAGCTTATTCCCTAAACTAGCTACCTGGGTCTCGTCTACTGGCGACGTTCCCACTCGGATAGCTTATTCCCTAAACTAGCTACCTGGGTCTCGTCTACTGGCGACGTCCCCACTCGGATAGCTGATATCTGAGTCTCGTCTCCTGGCGACGTCCTCACTTGGATATCTTACCTAGTCTAACTTGTTTTCTCTAAACTAACTTCCTTCCTAAACTAGCTTCCTGCGCAGGAATAAATCGACAAACAGACCTGCAAATGTCCTCTAAATGCTTTAATCACGGCCAGGAGATCTTCCCGAGCAGTTCTCAGGGAATCTCTCCCAAGAAGCAAGGCCGGAGGATCTCAGACAAATTCCATTGAGAATCCCCCCGAAAAACACATATACAACAGTTTTTATAGTATAGAGGTATGGCATAAATTTCAGGCTGCATTACATAATTTCCCCACTATTTGATTGGTTCTTCATATGCAAACCCCTCTGTTACTAGGTAAAGAAAACTCTGATCTTGTGATTACTTATCACAAGGTTTTAATGATGACTTCATTTGTTCTAACAGACTGTCTAGTTTAACTTCCCAAAACTATGTTATTTTTACCCATAGACACATACTCAAAGTCACAAGTTTTTCCCCAAAGAGTTTGGAAACATTAAAAGCATATGAATGTCATTCCTGCAAGAAAGACAAATGTTAATTGATTAATTAAAGTTGATTAATTAAAATTCATTCACATTCCCTTCTCTGGTCGTAATTTTACATTATACGACCAAATAGCTGGAACTTTAATTACTCTAATGAATTATTTCATACCTGCATGATTTACCTGCAATCTAATTTACCTTTACCAAATCATCCTATTATAAGTCAGTGACTTTAATACCACCTGATACCTCTAATCATACCATGTTCCATCTTTTACTTTATAATACCTGTCAAATATTCCTTCAATCAGCATCCTAAGTTGTAATTGTTCAAATCATGAGATCTATATCAATTCTCAGTCGTACAGTTTGATCGAACCAAATAAAACATCAATAAACATCACACAAAATTAATTATCTGCTAAGCTTAAAACATTAGTGGGTCCACATCTTCCTCCAGATGTGTTGATCATCTCGTTGCCCCATGGACGTTCCATCTTCACCAGGGTGATTCTTTGCGAACCGTTGCAATGGGCTTTCCCACGTTGGCAAGGGAGGTACGTTAAACTAGCACGTCCTTGATCCCCCACTTGACGCTGTGTGTTGTCGTTGGTGTTGACGTTTGGCGTTGGCGTGTGTGGTTGCTGAGGGCTGGTTGGTGTAGTTTAAGTCGAGATGCTTGGACGGAGGTGTCACCGCACCCCAGATGGGACCTTGTTTGTGGAGTGAACCACAAGAACAACCTGTGAATGGAGACCTCAAGTATTTTTGTTAGCATCAACATGGATCATGTCGCCAGACTCATCTGCTTGTCTGGCCGGTCGTCCTTTTTTGATGAGACCTGTAAAACTTCATGTTAAACAGTAACAAAACAATATTTTTTCACATTTGGAACAGAATCAGTTCTGTTCGATGAGATCCATCATGACATCCTGTAAAAAGTAAAAGTTAAATATGGGGTGGACAGGGCAAGCTTGCTCGCTCTCTGCCTTCCCAAAGTTATACGCTGCGCAGGTGTGGCATTGTTTATTTCTGCCATAACAATAAACCCAGCTCAGGATAGTTAGTCAAAATCATCCAATGGTTGTTATTTTATTGGGCATATTCTCTTCCCTCGGTGGGGATATTTTAACCTGTGGGCATATTTTAACCTGTGGGCATATTTTAACCTGTGGTGTCACTTTATAAATTTAGATACAGCTGTTTTGATTGACATCATTTATTTGTCTTAGAACACCATATTTCACACACTCACTTTCACACACTTTCACACACCCCTCTCTGGCCAGAGATTCATACATTCTTGTCTGCCATAGCAGTTTATGAACTGAATGGGGAACATATATTTATTATGTGTGGAATACCACCAAATCTGAACGGTAACAAAGTTCGACGACGGAAACTACAGAACGTAGACACACTGTGGCATTCCCCTTGCAACAGTGTCTGAACGTTAGGATATAAATTTTCAATTGTCCAATGTAGTCGTCATGTGATTGAGTTTACACAGTGGACGTAAACCTAGCTTTTCAAAAATCAAATAGATTAAACACTTTTAATAATAATAATCGTATAGACCTACAGTTGCAGTTGAGAGAATCAGTTTTAATTCCTCAAATGCAATTTGTCATTTTTTGCACAATTTCAATTTTCCAACTTTTTGTTGTTGCTCATGAGCTATTTAAAAGAAGATTTGGAAATCTTCACACAACCTTTGATCCATGGACAAAAAGAAAATAACATTTCCATCTCGTACCCCTGATGATGACAGCATGTGATTTCAAAAGTTTATAATTAGAAAACATTGTTTTTATTGAATCTTGAAAATTACCTTTAAATGAAATGGAGTGACCAATATTTTTACTTTTCCATAGAATTCTGCAATATCAATAACCTATTAATGCTTTTACATAACTCTCACTGCCATATCCAGATTGGAGAGTCATGCTCTCACTTCTGCTATTGAACAGTAGGGCTGTTACTGGCTGGTATCTATTGAAAGCAGATTCAAAGAGTTAGTTTAAACAGAGAAGAATATGAAGAATTATGAAGAATTGCTGAAACCAGTGGATAATCAAAAACAATCAAGTTAAATAATAACTAAATTTGAAACGGTCTCTGTAGTGATCATTGAAAATGCAGCACCTAGCCCACACGGCTGATTGTCTTTCTGTGTGGATTGTCATTCAGTTGAACTTCAGGCTGATACATTGGATCGTCAGGCTGTTAGCACTCTCCTCAGTCTGGCTTTTGCATCTCCTGCCACAAAATTTCATAATGCATGGCAAAATTGTCTTTAGGAAAAGTCTCAAGTGAACTGTCACCTTTGCACTGTCTCAGTCTCCCCATGCTGACCCCTCTCAGAAGTCTCAACTTCCTCTTTCAGGAGGGCGGCTGCAGGCCCCACTTCCTCTTTTATTTTTCTGCAGTCATCCCACTTTTTCAAGGCAGCTGTCTGAAATCTTGAACACTCAGAGAACCGCAAAAATCAAATTAAACAGCTTAATTTCCAAAAGTCTCTTCTGGTTTACAACACAGCAATTATTCAATTTATTAAAAAGCTTAGTCCTTCATTGCGGAAAAAAGCAAGCACTTCTTCTTTGCAAAGACGCAGGAAAAAGCAGGAAAACTCCTCTAATTAATACAGTGTATAATGTAAATTAAAAGAATTCTTTGTCTTTTCTTTTTTACAAGAAACCAAAATAAAATGACTGTAAGATGTCAGTTATGTGCTTGTTCAAATCACAATTTATATTTAAAGTTGGTCACCCAATCTCATTCTCATACTATGCACAATGCACAAAAATTATCTCAGTTAAACATAAACCATTGACTCTCAGGTTCTCCGCAATGGATCAGTTTTTTCACACTGTCTCCCAGGGATAACGGGATACAAATTCTAGACGCCTTCATATAGAATGTATATTATTTAGACACGTTTAGTTAATATCTTATTATTTATTCATCACTTTAAGAGCACCTATTGCTCGGTTTTATATATCTCATATACATTAATAAATCAAAGTCTAACTCATAAAAGTTTCTTCATTACTCAAAATTTTCTAATTATCACAGAATGCATATTCCTATTATTATGATTTATAATTTTAACAATTTCTTCATTTTTTAATTGATTTCAAAATGTAAAAATTCATAAATCTCAGGATAACAATATTGATCTATTTATCTTGTTTCCACATGGAATCTTTCTTTATCTTTATCCTTCTTTATTAACCTTTCTTTAATTCAATCAAAATCAAAGTCTTTTCAAACAAAATTTCAAACAAAAAGCAAGTTTCATTACTACAGCATCTCAGGGTATTTTCCCCTCCTGGATCTGGTTTCCAGCATGACTAGTTGCTATTTGCAGAAGAAAGTTTCATTGACAGCTTTCTGGGCGCACTCTCAAAAACAACAAATAAAATACTCAACATATACTAATTTGGTTGAATTTAACCATAATCATTCATTGCCCTTAATAGCAAAGGTCAAAACATATCTTTTTTTTTTTTTCTCTTTAAATCCTTAAATCTTTTAAATCTGATTACCAGTTTTCTTCAAAATTTTACTTAACAGAAAAGCCAATTTTTAATTAAACCTTTTAATTAATTTAGAAGCATTTTAAAGGAAAATTGTCAGGTCTGTTGTCCTACCTTAATACTTTAAGTCCTTTTAGCCCGACTGGAATGGTCCCTCTGTCGAACAGGGTTCTGCAGTCTGGCAGAATGAAGACAACGTGGTTCCTCGCTCCCCGTCCATCCGACAGAGGGAGATTCCGAGGACTCCTGGATGGCCCGCCAAAATGTGGTGGAATTTTTGCCTTAAGCCTAACTACCTGGGTCTCGTCTACTGGCGACGTCCCCACTCGGATAGCTTATTCCCTAAACTAGCTACCTGGGTCTCGTCTACTGGCGACGTCCCCACTCGGATAGCTTATTCCCTAAACTAGCTACCTGGGTCTCGTCTACTGGCGACGTCCCCACTCGGATAGCTGATATCTGAGTCTCGTCTCCTGGCGACGTCCTCACTTGGATATCTTACCTAGTCTAACTTGTTTTCTCTAAACTAACTTCCTTCCTAAACTAGCTTCCTGCGCAGGAATAAATCGACAAACAGACCTGCAAATGTCCTCTAAATGCTTTAATCACGGCCAGGAGATCTTCCCGAGCAGTTCTCAGGGAATCTCTCCCAAGAAGCAAGGCCGGAGGATCTCAGACAAATTCCATTGAGAATCCCCCCGAAAAACACATATACAACAGTTTTTATAGTATAGAGGTATGGCATAAATTTCAGGCTGCATTACATAATTTCCCCACTATTTGATTGGTTCTTCATATGCAAACCCCTCTGTTACTAGGTAAAGAAAACTCTGATCTTGTGATTACTTATCACAAGGTTTTAATGATGACTTCATTTGTTCTAACAGACTGTCTAGTTTAACTTCCCAAAACTATGTTATTTTTACCCATAGACACATACTCAAAGTCACAAGTTTTTCCCCAAAGAGTTTGGAAACATTAAAAGCATATGAATGTCATTCCTGCAAGAAAGACAAATGTTAATTGATTAATTAAAGTTGATTAATTAAAATTCATTCACAGAGTCTTGGTCTAGACCTGACTCGCGTCTTCCACTGCGGAACCATCCAGGCTTCGTGGTGGCGTGTTGGAGCCGGAGTGAACGAGACCATGGCTGATCGCGACCTCGGCGCTCGGGACCGATGCTGAGTAACGCACAGAGTAGACGAGGTCGGAATCAGCGGGTTAGTAACGTTAATCACTGATTTGTGTGCATCGGCGCGTGATGTTTCAAGAGCTAACCGCCGGTCTCTTAGCTCGGCTTGTCTCACTAAAAGGTCGTGGATCTGTTTCTCAACAGCTTCCAGCTCGGACTGCAATGCGTGCAGCTCAAATGTGTCCTCACCTGCACCAAAAGGTAGACTACTTAGATCTGATATATTCGCCATTTTAACAGATGGACAGTAAGTTAGCAACGACGCTACCAGTGATTTACCAGTGATACTAATTTATGACTAAACTCTTGGATATAATCCATCTATTTTAGTGGTACGGGTGTAGAGTAGACGCACGATAGGTGAAAAAAAATGTTTGTTTGTAAGTGAGTGTGGAGAAGACGCGTTCAGCCGTGATCCACGGACGTAACCTATATGAGTATCCAGCGTTGGATCACTAATAGGCTTGAGACGCGTCTGCTCAACAGTCCGCGTTGTAACTATGAGGTTTGAGCAGTAGTGCTTCTCAGTGAGGAAAAGTGGAAAATGTTCGTTGTAAGTGAGTTTAAAGAGAAATCAAGAATTATAAATCAAATCGATAGAGCTCGAAAGACAACAACGTATTCAGACAACATGTTCAGACGCAACGCATGCGCAGTGTTCACCTCTCAATAGGAGGTTGTTCTCAATAGGAGGTTGATTAAACTAACTCCTCACAGGTGTTTTGGAACCGACATACCCAGAGTAAGCAAGTTTGGGGTTAACCAACCAAGAGTTCAAGATTTATCTGATGGTAAGTACCTTGCTTTCTGGAATACACCCGTCCTGTCTGTCAGCGTGTTGTCAGTCTCCTCTCTGCTCCGCAATGTATTTTTCACTGCGTGAGAACATGGTGTGGCGTGAGAACGGCGTAGCTTGTCGGACATAGCGACAGTAACTAAGGGAGGATACAAATTCATTGTTTATGATAAACAAAATGGGCTTACCTCAAGGCTCAATCTTAGGCCCCTTGCTTTTTAGTTTGTTTATAAATGATTTACCATGTTTTTGTCCAGATGCTGAATGTCAGCTTTATGCTGCGATACATCAATTTATATATCTGAAACTTGCATTGAATTGAAACTTGAGATGTTGTATAATCGGGCTCTAAAAAATAATTGATTAAAAGCCAAATCGATGGCATCACCGCCATATTTAAAAAATAATAATAATATGCTTAGTTTTACAAATTAAAAAAAATTGTCATATATAAAAATTTTTTTTTAATGTTTGCACATAAGACATCATCTGGTCTATGTAAAGTGCTAAAGAGATAGGATGATAAAAGTAGAATCACTAGGAGTACAGCAGGTGGGAATTGTAGGATTGATTTCCATAGAACTACACAAAGGCAAAGAGCCTTTTCTGTAAAGGGCTCCCAACTCTGGAAACATGTTGCCAAATGAGTTTAAAGCAGTAAAATAAACATGAAATAAAGTATTTTAAATTGAAGGTAAAGTAGTGGTTTAAAATTAATCAGTACTACATGCATATTTAAATTTAATAAATGTTTGTTTTAATTAGTTATTCATGCCAGGGTTGGAAGCATCCTTAAAATAGGTACAGGTGTATTTGTATGTGTATAAATTACATGCTGTATTAGCTTTATTCTATGATTAGTAGTTTTCATTTTTTTAGAAAAGCCTTTCTAGGGACCCGAGATGCAAATTAGCTTATGCTATCTCGATGTGCAATACATATATTCCAGGTTTCACCTAGAATCATGTTTTTTTTTGTATTGTCCCATATAAATAAACTTATAAATAAATAAATAAAAATGAAGGCCATATTAATGTTTGTCTGTGGGGATTGTTTGTATATTGTCGTATTATTAAAGTAAACAAGGCCGCTAATAATGACCTTAACCTTTTCAATAATTTTACCACACTTTGATTATCAGGTAGCCTATTGTTTAATTCAATTAAAATTGATTCCTATAGCACTTTTCACAATTTTGCATGGTTGCAAAGCAGCTTTACATACATATAGAAAGTAGTTACAAAAGTAAAGATATGTAGGCTAATTATGACAAATTAAGAAAACAACATAGTCCATTTGAAATGGTGAAAGAAATTCACGTAGCCTATTAGGCTACTTGATCAGAAGTTGTATTACTTTAGTGTATTCCTAATCTACCCAGGTTGTGCTTAGACACAAAAGATCTGATTCGTACTATGTTTTTTAGATGTAGTAAGCTGATTTAGTTCTGGCTTTGATGTGTCTTCTCAAACTAAGATCAGAATCCAGGATGACATTGAGATTCATGACTTCATGTTTAGTTTCTAGACCATCATCATCAATCGGCTGCGAACAGGGTAGGTTGACAGTCGGTCACTAATTTTGTCCATTCCTTGCGATTTCTGGCAACTTCCCGTAGTTCGCCCGCTGTTGCTGGTTCGTCCTTATTGATGAGTTCGCCGATATATTGATGGTATAGCTTTCGCGCTCTGCCTCGACTTCTTTTGCCATGCCGCTGTTGTGGCGCGTACAAGATATACTTGTTGATCAAGTCGCTCTCATGTCTTCTTAGGCAGTGTCCTACAAATCTTAGCTGTCTCTGTTGTACTTGAAGAATGATTTGGTTGCGGCCAGCTCTTTCATAAATCTCTTTATTGCTTTTCTTGTCCAGGCGCTTTATGCCAAGCATGATTCTGTAGCAGTTGGTGGCAAAACTGTTGAGTTGGTCTCTGAGTTTGCTGCTAAGGATCCAGCTCTCGCAACCATAGAGCAGGATTGAGACACACGCAGATTTGAATATGTTGATCTTGAGTGTTATTGGAAGACTTCTTGACTGAAATATGTTCTTCATCTTCCAGAAGGCCCCCCATGCTTGGCCTTTTGGCCCCCATGCTTGAACTCACCATCAATGACTTCATCTTTATTGGCAAATACAATAACCTCTGTATTGTCTTTATTAACTGAAGAACATTTTTGGCACATCAAGCTGTTAATTTCATTTAAGCATTGGCACAGGGAGTCTATTGGGACTGAAGACACTTAGCTACAAATCTAGATATGGGTGTCTTCTGCATCTGTGATAAGTAATAGTGTTGTTTTTAATTATATGGCCTTGTGAGAGCATATACAAACTGAACAGTAGAGGCGTAAAGATTGAACCTTATAACTTATGTTTTAGCAGTCCGGTCAGATTCATATTGCTTATGCTCACAAATATCATCTAAGCACCGTCTCAGACAGGCCGACCCATTTTCCCATTCTGTTGAGGAGTATATTGTGGCCAACAGTATCAAAAGCAGCACTAAGATCTAGTAATACAACACTGAAATTTTAGCCGAATATCATTTAAAGGGAGGGAAGGCAATTTGTTTTATAAACAGTTTTTGTTAAACTGAAAACTTTCTTCACATCCTGATAGCAATCAATAATAGAAGTGGTCTAAACTTCTACAAGGTCTAAATATTAAAACATGTGCATATATCTTCTGGGAAGTCTCAGAATCAAAAAACGTTCGTCCAATCATTGCATTCGGAATGTTATAAGATGTTTTGTTGAAGAAAGTTTTCTTATTTACTAGCTCTCAGTGTAACTCATGTTTAACCCTCATTCATATTGTTTCAGGTCTGGTGAATGGTGAGTGGCATGAGTTAAAGACAGTGATGGAGGGAGACGATCTGACTCTGCAAACAGGAGTTCCTGAACTAAAAGGAGAGGATGAAACAATGTGGCTGTTTACAAGTGGCAGCCAAACCACCCGAATAGCACAGATGTATCAGAGTAAAGTATCGCTTCATAAGAGACTCGCTGACAGATCGCAGCTCGACCAACAGACCGGATCACTGACCATCTGGAACATCAGCGCCAGTGAATCTGGACTTTATAAGCTTGAACTCACCATCAATGACTTCATCTCTAGGAGAACATTCAGAGTTGATGTATATGGTAAGTTTTAACTACAGCCAATACAAGACTAAATACTAGTGTGTCACGTTCTGGGCCAGTATAGAGACACTTAGTCTTAGAGTAAAATATTCGTCTTGAGTGTTAAGAATCTAATAATGTTTGATAATTTAGTGTTGCCTCAGTTTGCATTTCAGAATCAGGCTTACAGATCGCATGAAAGTTCATTTCAGCTCTGGACTAGACTATAGGACTATTTAAAACCATGACAGAGAAAGCAGGTTTTTGATAATCTGGTTTAAAAGGCCATTTAAATCTAGGATTAGACTTAATCTCTGTCTGGGAAAACTGCCTGTTAAAGTTCAGATAAACTCAGATTTGTCTGAAATCCTCAAAGCTGTTTAATGAACTTTTTTTTTTTTTTTTATAAATTAAGTATGAATACATAACACATAATACAAGGGATGTGCATAAGTACTCTAAAGTGAAACTGATGATTGACATTGTAAACAATAATAAGTTATAATTGGGTGAAGTGACATTTGCTACAGTTGAAATTCTGTAACAACTCTACATTTCATTGAGTATTTCAGCAAGACCATTCATACAATCAGATACGCCAAAGCCTCTCATTTACATAAGAAAAAACAAGATGTTTGAACTTGCATATAAGAAATGCCTTAATTCTTTCTTAAGACTTTTGTAAATCTGGCCCCAGATCTCATGATTTGAAACTGCCCTCTCCAGTGTGATTTCTGTGTGTTCCCTTTCAAAAGCTACAATCAATGCTGCGCTGCTTAGCGCATTGGGAACGTCTTTAATCGTCACCAGCTGTGAATATAGTGTGTAACATGTAAATAGAATTGACCCGGAAGTATTAATAGCCTCGGTCGGTGACGTCACCGGCGCACAAAATATTTGTACAGGCTATAAATAGATGAGCCACAGGTCATCGTCAGGATATTTTGTCTTCAGAGACCATTCTGTGTATGTGTGCGTCAAGAAAACTTCTCTTACCTCTTTATATCTTAGTTTTTGCTAGGCAGTGTGCAGAAAAATCTCTTTTTCCTCTACACTATGTCTGACAAGTGAAAGAAAAAGGAACATCTAACATCCCCTCAAAAGGAAGTGTTAAAATTGATACCACTCTCAGAGAGTCTCGCAGCGTGGAAACTTCTGCCAGGCTTTTCTGCGTGGGTATTAAGCACAGTACAGATAGGATACAGAATCCAATTTATTCGCCGTCCTCCGCGTTTCAGCGGCGTGGTATCCACTTCCATGAGACCAGAACTGGCGCATGTATTTTCACAAGAGCTACAATCTCTGCTGAGCAAAGAGGCCATAGAACATGTTCCTCTTCCATAGAGAGAGTCAGGCTATTACAGCAGATACTTCCTGGTTCCCAAGAAGGATGGGGGGTTGTGTCCAATCTTAGATCTTTGAGGCTTAAACCGTACAGTCAAAGCACTCAAGTTCAAGATGTTAACTGTAAAGACGATCTTGTCGCAAATTCAACATCACGATTGGTTCGCCACGATCGATCTGAAGGACGCACACTTTCATATAGAAATATTGCCACAACACAGGAAGTTCCCAAGGTTTGCTTTTAGTGGTGAAGCTTACCAATATCGGGTCCCTCCATTCGACCTAGCCATGTTACATAGACGATTGGCTAATACTGGCCTAGTCTCAAGAGCTTGCGTTTCGACATCGAGATCGATCCCCGCTCATCTTCTCTCTATGGGGCTGAGATGCAACGCCAAGAAGAGCGTTCTCTCTCCCGCCCAGAGGGTAATATGCTTGGGGGTTAAATGGGACTCTGTCACCATCGGGGGCACAACTGTCTCCCGCTCGTGCTAAGACCAGTTTTAAACACCCTAAGTAACATCTGGCTATAGGTCAGGACATTACATACAGTAGGTCTCATGGCAGCTGCGTCCACAGTGATCCCTCTGGGCATTTTGCACATGAGACTACTTCAGTTGTGGCTCAAAACCGGGGGATTTCATCTATACAATCCCCAAGGGCAAATGAAGGCAAGAGCACACTCTGAGTGCCTTGTGTTCTTTCTAAAAATCCATGTTTATGGGTTACACGCTGCGGCTTCGTTCCCTTTCTACGTGGTTCAGACCCCAGTTCCTTGCACTTTAGGTGCGTCTTGCCGTCGCAGATTGCTAATGACAGACGCCTCCCTGATGGGCTGGGGAGCGGTCTTAAGTGGTCATCCTGCTCAAGGGGAATGGGAGGGTCATCGGTTCGATTGGCACATCAGCTGCCTCGAGCTGATGGCTGTCTCTTTCTCCCTCAGTTGAGAGACTGTCACTTTCTCCCTCAGTTGAGAGACTGTCATGTCCTAGTGCGGGTGTCACAGCAGCAGTCTCTTACATAAATCACCAGGGAGGTCTCCGCTCACGCAATCTGAACAGAATAGCGAGGCAGATCCTCCAGTATCTCTGCTCCCGGGAGTTCTAGCCAGAGTTCGCCATCAAGGGTCTTGCCTCTTACTGATAGCGCCGTGTAGGCCGAACAGAGTATGGTTCTCGGAGATAATATCTCTCCTCGACGGCTCGCTGTGGTTGATTCCGGAGAGGAGGGACCGAATCTGTCTCAGGTGGAGGGCACAATATTCCATCCCAGGCCCGACCTGTGGAACCTTCATGTTCGGCTGAGCGACACTGGGCTTTCGCCTAACGTTATTGAGACCATTCTAAGTGCAAGGGCCTCCTCCACTAGAAAGACGCCAGTAAATGGGGTGTCTTTGAAAGGTGATTCACAGCACATAATGCAGATCTGGTCAACTGCCAGATTGCTTCAGTTCTGGACTTCCTGCAGGAAATGTTGTCAACAGGCACATGCCCCTCCATTCTCAGGGCTTATGTGGCTGCTCTTTCGGCTTGCCACGCCTTTGTTGACGGGGCGTCACTCGAGAGACATTCTCTGCTCGCTCGCTTCATTCGTGGGGCCAGATGACTCAGGCCGCCTGTAAGAACCAAGATCCCTTCATGGAACTTAGCTATAGTCCTCGAGGGTCTGGTTGAGACCCCCTTTGAACCTCTAGAGTCAGCGTCTTACAAACTTCTGACCCTAAAGATGTTTTTTCTATTGGCTATAACTTATTTAAAAATAAACAGGGATATGCAGGCTCTGTCGATCTCATCATCCTGCTTAGTCTTTCCCCATACATCCGGTCACCCTTGAGACCTTCTGCCCTCCGCCGTTCACAACGCCGGAGCAGGAGAGATCTCAAGGACTGTGTCCAGTCCGTGCTCTTCAGGCCTACATCCACCGCACTAGCCAGTGGCGTAAGTCAAAGCAATTGTTCGTCTGTTATGGGGGCAGTAACGGGGGCGGCCGTCACCAAGCAGACCATATCACATTTAGTCAGGGATGCTTTTGCTTTTGCCTATGAGGCACGCGGTCAAGTTTCACCAATGGGTCTAAAGGCTCACTCGCCCAGGGCAGGTGGGAATTTTCTTGACTCAAAGTTGTCCTGAGGGCAGAAACGTTTGTGATTGGTTCAATCTGACAACCAATCGCAAGAGGGGAGAGAATTGCAGAGGCGGGGCCACCATTTCCAATCTCAACCGTCAAAATCCCTCCGCGGTGCGCAAGCAAGAGGAGCTGGTTATCATTTCAAAGTAAGTTTTTTAAAAACAAAAACGTAATATTCTCGAAAATGGAGCATTGTATGTGCACCTATGTGTGATCCCCCCCCCTGCTTTCATCATAGTATATCATAGTATAATTGTGCAGCTTGTAGCTTAAGGATAGGCTAGCCTACTGTTTCAGAAGCAAGCTAGTGTTGTAGCTTGCATTAAAATGTTGCAGTGGCTGTCATAGATATGGTGGCTGTTGTCAGCGGTTCTTATCACAAAAATGTAGAAGAACAAGATAATTCAGAAAAACGTCACCTTTAGGGGTGTAACGATACGCGTATTCGTATTGAACCGTTCGGTACGAGGCTTTCGGTTCGGTTTTCGGTAGGCTGCGCATTTTCAAACCGAACGGTTCATTGGACCATTTTTCCTGCCGACCAAAATTTCGTTATTTCAGATGTAGGCGCGTTGCACGTGGCAAGCACGCTCATAATGTAAGAGATGCCGGCGCGACCACAACATTGCCCAACATCAAATGGCAAACGTAATGCAAGTGGAACGAAACTGCTCGTTATTGTGTGGTTGAAGGACCGTTTATCAGTTTGGACCAGTGCAGCGCGAGCCGATCGTGATCATGCGACACTGTCACTACACAGCGCTAAGAGATCCAGTAAAGAAAGCATTTGAATTCGCCACAGAAGTAATAACATCGCTGCTAGATCTAGTGAGAAACATTCTCATTTCTCCGTTATTAACGGATCAATAATGCTTTCAAGTAACATTACGCCGGTTTTATTTTGACATTGTGAATACAATTGCTGCCCTCAAATGTTAATCTGAACTAAAAATAAACCTTTAACTACTACAATATTACATTTCATTTTTTCCAATGAGCTTTTTTTGTTTTATATGCTCGATGTTAAATTTAAATTTGTATTTATAAATTTAGTTAAATTTATAAATTTGGCTTTTCTTCATGACTGTTTAGTCTCATCTGGTCCCAGGGCAGAGACCATTATTTTCCACAATTTTGTCTCAGGGCAGGTGAATCCCTCCTGGTCTCAGGGCAGAAGTCAGTCTAATTTATAAATTTGGCTTTTCTTCATGACTGTTTAGTCTCATCTGGTCCCAGGGCAGACAGATATTTCTAGATTTTGGCTTTTCTTCATGACTGTTAGTATCATCTGGTCCCAGGGCAGAGACTATTGTTTCCCACAATTTTGTCCCAGAGCAGGGGAATCCCTCCTGGTCTCAGGGCAGAAGTCATATTTTTCTCTTCTCAGGGCAATATAGTTGGACAAAAGGGAGTCAGCTGTCTTCTCTGGTCTCAGGGCAGAAGTTGTCTGAGGGCAGGACGGTGAATCTCTCCTGGTCTCAGGGCAGAAGTCGTATTTTTCTGTTCTCAGGGCAACATAGTTGGACAAAAGGGAGTCAGCTGTCTTCTCTGGTCTCAGGGCAGAAGTTGTCTGAGGGCAGGACGGTGAATCTCTCCTGGTCTCAGGGCAGAAGTCGTATTTTTCTGTTCTCAGGGCAATATAGTTGGACAAAAGGGAGTCAGCTGTCTTCTCTGGTCTCAGGGCAGAAGTTGTCTGAGGGCAGGTGAATCTCTCCTGGTCTCAGGGCAGACAGATATTTCTAGATTTTGGCTTTTCTTCATAGTATCATCTGGTCCCAGGGCAGACTATTGTTTCCTACAGTTTTGTCCCAGGGCAGGTGAATCCCTCCTGGTCTCAGGTCTGCACTGATCCCAGGCTACCCTGCCCTGGCTTAGAATTAGTTTGAGGCCAGTGTCTTTTCCTCCATTTAAGTTTTGCCTCAGGTATGTAAGTATCATAGCTATAGGTTGTCATAAGTATCCAATTTAATGCTTCAGCAGAAATACATGTTTTTAATTTTTGTCTTTTGTCTTTGCCTGTAAAGGGAAACTTAACCAAGCCAAATGAACAGTAAGTTATTCAAAACTATTTTTTTCCTAATCTATGTTACTCATTGGCGTCATCTGCATACATAATGATATAATTTGCATACATCCGACCAGGCAGAGCACATTCCAGTACTTTTTTTAGCTGGTGTTTTTAGAACGATTAGACACATGGGCAACACAAGGTCCGGGCACTTGCAAGATTGTTTTTATGTAATAGGCCCATGATGAGGCTGTAGCCTACCAAAAATTTGTGAAATAACGAGAAGTGCTGGCGCTGCTGTAACATAAAACATCATTGGCATGGCATTCAACACAACTAGGCTATTTAAAAATTGTATAATATGTGGCCCCGACTTGCCTCAACATAGTACATGTGTCTAAAACTTTCGCTCATATGCTCTAGTTGCCCGTTTCAGCCTAGTGTGACATCACTAACTCACAGATAAGCACTTGAAACAGAGCGCTGTTAGACTGTGTATTTTGATGGTTATCACCAAAACAACGTGTGAAACCAACACATTCAGAAGTCGGCAAAAAAGTCGCTAGTCGATAAATGTGAATTTTAGTCGCCAAAGATTATAAAAAATCGGGGGAAAAAAACTAATTCGCCTAATTGCCAACACTACTTTAAAGTAGTTTTGTATGCTACATGTAATAGTTGATTGGATTACATTTATGCCTGTTAGCCTAAGTAAGGTGACTTATTTTGGGACTTTTATTTTCTTCACCCATGCAGACTTAGAAACACTGAAGTCCCAAGGACTTCATAGTGAAGATGTCCTTGGGACAATTGGGCCTTTCAAAATCTTTCTGGGTAGTTTGGAGGCCCTTTTAGGCCCATTTGAACTTCCAGATGAGGTAATTTTATATTTATTTAAAAAAATTATCCTCTTCCCCTTCACCTTGACTCTATTGTGATTTATTGCAGTATATATATATATATATGTATTTACAGGATGTAAATGTAACTGTGCACTTGTAATGACACATCAAGGATGTTAAGAGGGTAAAAGCAGGTTTAAGACTTGCCCTATTGAAGTCAACAGGGTGCAAATTTTAAAAAGAGGATAACATGGTGTAGGCAACACCGGTTTTTGTAGTTCTCTGTATTGACAGCACTCCAAATTTACAAAAAAATTAGCTCAATGTTAAAATTCACCGGAGTTCTCCTTTAAATATAGTAGATGGTGGCCTTGCACAGGAATCTGAGTCCACAGAGGGTGAACAAGGTAGGAAGATACTGTATTTATGGTCAGCATAGTTTTGGCCATGAAATGAGTTGACAATAAAATAAAAACAATATTTTTTCACTTCTACAGTATTATTCGAAGTGGAGAGTGTTCTCCGGTTACCTGACGGGACCAAGGCCAAAAGGTAACTTTGTATGTCATTACCATCAATATTTCATACATTTACATAATTCTTCCTAATTCTTTCCAAACAATAACTGTGCACAGGTCTACACATTGCACGATTATATTAGACTGGGTATAACCCTCGGTGTTGCACGCTATTATATTTAAATTTAAATTTGCTCTGCAGTTATGTCTGGCCCTGAGAAATTACCTTCTTGGGAGGTACCAACGAACGTAGACAATCGAAAAATGTTTCTGTGTACAAGGGAGGAACGCGTTTGGCTCGGTATGTTTTCAAAGTCCGGAACTGTGATTGCGCGGGGTCACACTCACTGTATGAAATGAAGTAGGTGGGGCTGGTAACCGGGCTATCAGAAGTACACAGAAGGAATTTTTAAGCAGAAATCTGTTTCTCTACAGACAATTACTAATTTCCCAAATTTAGGTAAACTCTTGCTGTAAGGACAGGTGCATATCATATTCCTAAGCCTTTACGAAAGCTCATAACAGCCTCTTACATGGCTCATCATGCTAACATGGCACAAAATTCCTACTTGCAGCACCTTTGCTGTGGAATAAATCTTTAAAAGTCCCCAGCTTCCACCTAGATATACTGGGCCAAAGTCAGTAATACTGAGTCATGTCTTAAGAAGCTGTTAGGAATAAGTTATTTAAAACCCTTTTTAAGGTGTCATGTATGTGTTCTCCTGTACCTAAAGTGTTACCTACCAACATTTCTACAAGGTAGAAGATTGTTTTAACTCTATATGCCTGCTTAAAATCTCCACTGATATTGCAGATATAAAGTGACTAGGGAGGAACTGGTTAGAAGGTGTGGCTATTCGCCCAATGCTCTGGTGGCCTACTTAAGGAAAGGCAAGAGCCAAAAAGAGGCGCTCATGGCCAAGTTGCACGACTCACAGGTGGAGCCAGGACCACGAATCAGGCTGTCAACAAGTGTCAGCAAGTTGTGTGAAGGTAACTGAGGTCTAGAGGTTAAGAACATGATGTGCAAGAGTTTAAGGGCAGTGAACCACCCATCACTTCACACAGCTGGTATAAGAATCTTTTCTTAATAGTCTGGCTAGGCGTAAATCTTTGTTACCATTAAGATTTTGGTAATTTTGCACTATTTTGGCAGGATGTGAAGGCATTGAAATTGGTTCTCGTTACGCACAATACAAACACATTGCCAGAAATAACTATTCTGCATGACATTGGGCAGTGATTTAAAAAAATGTTTACCTTGAGTACCACCTCAGAAAATATTAGGCTTTTCCAATACCACCATCTTACACTTTACAGCAGTATGGCATGCAATCGGGGTGAAATTGCAACCTCACTGTGATGTCAAATCATAAGAATGAATAAGACAAATAGCAAAAATATTTTTTAATTTTCAAATCTTGTTTTACAAGTTTTATTATTTATTGTGATTATTGCATCATTGACCTATTCACATAGAAGTTGCCACCAACACGGATGCACATAGATTATTAACTCTGATCTATATGTTTTTGGTTGCAGAAAACAGTGAGATAGGAGGTTGGGTAAACATCTTTTGTTTATAGAAGCTATCTCGTTATCGTGTCTTATGTCTCTGTAAGATGTTAGCCAGTGTTGGGGAAGTTACTTTTAAAAAGTAGTGTTTGCTCGTTACTCGTTACTTGTTTAAAAAAGTAATCCGTTACTTTACTTAGTTACCCCGTTTGGAAAGTAACTTTTTACGTTACTCGTTACTTTTACGTTACTTTTATGTTGCTTGACTTTGGGCAGAACCCAATATCTGTTCCTAAATATGTAGACAAAGTTATACAATGGAGGACATAACAGGTAATTATTTTGTGCTCTTTATTATAAAAAATAGTATCAATTTCGAAAGAAAAAAAGTCCTTCTCATTGGCGCTGCTGAGTGCGGCAACTTTTATTCTCAGCCGGCTCTGCATCATGGGGTAGAGTGCGACACTCCGCGATGAGCAGCTCGCCCGCGCAACTTCTCTCCGCTCCACTCCCCCTATCCACCGAACTTTAAATTTCGGCAACAGCCAATAAAGCGGTCCTGCTCTCTAACACCGGTGCGAATCGCGTCTTGATAGCATAGGACAAAATGATATAGAAGACATAAGCTTAGTTTTCAGACATACGACTCACTCTATCAAGGGAGTAGGAGAAAAAAAAGAGATTTTGAGAGAAAAAAAATATTTTGTTTAAAAGTACACATATTCAAGCTTTCTATATATTTCTCAGGTCTGTGAGACAAGTATAGCTTCTGAGTTTCGGTTCATTTACAGTATGGAGACGAGCTCCAGTTCACGCGCTGGTGCCGTCATGATTATTTTGCATGCCATATTTACTTATTTATTAAATTCAGGCAATTAATTGGTTGGTAAAACATTGATTAAAATTAAGATACAATTAATACAAAACGAAATTCGTTTTAAAGAAAGTCTTTCTACAAAAACAAACTTAATAAAGTGGTCAAAATCATGTCTGCCCACTCCATTTATCTCCCGATATATTGCACAAAATTATGATCTTACTCATGCTTTTCACTTTTCATATAATCAACATAGATTAAATTATTTATTTATTTATTTTATTTAAACATAAATATGAAACTAAATAGTTTTCTTTAATTTACTTCTCATTAAATTCAGGCAATTGGTTGATAAAACATTGATTAAAATTAAGATACAATTAATACAAAACGAAATTCACTTTAAATACAGGTTTTCTACAAAAACAAACTTAATAAAGTGGTCAAAATCATGTCTCCACACAAATGTTTTATTTTATTTAATTTAAACATAAATATGAAACTAAATCGTTTTCTTCAGTTCTCAACAGTTCTCTTCTCTCAAGCGCGCAGCTGAGGCAGTGTCGCTGTCAAATATATCCATGGGAAAAGTAACGTTGCGCCGAATTGAAAAAGGAACTACGTTTCGTTACCAAATTTTTAGTAGTAACGCCTTACACTACTTTTTACCCGAAAAAGTAGTTACATTACTGTAACGCAACACTGATGTTAGCCCACTTAAATGAAGATGAACATTCTGGGATAAGTAGGCTCAGAAAGAATCCACCTTGCCTTTGTATTACTGAGAGGTCTTGAATTAACAGGACTTACCTCTTCCCCAAGTAACATTAGGCTGTAATTATGAAATTTTCATAGATCTTATCAACTAGGCGGACTCATCAAATGGCATCATCAAGGCACTTTCACATGTTGATCAGAACTTTTTTGGAATGACTGAATCTCGTTTCTGTCCTTAACAGTCTATACTCCATTCTTAGTTTGACAAAAATATAATTTTTTTGTACTCTCTTGCACTGTGTATTTGTAGAAGAATGTCTGGCCCTTGCAGAGGATGTAAATTACATGGGTTTTAAATACCTACCAATTCAAAAAATTGGCCAGGCTTGCCTGGAGGAGGACCAACATCTTGAGGCCATCGTCAAGGCCCAACACTGCAGGTTCATTGATCTGTTGTTACCAATGCCAGTATGCAAGATTAAAAAGGCTTAGATCTACATATGCATTATTGTATTACATCACCTCTACCACTGTTCTTTATGTCAATAACATCTGTTTTTAACACTTTTGCAGGCAGACACTAACAAGGATAAAGACAGCGATGGAGGCCAACTGGTCCTATTACAACCTCGCTACGCATGGCCTTGGGCCAGAAATGTTGAAGGGTGCGTTTTCTTTAATTGATGCGTGCCTGGTCGAGGCAGAGAACCTCCACTGCCTCCAGGAGTAAATAAAGCATGTCAATTTTAAAGTGGTATCAGCATTTATGGGTAGCCTTGACAAAGGAATAGTCTTTATGGTTTACTGAGTAAACCACTTTGCACAATATAGATGTGATTTAACCCTTGTGTTGACTTCGGGTGAAATTGACCCGTTTTCAATTTTTGTTTTATATCAGAAAATATGGGACGTAGAAATAAGCACTGAAAATGTGTAAAAGAAATAATTAATTTAAAACGTTGGAAAAAGCCAAAACAAACTGGTAAAAAAATGGCGTCAAACGTTGAAGAAAGTGTTTTTTTTTCTTTTTTTTTCTCAAGGTTGACGAGAAGACAACACAAGGGTGAAAACCTAATTTGCCAAATACATGTTAAGTTAAACCATAAGAATGTATGGAAAGTCTTGGTTTTGGACTGAGAATGTATCAAAGCATCAAAGTTATAAAGCAATTTTCTTTATTTGTAATTGTGAGTACATTTTTCTTGGGGATCAATACTTTTACTGAATTACGGGACCTGTGTACTTCACCACTCTGCTGGTATAATTTACATTTCATATTGGTAAAACACTACTATTGCTTCTGCCATTAATGTAAGAAGTCTATATATTACCCAAAACTTCATAAAACTTTGATTTAATTATCAGTATTTTATTTACCTTATCAACTACCAAGAAAATTCATCAACCAATCAAGACGGGCGCTTTCACATGCAAACAATGGCACCTCCAGAATAACAGAATTAAGTTCTTCTTGCTCTTCTTTTGTTTTTAAAGTTCTCAACTACTGCTCTCTGCAGTCTAGCTTTTTTAATTTTTTTACGGTAACCATGTAAAGGGGTAATTTTCCTTTTTCTGGACACAGCAGTGAATTTTCCAAAAGCCAGCTTGTGTGCTCTTTGGATGGTATTGTACAGTTCAGGGGTATGTTCAAATGCTTCGGACTTGCTCCACTCTAGTAGGTCTGATAACATGGACTGTATGGGAGGATTCCCATGGGAGGCTTCAGACACTTGTGCATTTTCTTTGTTGTCTGTGAGAATGTTTTGAGGCTTGAGGACATGTGTGACATATATGCAAACACATCTTTCTCCAAAACTATTAGCAATGCATGTGCACAAAGTCGGAGTTTTCCTATTCACAATACTCATAGTCCCATCACTATTGAAGATGGTTATTTCATCTTCAGTCTGCTGATAGAGACGGAGGCTGATGATTTCTAGCGCTTTATTATTCCGCATTTTTTCAATGTCAATACCTCTCCTGCCTACCTCCATCTTCACCAAGAGAAGATGTTTGCATATGTTTCCCATCCGGAAATTGGTGCATTCACACGTGAAGTGTAACAAGTTAACTTTGTAGGCTGTGTTGGTTGACTGTGACGGCACAAAGCACTGCCCCGCTTCTATGTCCACACCATTTTTAAATAGCAGCGCAGCAGCCTGGTGAGCAGCAGAGCTGGATAATGTCAGTCGTCCTGCTTCGCTGAGGCCATCCATGTAGCTGCAGTAATGAAAAACAAGACACAAATTTGGAATTACAGTAAAATAGTAGCCTTTGCCTCAGATAGGACAGTGGGGAGCGACAGGACACCAGTGTGTGAGAGTGTGCCCTAGCTAGCTGCAACACAGGTAAGGGCACCATCACAAACTTTTTATGGCACACATTTTGCATATTCTGATTGTATGGCCAATAACTTGTTATGCAATACCATAAACTCATAACCATACTGTATATTGGCCCTTATTGTTGGATAGATTTTAGCTAAATGCAAGTTTCATTGTGTAGTCATTGCCATGGTGATCGTTTTTTAGTGCAACAGCTCCATAAAAAAATTTATGGCAAGCTTCATGAAAGTAGCTGCGTCTCATTTTATTTTATTCTATAACAGGCTGAAATAGCCATTTGGCAAAATCCACATTCCCTGTTAGAGAGATTACTAACCTGTAATACTTTTCTACATCTCCACATAGCAAAAGCAGAAGTTGGTCGACTCTTCGGTTTGCCTGGCCTCGCAGAAACTGGTATTTCAACGTAAGGAAGAATCTTTAAGACAGAAAGGCATGAAAAACGTGAAAAGCTTGACAATTACAAATCTGACACCCACCATACCATTGGCTTCCTATCAAATTGGGAGAAAATAATTGAATAGCAATACAAAATAAACTATCAGTGAAAAACACTGATTCCTACATATTTTTTCTGACTTTAGTGAAACCTCGCTCATTCAACCTAAAGAGCTGCATTAACTGCTGATTTGGGGAATATGGGTTTTTCAGCTCATGGTAAACTTTGCCTCCCAATAGTCAGGCCACGAGGTGAGCCGGCCTTGTGGTAAGACGTAACGTTCAGTGCATAGTAAGTCAGTGTTCAATATGTGGTATTAGGTAGGCCCATGCCATTTTGAGAAAAGCTAGTAGAGACTGGCACTATATTTGCATGCATAATTTTAGGAACATGATGTTAGCAACACCTTGATGTTTTAAGCAAATACTCTGATCCCAATATGAAAATAAATTATTTGAAATATTATTGGCAAATGTAAGTAAAATACCTTTCAGCCTTGTTGTTTGTCTCACTGCTACAGTGATAGAACGTTCTGCCAAAGTTTACCCACAGCTCCGCATAAGTAAACCAATTTGTCTTCAGATAAGTAGTTACATTGGGGACTATCCAAAAAGGTGTCGATCTCACTGCATTTCTTGGCAGATACATTGAGAAACTCTTCCTCCTTAGGGGAAAAACATATTTAATCTGAGATGCTTATATACAAACATTAAAAAGAAAAAGCATAAATAATTGTAAACTCACTATTATGTACACTACAGAATGCATAATTTGGTCAGGACCACTTAGTTGCACTGGGGTTATGAATGTAAGAAAATATAGTACCGTCAGACATGCTTTCATTGATGCCATGGCATGAATGACCACATTTCTTTGTTCAGGTGTCAGGTGACCTCCATCTGTCTTCACAAGCCACCGGTTAACAGCCTATAACAGCATAAATTGCTTCAGATGCACATTAGGGTATGTTATTTCACCCTGTCACGTGGCAGTTAGTTTCCATTGCTTGGCCAAAAGGGAGTTTATGTTATTGTACTGCAATGTAACTGTATATATCCCAAATTTTCATGTTTCATGTAAGTAGAATTCAGGATTTGAAATAAGCATATACTGCAAACTGTAAGTATTTATGTCACAACCACCTGCAATTACATTGCAGACCACTAGTTGATTGCCCTTAAATATACAGTACAGTTAAAGATTACACTTGTTTACACACCCACCACATTTTTAAAGAACACTGTTGAAAACAGAACACTTTGCCAAAGATCTCTAGAATAGTACTTTGTACCTGCTCAGTTGACCTTTCCTGTTAGTTTGTCAATGTCAACTGCACAACATTGTAGATTTAAATGTCACAAATAGTGATACTGTATATTCATCGACTTACCTGAAGCACATGGAACCAACAAAGGAGGAGCTTTGCATTTGGGAAAACGCTTTTAATAGCATTAAGCACTCTCAAGTCACGGTCCATCATCACTGACCTGTAACATTGAAAAAGAAAGAAAAGAAAAGAGAGGAAAAAGTTGCACCACACCCAAAAGCATACATTAGACAGAGTGTATTGTATACAGTGTAAACATTGTATCAAGAAAATTTAGAATAGAGAGTTAAGAACCTAGTGAGATCCAAAATTCAAAAGCTGTAGCTCAGTGCAGTAGTATTTTCAGATTCAAAGTCAAACATGCATATTTCCTGTTGTTCCAATTACAAAGAAAAGAATAAATACAGTATAACAAATTATGCTAACATTTGACTGACCTTGGATAGAAGCTTGGGTTACTCAATTGAAGCTTCTGTAGGCAGAGGCTTACTGTTGCAGTAGTTTCCTTGCTCAGGATAAAATAGGCAAATGGCATGCCTCTTCCAGTTTTGTTTATCAATAACAGTGCATAAAATGCATACCCGTAGGCTGTTATGCCTTTGTATGAAGCATCCATGAAAACCATTGGATGAGGGTTCTCTTCCAAAAGTTGTTTTTGAAATGGTGTTTGTACAACTAAAATGAATGGTTGTTCATTGTGAAGTGGCTGATAAAAACAGATGTTGTCTCTGAGTTCCATGGAAACCAAATGGTCCACACTGACAGAATCACTGTCACCCACACCTCTGAGGTTTTTCTTTAAAAGCCGAATGTCATTAGGGGTCAAGTAAAACTGGCGGTCTTTTTTGTCCACATGCCCATTTTGTTGAGCCCAATCATAGCTTTTTATTAAGATCTCAGAAGTAGAACAACCCTGTTGAAGCCATATTTCAATGAGGGAATGCAGGTCTGGGTGGATGCGGTTTTTCTCTTTAGAATTAGCCTCGTCATGGCCAGTGTGCTGTAGCATCTTTTGGATTATGGCACCTGATATTCCGGCATCCGTGATGACTTTGAAAGAGATGTATGCCTTGCAAGAATTGGCCCGAGTTTGTGTGGCTTCTCCATTACTTTTGCCTGCAGCATGATTCCCACGGTCACAGCCATAGTAATAATAGTCCTGCCGGCGGCAGACTGGGGGTCTGAAGTAGCAATGCTCCTTCTCCTGCACTTCTTTGATGTAACCCTCCATGAACTCCTTGGCATCCCCCCTAATAATAACATCTTCGTGGACCCTGGAGTCATGTGGCTTCTTCAACCGTTTTTTAACACCATTCACCCAATGTGTCGCCATTATACTATGATTTCGAGGGCAGAAAGAAAATCACACATAGTGCTAACTGTTACATACAATGCTCTATTTTCAAGGAAATTACGTTTTTGTTTTTACAAACTTACTTTGAAATGATAAGTTCCAGTTGCCGTTCCAGTTGCAGTTCCAGTTGCAGTTCCTCTTGCCTGCGCACCGCAAAATGATAATCAGTTCCTCTTGCCTGCGCACCGCAAAATGATAATCAGTTCCTCTTGCCTGCGCACCGCAAAAGCGATAATCAGTTCCTCTTGCCTGCCTGCGCACCGGTGGGAATATTTGCGGGAATTTTCAAAATGGTGGCCCCCCCTCTGCAATTCTCTCCCCTCTTGCGATTGGTTGTCAGATTGAACCAATCACAAACGTTTCTGCCCTCAGGACAACTTTGAGTCAAGAAAATTCCCACCTGCTCCACCAGGGGGGTCGCCTCCTCTACTGCTCTGGTTTGTGATACGGCAGGCTGGTCCTCACCGCACACATTCATAACGTTTTATAGTTTGGATGTTCATGCCACTCCGGGCTGTTATGTCCTTGAGTCGACATCTTAAGCTAATGTCTAGGGCCTTCTTGCGTTCTTGTGAGCACACCTACACAAACGTAAGGAGTCCAGACACTTTCAAGCATGGCGGCGTGGGTATTCTCGTTCCCAATGCGCTAAGCAGCGCAGCATCAATTTGTAGCTTTTGAAAGGGAATGATTCGGGTTACTTGACTGTAACCCTGTTCCCTGAAAAAGTGGAACGAGATGCTGTGCTGCATTGCCGTGCTGAAGATGTCCCTGGACTGCTCTTCAGACAAAATATCCTGACGATGCACCTGTGGCTCATCTATTTATAGCCTTGTGTCGCGGGTGCGCGCCGGTGATGTCACCAACCGAGGCTATTAATACCTCTGGGTCAATTCTATTGATGTGTTCACAGCTGGTCACGATTAAAGACATTCCCAATGCGCTAAGCAGCGCAGCATCTTTTCAGGGAACAGGGTTATAGTCAAGTAACCCGGATCGTTCTCTTTCCCTGAAGCACCAGTTTCTGTGCCGTTCATCAGTGCTGCCTCATCGGTCAGTTCAATCCATGATCATGGTGAGTCCCACTGTTTTCCTATATACATGTATTTCAGCAGGCAAGGCAGAGCAAACTCTGATGCAGAGACCTCTGGAACATCATTACTCAAAGTTATGCGAATACCAATACATGACGTACAACAATGGTTGAGCTGAGTCGACATCTTAACCTTAAAAAGCATATGTATCATATTTGATACATGAATTTCTTAGGCCTCTTAATTATCAACATGATCAGAAATGTTGTTCAATCTACTAAATGCCTTCAGTCGTCTGATTGATAGTTTAGACTTTTTAGCAAGTAAAAGTATTTTAGTATAATTGTAAAAATACTTTAAAAATGAGTATCACATGATCCATCAGGTTTTTGAGGAGGGTTTATTTGTTCTTCTGTCAACCCAGACAGCAACATAGTGTCGGCCCAGATCCGTGTAAAATCCATGTGTACCAGATGTTGGCTGGATCTGGGCCGACACTATTTTGCTGTCTAGGAATCATCATTATATTGCATTGCATTATGTTTTAAACTACAGAGATTTGATCATAAAACTAAGCATTTAAATATCATCTTACTAAGACATATTATTGGCAGATATAGAGTGACGACTGATATTTATATCATATTTATATAATAAAAAATCTCATTGATTTACATTACAAACTATCAGATTTAAATCCATATAAATATGGCCATATAAATATCAGCATCTGGACCATATCAGCATCTGAGTTTTGGCCTTTGAATAAAATTGAGGTGTTTTTTCCCCCTCAAGTGTGAGCTTCATATTCTCACTATATCATACTGTATGAGCCATAAAAGCCTGATGTATCATATATGATACTCAACAAAATAAGGAACCAATCAGTTTTTTTAAAATAGATTTTTCTGACTATTTTTTGTAAGTCAGGGTTCACAAGGTTAATGCACCAAGCTTGCATGAATGGTGCTCTGATATTGTCACTGAATATTCTGATTGTCATTAAATAAAAAACAAATATTTAAATAGTTCCCCTTTAAAATACTTTATAAAAATCCTCCATGTGAAGCTTAATTATTATGCACACCTCTCTGGGATGAAGCTCAGATGTTGTTCTTGTTCTGTACGGTCCACAACACTCCAGACCAGAATCTGCTCACTTTCGTTATACTAGATAAACAGGAGATTATTTTGTAAAGAATTATACACTCATGAAGATACATCACAACCACCAGAAGAGCCTGAAGACCCAAACAGAGATTTCTGCTCTGCGCTCTGCTCTGTGAGAAATGATCGAGACGTGTCCATCTCATGGTATAAAGGGAGTGAAATGATGAACCAGACCAGCAATCCTGATCTCAGCATCATACTCAGTTTACCATTAGAGCTTCATTGTAATGATTCAGAGATCTACAGCTGCATGACTGCAAATCCAGTGAGCAACAAGAGCATCCGGCTTCACATGAAAGAGATCTGCCAACAACATGAAGGTGTGGAAACACATTTACCACAAACTCTCTTCCTGCCACAGTGACCTCTGTGCAGTTTCTGTTTTTCCACAAACAAAGACATTTAATATGACTGATGTTTATGAATAAGTCTCTTCTGTTTCAGATTGTCTGGATCATTGTGGCGGCACTGAGGCTCTGATTCGACTGGTTCTGTCTGGTCTGGTGGGAATCGCCACTGTTGTATTTCTGGTTGATCATGTGAGGATCTGCTCAGTTCAGAGAAGAGCTGCTGCTTCTGTGTGATGATGATGATGATGATGATACCTCCATGAGAGCAATCAACATGTCATTTAGAGTTGTGCATATGGTACTTTATTTATCAGTTTTTCAAATTTGCAGAGCTAGCAAGCTTTTCATTTGTACCAAAATGTTTTTGGCTCTCAAATGAATTCCCATGTTTCAGTGCCAATGTGAAAAAGGAAAATTTTTCAGGTTAAATTTTGTTCTGTATTGAGATGCAAGTGTTCATTTGGTGTAAGTTTATTTGGCATTACAGTGTGCTCGAAAAGTCTTGATTTTGTGAAATATTCAGACTAGAAAGTTTGCTTGTTTTGTCAATTGTTTTGATATTTTATAACATAATCCAAATACATTAATTCATTTGTGCCTTTTGGGTCCATGTAAGTTCAGGTTTTATGTACAGAAAACAACGTACAATTTATTAAATAGTCCAAAACTAGTCAGGTTGGCCTGATTAAAGGTAACTCACATTGACTTTCAGTTATTAACACCATGAATAAAGGTCACTGGAGTTTTGATGAGTTAAGAGACTGAAAAAATGTACTGCGGTACAAATCTATTTGCAGCACCTATATCACATTTACGAGAATGCACACCAATAGTCTCTTCTTCTTTAAAATAATAATATTGTTGGACAGAGTAGGAAGTGGTCTAGTGGTTTGTGTTCTGCAGTGACTTGCAATCTTTTAGGATTTCAGCATTGTGAGGCTTAATAGAACAATACCAATAAATAAATGCTACAGAATTGTGTATTTGTAAGAAATCATCTTTCTGACCTATCCTCTTGCTATATTTGGAGAATGATTAATAATTGTACTTCTTGTTGTTGAGATATATTTTCAGCTATAGTACAATAAAAAAAAGTTATCAGTTTTCCAAAACACTAGCAACTTTATAGCAATGCTTATTTTATTAGAGAATGTAAAAATCTAGTCCAATTATCTTGATATATTCACATATTCAATTTTCAAACATTATCAAGCTCACAACATATTCTTTTTTCAAGATTTTTAATTTTTTTTATTAAAGGGACACTAAGTGGGATTTTCTCCCATCTAGTGGTGAAATTGTATTTTGCAATCAAATGAATAGTGCTCTCTAGCGCCTCGCTTTTTCACAGGCGGGAAGGAAGTCGACCGGAAGTTGAAGCCGGCCGCGTGCCACCATCTTGTAGCAGAACTTCACCTGCAGTTAGCATCCCATTGACTCCCATTCATTTTGGCGTCATTTTGACAGCGAATAACTTTACATCTGAGGCGTTTGAAGACTCCATTTGTCCATTATTTATTTCTAAAGAAACACGACAATGTATAAAATGCTCCATTACCTTGTAGCTTATGTTATGGCCCCGTAGAAGCAGTTTTTGTAAAAGTAGGCTAACGATTGCGTCATAACCACGCGACTCTCTGTCGCACAGTAGAGATTACCGTATGGACAGGAGGAGAAGCTCACGGGCAATCAGGGGGGACGTGGAGGCAAAATGACAAAATAATTAATCAGAATACCTAGCAAAAGTTGCTCCTGCTCCAAGCTCATGTACAGCTCCTACTCACACTCTCCGTCTCTGCAAGATTCGGAAGGGAATGATTCAGATTTCTTTTGGCACAGCTACTAGAAGACAGACGGGTTGCTCACGTGGTCCGTGTAACGCTTTGCTCGGTTTGAGTCTGCGCGTCAGGAAAGGAAGTGCTAAGAAATCGCTAAAAATGGGCTTCACTTGTCTCAATTGAGATCCAATGAGATGGCTCTGTCCACTTCTTATACTGTCTATGCTTTTTCAAATGTGTGTTGCATCTACGGTAGCCATTATGTACCAAAAAGCTATGACAGGATGTCCTCTAATAGCACTTCATCGAGTTTTCCTTCGGGTGAACTGGTTTGTTATTTCAAACAAACTACAACTTGACACAACGAACAAACGAATGTTACAGTTTTGAACAAACAAAACTTACAACCTTGTTTATAGGGCCTTCTCTACTTTACTCAATAGCTGCTATTCATCAAAGAGCCTGTTTAACTTTTAACTATGTTCTACTGTCTATATCAGTGTTTTCCAAGGCACCCTTTGAAATTTAAAAAAAATGTGTGGCACCCTACACTAGTGTTGTCACGATACTACTTTGATACTATACCTTGAAATGTGCTGGGGTACTTTTATTTAATTTTTGATGTGCACAAATAAATGACAGGTACCATAAGATTTTCTTCTTCCTGTTCCTTTTTTTTTTTTCGTTCATGCATGTTACGAATGAATGAATGAATGAATAAATGAATGAAACATTTATGTATGACTTGAGCAATAAATAAATAAATAAATAAATGTATCAATTTTCAATACCACTTATAGGCCTACTGTCATATAGATATTTTTATCTATTATTTTCTTATTTTTTTTGTCCATCCATTTAAAATCTAGGAAATCATTACTTTCTTCTGAAGAGATCACTTTACATAATGACATATTCAATTAAGGCTTTTTATTCATATATAAACATTGCTCAATTACCATTGCAAATCTCACCTAAATGTTTGCTCACTCAGTGTATGGGATAATTATTGGGATAATAATTGGGATAATGTGATAATTATTGGGATAATTTTGTTATAATTGCACAAGATAGCTTGTTTTTACTATATTTTATGTAGCCTAATAATTTCACAGTAAATCTCCAAATTATTGTAGAAACATCATAAAGACAGTATATTTCAAATAATTGTTTAATGGCATATTTTTATGAATGAAGTGTTATTTGATTCTGATGTCACTGCTGCACTGTCACATGTGGATCCCACACGCGTCCCATTTTCTCACAACTCTTAACGTTCATTTAAGACTTTATTGAATTAATTTAAGACTGCTCTCATGAGGATACTCAAAGCGAAAGCGCGAAAGAGAAGTCGAGTCTGGCGCGCGTCGTGTCAGCATCACAGACAGCGCATTCTCTTTTGTATTTTCTCGCTTGCATGGTTAGAAGCATTTGCATGAAGAAGAACGTGATTATATAATGTGACGCTAGCCAAAGGATGACAGAAAAAAAATGCTGCTTTAATTGCGTTAAATATTTTTAACGTGTTAAACTGAAAAACAATCGCACGCGTTGCGTTGACAGCAGCACGGACATAACCGATGTGTTTATGTGAATACGCGGCAAGACGAACGTTGTGACAATGTTTTCGTGTGTATTTGACTGTAAGCGCATCAATGAAAAATAGGCAGCTTTATGTGGACGCACTGGGAATAAGGCACGGGAATAAAATCACACGCTAGCGGAACCTCCGCAATTCAACGCCGAAAACTTATGATTTGAATTTTTATTATAAATTTGTGCGCATTATTTGTTGTTATTAGAGACTTCCGACGATCCGAGATTGATGGTAAAAAATTGTTTTTTTACACAGCACCCCTGCTCTCGCCAGAAGCACCCCAGGGTGCCGCGTCACCCCGCTGGGAAACGCTGGTCTATATAGGCTAATAAAAAAATAAAAATAAAAAGCCTGTAATTAAGACCTTAACATTGACTTACCTGTCGAGAAGAAAGCAGGCAATTTCAGCGTCTCTTTTGAAAGCTTTCTCCTGCATTAGCTATCCCGACATAAACCCTTGTTTTTGTAATCTCCGGTCACGTTTCCTTTTACGGTCTTATCTTGGACTTTTTCGACGAAGACTCGTTATCCTGTGACTTAACCGTGCAGTGCAGCCTTTTAAACTTGCCGGGGCAGTGACAAGCGCCTCTCACTGCTCTGCTCCGTTTCTGCTATGGTAACCTCGGGAAAAGGGTGAGAGAGATAGACAGACTAATATTAGCATCTGTGCCATTCCTCTTTTGATGTAACAACCCAGTTACCATAGGCATCTACCATGAATTTTGTATTCTAGTTATTATCAACATGGCCAGAGCTAAACCTCTTAGGCCGAGGAACTGTTATTAGTATCTGATTTTGCATTTCTGAAAATTAAAATGTAGATACAATGTAAAGTAGTTGCTCTGGTTGTTACCGTTGTCACACCTTATCGTTGTACAAGCAGGATGTGGGGGTAGGTCAGTGTGGTATTTGTTCCACCCCTCCTCCACTGTGATTGAATGGCAGTGGTAAAAAAGTGACAGTGACGAGCGCTGCATTTACCTTAAAGAGCAACTTGCAGGTTAGAAGACCCAACAAGTCAATGTATAGAAAAATAATGTAGGAACTAGATTTTCTTTAAAAAAAAATTATAAATATGCTACAGTGGCTTCTGGAGTCGTTTTTGTGAGAAAATTTTACTTCCGCATCTGAAAATGGGCGTGACGGGCGAGAGTCGTGACGTAGCACGAGGGAGAGCGGTCGATTCAAACAACAGGGAAATATGGATTGCAATGACATTTCGGACGCTGAGGAAATTGTTTACGGACCACAGCCATACAATTATGAGCCTGCTAGGCTGCCAAGAGAGCAGGGACAGGCCAGGATTAATGTTAGACAGAACATATTGGAACTTACAATAACAGAAACTAAGCTTTGATCAGGCGTTTGTCATGCTCATTAATATCCGCCCAGACTAACGTTACGTGATATAACTTAGCAGTTTCTCATGGAGAGACAGAGAGATATTTATTCCTGATACATTTTTTGTTCCATAGGTGCTTGTGTGGGAAATGCGAGGCAATGTTTACAGCTGAGGAAAGTCAGTGTTGCAGGGAGGTGGATGCATACTGGGCCTTAGTGGAAAATGCCAAACTTTCCATGGTTGCAGTTAGTGTTACTACAGTAAAGCCATGGTGAATGTTGCTGATCTATGGACACTGGATAGTTCGTTCATTCATTGCACAATGTTTATTCCTGGTTTTCACGTCAGCGCTGTTTGATCCGTTAATAACGGAGAAATGTGAATATTTCTCACTAGATCTCGCAGCGATGTTATTACTTCAGTGGCGAATTCTTTATTTACTGGATCTCGCAGTTAGGCTACAGTGTTGCTTGATCAGGCTCGCGCTGCACTGGTCCAAACTGATAAACGGTCCACACAAACACAATAACGAGTAACTGTTAGCTCAGTTTCGTTCCGCTTACATTGCGTTTGCCAGTTGATGTTGTGCTCGCGCCTACATCCAGCGGGAGAACCCGAAGATGCGTGCACTGAAGGAACCGCACTAGCTCTGAGTCTCACCCGGTTCTTACTTCGGTATCCCATGTTGAACTCCTTCATATCGCCGGGACGATAATCCTCCGATCTGAAGTGAACGCTACACACGACCGCGTTTTCCGAAGCCGACGCGGAAGAGAAATCCCGTCTCTTCACCTGCACAACCCGCACCCAGGCACGAAAGATAGCACCGTCCTTTTTCCTGTTAGGAAACCGGTGGACTCGATGTCCTGACAGGCTGGAGTTTTTGCAAGCTCCACAAACACATAAATTTACCATGACGATGATAAATTGAAATACAAAAACTACTGAAAACACACTGTCTCACGACCGCTCTTACTGAATACCAACCCACTCTGCACTGAGCTGCGGCAGAGCACAGCACACGTCTCCCTCGTGTGACGTAAAATGACGCGATGTTGAAAAAAAAGCGGTTTGTACGAGCAGTCAAAGAAACGCTCACTTTATCTACTAAATTGGTGTCATTATGTCGTTTTAAAACATTTTAAATCCTGCATTATCTTTTCATATGGTATTTTCATACACGGTTATATATTCATTTAGATTTTTTTTTTACCTGCAAGTTGCTCTTTAAGTTGAACATTTTTCAACTCTTGGCATCTGGAAAAAACGCCAAGCGCTTAGCATTCAGCGTGAAATAGATGCTCAGCACTACGTCACACTGCTGGCCTTTGGTGGTATGCAATATTAAATAGTATTGCCAATGCAGTGTTGACAAACACTGGCAATATGGTCATACTTCCTGGATCTAGTAAGATCTCTAGATGCTGCATTTTAGTAGTTGTGAAGATATAACTTTTTCTAGTATTTTTGACAGAAGAGGGATTGATATACAGTATAGTTAACTCTCCAAGATCAAGTTGCATTTTTTAATGAGGCTGAAAAATGACAAAATATGCAAAGCTATGCTGCATTTTCCAGGCTTCCATTTTAAAACACAGATGCTGAAAAAACTATTACACTCATTCACACAGAGAAACCTGCAGACTTATTAGCGACACACACTGACTGGCTGTTGTCACGATTATTTCTGCTGTGTGATAGACTGTTAAATTAATCCTTGTCCTTTTTTATTAACAATCGCCAGCAGTCATTTTCGCCTTTGTTCATGTGTTCTGATGTCACATGGCAAACAAACCCCACTGAAAAGTAACTTGTTAAATTTTTGGCTGTTTACTTGTCACTCGTAGCACTTTATCAAGGCATATGATAGGCTGTTTATGATCCAGGGAACTAAACTTGTTTTGTGGATTAATGTCTATTTACATTTTAATGTATTTAAGTGAAACTAACGAGCATTATAGACCTTATGTGCCAGAGAAACAAGCACAGCCATCTTTAGAATTTTGAGTTTTGAACTTCCGTTTTAGCGGTCGCTCGCTGTCGAAGAGTATTTACCTTTACCTGGTGAAGTGGGTTTACTTATTGTACTGTAGTTAACGAAAGTTATCATGAGCATTGTAATGCATTGTAATGAGCATGAGCATTTGAAGCGGATGTCATAACAAATGTGCAACGCAGCAGCAGACGCAGTTAGCTCGTTGAACCTGGGTGTCATGGATGGACTGACTCGAGGAACTCTGTAAAAACACACAAATACACTTGCACTCCTCTCTATGCCTCATCATCCTCAATCCGAATCCAGAGTTTCAAGAAGATCCGAGAAACTTTATTTTTCGACCCAAAAAAAACAACAGCACTAAAGACTGCAAGTGTACAGTTGCATGTGACGTGTTGTTTGTGTGTTTTTATATCAAAGCAAAAACAGTGAGTGATGTTCCATAGCACTAAAGACTGCAAGTGTACAGTTGCACGTGACGTGTTGTTTGTGTGTTTTTACAGAGTTCCTCGAGTCAGTCCATCCATGACACCCAGGTTCAACGAGCTAACTACGTCTGCTGCTGCGTTGCACCTTTGAGTTTGCATATCAAAGCAAAAACAGTGAGTAATGTTCCATAGCACTAAAGACTGCAAGTGTACAGTTGCACGTGACGTGTTGTTTGTGTGTTTTTACAGAGTTCCTCAAGTCAGTCCATCCATGACACCCAGGTTCAACGAGCTAACTACGTCTGAAGCTGCGTTGCACCTTTGAGTTTGCATATCAAAGCAAAAACAGTGAGTAATGTTCCATAGCACTAAAGACTGCAAGTGTACAGTTGCACGTGACGTGTTGTTTGTGTGTTTTTACAGAGTTCCTCAAGTCAGTCCATCCATGACACCCAGGTTCAACGAGCTAACTACGTCTGAAGCTGCGTTGCACCTTTGAGTTTGCATATCAAAGCAAAAACAGTGAGTGATGTTCCATAGCACTAAAGACTGCAAGTGTACAGTTGCACGTGACGTGTTGTTTGTGTGTTTTTACAGAGTTCCTCGAGTCAGTCCATGACACCTAGTCCAGCCTCCTCACCTACCAGGTCACGACCGCACCATCTAAAGGGGAAACTGACTGACTGCATCATCTAAGCCTTAGGATGGTTCCACAAAGAATTGACTGCACATACAACATGAATTTACTTCAAACTAAAGATTTGACTTTTCATACAGCAAAAGACACTGCATCTATTTGTGTCTCATTAGCTCTCAAAACACTTTAACCTTACAGTTCATTAAATATTTTAACACAGCTAACTCAACATTAATTGTTTTTAAATCTCCACAATGTATAGCCAGAGGACTATCACAAAAGTGTTTAGGAAAGTAAATACATACTAGAGTATGTTTGTTTAAAGCTGCTTTGTATTGTTGTGTATTTTAAAAAGCTCTATAAATGTCCTAAAACAATGTGCATTTTGCTTGTAGTTTTGTGTTAATAAAAATGTAATATATTACATCTCATAATTCAGTTGAATTCATTATGTATTGTATTGTGTAATTTAATTAAATTTTTATATAAGTTTTGGTTCTCTCATTTTATTACATTAAATGTTATTGTGTTGTATGATGTTCTGTATTAAGAATTAATTATGACATAAATCATATGTATTAGTACACAAATGACATGCTTGTAATAAAAAAGCATTTTATGCCCCATTGCTTAATAACAAATAACTTTGTCACAAAACATACTTTAAAAATGTTATTTCTTTCAAATAAAAGATTATTATATGAATTAAGGGGTTTGATTAATTACATTAAAAATTGTGATTCCATAATTTTATTATACTGTTCTTTAGTCAAGGCTAGACAACCAATTAATATTTATGCCCACAAAACATAGCTAGCATTCTGTAATTTATTTAAATGTAATAGTAAAAATAGTAATATACACAAATAAATATTATTTTATGGCTCTTTTAATAAATAAAAGTGTACTTGTAACATATTGCGCTGATTATTAAGGATAAAAAATAATTACATAATTATAATTGCATTACGAATGGCTGTGAATATGGTAAGGCAGTATCAGTGCAGTATAAGCTCAGGAAAAGCTCATAGCACGAATCACGATCATCGGATAAAGTTAGCTGTATGCTATGCTATTATCTAAGCTAACTAAAAAACACACAAACAATGAGAAATGTTTAATTTCACAATCTATAGCTTCGGTTAAATACTAGTATATGAAACGTATAATTTAAAATACATTAATGACTCGTTATAACGTAGTACAAACGTCTTCTATGAAAAAATGATTTTGTATGATTTGTAACCAGGCACTAAAGCGATTACCCATAAAACGGGCTTTGAGCCAATCGGATTGCTTGGGTCCTACGCTCGGACCCAATACACCGAGTAACCATATTATTCACCACACCGGCCCTGATTTCAAGAGTTTTTGAGCATGTTAAGGGCCCCAAAAGTGGCAAAAAGGCACAAAAAAAAATAATGAAGAAAAAATAAAAAATAATAATCCTTACGAAAACAATAGGGCCTCCGCCCTTTCAGGGCTTGGGCCCTAATTACAACATTGTCCTGTGACACTAAAAACCTTGAAATGGAGACACTCTTACAGTATCTCCTACATGTGAAGACAAACATCCCTTAAAGCCACACAATTACAAGATTTAACAACAATAACAAAGAAATAAGTAATATAAAAACAAGATGATAGTAATATTAAAATGATAGATTATTCAATTACAATTAATAAACCATATAAACACAGAAATGTAACAGAGAAATGTAATATAGTCAGTAACACGACTATATATTTTAAATAATAATCAATCAAATAAATACAAACAATGCAACAATAAACCCTGAATTCACCCTATAGTTGCAAGCTGCCATTATCATAGTCCAATTCAAAACCAATAGCTCATAAATGATGTGAATCGCCACTGATAATTTAGGGTTTGATGAAACAGCTTAAGATAATACATGTTGGTCCTAAAAAAACGTTCTACATAAATATATATTAAAAAATAATATTTATATATATATAAATATATATGTAAAAAAATAAAAAACAGAAAAAAACGACTTTGCTTAATTCTCAGAAATCACAAAAGCAACAATAAAGTGATCGACTCCTGCACAGTCGCTGCTTATGAGCTGTTGACAGAGAATGTGCTAAAGTGTCTGTATAAATACATTCTTAGGCATATAAATGGTTAATTTTATTTCTATCACAAAATTGTGCTTTTATAAGAAAATATTATTCTATTTATTATACTAAATGATATTGGAGATAATTTTTCTTTGCATATTAATCATGCACAACACAGGAGATTTTCAGTGCACAAATTATGGTCCTACTGTATAATTCAAATTAATGCAATATTAATTATGACTTAACGGGTTGTTTAATGCTTTAGCTTCCTCTAGTGGACAATCTTAAGTGTTTGGACCCTTAATAATAATGCTAAAAGAATTATAAAATGTCAAATGGGACACTCTATGGTCTTGTGGAGTTGCTCAAAGGAAGCAGAATCCCTCGGGATTTTCCACACATCCCACTGGTTGATCCACACACTCAATCACTGCACCAGAGTCCCAGTGGTAACACTCTTCAGGCAGTCAAAGAACCATTTGATAACTTAAAGCTGACTCGTTCTAATTTATCATGGAAAAAATGTCCGGTTCTATTTTTCCAGCTTAGTCCTGAGCTAGATGAGGTTACCAGTGTGAAATAACTCCCTGACATTCATTAAATATCAATAACAGTCAGAGATCCACGAAGACTGCTGGCTGAGGTGTCGTCATTCTGTGACACTTTGAAGAAGTTGCCTGTAAGTCAATAGAAAAACACAGTTACAGGATGCCACGCAAAACAAGTGAAAATAATGGTGTAGATGCAAAAGTATAATCTATAACTGTTTTAGGGTTATAATATCCAAACCATGCTTTTGCACAATAAAAAAATCTTAAAGGAATAGTTCACCCCAAAATAAAAATTAGCTGAAAGTGTACTCATCCACCGATGTAGAGGAGTGTGTGTCTTCATGAAAACAGATTTGGAGATATTTAGCATTACATCACTTTCTCACCAATGAATCCTCTTTAGTGAACGAGTGCCGTCAGAACGAGAAACCAAACAGCTGATAAAATCATCACATTAATCCACACAATCCCAGTCCATCAGTTAACATCTTGTGAAGTGAAAAGCTGCATGTTTGTAAGAAATAAATCCATCATTTGCTAAAATACGAGTCCTCTATCTATAATATTCAGCTTGTCTGAATCAGGAGGGAAATATTCACAGATCAAACACCATTTACAAGCAAAAATAGTTCTAAACAAATATGTCAGTGGATTTTGATCGTGGACTGATGTTTAATTTAAAATGCCTAATGCCCGGTTTCACAGACCAGGCTTAAGCTAGTCTCAGACTAAAATGCACGTCTGAGCTGTTTTAACTGAAAGCAACTTGTATTGCTCGTATTAAGGCCCGTTCACACCAAGAACGAGAACTATAAATATAACTATAACGAGCACTATATTAGCGTCCACACCAACGAACGATAACGCGAGCGCTGCGGTTTCAAAGTAGTGAAAATGGATGACCTGCTGCTGCTTTACGTTGTGTACAACAAGTCATTGAATTTGTTTTTGCTGTTCTTGTTGCATTTCCACGTCTTTTACCAGCAGAAGTCCTCAGCATGCTACGTTTCGAGCGCATCTAATGAATCTGGCTAGTCTAGTGTAATCGATCTAATCTAACAGTGAATTTAGCTGACGAAGTCAATCGTGGAATAAAAACAACACCTATACACACACACACACACACACACACACACACACACCACCATTTTCACTGCAACTGCAAAGGAAGCAAAACAATGTTATCAAAATTAGCGCTGGATACCTGACTATTTGCTAGCCTGCATAATGATCTCATCATTTATACTTCTCACCATTTATTTTCTGTACCTCAGCAATTAACTCCACAATGTCGTCTTCCATTTAAAATGCACAAGCCCTTTAAATTCGAGTGGATTCTGATTGGCTGTCAGTGTTTTAGCGTTCGACAGCTGGAAAAAAAATCGTTCTGAAAGTGATCCCAACGATATTGTTCCTCATATCTTTAACGTTATAGTTATGGTGTGAACTCTGCTATTCTTTAATATGGAGAGCGATTTTTAGAATTATATCTTTATCGTTATCTTTATAGTTATTGTCCTTGGTGTGAACGGGCCTTTAGACTTCTAATGCGTGACACCCTTCTGGATCTCAACTCTCTTGTGAACGCGTGTACGGCCGTTGTTGGAAGCCAGTTATTACAGTTTAAAAAGTTTTATATATGGATATTTTTCACTTCAGAAGGCCTTTATTAACCCCTGGAGTCATATGGTTTACTTTTATGACGGATGAATACTCTTTTTGGAGCTTCAAAAACTCCAAACTTACTCTTCACTTCCATTATAAAGCTTGGAAGAGCCAGGATACTTTTTTTTAACATAACTCTTGATTATATTAGTCTGAAAGAAGAAAGTCATATACACCTAAGATGGTTGAGGGTGAGTAAATCATGGGATAATTTTCATTCTTGGGTGAACTATCCCTTTAAGGAGAGAAAATAAGCTGTTTGTCATCTTTAATGTCATCATGATTTGACAGATTAAGATAAATTGCTCTGCGATGATACTTGCCTTGCTGCGTTTCCAATAAACGACGCCGATGGCACCAGTGATGAGCACCAGTATGAGCACCAGTCCAGCTGAGGTTATGCCAGCAGTGAAGGCCTTACTATACATGACAGAAGAGCTGATGGTCCTGAGAGGAGCCTCTGTATGGGACAACAAGATCAAAATCTGTTAGTGGATTCTTAAATAACAGTATTAAATGTCCATGGTTTTTCACGATTTTGATTAACATGTACAGTATATATGCACACAGGAACGTATAATTAATGTCCTGTGGTCATCTCTGCTCAACACCAGTGATAAGATATACAATGAAAGCACTGCAATTGGAATAAAGATCTGAGCAGGTTTTTCTCGCATGTCACATGACCAAACATCATCGCATTTCTCAATTCTCATATAAAGCTCTTGAACGGCTTATGCCATATGCACTACTTTATACTTTTATGGTGTTTTGCAAGTATTTGTATAACCTTGTATAAGAATCCAGGTATAAGACAGAGGTAAAAATGTTTCTTCAATCAGGGATTCGTGTAAAAAAAAAAAAAAAAAAAAAAAAAAATTATATATATATATATATATATTTTTTTTTTTTTTTTTTTTTTTTAAATGTTTAGAGGAAAAAGATTTTACTGAAATAAACAAATAATAATTAAATGTAAAAATTGTTTAAATATCTAAATTAATAATAAAGAAATTCTTCAAATAAATAAATAAATGATCTAACAGTAAAATATATTTTAAATATATTAAAATTGAATTAACTAAATTAATAATAAAGAAATTATTAAAATAAATAAATAATTCCTGATCCAACAGTTTAGTACTATAGTGAGTATATGAAAAACTAAATGTATTAGAAACAAAATATTTTCTAAATGAATATTATACAAATGATTTGCTAAAAGGGTTTATTTTTCATAGAATGATGAGTTTTTATACACAAAATATATATAGTTGCCTTTTAAACTTTAGTGTGGTCCTTCACATGAGGATAGTCATATTTGGGGTCTGTGTCATCTAAACAATTGAAAATCATGTTTTTAATCACCCAAATAACGTGAAGACGTTCAACTGAGTTTGTTTATTTGAAGACTTCAAAAGTTATAGATATTTGATCACTAGACACTTGGTTTGTCATGCCTACATTAAAGTTTGTTTTGACGAGCTTTCCTTTTTTTAGTACACAATTACGATTATATATATATATATATATTTTATGTTGATGCATAAACTTTGCACAATGTACAGCATTCCTGAACAACACAACATTAGTTTCGGTTTAGTGCTCTCTGTCACATCCGCTACATCATGAGACATGACGCAATCTTACGACTAAACGTCACAACTTCGATCCCAGCCATAAGTTACTTGAGTTCATTCATTCATACTGTATAGTGTAAAGCCCAAAATTCTACTTCTACGGCTAAATGTGTACACATATCAACAATCTACATTAATTTTAATAGCATACAATGGAAAAATGTCGTTTCAGCTTACAGGAGAAAAAAACTGGAACTGTTCTTTCTTAATATGTATAAAATATGTATATAATTAAATGGCACATTTCATGTTTTCCCAAAAGTTTTTAGACGCCCGCATATGTTAAACTGCCTCAAAATAAACATTTTTTTCTCACAATAAGCTAAATGTACGCTGCTGTTCTCTTGCGGTCCTGCGACATATGATGATGCAACTACTGTAACGCATTTCACGAGACTCTGGGTTATACTTCAGAAACACAAAGACAATACGACATGCTAGTTTAATACTTACGAATACGATGATGCACTGTAACATTGTAAATATTGTTTTTCAGCAGTGAATCACTCTGTGAGACACTGTAAAGCCCCGTTTGATTGTTACTGACGTTCATCAGGATCAGCGTCACATTCCCTCCATCATATATCAGAGAAACTCCGGATTCCCAGTACTTGAGTGAACGGTCTTCATTATGGCAGATTAACTGTGCTATCGGTTCCTGTGAGGAGCCTTTGAGACGCGTTACCAAAACCTGAGGGTCTTTATCCGATTTCTTGATGTGAATAGAGATGGTGAGGTTTTCTCCTTCAAAAACCCCGAGCGACTCGATCTCATCTTTATCGTCATCAACAGCAGCAACAACAATGCCTAAAAAGTATTTGCACCGTCAATATACACTGCACCTGGTGTAAATTAACCTGTGAGAGTAACTGTCAAACCAGAACATGACTTACCAATCCAAAACGTTACTACAACAAACAGTTTCATCTTGGAAAACAACTTAATAATGTCCTATGTCTTTACCTTGATAGACCCTTATCTATCACCCATGCACGCGACTTGCTCAAATCAGATTTGTCACTGAATAGTCCAATCATGCAATGCACTGAAACTTTAAAGCATAGAGATAGACAAGTAGATATCATTCGATTGCTCTAGACGCGTGAACACGTCCGCCATCTTTGAACGGTCAACATTACAGATGCAGTCTTCACTCACAGTAAAAACACTGAGTTTTATAACATGCCACAACACAACCACTTAGATTTGAATAGCCAATGTCATTGGATAACCTTAAACATTCTTACATGTGAATAGTCAGTTCACAGCTTTAATTCTATGAGCAATTTGGCCGCAAGTTTCTCTGATTATCATAAGAGCTTCTTTAACCAATATTTTTTAGCACATGCAGAATTTTCTAACATTAATGATAAACTAAATATGACGAAATTCATCTTCTAAAGTCTATTGCAGATACAGATTCATAAATGTCAACGTTGCAACTCAGAGTACTCCCAATATGGCGGACGACTTCCGCACAGCGGCCACTAGTCAGTAATGAGGGATCTATATATTTATCTATGGTTTGGCACTTCCTCCTCCTAAACGACCCCTTTTCTGTTTAACACATACATTAGTAAATTAACACTGTTGCCTTCAGGAAATATAATTATAATATTATATAAAAATATTCAGTAAATATGGCTCGATAATGAATCTGACTGTTTTTTAAACCCATGGGTTATTGTACCCATTTACTCAACCGAGACATTCAACAAACAATGAAAACAAACCAGATTTTTTTTTTTAAATCTGAAATAATAACGATGTAATTTTCAATTCAATGATCACTGCAACTAGAAATTGTTTTGATTTTATGTATTGTTTTGTATATATTGTATATTATAGACATTTTAAGAAAGTAAATTAACATTTTAAGCATTTTATACTTAATATATGTGCTTTAAATGTGTTTTGTCACAGCTTGATGTGTATGTTATCATAATCAGGCAAAAAAAACTTCTAAATGTGACTGTTTTTGATAGTATAAGAATGATCAAACACTGCCATCTTGTGATTGTGGACTGAATATCTTGCAAATAAAATGAACAGTGTGACTGATCAGCCTGCAACATACATTTAACTAAAAGTTTCTATTTCTATTTCTATACATCTGTGTGCAATATTTCATTCACAGCCTCCTGCTAGTGCTGCAATGTTATAGAGAACTAGATGTGCATTTAAAAATAAAATAATTTAATAAATAGACACAAAAGAATAGTTTGTTTCGTTGTGTGTGCGTGTGTGCGCGTGTGCGTGCATGTGTGTGTGTGTGTGTGTGTGTGTGTGTGTGTGTGGTACTTAATCATGGAAATCACGTGTTTTGTGAACCTCTGTTCGAGATAAACTCGGCTGGAAAAATTGGACACCCCTGCCATGTGCTTTAATTTGATAGTGAAAAATAGATTAACTAAACAGAATTTTACAATAGCCTATTAAATCATAGTTGGATTATTTTGTGTTGAGCAATTAAGAAAAGTGAATCAAATTGTGTTTAGCATATTAACATTCTTACAGTAAATGTGACTGTATGTTTGACAACTGAATTGACTTGCTCTTAAGAAACATCATTCTTTCTTTTTCAGATTTCAGAAAACCCAAAGGAAAAGAGGCATCGTCTGATGCAAGCCAGATTTTTAAAAACTGAACCGTTAGAGCGTTTGTAGTCACAATGACATCAGACTTCTGAAACTAATGTTATTTTTAAAGGTTTTAATGCTTTTGTCCTTTTTGTCCCACTTTATTTTATTTTTTTAAGAATGATCTTTTAAATATTTGTTTGTCATTAATAAGCTGATAATTAAAATAAATTGACTCAATTGCAGGAAAGTCATTTATATTTGAAAAAGTTTCCCCCAACTTTGAAATGGTCAGGAATTTGTTGACGTACCATTGAAGTGTAGCTGAAATATTAATGTTGTTTCAAAATTAACTTGGTACATCAGGGGGTCAACATTGTTTTTTGTAGACATTTACATTTCAGTTGTATTTTCAGGATTTCAACATTGTAACATTGATTGAACAACATTACCAGTTATTATTTTTGTTAATTTCAGTGTTTATTCAACAGCAGTAATGTAGAATCAGTCATAATGACATTACCATTTATGTTGTTTTTTGTTGAAATTTCACCATTGTTTCACCATTATTTATGAGTGCAAACATTGATTTTGAACCAACATCACTTTCTAAAGTTAATTCGAAGTGTTGATGCATTAACATTGATTCAACATTGTTTCAATGATTGCTTGCTATCTGGGTTACTGTAGCTTGTTGTCCTTCATCCTCAATAAACAAGCTAAAATTTGTCTAAAATGCAGCTGGTAGAGTTCTTATAGGTCAAGAAAATATAATCATATAACACCGGTTTTATCTCTACACTGGTTACCTATAAATTCCATATCAATTACAAATTATTTCTCCTGACCTATAAGGCCCAAAACAGTTTATCTCCTGTATTTAACTGATCTTCTATCACCTTACAATCCATCACGCTCTTTAAGATCACAAAACTCTGGGCTTCTGGTAGTACCTAGAATATCTAAGTCCACTAAAGGAGAGAGAGCGTTTTCACATCTGGCTCCTAAACTCTGGAATAGCTTTCCTGATGATGTTCAGGACTCAGACTCTCTCCCGGTTTAAATCTAGATTAAAGACGCTTCTCTTTAGCCAAGCATTCACATAATGCATCTCATAACCTTATCAGTTATATCAGATCAAATGCACATGATTCTCTTTTGCTTGAAATGTTATGAACAGTATCTTCTTCACTAATTATTTTCCATGTGTTTAACTGTTTCTACCTCAGGATGCCATGGACGGCATCTCCGCCATGGACGGTCCCAAGCCCGGTCTGAGAAAGGAGGAGGGTTAGGCGTGGGGCTAGCAACCCCACCCTGTAAAAAAAACCCTTTGCTACAGAAACGCAAACAAGAGCAACAGGTAATTCCGCCTTGGGGAGAGACGGGTCTTCGTTAAGAAGAAGTATGACGCTGTGCAGTGAAAACCGACGTAAATTGGAAGCTACAGGGCCGATCTCCCTTCTCTCAGCCAGGGCAACCAACATCGGTACATGGAACGTGAGGACCATGTACGAAGCGGGGAAGACAGCGCAAGTGGCAGCGGAGATGCGGAGCTACAACCTCACCCTGCTTGGAATCAGCGAAACTCGATGGACGCAGTCCGGTCAGAAGAGGCTGATCACTGGCGAGATGCTGCTGTACTCGGGACATGAGGAGGATAACGCCCCCCACACACAAGGAGTAGCACTGATGTTGTCAAAAACTGCACAGCGAGCACTCACTGGATGGGAAGCCCACGGCCCAAGGATCATCACAGCATCTTTCCGAACGAAGAAGAAGAAGATCACCATGAATGCTGTGCAGTGCTATGCACCCACCAATGACAGCGAGGAGGGAGACAAGGAGCAGTTTTATAGCAGATTGCAGTCCATCCTGGACAGTTACTCAGAGAACGATGTCACCATCCTGATGGGGGATTTTAATGCCAAGGTGGGGAAGGATAACACCGGGTATAAGGAAGTGATGGGAACACATGGACTTGGCAACATGAACGAAAATGGTGAGAGGTTTGCAGATCTGTGCGCTCTTAATAACCTGGTGATCGGCGGCAGCGTCTTCGCACATAGGAGGATACACAAGGCAACTTGGGTGTCACCGGACGGCTCCACCGAGAACCAGATAGACCACATCTGCATCGTCAGGAAATTCAGAAGATCTCTACAGGATGTGAGAGCGAAGCGAGGAGCGGACGTCGCATCAGACCACCATCTCGTAGTGGCAAGACTGAAGCTGCAGTTGAAGAGGGGGTGGATGGCAACTACAGCACAGAGGCACAAGTACAACACCTGCTTTCTGAGGGACACACACAAGCTAGAGGAATTTAGAGTGGCTTTGAGCAACAGGTTCCAAATACTGCAAGAACTAGAAGAGGAGGAGGAGGATACAGTGGATGGCAGATGGAAGAGAGTGAAAGAAACCATAACGACAACATGTAGGGAGGTCCTTGGACCCCTGAAATACCAGCACAAGGAGTGGTTGTCGGTAGAGACATTGAGGAAGATTCAGGAAAGAAAAGAGAAGAAAGCAGCCCTCAATAACAGCAGAACAAGAGCGGAGAAGGCTAAGGCACAAGAAGATTACACAGCCGCCAATAAAGAGGTAAAGAAGCGTATTAGAACCGATAAGCGGAACTATGTTGATGGTCTGGCAGCCGAAGCAGAAGAAGCAGCAAGAAATGGCAATATGAAAGATCTGTACTCCATCACAAAGACGCTGTCAGGGAAGTTCTGCAAGCCAGCTAGGCCGGTGAAAGACAAGGAGGGAAAAATATTGAAGGGAGAGGAACAACAAATGGATAGATGGAGGGAACACTTCGAAGAACTGTTAAACAAGCAAATGCCAGCAAACCCGCCAACCATCAATCCAGCATCAGAGGATCTACCAATAGATTGCAGTGCGCCAACCAGAGAAGAGATCCGCAAGGCAGTAGGCCAGCAGAGGAACGGCAAGGCAGCAGGTCCAGACAGTATACCAGCAGAAGCATTGAAGGCGGACCTGGAAACAACGGTAGAGATACTGTTCCCGTTGTTTAAGAAAATCTGGGAGGAGAAACAGGTGCCCACGGAGTGGAAGGAGGGATATATTATAAAGTTACCTAAGAAAGGCGACCTCAGCAAGTGTGACAACTACCGAGGGATTACGCTACTGTCCATTCCAGGGAAAGTGTTCAATAGGATCATCCTGAATAGAATGAAGGTGGACACCCAACTCCGTGACCAGCAGGCAGGCTTCCGGAAAGACAGATCCTGTACGGACCAGATTGCCACCCTGCGTATCATTGTCGAACAGTCACTGGAGTGGAACTCCTCTCTCTACATTACCTTTGTAGACTATGAGAAGGCTTTCGATAGCCTGGATAGGAGTGCCCTTTGGAATCTTCTCCGGCATTATGGTGTGCCAGCCAAGATCGTCAACATCATCCGAAACTCGTACGATGGTATGACCAGCAGAGTGGTCCATGGAGGGAAGCTTACGGAGACCTTCGAAGTGAGAACCGGGGTTCGTCAGGGATGCCTGCTCTCGCCTTTCCTCTTCTTGCTAGCCATCGATTGGATAATGAAGACTACAACGGCACGCACAAGAACAGGAATCCAGTGGACACCCTTCACACAACTCGACGACCTGGACTTTGCGGATGACTTGGCCTTGCTATCCCACACCCGACAGCAGATGCAGGAAAAGATAAACAGCACAGCTGCCACCTCCGCTCAACTAGGTCTGAACATCAACAAACAGAAGACAAAGATCCTCAAGGTGAATAACACCAACAACAACCCAGTCCAGTTGGACGGAGAGGCGTTAGAAGAAGTGGAGGCCTTCACCTACCTGGGCAGTGTCATCAACAATCAGGGTGGAACAGACGCTGACGTTAAGGTACGAATATGTAAAGCAAGAGCAGCCTTCCTACAGCTGAGGAACATCTGGAGCTCGAAGGAACTGGGCCTAAGGACAAAGGTCAGGCTGTTCAATACCAATGTCAAGGCGGTCCTTCTCTATGGTGCAGAGACATGGAGGAAAACAGTGGCGACGATGAAGAAAGCTCAGACCTTCGTCAACTCCTGTCTGCGAAGAATCCTCCAGATTCGCTGGCCAAACACCATCAGCAACCAGGATCTTTGGCAGAGAACCAATCAGCTTCCTGCAGAAGATGAGATCCTGAAACGACGCTGGAGATGGATTGGTCACACGCTCCGCAAGCCAGCTTCCAACATCACCAGGCAAGCGCTCACTTGGAATCCCCAAGGCAAAAGGAAAAGAGGAAGGCCAAGAAATACGTGGCGCCGAGATCTGGCAGCTGATACCAAAGAACTTGGATACACCTGGAGCCAGCTGGAGAGAAAAGCCCAAGACAGGGATGCCTGGAGAGCTCTTGTCGGCGGCCTATGCCCCAGGAGGGGTAGCAGGCATAAGTAAGTAAGTAACCTCAGGATGCCCACACACCGGCTCCAGTTTGGATCCAGACTCTTATGAAGACTTCAGATGATCATAAGATGATCTTCTGTGAAGAAATGATTTCAACTCCTGCGAAGACTTTAGATGACGCAAACTCTGAATCAACATGCACCACTGCAAAAAAATGTTCTATATATTAATCATTTGTAAACAACATGTATTCATAACTTCAGTGAGCTCACTGTTTTTGCCGTATTTCTGAAATATATAACTTGGACACAGTCGCCACTGATAACAGATCACTCTAAACTGTAATTTAGACGCATGCATTTTCTGTAAAGCTGCTTTGAAATGATGTGTATTGTGAAAAGTGCTTTACAAATAAATGTGAATTGTTTTGCAGTGTGTCCTTTTATTATATAACTTAAACCCTATTGTTATTTAAGTAGAATAAAGACAGTCAAATCTACAGAATAAAGAGTTTTTCATGTCTCAAAGAAGGCAGTTATAACAGTCAGTCAAACACTTCTTTTATAATAAGCAGTTCATGTAAAAAAAAGCAGTATTGGAGATTCTTTTAACTAGTTTTTTTATTATTATTATTATTTTACTTATTTCTTTATATTCTACATCATACATATTTTAACCATTTATGTATATGCTGCATTATAAACAAGTCTTGCAGGTACTTTCCAAACCAAGCAAATTGCATTCAAGTATTTGTGGCATTTGCTTATATCAAACACAAAGCAATATTTTGTCCTGCTTAAAGCTATCCAAAAATTAGTACTTAAACTAGGCAAATAGTATTTCTTACAACAGGTTTCACACCAGAGCATTTGGAGCAGAAATCAGTCTGTTTCGGTTTATTTGGTGTGAATGCATTCTTCCAAACCCAGTGCTCACTTCAAGTCCACTTGAAAAAGTAGGCTGGGGTTCAGTTCATGTTAAATCTGGTTGGTTTGAATGTAATCTGCTGTGAACCACAGAAATGAACTGCTCTTGATGATTGTGAGGTTATTTCTCAGCACCCCAAATATTCTCAGCCCCTTCAATCAGGAATGCAAAAGCGCAGAAAGAAACAGACACAGAAGACAGTGTTTCTTGTTCAAGCTTCTTCAGAGGTTTATTGTTTAGATAGGGTATATTTAATCCACACCAAGGATACATTAGTATAAAGAATATCATGAGCTAGCAGGCAAAGAATGAGGATTTATAGTCTCCATTTATAAGAAGCAGGGAGGGGGAGAAATGGTATAGTATGTAAGCAGAATGCACAGCCAGAACTTTTCTACTTAACTGAGAATGGAAAACAAGTTTTACCCTCACAATGATGTATTATGTTCTACTTTGCATGCTTTTGGTCATGTTAATAGTGAAATGTATTTTCTTATAGCTGTGTGTCTCTGAATAAATGGCATTTGTAGAGCAGTACAATACATCTTGCAATAAATCCACAAGAGACAAACTAGTGTGAAAGTAAATTAATGAAATAAAAATGAACATATTAGGTATAATTTTTAAACATCTACTGCCTTAGTAATGCCTCAGTAACAACTAACTAAGTAGTGGTGGGCAGATCGAGGCTTTGTGAAACTGAAACAGTTGAAGCAAATGTGCCGTATTGTGTCAAGACTTCGAAACAATCCGACACCCGTCTCCAAAGAGACCGCTAGTGGTCAGAACAGTGTAAATGGAACAAAACCCGGGCCAAACATGCATAAAAACACCTTTTACAAATCTATTGCACTTTTTTTTTTTTTTTATAGAAAGTAAAATCTTTCAAATGCAATTATCTAATCATCCTATTATCAAGTGTATATATATGTTCTTTTATCAATTGTCAGGGTGTGTTCTTTGAATGGCTCAGCTAAACAGGCCAATAAGAGAATATTAACTTCCATTATTCATTTTAATTATACTAATGTCTAATTAAAACATCTACAAATGTATAAAACTGATCAGAGATCAGGTAAAACCCACAGACACTTGTTCATTGGTTCTCAGTGATTCATGGGTTGACAGGGATCAGCTCCCAGCGGTGAACCATTGAAATGTTTTGAAACAGTTATGACGAAATGAAGCCTCGTTTACTGAAATCACGTGACTCTGGCAGTTTGATACACTCTCCGAACCACTGAATCGGAACAAAAGATTTGTAAAGGTTTCGAAACTTCATGAAGCAGTGTTTTGAAATTGCCATCACTACTTTTAAGTATAGATATAATAAAAGTGTTGATCTATTAAAAAATAGAATCTATTCTGTGAACTACTTCTTTGAGCAGTTTTAGTGTGCTATATTTTGTTTAGTATATGCCTCATTCACTGAAGTGTGGGACATAATCTCATTTCAGCTGTGTATTGTGTATCAGAGTCCTTGTTAATTGTTTCATTAAATGTATTTATCCAGACTCTCAATAGCTTCCTCTTGCGAGTATCTTCTCCATTCAGCTGGAATCTTGCCAGGCCCCTGAAAGGTTTTTTCATAGTGATTTTCAAGATCTTTCTGAAATTCACACACAAACCACTTCCAGTACGGCAGCTCAGAGAGATCAGGGGTGATACTCCATGCAGAATATTTAGGACCTCCTTTTCTGTATTCCTTGAAGAGGACTGTATCATCTGAGCTATTTGGATAGAAAGATCGATCACTGGCTACTGCTGATGTGCAGATCTCGATGGATAGGTTTGTTGTTCTTCTGTAAAACCACCCATTCAGTCCATTATTACGATGGAAAGGAACACAGTGATCACCAGGATGGCCTTCTATTGTGTTTGTGCAGATCGCTGCACAGAAAGGACACTGAACCCAACAGCAGTCACAGAGGTGATCGATCAGAAGCTCATCTGGTCTGTCTGTGTGTTCCAGCTTTACTGGGAACGTTTCTGTGCTAAATTTACTGTGTATGTCAGATATTATATAAGGGAGTTCTTCTCTTATCACTTCTTCTAGGAAGCTGACTTCAATATCATCATGATTCACTCCAGTGAGGTCCCTTACAGAGAATACCAGCACATCAGAGAGCTGTTGTGTGAAGTGACACAACCACAGATCAGCATCTCCATTGTTTTCCTTAACATATTTGGTGGATTGATGTGCTGCGTTTGTGATCTTCTGCTCCAGGAGTTCAATGTTATTTTCCATATTGGGTCGAACACTATCTTCAAATCTTTCAGTGATGTACTGACTGACTTCATCTCTGATGAAATTCTTGAAGTATTCTTTGGGATTGTTAATGTAGGTCATGTATGCATCAAAATCCTCCTCTTCTGCCAGCATCCTCAAGATGTGTTTCTCCAGGTTTGATCTGTTTCCATTTAGTGATTTACAGTTTGTCCTCATTTCATCTGCTAAATCTCTGGCAGTTTTTTTGTAGACCGTCTGCTGAATGGACTCTTTAAGTTTATTACAAACAAAATCACCAAAAATAGTAGCTGATTTTGCTCCTTTACAGTATTTCTGAAAAATTCTGATGTACTCTTCACTCTTCCTCTCAAAATAGAGAACAGGATCATTGGCTTCCCTGAACATTTTGTACTGGTCAGTGAATGTCTTGTTTGTTCTGTGACAAATGAAAAGTACCAGATCCATGAAGAATTCACTCTTGAAGACATATTTCACATTTGGTTCTTCCTCATACTGCATTATTCTTGCCTTTATGTAATCTACGAGTTGTTGAATGCAGCTGTTGTTGTAGCCCATCTTTGCAATGTTATATGACTGAATCATTTTATCTGTGTGTTCAGCGATGTCTGTGATTAAGGATCTTATCTGGACTTCATCCTCTTCAGATAAAACACGACCAATCATCTCTTTACCTCGTTTGTAGACATTTTTCAAAGGTGCTGTAAATCCACTGGATTTCTTCAAATGTACATATTTTGAATAGCTTGTCAAAGAGATCATATCTTTGTGCTTACTGCTCTCTTTCATGTGGTCTAAAGGAAGACTTGCATAGGTCTCACTGAACAGCTTTTTCACATCTCCTAATATGTCAATATCTTTGACTAAAGGAGTGTCTCTGATGATCTCAGCTGTATGTTGTTTCCAAAAGGAATCAAACTGTGCTTTCATGAAATTTTCATCATTTGCTTGTTCTTTAAACTGTAAAGCAAGTTCTTTGCTCTTTTCAAAGAGTGTGTTTTCATGATGTGTCCTCTCGGCATCAATCTTTTTCTTCATGTGACGCTGCTGAAGAACCCCGTTTAATTTCCTCTTAGTTTCTCTCACAATGTTTTCTTGAAGTTGTTTGATTTTTACCTCAAAGAAACCTTTCCACTGATTCAGTACAGCTGCGTCTCTGTCTTTCTTAAAGAAATCAGACATTATCTTTTTCACTTCTTCACTTTTTGCATTCAGTTCTCTTTCAAGATAAAATTCTTCAATGTCATGAATTGCTTCATTTTCTATTTTGTTGTGAAGCTTGTTTTCAATTTCCAGCATGGCACTCCGAAGGCTCCAGGTCCACTTGCTGTATTCAGTCTCTAGTTTCTTGTATGTTGCGATTTCCAGAGAATTTTTGAAGCTGAACACAAATTGTTCATTAAGCAAAGCCTCCCACAGATCTTTAATACGGTCTCTTAGCTGCGTCAGCATTATGCCTTCTGATTTTGAAGCGTGTGTAAGAATAGTTTGCTTCAGTTCTTGAATGTTCTCGCAGTAGTTTGGGTTTGGTGGTGCCATGGGTGGGCTGCCCTCCCAGAGCTGAGCAAAATACTTCACATCATTCTGTACATCAAACGCAATCACATCACTGAATCCTTCTGAATCACAGATTTCCTCTTTAGCAGCGAGTTTTGTCATATCATCCAGTTTCTCCTGCAGTCGTCTCCTTCCCTCTGTGTTTTTCTCTCCAGCTGTGATATCTGAGACATTCTGATGCACAAATATGCAGCTGGGACTCATTCTGACATTCTTCATCCTCATGAAGGCCTGAACAACAATCTGAAGAATGTCCTGCATCTCAGATGGGTTTTCTCCAAAGATGTTGATCAGGGTCATATTTCCAAGACCAACAACAAATGTGGCCATTTCATTGTCACGATGTGTTGTTGAGCTTCCAGCCAGTTCTGGAGCACGAAGTCCTTCAGTGTCAACAACCAGAATGTAGTCAAACTTCAGCTCAGTTTTCATCTCCTCTGATATTTTGACCAGCTGCATGAAAGCTCCTTTGGTGCATCTTCCAGCACTGACGGCAAACTGCAGTCCAAACATGGCATTCAGCATGGTGGATTTCCCAGAGCTCTGAATCCCTAAAATTGACAGTACAAAGACTTTCTGGTCTCCCAGTCTCGTAACAAGTTCATCTAGAACAGCAGTGACCCAGGAGAGAGGAATATGAGCAGCATCTCCATCCATCAGCTCCATTGGAAATCCAGAGATCATCATCTCTGCTGCAAGACTCGGGAGAGAACAGAAGTCAAACTGCAGATTGTCTTTCTTGTTCTTCATCACAGACGACCACGATTCATAGATCTGACCGAACTCTCTCAGGATGTGCTCCAAGCCAAATGTTGTTCTATTAATTTGCTCTGATATGTTTTCCAGGTTTGTTTGTTCATGCTGCAGTTGATCTAGATTATCAGGGTTTTTTTTCAGTGCTGAGACTTCATGCCATTTCTTGTCATAATCTTTATGAAGTACAAAGAGCTTCTCTGAAGTGAAGTCATCCAACAGGTTCATCATCCATCTGAGGACATAGTTCTTTTCATTGTCTCTCTGTGATTTTATTGTTTCAATAAATGTTTTCATGAACTCACTCAGTCCTTGTGCCACTTGCTTTTCTCTTATATCTGTCATGATCTTGTGTTTGGTACTTTTATCTTCCTCTAAATTTTCTCCTTGGAGATGATGCAGCTCTTTTTTCATTTTACACCAGTCATGCCACAGTTTCCCCTGACAGGGCAGGTTTGTTTCTTTCACTGTTGATGGATCATTTTCTCTCAGTAATCCCATGATCTGAATCGCTGCCTCTTTCCCTCTCCGGCACTCTAGATTCTCCTCATCTACTCTGATTCCTGTGTGTTTGGCCACATCTTCAACTTTGAAGGTAATTTTCTGCTTGCTCAAACTCACTCTGATCATCTCCCTTATCTGATTAGATACATCAGACTGGTTTTTGTCCAAAAGACCAATTATGAATTTTCCATTCCCCAGTTCAGTTTCATCACAGTCATTGTCAGTGAGCAGACAAATGAGAGACTGAGGAGATTTGAAGAGTGATCTCACCAAACCCTTGTAGTGGTTCTTCTGTCCAAAATCTGGTAAGAAGAGGACGTTTACTAAAGCCATGTTGGTCAGAATCTCATATTGTTTCTCATTGGCTGCTGCATCACCATGAAGATTACAGAAAGCCACACAGTCATCAAATGCGTCAGTGTTTTTCCCAGAAGGGCAGTACCAGGCGATCTCCACCACTCCGTCCATCAGTAATCTGGTTCTGCTGCTGCCTGTGCAGTTCCTGTGGAAGAATGTGTTGTGTTTCTCATTGATGAGGCCGTTTATCAGCTGAGACTTTGATGAAGACACTGAACCAAACCTGAAGAAAGCCACCATTGGAGTCTCAGCCTTGTAGACCGGTTGAGTTTGACTGATGATTTCATTATTGGAGTCTTTCTTCTTCCAGCTCTTGTTGATTTGACTAAATGTCCAGAGAGGAAACTCAATCTGTTGTGTGAATGGATCAGGAACAAGCAGAGGCAGTGAATACTGACACTGTGAGAGTTTAGTCACCATCAGCTGCTTCAGGAAACCATCAGCACAATGAAACACGGCCATCTGAACATCCATTGGGTGAATATCAGGGTTGTATTTTGCTTTATTTTTTTTACCTTCTTTCTTTCTGTGTTTTATGACTGTGTATCTTGCTCTGTAGTCCATGTTAATCAGCTTTTGTAGGAATGAGTTTACTAGTTCATTCTCTTTCTGTGGCTCCTGAGACTGAAATGAAGACTTGGTGATTTGTAGAATGTCTGCTGTTTTCATTTTATTTTGACGTCTTTTTGTCAGATCTAGTCTATCATAGAGTTCTTCGAGCTGTAAATAAATGAACACATTAATATATAAAAACTATTTTGTTATTGTGCCACAAAAAAAGAGATAACAGCCTGAAAAACACAGATTAGAAAAAAAGAAATATTATAATGAAGAACTACAGTAATTAAATTTTAGATAAGAGGCATTTTAAAGGGCCTGTTTACACCAGGGCTTAAAAACGAGAAGAAAACAAAACAAAAAAACAATCGGTTCACTCCGAGCAGAATCATTATTTTAAAGTTTCTGTTCTGTTCCTTCTATAACATTACAGTTCTGAAAACGGTTTGATTAGAAAAAAATCCGGTTAATATATATATTTTTTTAAATAAAAAAAATACTTTATACCAGAACTTGAATAGAACTTTATACTAAATGGCTTGTATACTAGAGATCTATACTAGAGCTTGTGACTAAACTAAAGATCCTCAAACTATCGGCAAAGCTGATACAGCAGCTCCACCCGCCTCAATCGTGAATGAAGTCCTGCACGCATTTTGGAGACCGTCTCTGCTTGTTTGCAATGCAAGGGTAAATAAAGAATTGGTTCTTTGAAAAAGTAGGCCTACAGCATTTTCATTATTCAAAAAGCACAATGTGTGTAAATCCTAAAGTTTTATGTATTTGAGTGGCCAAGAAGAGTGTCAGTCTGGTATTTGCCCTCTAATCATAGCCAATACAGCCTGTGCATAGCACTTTTGGCTAAATGTATTAAACGACAGGAACAATAAACTTTGTAACCTGTAAGTTGATGAAAACGTAATGCTGAACTTACTATCTCAGATGCGGCCGTTAATGACTGACAAAACACAAATGTGACCCTGGACAACAAAACCAGTCTTATGGGTATTTTTTTTTAATTGAGATATATACATCATGTATGTATACAGGAATACATTTCACAGGAAGTGAAAAACTCCACTCCAATGCAGTTTCCTCGTGCACAGAGCTCTGGAGTGGAGGATGATCTCAACAACTTCGGTTGAGAGACCTGAACTTATGAGCTGGGCCCCCTCAGAGGCCAAGCCCACAGTCTCCACAATTCTGGGCGGGGTTGAAAGATCAACCCGCTCGCCTGAAAGAGAAGGTCCCTCCTGATCGGAATCTCCAGAGGAGAGCCGTAGAGGAGAGACTCTAGGTCCGAGAACCATACTCGGACCGGCCAAAATAGGGCTATTAACAGAAGACGGGCCCCGTCCCGGCAAACTCTCTCCAGAACTCCCGGTAGCAGAGCGATCGGGGAAATGCGTACAGACGTGACCTCGCCCACGTCTGCATCATAGCATCCAGCCCCAGAGGAACTGGCTAAGTGAGGAAGAACCACAGTGGACAGTGTGTCGTCTCTTGAGATGCGAACAGAACTACTTCCGCTTGACCAAAGTTTTTCATAGGAGCTCTACCACTCGGGGTGGAGTCTCCATTCCCCGGGCCTCGGCCCCTGCCTCAACAGGATGTCTGCTCCCTGATTTAAATACCCAGGGATGTAAATTGCCTTTAGAGAGAGCAACTTCCCTTGGGCCCACAGGAGGATCTGGTGAGCCAGCTTGCATAAGGGGTGCGACCGCAGACTCCACCTGATGGTTTATATAGGAGACCACCAATGTGTTGCCGGTACAAACAAGCACATGATGGCCCCTCAGGTCTGTGAGGAAGTGTTTCAAAGCTTGGAACACAGCCAACATTTCTAGACAATTTATGTGCCATGAGAGATGATGGTCCCGCCACAGACCCTGAGCTGAGCGACCACTCATGATCGCCCCCAACTCGTGAGAAATGCATCCATCGTTAGCGTGATGCGACGACAAGGAGCTCCCAACACGGGCCTTTGGGACAGGAACCAAGGTTCTTTCCACATAACTAAGGCACAAAGGCATCGCCGCCACTTTGGTCTTGGACACCAACTCTCATGTCCTCAGAGCTAAAGTTCAGGTTCCGCTAGCAAAGGCTGCGGTAGAAAAGAATGGTAGAAATGCATCTGGATTTCACCGAAATGCTCCCTGAAGTTAGCTACGGCATTCAGACTGGGGAGCAACCTCCCTTTAAAAACATTTCAGAAGCTACTGTGCCTCATGGCAGCAGCCTCCTCAGTAGTTCCCTTGGGCCTGTTACACATGCAGCCACTACAACACTGATTTAAGGCCCGCGTCCCACCTCGAGCATGGCGCAAGGGCCATATTTCTATCAGGGTGACCCATGGCTGCCCCAGAGCCCTGGTCCCTTGGAAATCGCCCCATTTATATCAGATGGGAATGGAACTGGGCTCGGTTCCAGAAGAAGGTAGTCATGACAGACACCTCCAAGACTGGTTGGGGCGCCCTGTGCGATGGCAGGCCGCCCTTTGGCTCTTGGACGGAGCCAATGTCGAGCTGGCACATCAACTGCCTGGAAACGATGGCAGTACTCCTGGCCTTCAGGGAATTCCCGCCGGAACTCAGAGTGTACCATATTCTGGTCTGGTCGAACAACATGACAATCTTAGCCTATATAAATCACCAGAGGGGTCTCAGGTCCCATCTGCTGAACAGACTGGCGCGCCACCTCCTCCTGTGGGCACAGAACAATATCCGCTCAGTAAGAGCAACATATGTGCCAGGCTCCATGAACACAGGAGCAGAAATTCTGTCACATGATTTGGAGCATTTTCAGCCAGGCAGAAGTGGATCTCTTTGCATCGAAAGAGAATGCCCACTGAGTGCCCAATATTCTTTTTGAGGAAAAAGGACGCATTAGCCCACAGGTATCCTGTGCACCACCAGGTGAATGGCCTTCTTTTGGGCTTGGTCTAACGGAATATCCATTGCTGACATCTGTTTGGCAGTCGGCTGGTCCTTGCTGTCCACCTTTATCAGGTTCTATAACTTATACGTTCTTGCCCTTCAGGCACAGATTCTGTCTGCCTAATCAGTCTCCACAATCAGGAGTTTTTCTAAGAGATATCATACCCATAGGCTCTGGTCCCGAACCCAAGCCAGCCATTTTTGGACATTCTAGGTCCTTGACCCTAGTAGCCTGTCTGGGGCCCTTGTCACTAAGCGCCCCCAGATTACGGCCTCGCAGGACTGCTTCCGTTTTTCAGTGCATTCCCCATACGCGTTAGAAACAAGTGAACAAGATGCAAGTGAACCGTATAAAAAGGGAACCAAGGTTACATTAGTAACCGGAATGTTTTGTGAATACGGCCCCAGGTGTAAATGCCCTCTGAAATGCATTCGAGACTGAATTAAATCCGATCACTCAAACCACTTCAGGAGGTTGACGTGAACTCCATTGAATTTGCATTTTGCGGGGGAATTAAAGATCAGATTTATATCGATTTAGCTGAGACACATTTATGTGGCCATGTGTAAATGGAACAGTTTTAACAAATCAGATAGCTATCAAATCAAAGAAAACGCATAAAGTGACCAAGTGTAAAATGGCCCATAGACAAAATGTTAATTTAGGGCCCTATACTTTAAAAGGAAAGAAAAGGTAATGCTCTGTGCAGTGTTATATTTGCAAGTAAAGTGTATACATTATGTTTGTAGGTTGTAAATCTGTAGTATTGTCCATGTACAAGATAAGAATAAGTTCTCTAAATGCTCCTGACCTTTGTCGTGATTTACATTGATCACTTACCTTTAGAGAGGAGGCTGTTTGAGAGCAGCACATTTTCATGTTCTCTATTTCTTTTCTTCTGTCTTCTTCATTGTCTGGTGGTTTTAGTCTCTTTAGTTCATCTTGCTTCTGTTGTTCTATTGACTCAATTTTGTCTTCATACATTTTACAATGTTGTTCTCTCAGAGATTTCTCATGCTGGATTTCCTTTGTGAGTATCTCATGTTGTTTTAGCATTTCCTCCTGATGTTTCTGCATTTGTTCCTCTTTTTCTTTTATCTCTTTTCTGTATCGTTCTTTTTTTTCACTAAATTCTTCCAATTTTCTACTCTTCTCTTTGTTATGATTCTGTATTTCTTCATCCATAATCTTCTTCATCTTTTCTATTTCTACTTTATGTTTGTCCTGAAGATCTTCTTTCTCTCTTTCTATTCTCTCCTTTTCTCTCTTGATTTCCTCTTGTAGCTTTGCCTCCAGTTTCTCTTGTTTTGTTTTGTATCGTTCTTCAATCTTTTTAAATTCTTCTTCTCCTCTTCTCTTCTTCTCTGCACCATGATTCTTTGTATCTTCCTCCAACTTCATCTTCAATTTCTCATTCTCTTCATGTTTGACCAGCAGTTCTTCTCTCTCTCTGTTCAGTTGTTCCACTTTGTCCATTAGCATCTTCACCTGTGCTTCTTGTTTTTCTCTTTCCATCTGCTTGAACATCTTACATGTGTAGTAACTCCCTCCGTTTGCTGTCACCATGTCATTGATTTTCTGCAGTAATGTCGACACCTGCATACGGTCTCTTGTCTCATTATTATTGAACACATGGTATCTGTTTCCACACTGTCCGATAAGGTTCATCAAAGCAGATCCTGGTTTTCCCAGGTAGTCTTCAATGGTCTTCTTCTTTATATCATCTCCTCTGGTGAAGAGCACCATAGTGTACATTAGGGAGCTTTCACCAAAAGTCTCTTGAATGATCTTGACAGCATTTTCCTCCTCCTTAGTGAAACGTCCCAGTGGTATCAGTAACAGAAACACATGTGGTCCTGGCAGAATCATGGAGATGCAGTTGCTGATTTCTCTCTGGATCTCTTCATGACTGTGTTTAGTATCAAACAGTCCTGGAGTGTCAATCACAGTAACGTGTCTGCCATCAATCTCAGCCGTCTCTCTCTGACACTCTTTAGTAATGGACTCTTGAGACATGTCTTCTTTAAATGCTTCTCTCCCTAAGATGGTGTTTCCTGTTGCACTCTTCCCAACTCCAGTTTTTCCCAGCAGGACAATCCTCACATCATCTGAAACCTCTCTTGAATCTGAAAAAGAGGAAACTGCTTGAGTCATTCTGCTAGTCTTTTAAAGTCAAATCCTACAAACATTAACAAACTGAACAAAAAGAACACAAAAGAACAAACTGAAATCAAATAAATTCTTAATTAGAATTTTATGTGAATTTTACAAAATTATGTGAATGTTTAATTGAATGACATGAAGAAGATATTTTTTAACATCATCCCTGACAGTTTCCTGAAATTACTTCTCTAAACTAACATTTCTTTATGGCTTACTGAAACTGGTTTTAATCTCTGTTTGGTGGGTGTTGCGATCTGATTTAAAAACAATTATCAATACATCTAAATTTTTCAGCAACTGTGTAGGGTTGTAAATCTTTATTGAGCACCATTACTTAGGTGGGCCAAGATCAAATTCTGCTTAAAGATTCTGCATAAAAGTCATAGAGTCACTACAGAAAAGATGAAAAAAGATTATGTTTAGGTCTGAGCAACAGCCTCTCCTGGTCTTTTGGAGATTTTGTGTGTAATGGTCTGACTAGGATTATGTGCACTTTCTCCTCATTCCAGAAGTGAATGTCCCTATAACTACTCCCCGATCCACATGTTTTATCATTTCACAAGTGCACACTTACAGGACATATGATTAAATAGAGTAAAGGTTATGCGTGCTGTCCGGGGGGAGGGCTGCGAGCTCAAAATTTGACCCGAACCCAGAGTACTCCCCCCGGGTTGTGATAGGACTAGTTAGAATTAGAAGTGAGGAGATGGGGGTGGTGGAGGGATGCTGATAAACTGTCAACGAACCAATATAAGTCTGCTGTATGTATATCTGCTTATATCAGTAATTGAATTGATTAACTGAATGCGTTCCTCTCGTGTTAATTATCTGAACGTGCTCCTCCCAAACTTTGTTAATAAAACATAATTTCACGAGTTCACACTTACATATAATTAGAGTAAAGGTTATGCGTATTTGGGTTTGTTGTCCGGGGGGAGGGCTCCGAGCTTGGACTATGGCCCGAACCCAGAGTACTCCCCCAAAAAGCAAATGTGCAAAGGACAATTGCCAGACTAAAGAGCGCAGAGAATTAGCGGGCTGGTGTTTCGAGAAGAAGCCTGGTTGTTTGACCGGAAGGGCCTACGCAACCTTCGATGGGAGCAGCTTTCAGCGCCGGAGAGGTGGGCCCTTCCGGCTACCAATGCAGATCTAAATGATTTGGGACACCCAGTCAGGAGGGCTCACGCCGTTTGTTGACAGGAGCAGCTCACGGTGTTGGACGGGTGAGCCGTACCAGCCGATGAATGAGGAGCAGCAGATGTAAACCACCTGACCAGGAGGGCCCGTGTTGCCTCTGACGGGAGCAGCTCACGGTGCCGGGCTGATGGGCTTTACTGACCGACGAATGAGGAGCAGCAGTAATGCGAACGGCTGATCGGGAGGGCTCACGTCATTACTTGAAGGGAGCAGCTTTGGGCGTCGGACGGGTGAGCCCTACTGGCCGATGAACGGAGAAAACAAGGCTCAAATCGCCTGACCGGGATGGTCCACATAGCCTCTGATGGGAGCAGCTCACAGAGTCCAACGGGTGGACCTTACGGGCCGATGAACGTGGAGCAGTGTGGATTGAAACGACCGACCGGGGAGACCACATGGCCTCCGACTGGAGTAGCTCACTGCGTCTCACGGCTCTATCGGCCAACGCAAGGGTGAAAGACATTTGAAGTGCCTGGGAGGGAGAGCTCTCACAGCGTCCAACAGGAGTTCGATATTCACGGCATGGGTCAGGTAAGCCTCGCCATATGGAGAAAGACATAGTTGCTCAACCAGGAAAGCTCTCACAGCATCCGATGGGAGTTCAATACTCACGGCACTGGATGGGTAAGCCTTGCAGATAGTTGTTTGGGACTGTTGCACATAGGCGAGCTCCTGCGTGGGCGGAGCCCATAGCACTGCTGTGGCAGTGAAAGCGAAGTTACACAGAGAAATGGAGCACCTGCAGAAGGCGGAGGAGACAACACTGCTGCGGTAGTAGAGCCAGTTGGACGGCGAAACTGAGCTCCCGTGGGAGCGGGGAGATAACACTGCTGCGGCAATGGAGAAAAAGTTAGCCAGTTAAAGTTAGAGTGGGGCCTGGCAGTGGCGTAATCTGCTTCAGCAAGGCCTTCGGTTTGATACTGTGGTTTGATACTGTAATCCCTGTTCGATGTTGAATGATCATCAAACAGCAAAGTACCATCTGATTTAGATGATCGTTTGTTCTATTATCTGTTGCTGGCTTGAGTGGCACTAGCACATTCTTTTAGTGAATTTAATAGAGACTCGCTCATGGTAAAAGTCAAAAAGCTTTGTATAATAAAAGTCTGCGCCCTGAATATATTTAATTGTGTTCGACAATCACTAAAGGATCACTAAACTTAACCAGTTTTTTTAAGTAGTTTAATCTGTCTATGGGTCGTTTGTTTTATTAGATACAGATGAAGTGGAACGGTAAGATTACATTTATTTGAATGCATTAGTGACCGAAAAATTCAGTTTATGAATTTGTCCTACCAGTCTTTGCGGCATTTCTTTACCATTAGTGAAGCTGTGGGTTTAAGTTACTTCAAAACAGAAATACGTACATAATAACTTTCAGTTCCTAAGCGATTTTGTTGATAAATCGCAGGACAGTGATTACAATAAGTTCTGTGCACCTTAATGATTCTGTGTGCGACATTGCGTGCGAGCTGTACGTGGTGTGCGAGCAAATGTGTGTGTGTGTGTTTAAGCGACAAGGAAGCAACGTGTTTGTTTGGACACGTTTGAGAGTCCTGAATGTGCTCCTTTCATGTTAATTAGGTTAATTATCTGAACGTGCTCCTCCCAAACTTTGTTATTAAAACATCATTTAAGTGAGTGAGAGACAGACATTTTCTGATTATTACCTTGTTGTCGAATCTGTGTGTCTAATGAGATTATTTTCTTCCTCATTTCTTCAAATTTCTCTATTTGTGCATCCAAAAATGTTTCTGTGGAAAAACAAATTCCACAATTTTCTTCCACCGTCTGCTCCAGTTTATTCACCAACACAGACACTTGTGGGTTTGGCTCAAGAAAATTATGTTTTCCCCCAAAACACTGAATGACAGACTTCACTGCTTCATTCTGTTCTTCTGTCTCATGCTCTGACTTCTGGATTATGAGGACCATGATGTGGTTGTTGATCTTTGAGCTGAATGTTTTCTGGATCTCCTCTGTTTCTGTTTTGTCTTCATCAGTAAGTGGACCTTCAGGAATAATGAAGAGGAAAACATGAACTCCAGGATCACAGAGAGACACACAGCGGAGAGCCTGACGCATCACTTCCTCCTGTGAGAGTCGAGTCAGAGCTGGAAGCTCCACCAGAGTGATCCGACGTCCATGAGCTTCTCCTTCCAGCTTCACACACTCTAAGCTGAGCTCAGATCTTCTGTCTCTCTGCTCCAGGATGAGGTTTGATATGGAGGCTTTTAATGTTCTGTCTCTCCCACACAGAACCACATTCAGCTTTGGTGAAGCACAGACACTCTCTGCCACTGAGAAACAAACATGGCATTAGTTTAGTGGGTCAATGTGATTTATACAATTTGTTAATTAAACTTTTATGATCACCTCTACAATAATTATTAATAAATCTTCAACAGTCATTATATAATGTGCAACAGCATTTAGCTAATATGCATTGAAATAGGAATTAAATTTCCACCCTAAATCTGTTAAACAATATAATGATGTAATAATGTTTATTAAAGTTATTTTTTTTGTTTCTTTTTTTTTTCTAAATCTCCCCAAATGGATATATGCAGTCAAATAAAAAATTATTTAAAAAAAAAAAGAATCTAAGTTTACTGTGTGAGTTTGTTGTAGACATTATGAAATTAAAGTACTGTTTTTGTATTATCATTTATCATTATAAAAAAAAAAAAATTCTCAGATTAGTCTCTTGAAGGAAGTGATGTGTATGTGGGGGTTAAACTAACTTTCTTGCCAACAATACTTACACAAGGTATTTCTTTGGATAGCATCTTCCTTTTTCTCTTTGTTGCTCTGTTTGATTTTTCCATCATCTTCATGATCATGATCTCCCTCTTCTGCTGTGACTGAAACTCCAGATCTGCTCTGCTCTTCATCCTCTGATGGTCCTTCTCCCGCTTCTTTATGCAAGTCACAGATTAGAAATTGGACCTGGTTTTCTTTGAAGATCTTCTCTACTCTTTCAAGTACCTCAGAGTGCCATCCTGATTTTCTTTCATCGAACTGAAGATGTCCACCTCCACATTCATTTATGAATTGATTAATACAGTTATTGTGTACCTCTTCCTCATTGGTCAACACTATAGTGTGTTTAAGAGCCTCATAACAGAATTCATTCAGCACATATTTCACTCTATTTCTATCATTCTCACTGAAGTCGTTCTTCTGCAGTACAAGAATGATCACATGAGGTCCAGGAGCAGACAGATTCACACACTCTTTCACTCCCTGTGTGATCTGAGTGTTTGACAGATTTGGATGCAGCAGTTGAGGAGCGTTGATGACTCTGACGTCTCTGTCCTTCAGTTTTCCTCTGTGTTTCTCAATGTGCAGCTCTACATCAGCAGGCGCTTCACTCTCAAACGCTGCTCTTCCTAAGATGAAGTTTCCCACTCTGCTGTTTTCTGTTACATTCTTCCCCAGCAGAACAATCCTCAAATCACTCACTGGAACAGAGAAGACAAATAACAGTAATACTTGACCAAGTGAGTCCATGAACATGGCAGATTTCAGATTGTATACTTCAGGCACTGGACCAGCCGAGTAACTGGCATTGAGAAGAGTTATGTAAACACATTCCTTTCTCTAGGTATATATAAACCTCCCTGATACACACAGTTTCAAGGATTTCGATTATATTTGCAGCATTGATTATTATGAATTATCATATAATTGTTGACTCTTTTAACTGCAAAAAAACAATTTTTTTTAAATTTTTTTAAACTTTTTTTTTTTTTACCAAATTCTGTTTTTTATTTGTATTTATTAAAGAAATAATTTACACAAAAATAACTATTTGTCAACATGTATTATTCCACCTTAGTATTATGTTCTTTCTTTCATAAAACACAAAAGTTAATTGCCTGCATGGGTATAAGTAAATTACTTTTTACTAATTACATCTGAACGATAGTTCGTTTTTTTATTTATTATTATTATTTTTTACCACAAGTCATGTTAATGGCTTCCTTGTCTGGGGGATCTTTGCTTTGTCTTTGCAGGCTTCTGCTCCCTGCAGATAAAACAAAGCAAAATTGAACACAATATTGACAAGTGGGCAAAAAAATAAAAAAAATAAATCCTAAATAAATAAATGAAACTATCAATATATTTTTATTTGCCTTGTTTTTGCATCAGATTTATTTACTTCCTGGAATGGCTGCAGTATACACTTCCTGTATGCCCATATCTATCTGATATTGAAGGCAATGTGCGTCAAAGATTAGTCGCATATCGATGGATAAATATGCTGTTATTATTTCTAGCTTTTATTTTTATTCAAAATGCTTTTTTTCTCCATAACCCTTTTTATTCCGACAAACATAATCAAAAAGTAAAAAAAAAAATAAAAATCTTATTCTTTTTACAATATGGGCAAAAATATTATTATTAGCCTAATTAGGCTTAGTCACATTTACCACATGCCTCGCTGACTTACTATTCACGCAATTTCAAAGAAAATATATTCGACCAAACTGCGTTGCTCCAGTAGATTAGGCTACGTTAGAAGAAAAGTGCATTTCCGTAAAGCAGGCCTTATCCTACTTGTACCGACATATTTTCCAGCATAAATGCTGGAATAATAGCCTAATAAATATATTAAGATATTTACTGTAGGCTATTATTTAATAAATAAAATACTATTTTCCGTTAGGATTTCAGTAAATATGGTATTTTAGTTTGTTAAACACATTTATTTGGCCTGATTTGATTCTTACCTGAACTGGACGCCATTACATGTTCGTGACAAAATCGAAAGAAAAAGTTTGTTCGGCAGACAGAATATGGAGATGCAAACACACCTGTAGCCTATGTGTCGTGTGGGTGTGCTCTCTAATTCTCTCCACCCTCAAAAATACTCGCAAAGGTGGTTTAAAGCTTTCACGTTTAGTCTTTAATGCAAGCAATCGGTAAAATGAAATTGTTTTCTGAAATGATGTTTTGTCTGATCGCGCACAGATCAGAACGAACTTCTATGACGATGCCGATAACTTCATAAATCAGCCGTTTACATCATTACGCCGTACATTATCTTACAATGGAGCACACAATGTTTCCCAATGTTTTCAATTTATAGGTTGACTCTATAGCCTACAGTCATCTGGTTTTGAAACACCTGCTAGCATAAACTAGCACGATCTGACATTAATGGCTTAATTGCGTTGTTTTACTGTTCAAACAGAGAACAGATTTCATAACAAAAACTTTTTCCACTTTTCTAATCCACCACAGTAATTTCAATATCAAATATATTCAAATGCCAACGTCTGAACTGCGTATAATTTGAAATCTTACCGTATAGGCTTAAACATGTCCTTCCTTTTGTCTCACTTCTTTTAGTAGGCTATCACCGCGTTTTCAGCATCTTAAATCCTGTAAAGTATATATATATATTTTAATGTTTGTAGGCTAGGTTATAACACTATACTTTGTATTATATTGCCTTTGCATAAAATTAGGCTACAAAAAAAAAAAAAAAAAGTTACTGCTGTGAGGTTGTTTCTAATTTATGCTATCATTTATGCTGTGCTGACGGACATGTGCACTTGTTTTAATTAATCGTTGGTAGATCTCGACTTTTATTCCTTATTTCATTTGTTTATATATTTTAAAATCATTGCATTTTTTTCTATGTAAATATTTAGTAAATTTAGTGTAAATCTGTATTGTATTTAATTTACGTAATGTATTGTTTTTCAGGTTGAAAATTGTGCTATACAGGACACCCTTGTAAAAGAGACTGTGCCTCAATGGGACTTTTCCTGTTTAAATAAAGGTTATATATATATATATATATATATATATATATATATATATATATATAATAGTGGGAGTGATGGACGGGAAAGGTGACTCTTCTGACTGCCGTTATCAGTCTCTCTTCCTATTTTATTCTTCGTCTTTTTGAAAGTTGTGAAAACTAATTGTGGAGTTTTTCTTTTGTTATTTGAGCAAATGGGAACACAGCAAAATAAATGTAATGTTGTCTCTCATTCACCGCTATAGGAGTTTACCAATATGACGACTACCGTTTCTGAGAAACCTGGAAATGTGAAAAGGGTCAAATAGAGAAGCATGATGGATGCACACATTTTCATCTGGGAAATGTAGCCTACTTGCCGTTGAAGGCCAATGGTGACATCAAAAAGAGGAGATTTCAATTTTAGCCACTGATACTAAGTGCAAAGCCTAATAAGCTATTAATAATATTATATATGGAGTAAAAATTAGGGAGTTTTTAAAATTGACATATAGCCTAGAATTACTTAAAATAGTCTCAATCACTGAGAAATCAGAAACTGTGATTAATTGTTCATTATTATAAGGTTTTGATGCCATCTAGTGGATGTAACTGGTTTCATTGCCAGTGTGTGACTTCCTGATGAAAGTCATAAAGACTGAAGATCTTCAGTGAATGTTCATCAGATCAGTTTGATCTTCTGGTGCTTCATCAAGAGAAACGACACAAAGCAGGTCCTGAAAACTGTTCAAAATGACCATCAGCATGTGTGTTTGCATTGTGTTCTTCATCATCAATATGGAAGGTAAGAAATATGTTCTTTTCACAAGCAGAATATTGTTATAGTGGTTGTGTTCACTGGTCAAGTGACAGTTTTAATTCATGCTGCATACAGATCTTGAGTTACTCAACACAATTAAAGATTTCCTAACAACACAACATTTCAACATCTATGCATTATGCAACATTTAACCCAGACAGCAACATAGTGTTGGCCCAGATCCGGCCCACATCTGGTACATGTGAAGTCGATGCATACCAAAGATGGTCCCGATCTGGGCCGACACTGTTGCTGTCTTGGAAATTAAAGTGAGCAAACTTGACAAAAGTAACAGTAATGCTTGGCAAGGCAAGGCAATTGTATTTATATATTTCATACACAGTGGTAATGTAGACTTAGAAATCATGGTTTCCCCTTTATGGTTGAATCACGGAAGCTACACCAGTTACCTTTGCCAAGAGATTTAATTTATTATGTATCATGTGTCAGACAGAGAGAAACAACATATGAGAACAAGGCTACACGAGAGGTCTTCATTCCAGATTTCTCTGTTCCCCATTCTTAATCTTCTCATCCCATCATGTTAGATGTAAATGATTTCTCTGGCTTTATGTTTCTCTGTTTCTCATGCCTCTGTTTCTCATATGCCTTTGTTTCTCATATGCCTTTGTTTCTCTGAGGTGGTACAGTATGATAGAGCTTATATACATTACAGAGCAGCTTCCTTTTAAGGTAACAAACACATATAGCTTTAAAAATGGAACGTATCATGCGACACATGGCACAATTCACTTCCATATTAAGAAACTTATCTCTGTTGTTTACATCTGCATCAGTTGAAAACATGTTACATTGTACACACCCTCTACAAAATATAGCTCAACCACCTGTCTCATGTGACATGATCTTCACATGGTTTCATTCTATCTATAGTCTCCTCATGCACTGAACACATGCATAACTCTGGCTTGACAAAATACATTATGAAATTATGAATAAAGAAAAATAATACAAATACATAACATTAAACAGTAAATTTTTTAGTCTTCAGGTAATTCAAAGCACTTTACAGAATAAAAAAATAGCATTCATAAAACATTATATTTGTTAAAATTAGATTAAAATGAATATGAGGGACATAAAAAAAAGAGAGGATTTTATCAGTGCAGTGCGATCGGTACAGTGCAGAAACAGAAACTTTTTAATCTGGACTCAAAGGTATCTATCGATACTAATCTCACTTAATATAAGCAGTAATATACCCTGCATGTAATAAATGCATGAATAAGCTTCTCAAGGTCTTGTTTGGGCACAGAAGATCTGATTCATACTATGTTGTTTAGATGTAGTAGGCTGGATTAGTTCTGGTTTTGATGTATCTTCTGAAACTAAGATCAGAATCCAGGATGACATTGAGATTCATGACTTCATGTTTAGTTTCTAGACTCCTGGAGTCAAAGTATTCATTCACCTTTTATACTTCATCTTTATTGGCAAATACAATAACCTCTGTTTCGTATTTATTTGACTGAAGAACATTTTTGGCACATCCAGCTGTTAATTTCATTTCAACATTGGCACAGGGAGTCTATGGGATTGGGACTGAATCACTTGGCGATAAATCTAGATCTGAGTGTCTTCTGCATTAATGTGATAAGCAATATTGTTGTTTTGAATAATATGGCCTAGTGAGAGCATATACAAACTGAACAGTAGAGGTGCAAAGATTGAACTTTGTGTGTTCAGCAGTCCAGTCAGATTCATAACTGCTTATGCTTATGCTCACAAATATCCTCTGCCTTCTAAATATGACCTGAAGCATCTAAGCACCATCTCAGACAGGCCGACCCATTTTCCCATTCTGTTGAGGAGTATATTGTGGTCAACAGTATCAAAAGCAGCAATAAGATCTAGAAATACAACTCTGAAATTTTGCCAGCATCAGTGTTTAGCCGAATATCATTTAAAGGGAGGGAAGGCAATTTGTTTTATCAACAGTTTTTGTTATACTGGTTAAAACTCTCTTCACATCCTAATAGCAATCAATAATAGAAATGGTCTAAACATTAAAACATGAACATATATCTTCTGGGAAGTCTCAGGACCGAAAAACATTCGTCCAATCACTGCATTCAGAACCTTGTTCCATGTTTTGTTGAAGAAAGTTTTCTTATTTACTAGCTCTCAGTGTAACTCATGTTTAACCCTCATTCATATTGTTTCAGGTCTGGTGAATGGTGAGTGGCATGAGTTAAAGACAGTGATGGAGGGAGACGATCTGACTCTGCAAACAGGAGTTCCTGAACTAAAAGGAGAGGATGAAACAATGTGGCTTTTTTACAAGTGGCAGCCAAACCACCCGAATAGCACAGATGTATCAGAGTAAAGTATCGCTTCATAAGAGACTCGCTGACAGAACGCAGCTCGACACACAGACCGGATCACTGACCATCTGGAACATCAGCGCCAGTGAATCTGGACTTTATAAGCTTGAACTCACCATCAATGACTTCATCTCTAGGAGAACATTCAGAGTTGATGTATATGGTAAGTTTTAGCTACAGCCAATACAAGACTAAATACTAGTGTGTCACGTTCTGGGCCAGTATATATAGAGACACTTAGAGTAAAATATTCATCTTGAGTGTTAAGAATCTAATAATGTTTGATCATTTAGTGTTGCCTCAGTTTGCATTTCAGAATCAGGCTTACACATCACATGAAAGTTAATTTCAGCTCTAGACTATAGGACTATTTAAAACCATGACAGAGAAAGCAAGTTTTTGTTAATCTGGTTTAAAAGGCCATTTAAATCTAGGATTAGGCTTCATCTCTGTCCGGGGAAACCGCCTGTTAAAGTTCAGATAAACTCAGATTTGTCTGAAATTCTCAAAGCTGTTTAATTAACTTTTTTTTTTAAATAAATTAAGTATGAATACATAACACATAATATATAACAAGGGATGTGCATAAGTACTCTAAAGTGAAACTGATAATTGACATTGTAAACAATAATCTGTTATAATTGGGTGAAGTGACATTTGCTTGTTGAAATTCTGTAACAACTCTATATTTCATTGAGTATTTCAGCAAGTCTTCAACAAGACCATTCATACAATCAGATAAACCAAAGCCTCTCATTTCCATAAGAAAAAACAAGATGTTTGAACTTGCATATAAGAAATGCCTTAAATTCTTTCTTAAGACTTTTGTGAAGCTGGCCCCAGATCTCATTATTACCTGAAACTGCCCTCTCCAGTGTGATTTCTGTGTGTTCCCTTTCAAAAGCTACAATCGATGATGCACTGCTTAGCGCATTGGGAACGTCTTTAATCGTCACCAGCTGTGAATATAGTGCGTAACACGTCCATAGAATTGTATTAATAGCCTCGGTTGGTGATATCACCGGCACGCAAAATATTTGTATAGGCTATAAATAGATGAGCCACAGGTGCATCGTCAGGATATTTTGTCTTCAGAGACCATTCTGTGTATGTGTGCATCAAGAAAACTTCTCTTACCTCTTTATATCTGCTACAGATCTTGTTAGGAGTTTTTGCTAGGCAGTGTGCAGAAAAATCTCTCTTTTTCCTCTACACTCTGACAAGTGAAAGAAAAAGGAACATCTAACATCCCCTCAAAAGGAAGTGTTAAAATTGATACCACTCTCAGAGAGTCTGGCAGCGTGGAAACTTCTGCCAGGCTTTTCTGTGTGTGTATTAAGCACAGTACAGATAGGATACAGAATTCAATTTATTTGCCGTCCTCCGCGTTTCAACAGCGTGGTATCCACTTCCGTGAGACTGGAACTGGAGCATGTACTGTCACAAGAGCTACAATCTCTGCTGAGCAAAGAGGCCACAGAACATGTTCCTCTCCCAGAGAGAGAGTCGGGCTATTACAGCAGATACTTCCTGGTTCCCAAGAAGGATGGGGGGTTGCGTCCAATCTTAGATCTTTGAGGCTTAAACCGTACAGTCAAAGCACTCAAGTTCAAGATGTTAACTGTAAAGACACGATCGATCTGAAGGACACATACTTTCATATAGAAATATTGCCACAACACAAGGTTTGCTTTTAGTGGTGAAGCTTACCAATATCGGGTCCCTCCATTCGACCTAGCCATGTTACATAGACGATTGGCTGATACTGGCCCAGTCTCAAGAGCTTGCATTTCGACATCGAGATCGATCTCCGCTCATCTTCTCTCTATGGGGCTGAGATGCAACGCCAAGAAGAGCGTTCTCTCTCCCGCCCAGAGGGTAACATGCTTGGGGTTAAATTGGACTCTGTCACCATCGGGGGCACAACTGTCTCCCGCTTGTGCTAAGACCAATTTTAAACACCCTAAGTAACATCTGGCTAGGTCAGGACATTACATAGGTCTCATGGCAGCTGCGTCCACAGTGATCCCTCTGGGCATTTTGCACATGAGACTACTTCAGTTGTGGCTCAAAACCGGGGGATTTCATCTATGCAATCCCCAAGGGCAAATAAAGGTAAGAGCACACGCTGAGTGCTTCTTGCACTTTCTAAAATCCATGTTTATGGTAAGGGTTACGCACTGCGGCTTTGTTCCCTTTCTACGTGGTTCAGACCCTGGTTCCTTGCCTTGGGTCCCACTTTAGGTGCGTCTTGCCATCGCAGAATGCTAATGACAGACGCCTCCCTGATGGGCTGGGGAGCGGTCTTAAGTGGTCGTCCTGCTCAAGGGGAATGGGAGGGTCATCAGTTCGATTGGCACATCAACTGCCTCGAGCTGATGGCTGTATTTCTGGCCCTGAAATACTTTCTCTCCCTCAGTTGTGAGATTGTCATGTCCTAGTGCGGGTGTCACAGCAGCAGTCTCTTACATAAATCACCAGGGAGGTCTCCGCTCACGCAATCTGAACAGAATAGCGAGGCAGATCCTCCAGTATCTCTGCTCCCGGGAGTTCTAGCCAGAGTTCGCTATTCAAAGGTCTTGCCTATAACTGATAGCGCCACGTAGGCCGAACAGAGTATGGTTCTCGGAGATAATATCTCTCCTTGACGGCTCGCCGTGGTTGATTCCGGAGAGGAGGGACCTTCTGTCTCAGGTGGATGGCACGATACTCCATCCCAGGCCCCACCTGTGGAACCTTCATGTTTGGATGAGCGACACTGGGCTTTCGCCTAACGCTATTGAGACCATTCTAAGTGCAAGGGCCTCCTCCACTAGAAAGAGTTACGCCAGTAAATGGGGTATCTTTGAAAGGTGGTTCACAGCACATAATGCAGATCTGGTCAACTGCCAGATTGCTTCAGTTCTGGACTTCCTGCAGGAAAAGTTGTCGACAGGCACATGCCTCTCCAATCTCAGGGCTTATGTGGCCGCTCTTTCGGCTTGCCATGCTTTTGTTGACGGGGCGTCACTCGGGAGACATCCTTTGCTCGCTCGCTTCATTCGTGGGGCCAGACGACTCAGGCCGCCTGTAAGAACCAAGATCCCTTCATGGGACTTAGCTATAGTCCTCGAGGGTCTGGTTGAGACCCCCTTTGAACCTCTAGAGTCAGCGTCTGACAAACTTCTGACCCTAAAGATGGTTTTTCTATTGGCTATAACTTCTTTAAAAACAACCAGGGATATGCAGGCTCTGTCGATCTCATCATCCTGCTTAATCTTTCCCCATACATCCGGTCACCCTTGAGACCTTCTGCCCTCCGCCGTTCACAACGCCGGAGCAGGAGAGATCTTACAGACTGTGTCCAGTCTGTGCTCTTCAGGCCTACATCCATCGCACTAGCCAAGTAAGTGGCGTAAGTCAAAGCAATTGTTCGTCTGTTATGGGGGCAGTAACAGGGGGACGGCCGCCACCAAGCAGACCATATCACATTGGGTCAGGGATGCTTTTGCCTATGAGGCGCGCGGTCAAGTTCCGCCAATGGGTCTAAAGGCTCAGTCCACCAGGGGGGTCACCTCCTCTACTGCTCTGGTTTGTGATATGGCAGGCTGGTCCTCACCGCACACATTCATAAAATTTTATAGTTTGTTCATGCCACTCCGGGCTGTCATGTCCTTGAGTCGACATTTCAAGCTAATGTCTAGGGCCTTCTTGCGTTCTTGTGAGCACACCTACACAACCGTAAAGGGTCCAGACACTTTCAAGCACGGCGGCATGGGTATTCTCGTTCCCAATGCGCTAAGCAGCGCAGCATCAAATTGTAGCTTTTGAAAGGGAACGATCCAGGTTACAGTTAAAAAAAAAGCGGAAAGAGATGCTGCGCTGCATTGCCGTGCTGAAGATGTCCCAGGACTGCTCTTCGGACAAAATATCCTGACGATGCACCTGTGGCTCATATATTTATAGCCTTGTGTCACGGGTGCGCGCCGTGACGTCACCGACCGAGGCTATTAATACCTCCGGGTCAATTCTATTGACGTGTTACACACTATATTCACAGCTGGTCACGATTAAAGACGTTCCCAATGTGCTAGGCAGTGCAGCATCTTGTTCCGCATTTTCAGGGAACAGGGTTACAGTCAAGTAACCCGGATCATTCTCTTTCCCTGAAGCACCAGTTTCTGTGCCGTTCATCAGCGCTGCCTCATCGGTCAGTTCAATCCATGATCATGGTGAGTCTCATTGTTTTCCTATATATACATTTACATGTATTTCAGCAGGCAAGGCAGAGCAAACTCTGATGCAGAGACCTCTGGAACATCATTACTCAAAGTTATGCGAATACCAATAAATGACGTACAACAATGGTTGAGCTGAGTCGACATCTTAACCTTAAAAAGCATATGTATCATATTTGATACAATAATTTCTTAGGCCTCTTAATTATCTACATGATCAAAAATGTTGTACACAATCTACTAAATGCCTTCAGTCGTCTGATTGATAGTTTAGACTTTTTTAGCAAGTAAAAGTCTTTTAGTATAATTGTAAAAACACTTTAAAAATGAGTATCACATGATCCATCAGGTTTTTGAGGAGGGTTTATTTGTTCTTCTGTCAACCCAGACAGCAACAATAGTGTCGGCCCAGATCCGGCCCACATCTGGGCCGTGTGAAATCCATGTGTACCAGATGTAGGCTGAATCTGGGCCGAAACTATGTTGCTGTCTAGGAATCATCATTATATTGTATTGCATTATGTTTTAAACTTAGAGATTTAATCATAAAACTAAGCATTTAAATATCATCTTACTAAGACATATTATTGGCAGACGACTGATATTTATATGCATTTTATGCAAGTATGTTATAAAAAAAAATTCATTGATTTACATTACAAACTATCATATTTAAATCCATATAAATATGGCCATATAAATATCAGCATCTGGACCAAATTGCATTTTTTTTGCTGAGTTTTGGCCTTTGAATAAAATTGAGGTGTTTTTTCCCCCTCAAGTGTGAGCTTCATATTCTCACTATATCATACTGTATGAGCCATAAAAGCCTGATGTATCATATATGATAAGGTTACAAGGTTAATGCACCAAGCCTGCATGAATGGTGCTCTGATATTGTCACTGAATATTCTGATTGTCATTAAATAAAAAACATATTTAAATAGTTGCCCTTTGAAAAACTTTATAAAAATCCTCCATGAGAAGCTTAATTATTATGCACACTTCTCTGGAATGAAGCTCGGATGTTGTTCTTGTTCTGTATGGTCCACAACACTCCAGACCAGAATCTGCTCACTTTCATTATACTAGATAAACAGGAGATTATTTGGAAAATAATTATACTTAATAAACTCATGAAGACTAGTTTGATTTCAAAACAGTGATTTTATATCAATGTCTGCCAGATACATCACAACCACCAGAAGAGCCTGAAGACCCAAACAGAGATTTCTGCTCTGTGCTCTGCTCTGTGAGAAATGATCGAGACGTGTCCATCTCATGGTATAAATGGAGTGAAATGATGAACCAGACCAGCAATCCTGATCTCAGCATCATCCTCAGTTTACCATTAGAGCTTCATTGTAATGATTCAGAGATCTACAGCTGCATGACTGCAAATCCAGTGAGCAATAAGAGCGTCCGTCTTCACATGAAAGAGATCTGCCAACGACAAGGTATGGAAACTCATTTACCACAAAACTCTCTTCCTGCCACAGTGACCTCTGTGCAGCTTATGTTTTTCCACAAACAAAGACATTTAATATGACTGATGTTTATGAATAATCTCTTCTGTTTCAGATTGTCTGGATCATTGTGGCGGCACTGAGGCTCTGATTCGACTGGTTCTGTCTGGTCTGGTGGGAATCGCCACTGTTGTATTTCTGGTTGATCATGTGAGGATCTGCTCAGTTCAGAGAAGAGCTGCTGCTTCTGTGTGATGATGATGATGATGATGATACCTCCATGAGAGCAATCAACATGTCATTTAGAGTTGTGCATATGGTACTTTATTTATCAATTTTTCAAATTTGCAGTGCTAGCAAGCTTTTCATTTGTACCAAAATGTTTTTGGCTCTCAAAATAATTCCCATGTAAGCAGTGCAAATGTGACAAAGGAAAAATTTTCAGGTTAATGTTTTTCTGCATTGAGATGCCAAGTGTTTAGTAGGTTTATTTGGCATTACAGTGTGCTCGAAAAGTCTTGATTTTTGTGAAATATTCAGACTGGAAAGTTTGCTTGTTTTGTCAATTGTTTTGATATTTTATAACATAATGCAAATATATTATATTCAATTGTGCCTTTTGGATCCATGTACGTTCAGGTTTCATGTACAGAAAACAACGTACAATTTATTAAATAGTCCAAAACTAGTCAGTTTGGCCTAATTTAAGGTAACTCACATTGACTTTCAGTTATTAACACCATGAATAAAGGTCACTGGAGTTTTGATGAGTTAAGAGACTGAAAAAATGTACTGTGGTACAAACCTATTTGCAGCACCTATATCACATTTATGAGAATGCACACCAATAGGCTCTTCTTCTTTAAAATAATAATATTGTTGGACAGAGGAGTAGGAAGTGGTCTAGTGGTTTGTGTTCTGCAGTGACTTGCAATCTTTTAGGATTTCAGCATTGTGAGGCTTAATAGAACAATACTAATAAATAAATGCTACAGAATTGAGTACTTGTAAGAAGAATCTTTCTGACCTGTCCTTTTGCTATATTTGGAGAATGATTAATAATTGTACTTGTTGTTGAGATATATTTTCAGCTATAGTACAATAAAAAAAGTTATCAGTTTTCCAACACACTAGAACTTCATAGCAATGCTTATTTTTTTAGAGAATAAAAATCTAGTCCCATTATCTTGATATATTCACATATTCAATAATCAAAAATTATCAAGCTCACAACATATTCTTTTTTCAAGATATATATATTTTTTAATTACTGTTGCACCCCGTCTAGGGACTGGCTGCAAAGAAAACCGTCTTAAACACACAGGCTTAGCTTGCAGTGATTTATTACAATGAAGAAAAGAAAACTTTAAAATGGGAAAAACTTCAGGTTCCGATAAGGCCAAAACAATAAACAAAACCACAAACTCAACCCTGCCTTTACTTAAAGGTGGGGTATGTAATTCTCTTTTTTGGCCATTTTTTCAAAATCACTTAAAATCCTATTCCTAACCCACTTACAGCCACTGAGTTAGAAGCACTGAAATAAAAATTAAGCAATTTAATCATCTGTGGAACGGGCAGGACTCGAAAAACTCCAGCCAATCATTTCCAAGACCACCTAGAATCATTGGACAGTAAGTGCGTCAATCAAACGGTCGTACCATACCCCCATCCCCCCATCCATGTCCATGTTCTTTGAATGGGTGGAGTCAAAGGAAAGAAGGTAGGACCATTTGAGTTGTGTATTTTCAAAATCTGCCGGCCGTTTTGCAAATCACATACCCCTCCTTTAAAAAAAGAAAAAAGAAGAAGAAATGTATCTTCTCTACCTACCAAACACTTTAAACAGAGACAAAGAAAAAAGCAACTAAAATAAATGGCATCGGAAACCCTACACACCAATATTTACAAGTATTTACAAAGTATGTACAAATATTATAAACGAGAAACCAAAATACAAACACAAAGCAGAATCAGAAGAGACTATTATAAACAAAAATGGCAAGCTTTACACAAAGGTCAACTAAACCAAACAACTAAAACTGCATTAAAAAAACAGGTTGTAACTACAAATGTCTGCAAGCGTTAAGTTAATATCAGTTTATAAAATCTGAAAATAATTTAGTACATTTAGTCTTCACATTTATTTATATAGTGCTTTATAAATACAGACTGTTTCAAAGCAGCTTCACAGAAGATAACAGTGTAGATGTTGCAAAATCCATTATGTGAACTTGTCCGCTGTAAAGCAGCTCTACAGAAGACAATAGTGTTATTAATTCAGTTAGTTTTGTTAGTTTTAGTGCCTTCTGACTAATATTCTGACTGAATATCAGTCATTTACGCCCCAACTGAGCAAGCCATAGGCGACAGTGGCAAGGAACCAAACTCCATAAAGTGACAGTAATGGAGAAAAAACCTTGGGAGAAACCAGGCTCAGTCGGGGGGGCCAGTTCTCCTCTGGCCTAAATAAATGAACACAGTGTGATTTAAGCCGAACTATGTGCACTGATATTTTTAAGACATTTTGCATCCAGCTTCTTCTGCTTGAAGATCAGTATACGTCACGCTGGCATCTGGTGGAAAAGTAAGAGTTACAGTCCAGCAGGCTGAAACATGAAAGTAGATCTGCCGTTAACCCAGCAGTAGACAACTGGCTTATCAATGGATGTTGGCAATGATCTTGCTACTTGTTAAAACTGCTTTGGATCAGTTCTAACTGGTCCTAGAATGACGTGTTCATACCTGGGCATAAGGATCTGAGCTGAGGACTTGTCTAGTCAAGGAGGTCTTTGCTGGCCGTGAAGTTCTGTGTTTCCTCTCGGCACTACTCCACCATCTGGTCTGGATACGGACTGGATCCGGTTGACTATGGTAACCTCGGGAAAAGGGTGAGAGAGATAGACAGACTAATATTAGCATCTGTGCCATTCCTCTTTTGATGTAACAACCCAGTTACCATAGGCATCTACCATGAATTTTGTATTCTAGTTATTATCAACATGGCCAGAGCTAAACCACTTAGGCCAAGGAACTGTTATTAGTATCTGATTTTGCATTTCTGAAAATTAAAATGTAGATACAATGTAAAGTAGTTGCTCTGGTTCTTGATTTAAATGATTTTGTTCCATTGTTGTACTTGTTGTTGTTACCGTTGTCGCATGTTAACGTTGTACAAGCAGGATGTGGGGGTAGGTCAGTGTGGTATTTGTTCCGCCCCTCCTCCACTGTGATTGAATGGCAGTGGTAAAAAAGTGACAGTGACGAGCGCTGCATTTACCTTAAGTTGAAAATTTTTCAACTCTTGGCATCCGGAAAAAAACGCCAAGCGCTTAGCATTCAGCGTGAAATAGATGCTCAGCACTACGTCACACTGCTGGCCTTTGGTGGTATGCAATATTAAATAGTATTGCCAATGCAGTGTTGACAAACACTGGTAATATGGTCATACTTCCTGGTTCTAGTAAGATCTCTAGATGCTGCATTTTAGTAGTGTGAATGTGAAGATATAACTTTTTCTAGTATTTTTGACAGAAAAGGGATTGATCTATATAGTTAACTCTCCAAGATCAAGTTGCATTTTTTGAGGCTGAAAAATGGTGAAATACCTGTAGTTTTGTTTTCTTCCAGCTATGCTCCATTTTAAAAACGCAGATGCTGAAAACACTGTTACATGCGTGTTTGAGTTTATGTAAACTATTACACTCATTCACACAGAGAAACATGCAGACTTATTAGCGACACGCACTGACTGGCTGTTGTCACGATTATTTCTGCTGTGTGATAGACTGTTAGATTAATCCATGTCCTTTTTTGTTAACAATCTCCTCATAGCCGGCAGTCATTTTCGCCTGTGTTCGTGTGTTCTGATGTCACATGGCAAACAAACCCCACTGCAAAGTGACTTTACTTGTCACTCGTAGCACTTTATCAAGGCATATGATAGGCTGTTTATGATCCAGGGAACTAAACTTGTTTTGTGGATTAATGTCTATTTACATTTTAATGTATTTAAGTGAAACTAACGAGCATTATAGACCTTATGTGCCAGAGAAACAAGCGCAGACATCTTTAGAATTTTGAGTTTGAACTTCCGTTTTTGCGGTCGCTCGCTGTCGAAGAGTAATTACCTGGTGAAGTGGGTTTACTTATTGTACTGTAGTTAACAAAAGTTATCATGAGCATTGTAATTTTTAAGTGGATGTCATAACAAACGTGAGTAGACCAGGAAGATTTTAAAACGAGCGCTTCATTCATAAATCTGTAAGATCTTATCTTCATGCTGTGGAAATACAGAACACAACGAGCACAGCGCTGAAAAGATGCAAGGCTAAGGTCTATATCTAAAAAAATACTATCATTATCAATAAAGGTATACCATTGATAAATATCTACACCACTTTATCGCCCAGGGCTAATATAAAGTACCATCACTTCAAAAGAATTGTCCTTAAAACCAGACCTCTGAGTAATACTGAAAATACTAATATAAACTGCACCAACACCTTCCCCTTTGCCTTTTGGACTAGGTTAATATTTATGTTTACCAATAACCTAGTCTTTATGGCCTTCCATATTCTTTACTCGCGTTTAGCAATCCAAACAGTAAATCCAAACAGTAAATCTAATTTAAGACTTTATTTAGGCAACAAAAATACATTAATATTAATTATCAATCTTCAAGCTCCTTGTCCAGTGCGACCGACGCCGCGGGTTCACAAGCTTTTCGGATTCGCTGTTCGTCGTATAATTTTAAAGATGTGCCATGGTACTCGATGCAGAGCTCCTCGTCCAGTGCGACCGACGCCGCGGGTTCACAAGCTTTTCGGATTCGCTGTTCGTCATATAATTTTAAAGATGTGCCATGGTACTCGATGCAGAGCTCCTCGTCCAGTGCGACCGACGCCGTGGGTTCACAAGCTTTTCGGATTCGCTGTTCGTCGTATCATTTTAAAGATGTGCCATGGTACTCAGCAGAGCTCCTCGTCCAGTGCGACCGACGCCGTGGGTTCACAAGCTTTTCGGATTCGCTGTTCGTCATTCCACTTTAAAGACGTGGCGTGACTTCCCATAAGGTGCTTCTCATCGAGAGTGCGACCGCTGGCGTGGGTACATTCACGATTTCACGTTTCATATTCGCCGTCTTTCATTTCACAATAGGCTACATGCATGGCCCGATTATTCAGCATCGTCAGCATTTTTAAAATCAGATGGATTGTATTAACTTAACTTAGGTTTGAAGTGGCACGATGAGTTACTTTTGTCTTAATCTTGACCTGTGAAGAAAAAAAAAACTTCACATTTAGCAGTGTGGGCCAAGGGGCAAAGACAGACACATCCTTTATGACAGGGATAGGCAACTCCGGTCCTGGAGGGCCACTGTCCTGCAGAGTTTAGCTCCAACCCTAATTAAATAGATACAGGCAGGTGAGTTTTTATCAGGGCTGAAGCTAAACTCTGCAGGACAGTGGCCCTCCAGGAGTTGCCCATCCCTGCTTTATGATATCAAAATGTCACAGTGTTACGTAATGTTCTGATATACTTACAAACATTGTATTTGTGGTAGAAACTTACCTGTGTCAGCCATCTGTTCACATTCTTCCTTCTTCCCTGTCGTCCATTCTGGGCCACTGTCTCTCCGTTCTCTTTCAACGCTTCGATCTCTTCCAAATCTCCATTTTCTAACGTCTCTCCGTTCTCTTTCAACGCTTTGTTCTCTTCCAAATCTCCATTTTCTAACGTCTCTCCGTTCTCTTCCATCACTTCGTTCTCAAACCTCACTCTATTGTCTGGTTTTGCCACAATCTCTCCCCTCTCTTCCATCTCAAAGTCCCGCTGCTGGTTGCATGTAAATACAAACACAACACATTAAGTAAGAAAATTCAGCAACAAAATTCTCAACTAGGGCTGTTTTGTTTTTTATTTGGGTTCCAACAATGATGAACACAAGATAATCAAGAAAACATTACTATTGTGCCTCATTATGTTTCGCTCACTTTATGTTGTTTGTTAAGCCCCTTTCACACAGAGATTCTGGAAAATACACGGATAAAGTGACCCAGGATTTGACCCGGGTTCGTTTGATTTAGGTTCATTCACACTGCCAGTAATTTTCCGGAATCAGAGAGTGCGTTCACACACAACCCGTAAAAATCCCGTGAAGACACGTGACGTAATGTCTCAGCAGGGTCTTAAGTTTGCTTATGAGCTGCAATTTCTCTCTCGAGAAACCACGCTTGTGCATTTTGTTCTCTGATTCGATCATAAACTTGCGCATTGCGTACCGTTTCACAGCTGGCGAACGATCCCGGCTTCAGCGCCATCACTACGACACAGCATTATTACGGCTTTTGTTCACACAGCGCGCGTTCTGGGACTGAACACGTTAAAGTTACTAGGTCCCCAACCCGGCATCGATCCCGGGTCGTGTTTGCGTTCACACAGAAGGCGTTCTGGCAATTTGCCGGCAATTTCCCGGGTTCAAAGCGCTGTGTGAAAGGGGCTTTTGTTAGAAATCCAGAGCACGTTTCATTCCTTTACAGCGATGTGTTTACGTCCCTCCCAAAAAAAAAACTATTTGATGTACAAACAAGTTAACATGATTGTTGTAAATTGCAGTCTACTAAACTTCTGGACGTGCTTGATATTAAAAAGAGTTATTAAAAATGCATTAAGCTGTGAAAGAAGCTGTTCCCAAGACAGCTTTCTGCTTCAAATACAGTGTGTTACCAAAATATTCACACTTACAAATAAGTCAGACAGAATAAATGTTATGCATATTTGGCGTGCTGTCCGAGGACAGGGCTCCGGGCTCGGTATTCGGCCCGAACCCAGAGTACTCCCCCCCCGTATTCCTGGCTGTGGAAGAACAAGCCAAGAGTGAGGAGTAAGGATGGGTACCGAAACCCGGTATTAAACGGGCCCCGGTGCTGAATTATGAAAGACCGCTGGATCGATAAGCTCGTTATACTGGAGAAATTAAGAAAGTACACATACTATTTATTATTGCTATTAAGTAATTATTATCTTGCAAATTTAATCTCGCCAGCCACTTCTATAATATTGAACCATTTGTCTGTGGTGCATTTGTACTAAAGAGAGAATGTGTGTGTGTGAGAGAGAGAGAGAGAGATCTTTCACGCGGAGCCACGGCGAGCACAACACAACAGCCCTGCTTAATGAGTGACGATGAGGACAGAACTAAACATTCAAACAAGTTACACTTTAGATCTCTGATATTACACTAATTTTATTTTAGATTTAGATTTTGGCTTCCAATGATTATAAAAAAGAAGATATTTATTTTCTAAGCCGCATTCTCTCCAGCGCAACTTCTTCCCTTCACAGCGGTGCGCTGTCATTTCTCCCTAAAACCCAAACGTAACGTCAGAATCTGCACGATCGGTGATTGTTGTAAAATGTTGTTTATACTGTTGCTAAACTGCGGGACACATTTGATAATAAAAGGCTATTAAAAGTACCAAAATTGACGCAATAGGCGCTGTTCCAAATGCGGTGCGCGCTCCGAAACACACCGCAACGAGACAAGCAACTTATATTTTGGGCTTCGTGTGCGCATCTAAACGATCAAATATACACACAAATATGTCAAAATGGCCGTCTTGGAGATTCACGTAAACCGTTTATTCACTTAAATACAGTTTATGTCTTAAATTTGGGCGTAAATAGTTGGGAGAAAATATTATGCGTAATAATGATTAGATCTGCATCTGGTCTTAAAGTGGCAGCAGTCTAATACACCTGACGATTGCTCCATTAATGTGAATCAAATAACAAAAGGCAAAGAGAAAATCAGTCACAGCTCTTGAATGAATAATTTTGGCTTTTATAAGCTTTAATCTATCTATGATAAACTATGCAGTGTTATTTTACATCTGACTTTATCAGATGTCTTTTTAGCCCATATTACTCCTGAACAGTAATGTCAGTAGACATTACTGAAATTAAAGCACTGGGTATATAATTTGTATATTTGTTTTATTGTATACTTTTTTTTTTTACCATGTGTTTGTACTTTGTTTATGTCTTCTGTATATAAAACACAAAAGCCTGCACCCTTCTGCATAACATACATGTTTTATTTGTTAAAGCATTGCTTTTTCTTTTGCTATAGATATTTATTTTACATTTCAAAATATAAAGCAATATTAATTATGTTCTAAATTATTTGTTTTTCCTTTTTTTTTAATATAACAAAAAGAACCGATAAGAATACCGTTAAAGTACCGGATCGATATGGAGTAATCGGTAAGAGTAGTAATCCTGTTAAAACCTTAATGATACCCATCCCTAGTGAGGAGTCAGGGTGGTGGAGGGATGCTGAAAACTGTAGAGGAATATAGGTCGACTAAATTAATACATATGCTTCCTCTCATGCTGATAGACATGGTTATTGTTGATGACAAGTTGATTGGATTGATTCCTCCCGAACTTTCTTTAATGAAACATCATCAGCTTGAAAATATAGAACTCTTTATATAAACTAATTCAATGCTAAATTGTTAACTCGTAAATGTATTCAGCATTATTCAGATATTTTTCAGTTTCAAGACTATTTTAAGTCATAAAGTAATATGGATATATTGAATTTTAGCGCATGGCTTCAGCAGAAAAGTTGGTGCTATGTAATGATTGTAGTAAGCGGGGCAGAGGTTGTCAAGCTCAACAGTGCCCCACATTTTTCTATTTAAGTCTGTGGTTAAAAATGAAAATGCAGCGTGCCCTAATTGAGAGGAAAATGGGCAGATATGAGACTGCATCGCTCATTTTTACTGAAGTTTCTGTTAAAGAACTTATATAATAGATTCTCCTGGTTACTTGGTTAATCGTTCTGAGAATCAATGTGGCTTTGTTTTCCTCTCCTGAATTTTTCCACAACTGGTAACATTATAATTAAAACCAAAACACAATAAATGCAACATTAAGGTGTGCATTCTAAGATACAGGCCTATATATGTATATATAAGACAACTGAAAACTCATCTCTTCCGTGAGCACTTAACCTCATAAAATTGTTTAAAAAAAAAACACCTTTCCTCTTCCTTTAATCCTCTCTTATCTGGCTTATGCTACTCTGAGCAATGCCTGAACTTTGAATTTTGAGCACTTCTTGTGTTGTTTTTGCCTCTTCACGATGACTCGCTTAATTTAGTCCTCATTTTTAAGTCGCTTGGATAAAGGTGTCTGCTAAATGACTAAATGTTATGTAAATGTATATAGAGCCGGCCAATCAGCATTAGAGCACCACCCTGAGGCTGAATTACGGAAAGGACACTAGACCCTGCCAAACGTGTTCTGCGTGTTCAGTTATTTTAATGTAAAACTTAGGCTACTAGCAGTCTAATTTTATATAACTAAATTACTTTTAAGTAGCTCCAGGTCAGCAATGTGTTATAGTTCCACTTCAACACACAAAGACACTTGACAAACAAATAATTAAATGAAAAATATAAAAAAAGATATTAAACACACATCTCTGTTATTTGAGAACACTGCTGAGATTCAGGACAGATGCTGGTTAACACGTTTAATCAAGCGATCTCTTTAAAGTGTTTTACAACTAGCAACACAGACTTACTGTTTCAAGCAAGATGCATTAAAAAGTAGTAGGGGTGTAACAATATATTGTGCCACAAAATATTAAAATTTCACAATAGGCAAAAGTTTACAGAGTTTTAATGGTAGTATATATTATACTATATATAATGATGAATATATTGTATTATATTAATGCAATTTGTTGGTTTTGATGTCAAAGGTCTGATTTTGTCAGTTAATTAAAATTCATTACTTTACTGGATATTCATGAACTGCCATTAAATCTTTTTTAATTCACAATAAGTGACAACACTTTTTAAAATGTACAATATTTAAAACTTTTTAAATGCATGTAGTTAGCCACAGCTGAAAATGCAGAATTATGATAGACACATAAGCTCCTACTCTAAGTAGGATCATGAATATTTTTATTCTGGTGTCATCATTGCCCTGTGCATTTGATGACCAGGACCAAGTCTAAGCCAATTTAAGCCCACCCCTGATTTAATACCAAATTTAGCACTGTCATGAACAGTACTTTTGTCATTTTTCCCATTTGTCTTAGAAATTATTTTTTTGTTAAAATAAAAGTTACAATTTACTATATTTTGTCTTTGTTTAAAATATCATAAGAGTACTGTATCATGAGTTCAGTATTGTGTATCAAATTGAATGCGTGTACATTACACTCCTAGAGCTATACTCTATACTCAAGCAGTGAGTATACGAACATTTAAGGAAAAAAATGTGTCTTGAAATTAATTACAGTATCTTGTAGGGGTGTAACGATACCCTAATGTCACAATTCGATACATATCACAATACTGAACTCACGATACAATATTATTGCGATACTCAAAGACATATGATAAAAGGTTAACAAAAAATGTACTGTTTATTAAACTGATAAATTTGATATTACATTGTGTAAATGAATATTCTTGGACTTGGTGCTGGAAACCCAATGCACAGGACAATAGAGACACCAGAATAAAAATATTCATGATTCTGAAGCTGAAAATACAGAATTATTTCAGACGAATATGTTTCTCTGTCACTGACTAGATATATTTTAAATAATGTAGGCCAATTTATACACAGATATTCCCCTATTGCATTATTATACATTATATTCAACATTATATATAATATTTTAATGTAGTACTGACTCTAAAACTCTGAAAACTTAAAAAATTTCTCACATAGTAATTTTTATTTTGGGTGAACTATTCCACCCAAATTAAGGAGCAACTGAAATGATAATGCTGGTCAGACCTCTGACATGTGCCAAAAATAAAAACAGTTTTTGTATACACATTTGCAAATGATAATACTTACATCTGTGCTATTTAGATCACCAGTCTTCTTCCTGGAGGACTTCACCTGAAGCAAGGACAAATATTCTATAATGTTTAAAACGTACATTAATAAATCTGATTTAGTAATTTCTTGGGTGATGATCACAAATGCTCTTATCTCTTTTCAAGTTCAACACACTGCCAATTGTTCTCTTTTCAGTGCTTTGGACAGTAACACTGAACTTTTAAAGAGTTGTTTCAAGTTACAACTGTTTCGAAATAGGTTTGCATGACCTCAACTACAATACAAAATCATCTCGTCTTTGAAAAAGAGGAGATATTGGAGAAATGATTTGTAATGAATGCTGAATTATGTGTAATATCTGCTCGCCATGCTAGCATACTAACAAGGAATACAGTTTTGAATTCATTTAAAATCCCTGACCAATCCCTAGTCATTTCCATGGCTTGTTTTGTTCCCATAACAGGACACTATTGGCCTTTACATTTATTTTTAGGACTTAAACAATGAACAAACAACTTGAACAATGCTTTTAATTAATGATACGAATAGTTTGTCCAAAAATGAAAATTCTGTTTACATTTACTCACCTTTTTGTAATTCCAAACCTATAAGACTTTCTCTCTTCCGTAGAACACAGGCTGCTATTTTCCATATAGGGAAAGTAGACTGGGACACAAACTACCAAGCTCCAAAAAGGACAACAGAAGTACTAGAAAAAACAGTCCACACATCTCGTATGATATTTTCAATCTTCTGAAGTAACTGGTTCTGGTATTCCATGACCAAATGTCATGTTTGAATGTTTAAAGTGTAAATGAGATTTGAGAGAAATAGTAAAGGTGGTTTTTTTTGTGTGTTTTTTTTTTTTCACAGAAATAACTTCCATCTCTTTCCTCAAACTAAGTGAACATATGACTTAAGGAAACTTGGAAATATAACATGGTTGTATGGACCATTTTTATGGCACATTAATTGTACTTTTGTTGCTCTTTTTGAAGCTTGTCAGTTGGGGTCCACATTCACAGTGTCTTTCAACGTTTAGGAAAGAAAGTCATAAAAGTTTGGAACAACATGAGGGTGGAGTAAAAGATGACAATTTTCATTTTTGAGTGAACTACTCCTTTATGAAAATCTTCAACAACACAGATTTTGACTGTACTTACCTTTTTGCAAATGCACCATCCTAATAACACGAGGAAAAATAGGACTACCAGTGTAGCCAAAATTGCAATTATCCAGATATATGAGTGTGAAGCATCAGTAACCCCAGCACTGAGTGAAGTGTTGGTAGATTCTATAAAGAACAACAGGAACAAAAACAGTTAAAGAGTTCAAAACTGCGAATCAATTCACTCTCAGAATGAAACTCAATCAGCTTGGTCTGGTAGTTTATATGTAATGGCCACAAGTGATTAATGTACCAGAAGGTATACCTACTCAAGAGAACACCACAGATAAACAGGAAGTAACCAAACATGCATAGGCCTACCTTATTAAATAAAGAAAATACTGTAGGCTACTGTAAAATCACTGCTCACTATATCCTTGAGATAGCTGATAGAACTGTCACTGGTTCAATCACTCATCACAGAATATTTTGGCATGTGTTTCTAAGCAACACATATTTAAACTTATACTTTTTTTGTGATATAATGAACACATTTCATTGGCTGTGCTGTGTGTGTTTGGGTATATATGGCCAAAAATTGACAATGAAATTACTTGGTCTGCATAAAATGGAAAAACTGAAGAAATTGCTTACGGTTGTTAAAGTCGACAGTAAAATTTTCCTTTTTCTCATCATTATCAATGAAACCCTGTGCTTCGCAGACGCACAAAGCATAACTATTGTTGGTGATAGTTAGACATAATCTATTATCCTGGTCCTTTTCCAGTGACACTCCGGACTTGTTCATTTTTCGACAGCTCTGAGTCGAATCATTACAGTACTGTGCAATCTGTGCGTCGGTCGTGTCATTTTCTTTCTTACAGCTGACTCTCACTTTACTCGCGTTGGACCATTCAAGAAAGCATAGACGAAACTCTCCTGTCGCTTGCGACATCTCAACTGCACCTGTCAAAATATATTTATTTACACTTTAAGTAGGTTAATCAAGTAGCCTAAGTAATAACGATCCGAAACTGTCAACACACTTCTCTTTAAAACACTTACTTGGGATAAGAAGAAAGACTATAACTGGGATGAAGACGTGCATCTTTGTTACGGTTTCGAAACGAAAACTGTCCACAGGTAACTTCACAGGTGTGTGTCACTGTCAGAGCTTGGACTTTAACTCCGCTGATGATTTTGCATGGGCGGGATTTTCGTCTGATTGGCTGAAAACCCAATGACGCCAACCTTTCGCCAGGTGACTGGATGTTGTGTTGCACACGTGACTTACTGTAAAACTCACCTTTGAAATTGTGTTTTGGGGTTTTGTAGATTCTTGGGTTTTTATTTTCAGGATTATTGAACGACTTGATTCATTTTTTTATACAACAAAACTATTGTCAAAAACGACGTGTTATCTAGGCAAATTATCGCGCTGTGATTTGCATCGACGGGCGAGAAAATTTGAGAAAGAACTATTCAACTGTTACGTCACCGGCTTACTGTTATTGAACGGGTTTCGTGAATTTTTCACGTTTGCTATCCCTTCCGTCGGCTTCCTATTTAAAAAAAAAAAAAATGGAAGCACATTGGCACAGATGGAGTGTGTGTGTGTGTGTGTGTGTGTGTGTGTTTGAGAGAGAGAGAGAGAGAGAGAGAGAGAGAGAGAAACAGAGAGAGAGAAACAGAGAGAGAGAAACAGAGAGAGAGAAACAGAGAGGGAGAAACATTTCTGTGTGAAACACAGAATAAATAAAAAAAATTGTCTATTTTGATTAACAGCATTATCAGAAATACATTCCACTTAGAAATGGTTGTTCTGGACAGATTTTGGCCACTACATTTGTGTATACATGTGGAGACTGTAAAGTTCCATTTTGTAAAACATCTTTTGCCCAAAATGTTTTTTTCTGTGGAACTGGCTTCCTACAAATATAAAGACTTTAACTAAACTGTCCACCTTTAAAAAACAAACAAAAGCCTGGTTCATACAGCAGCAGCAGTGTGATCATGCCATATAGCTGGGTGTGATGTGTACATGTGTGAGTTCGAGTGAATTTGTTTATTTATTATACGTATCTTTATTGGTGCTGACTGGTTTCTGGACATTTCATTGTATTCGCTGTAATTTTTATTTTTTATTTTTTATTTTTTATTTTTTTATTATCTTGACTGTTAAAGCTCTTCTAGGGACAGGTGTTGCGAATTAGCCATGGCTATACACACTGTGATACATGCATCGGATTGTTCTTTATGTAATAATCTATGTTTATTTTGTATCTGTCCCTATTCAAATAAACAACAAATAAAATAAATAAATAAATATTTCATAGATGCTTCACACAGCATCATTTACATGCCCCTCTGATAATACAGCAATCCATGCAAGTTAGATCTCATAGATTCACTCATATCAAAATTAATTCTGTTGAATGTGTTCGGTCATATTTAATGAGAGACACTGTAAACATACAGTGACTTCTGCATGTTCTCTGAATCATAATAAACATCTGGAATGGTGAATAGGAGGCCAATCAGACTATTGATGTTGCTGTCAACAGTCAATCCATTTAATCGATCAGTTTTCTTTAGTCATTTTTTTTCTTTTCTTTTAAATTGTACTAAAAAAACTGTAAAATGACAAAAAATATGTTTACATTTTCAAAGTTGGCAGTTGTTTTAAGTATTATGCCATTGATGACAAATTACAATAATTCTCATTTTTAACACTGAAAAATTACTGTATTTATTTATACAGTATTTTTGGGTTTCTTAAATTACTTACAAATGTATGTAAAATTATAATTTGCTAAATCAAATAATAGCAAAAATCACCACCAGATGGCGCAAATGGACAGTTGTGGCATCATTGCTCACTCTGTGAAAAAAAAACACATTAAATTAAAGAAAAATATCCAAATATCATGCAATTAAAATTAATTAAACACTTTACAGAATAACAATTATTTCCTGAATTATTACGATCTAATATCTTGACTGTGTTTTGAGCTGTTTATTTTAAGCACAGAGAGACATCAAGAAACAGCGTTTGAATCTCAACAATGGCAATTTTATTTATTTATCTGAATGTTTTTTAGATTGTCACCATTGTTGAGATCCATAGGCTGTTTCTTGATGTCTGGCTGTGTCTACATGATCCTGGCAAAAAAATTTACTGCATAATGACTTTATAAAATCAAAAGCATGATTTTATGCAGTAGTATTGTAGAGCTACAAAACACAATGTGAAATTAATAACTAACATAATATTAAATTATGTAATCAGAGATCAGACTATAAATAAGATAAGTGATTCAGGCCACTACATGATGACTGAGTAGCCAACTTCATCTGATCAGATTTGTTCTCTTGTATTTCTTGTCATAACAATAGCAAACATGCAGTTAAAGCAGCAAAATAAAAAATCTAATTAAAAAGTCAAGGGTCGAGAGCCCAACTAAAGCAAACACTGATCTCCATAATGGTGACTTCAAACCATAAGAACTTTTGTATAAAAGAATAAAGTTAATATGGATTGTGATTAGTGCTGTGATCTGTTAGTGTTTAATGTTCTGTTGGGATTTAAAGGTGCAATGTGTGATATTTCTGAGGATCTATTGACAGAAATGCAATATAAGATCCATAACTTAACCTATGTTTTCAGTGGTGTATAAAGACCTTACTTAATGAACCGTTATGTTTGTATTACCTTAAAATGAGTCATTTATATCTACATAACCACGGGCACCCCCTTCTATTAAGGTCGACATATCGTGACGTCATGTTTCTACCATAGCCGACAGCGAACAAACAGCGCTACAGAGCGCGTTTCGTCACTAACTTGAATGAGAAGCAGCAGAAAAAGACGCAGCAGAATACTCAGGTTGTCCCTGACTCTGCAAACGTGGAGAAAAACATGCTGTCTGAACGACGCCTCGGACATCGTAACGTTAGCTATTTCCCCTTACCTAGCTGCTTTGATGCTCTTATCCATAGCTCTTATCTTATACTAACTAACATGGCAACAGGCTATGGTAAAGTCAGTGAATAAAAGACTAACTAAGTTTGCAATTTGAAGGATGGGCCTTGAGTGACTGACTGTTTGCAATTCGCAAATCTCACCACTAGATGCCGCTAAAAATTACACACTGCACCTTTAAAGGGTTTCTGTTGTCTGATTTTGTGGGTCACCATTTCTGTGCTTCAGAAAATACTGATGTTATGCTGCATGTTGCTTTATTTAAAGGTAATAACTGTGTAATCACTAACGCCATGATGTCTAGATTACATTAGCTCATACCTCATTACCTCATGAATGATGTTGCTATAGATCTGCATTTTACAGTAAAAAATGTTTGATCATATGGAAATACCTGTAAATAAGTGTTTTTCTTTAAAATGTTTAATGAAAATTTCTGTAAGCATTTTATTTAAATTAAGATATTTTAACTTTAATTTTATGTTTTTTTTTTTTTTGTTTGGCAGCCGTTGCTGTCAGTCATTTGACCGTTTTTTTTTTTTTTTTTTTTTTTTTTATTTGGACAGTGACTGAAATGCATGCAGTGGAGGTGTAAAGTCATTGGGTGACTGGTGGGTATAGATTTATGGTCTGTATTAGTGAAAATCTGTGATTAAATTTGTTGAGAGTTTTTTACCTCCCATCTACATCTGATTCTGTGGTCAATGTGTCACTTCCTGATGAAAGTCAGAGACTTTAAATCTTCACTGAATGTTCATCAGATCAGGTTGAGGTTCATCATCAAGAGCTACAACACAACTTATTATAATACCTGATAATTGTTCATAATGTCCATCAGCATCTGGGTTTTCATCGTATTTTTCATCAGTGTGGAGGGTAGGATAAATCTTTTAAATATATTTTATTGATTAACATTGTTTAAGTGGATGTATTGAACAGCATTTTCTGAAACCTCAACATTGTTTCACGTTTCATGGGTTAGTCTCGAAACATAAAACTTAATGAGGATGAGAAATTATTATTTTTTGTTTTATATGTAGACATTTTGTCACTAGTTTCATGAAAAACTAAATAGTTAATTATGTGTGTGGTCATGACAGCGGCATAATGTAAATATAGAATTATGATTAAAGCGTATATGTAGGGGATGGTGATGATCATTTCCTGCCACAGTTTTTTTAACGTTTCCTTTGTACTTTTTGTATTGCAAGCTTTAACAGCATATACAGTAAGTTTACAGCAGCGTTATTATAGTTTTTAATTTAGTTTTATTTCTATTTTATTTATTTTCAATATGACTTTTTAGTTTAGGTTTGTTTGTTTTTACTCCTTTAATGTAATTTTTAGAATTAATGAATATTATTTAAATAGTGTTAATGATTCTATAGTGTTAACTAGTGACATTTGTCATGTGTAATTATGGCAGAGCATTAAAAAAAATTGTTAATTTTTATTATTGTTTGTTTGTTTTTAGGCTGCATAAAATGTTTCAACATAATTCTGTACAGTCATTTTTTAAACAAATGTGTGAAATAATCATTATGCAACAATAACATTTCAATCCTCATTGTCACATGACCTCACTATATTGTATGTTTAATTTAGCAAGTATCATCTTTTAAATATAAAGAAGCATCTATCATTTTTAATGTAATTTTGTGTAGAAATTCCTTTGTAAATGTAAAAATCTCTATAAAGAATTCTAGAATTCAGTTGTTATTACTCCCCGTTTATTTGCCACACTGAAAATCATATAAAAAATGTCATAGTTTAAAGGTCCCATTGCATGATTATTTTATTATTTTAGAATGTTTCCTGGGGTGCCCTTATAATGTTAGTATGTTTTTAGATCAAAAGTTGGTATAATTTAGAAATAAAAGGCATATTTCCTAGCCTGATTTTAGCCTCTGATTTGAACGCTCTGTTTGAAAGGGTGTGTCTGTGTTCTGGGATGGCACATCGCTAAACAGAGAGAGATGAGAAGTTATTAAAGGAGAACTCCGGTCAATTTTAACATTGAGCTAATTTTTTTGTAAATTTGGAGTGCTGTCAATACAGAGAACAACGACAAAAATCGGTGTTGCCTACACCGTGTTATCTTCTTTTTAAAATTTGCACCCTGTTGACTTCAATGGGGCAAGTTTTAAACCTGCTTTTAGCCTCTTAACATCCTTGCCCGGGGAAGCTTCAGTTTTTTCTAAAACATTGGCCCCCTGGTTTTTGCACTCTCACTAATGATTTCACCAATGCAAACATGAGGTAAGTACAGTAAGAGCTTCGCTGTGCAGCGTAACAGTGTCATTGATTTCATAACGAGTTTTGGCAAGTGTCCAGATAAACTCACGCTGTGTGATTGACAGCTTGGGCGATTGGAAAGGGATTGTTCTTTGATCGCTTTCTGTATATACATTAATCACAGTTTAAGTAAGATTATTTTCATCCTACTAAGAGAAATGGTGTGAAGTTGATCGTTTAGCCAGCATCAGTGTTTAGCGGTATATCATTTAAAGGGATGGTCGGCAATTTTTTTTTGTAAACACTGGTTAAAACTCTCTTCTCATCCTAATAGCAGTCAATAATAGAAGTGGTCTAAATATTAAAACAGGGCATATATCTTCTGGGAAGTCTCGGGACCAAAAAATGTTCACTCAATCACTGCATTTGGAACCTTGTAAGATGTTTTGTTGAAGAAAGTTTTTTTTATTTACTAACTCTCAATGTAACTCATGTTTAACCCTCATTCATACTGTTTCAGGTCTGGTGAATGGTGAGTGGCATGAGTTAAAGACAGTGATGGAGGGAGACGATCTGACTCTGCAAACAGGAGTTCCTGAACTAAAAGGAGAGGATGAAACAATGTGGCTGTTTACAAGTGGCAGCCAAACCACCCGAATAGCACAGATGTATCGGAGTAAAGTATTGCTTCATAAGAGACTCACTGACAGATCGCAGCTCGACACACAGACCGGATCACTGACCATCTGGAACATCAGCGCCAGTGAATCTGGACTTTATACGCTTGAACTCACCATCAATGACTTCATCTCTAGGAGAACATTCAGAGTTGTTGTAAATGGTAAGTTTTAACTACAGCCAATAGAAGACTAAATACTAGTGTGTCACGTTCTGGGCCAGTATATATAGAGACACTTAGAGTAATATATTATTGTTAAGAATCTAAGAATGATTTTGATATTTTTTGTCGCCTCAGTTAGCATTTAAAATTACTTTCACCTTCTTTAAATAAAGCAGGTCCTACGGATTTTTTTAAATTCTATTTTTGAAAACCGTTCTTAAGAGCATATTTTATATTGGGTCATTTTTTTCCATTATGACCTGAAACTGCCCTCTCCTGTGGGATTTCTGTGTGTTCTCTTTCCCTGAAGCACCAGTTTCTGTGCCGTTCATCAGCGCTGCCTCATCGGTCAGTTCAATCCATGATCATGGTGAGTCCAACTGTTTTCCCATGTATTCATTGATTTACATGTATTACTAAGGTCTCTAAATGATCAACATGTTCAAAACTTTGCTGAAATACCTATTGTACACATTTCTTCTGTCGTCCGTCTTCACATGAAAGAGATCTGCCAACAACATGAAGGTGTGGAAACTCATTTACCACAAAACTCTCTTCCTGCCACAGCTTCTCTTTCTCTGCAACTTCTGTTTTTCCACAAACAAAGACATATGATGAGACAGAAGATGTTTATGAGTCTCTTCTGTTTCAGATTGTCTGGATCATTGTTGCGGCACTAAGGCTCTGGTTCGACTGGTTCTGTCTGGTCTGGTGGGAATCGCCATTGTTTACTTTCTGGTTGATCATGTGAGGATCTGCTCAGTTCAGAGAAGAGCTGCTGCTTCTGTGTGATGATGATACTGTCATGCGAGCAACAACATGTCTATCACAGTTATCCTAGAATGCACATTAAAGCCACACTATGTAAGATTTTTGGATTAAAATATCCCAAAACCACTAGAACAATGTTATATATTTTGTTGATTTGTGTACTTACATCATCCCAGATGTTTCAAAGAATGTTTAAATCCAGAGAAATAAGCAGTTTTAACCAGGATACGGCGCATGTCCATGCGTCGCCTATCAATGACATCAATCATACTCCGCTTTACCCTCAATTTACTGTTTTAGTTGAAACCATGAAAACACCAAAGACTTTTATATACGTTTTAATATATTCTGTGTTTTATTAGACAGGTGAGCAATCGTTTGCATACATTCATCGACAGAAAACGAATCATTATTATACAGCTCAACCAGGGCTCGAGACTAACGGCGTCCTATCGTCCTGGGGACGACAGAAAATGTTTTTAGGACGAATAGAAATATTCTCCAGGACGCCTACAGGACGAAAGACATTTTTGTATGTGTGTTCATTTATTACTATTAGGGTAACTTACTTAGTTTTATGTCAAAACTAACTGACCAAGCGCTGACTACAACGGAGCGCGTCTTCCCATGCTGCCTGTTACTATAGTTACTATCACTGGCCGACTACTCACCCGGAGACTTGTTTCGCGGTACCGTACATCTATCACATGACTTATTTTCACAGACAAAAACGAGACGACAACTAAATAAAAACTAGTTTTTGAATGACAAAAACCATGACGAAAATATATTGACATTTTCGTCAACGAATAAAAACTAGACAAAAATGTTAGATAGTGACGATTTGGGAAGCAATCCAGTTAGATGATGTCCTGCGTTTGTGGTAGATGCGCACATTTGTACTGTACGTGCTGATCTACCCGGCGGCACACGAGTTGGCATGCGCTGCATGTCTCATAAAACGTTAAAAAATGTTTACGTCTGGGAGAATGAGTAGAGCAGACATATAGATCTAAAAAAAAAAAAAAAAAAAAAAAAGCTCTATTCGGTATGGTTTTCTGTGCGCACACACCCGACCCGAAGCGTGCAGCCATGCACATAGACACCTGCGCGCGAGTTACTGAATTGAGCTCTCTTTCGTGTCTGAATCATAGGTCTGAATGGACAAATACACACAACATTATGTTGAAATGTCCGTTTTGGAGAGTATTCACATAAACTATGTCGGTTATGTCTTAAACAGTTGTGAGTGTATCGTATGTGCATCAGTGCATTGGATCCGCATCTCATTGGACATGATCCGATGTCTTAAAGTGACAGTGCAGGGTAATAAACCTAATATTGATTAAGCAACAAAAGAAAAAGAGAAAAGCATTCACTGCTCGTTAATAGCTTTAATAATGATTCATTATATTTAATTCATACAAAAAAATATGTCTGCTGCTTGAAAGAATAAAGAATGATGATATGTTTTAGATATGTAGGCTAGTCACCAGTATTTACTTGTTATTTTTTAATCCAACCAACTCAAAAACGTTTTGAGCTGTATGCATTTTTATCTTAATTTTCGTATATGTAAAAAAAAAAAGAAAAAAAAAAGATTTGTTCTGCATGAATCCAAATAAGCATTTAACTCCTGTTATTTTTTTTTAATTAAATCTGTTTTTTTTTTTACCTGTTTACAGATAACTACTTTGAATGGAGCTAAATAAATATAATAATATATATCAAACATTTTAATGGTGTTTTTATTATGTGACTAACAGCTAACAACTATAGATGATAATAACAAAGTACAGAAACAACATGTTTATTTTGGGACGGTTGACATTCAATTTAGGACGGTTCAAATCTTTTTTCAGGACGGTTCCAGGACGGAGGTGAAAAAAGTTAGTCTGGAGCCCTGAGCTCAACAAAGGTAGTCTTTCTGTTTAAATCTCTGTTTCTTGATTTACTGCGAATTTCAAAACGGCTTTCAAAATGTTAATACGATTAGCTACCAGTCATCCATGAATAAGATTTCTACCCGAGTCCTGTCGTATTCTCCACCGGCTGTAGAGGTGAAGACAACAACTCTCATGATTCAGCGAAATCAAAGTGTCATCAAGCTATGCCTTTGTTTCGATTAAGCAACCTCTAGTGGCGAAAAAATACAGTGTGCCTTTAAAGGGTATTCGCTTTGTAGGAGTCATTTGTTGTATTGAAAAGTTTTTGTTGTCCACTGAGTGGCGCTGTGACTCAGTATAATTAGAGCACCTGAGTAACAAGTGTGTGGGTTGGTAATTGGGAAGCAGAGTAGCGTGCAAGGTGTATTATAGTAGGGTGACCATACGTCCTCTTTTCCTGGACATATCCAGACGGGATTTCGAGATCCGGGATTCGGCTTTTGCTTTCTACAGTCGCCATTCATTATGTTTACACGCACACCTTTTGTTTCAATCAGACTGAATTCATTCCGATTGTAGAGTTTACTGATGAACGCTAAACAAGTGATCGGTTGATGTGAGTTTTTGCATTGCTTGAAAAATTCCTGTGTTTTCGTCTCGGTCGGGATCCGTGTGAAGCAGAATGCATAACCTGCAAAGCTGGCACGTACGTGTCAGTGTCAAATAATGTAATAATGTGAACATAATGAATGGCGACTGTAGAAAGCAAAAGCCGAATCCTGGACATTTTGGGTGATCTCGAAAAAGAAGGACGTAGGGTCACCCTAATTATAGTCATATGCTGTGTCTGGTATGGACTTTATTTCAAAACGACTTCTTTAACAATGTTTAATGGAGCACAATAAAGAAAGACAATTGTTTGCATCTCCATCCGTCTGCATGGACTCTGTTTGTACACGTTCTAAACTTGCTCACTCCTGTTACCAATGGCAACGGCTTACTGGAAAGCCACTACACTCTTCTCTGAAACAAGGTGTGCAATGAAATTACAGCTCTTATAAAATGAAAAGCAGTGCCTGTGGAGGAAGTGGTCTAGTGGTTGGTGATCTGCAGTGACACCATCTGAAGAGTAAAGCTGTATGAAACCATTATGAGAGAAACATTAAAAACAGAACAATACTAACAATTAAATGCGATAGAAATGTTTGCATTCAAGTCAAGGTCTAGTTAAGGTCAAGTCTGTTTGATATTTTTGCAGAATATTTTGTAGCTTTTGTACCCCCAATAAAACAAAAGGTTATCAGAACTCAAACACTGCAACTTCATTTCAAAATGCTGACATTTTCTTGAATGTAAATATCTAGACCAGTTATCTTCATGTATTCAGCCAATAATCCAACAAAAAAATAAAGCCCACAAGATATTTTTTCAAGAAATCTGATATAATTTAATAAACATTTATTTACAATAAAAATAATTTACAAAAAATAACTAAAAAAATGTGAATACATTTTAAGCGTTACTTCTTAAAATGCATCCTGTTGTCTTTATGTCTTATAACACCCCAGTGAAAAAGCCAAAGGCCGCAGTGGCAAGTAAAAAACAAGAGGTTTAGCTGACTCTTTCCCCGCCAGTTACAGAATTTTCTGACAATCTGTGTTTTCACTGTTATACAGTAGAGGGCGCGATAACACATCTTCTGAAAGAGTCCTGAATCTCCAGATCAAAACACAGGTAAGGCAGTAGAAACAGATGTAAACAGTCACATGTAAGCAGATACATGTACAATAACATGATCATCAACATGAAACCGCATTTAAATCAAAACTGCCTTACATTACTGAATGAAATGTCAACTCAGGAAGGGTTAACGACTGTGAAGCTTTGGATGGCAACTTTTATTAAAAGAATAAAATTAAAAAATGTACATCGAACCCATGACCTTGGTGTTGCAAGTGCCAACGCTTGAGGAAAGCTATGAGATGCAGATGCAGACCTCTATAACGAGGCAATGGTGGTCAGAGGGGATGGGTTGTGGTCCCAAGTGTCAGCGTGGATGGGAAATGCCACAAACTGGTTGCAGGAACTTGTCTCCCATCTCAATGTCCTCCTGGTTAGGATTCCTCTGCAAGTAGATAAAACACAATAATTTAATTTAGAGTATTTTCACGTACACCGACATAACTCGCTGCTTCACTACCATAGTACGATGCATCGTTGAAGAAATCAATAGCTAGTCACGACTGTTTCCCAAAACCGTATTGTCACAAATTGGTCGTTCAACAACCGCGTTAGTTAATGATGTCACGCCCGTGGTGGAGTAATAACTTATTTTAATGAATCTGTTTGAGATCGAATTAACGCTAGATGTTTTGCTATAAATTACAGACATGACATCTGAGGACTATTTCTCAATTTTCTGTTATTTTGCTTTATTTCCAGATTCAATCATAGGCTCGTTCTTACGTAGTAGAGCCATTTCGCACTCTTTTGAAGCACACTCTTCAAAAACTACGCTTTAAATCTCTTGACAAACTAAAAGACGTAAATGACATTTGTATGTATTCTAAATTAAAGACACAGGTTGTACTGAATGTCAGCTTGCTTATTTTGCTCAAGATGAGGATTTATTGAGTCTACATGTCATGCAAACTAGAAACTCTGCTTCTGACCACAGATCGAGAGTGTCGTTCAAACACACAACTCTGCGATGTTTGCGAATGTTCGTTAGAACGATGGTTTCGGGAAACACCTGAACAAACATCTGTCTTGAGATGTGGTTACTACTAAGGTACCAACTACATAACACACACAACCAAGGTGTGACGGATTCTTTATTTTCACTAATTTAGCAGTCATAAAATATTAAAGGGGTGGTATAATGCCCTTTTCACAAGATGTAAAATAAGTCTCTGATGTCCCCAGAGTGTGTATGTGAAGTTTTAGCTCAAAATACCCACAGATATTTTTATGTAAATTTTAGGGTTGGTGATGTCACTAACCCAGGAGGTAGCTCGTGTAGTCTCTACCAGCCGTTTGTTGTAGTCCTTAAAAAGTGATTTCTTTAAAAGCAAATATCTCCCTTTGCATTCTATATAATTTATATGCAATGGCAAGCAAATCCAAATTGTCAAAAGCAAAACACTGAAAGAAGTTAAAAAATGGTTTTCACAATATACACAAACATTCCACTCACATGAACATATTTGATGGGGAGGAGCAACTAAAATCATGAGTCAAAAAACTGATTTAATTTGCATATGATAACACTTACATTGTGACGTTGTAGAATACTGAGGCAGTCACAAATGGCTTGCTTGAAGCACTTCACCTGCAAGGACAAACATTTTATAACTTATTACTAAAAATACGCCTTAGTTGTTCATCTCTTGGATAGTTAGAAATGTTCTTATGCATCTCATAAGGCTTTTAATTATCATGAATAGGTTACCTAAACTGAAAATTCTGTCATAATTTACTCTCATGTTATTCCAAACTTGTATGACTTTTGTGGAACACAAAAGATGATGTTAGGAAGAATGTCCAGACTGCTCTTTCCAAAATAATGGCATTGGATTGGGATATAGACTATCAAGCTCCAAAAAGGACGACAGAAGTATAGCTGAAAATTGTCCACACAACTTCCGAAATATATTCCAAGTCTTCTGAAGCCTTTGGTTCTCATGTGTCCCATGACCAGTCGTGACCAATCGCCATGCTCAAATGTGCCTATATTTAAATGCAATTTGGGAGCTATAGTAACTGGGACATTTTTCAGGGAATAACAAATTAAAATTTCATCCGTTTCATCATGTGAAGCTGATATATGACTTCTGAAGATTTGGAATATAACACACGGTTGTCTGGACAATTTTTATGGTATATTAATTGTACTTTAGTTGATCTTTTTGAAGCCTGGCAGTTGGAGTCCCTGATCTACATTAGATGTATAGAAAAAGCAACCTAGAGATTCACAATATTTTCAATGACACAAGAGTGAGAAAGATGACAATTTTCATTTGAGTGAACTATTCCTTCAAAAAATATTAAAAGGAACACCAACACAGATTTTCTTTCAGCGTCTGAAAATACTTGCCTTCAGGTAAATGACGTAAAGGATAATCATCAGCGCCAACACCACCACCACCACCACCACACAGATGATCGGCACAGTGACCCCAGCTGCAGTAGTGCCTGAATGTGATTCAATATTGCCTGGACTGGGTGAAGTGGTGGGAGTTCCTGGACTGGGTGAAGTGGTGGGAGTTCCTGGACTGGGTGAAGTGATGGTATGTTCTACAAAGAACAACAGGAACAAAAACAGTATTGGAAAATGAATGCATTAAAATCAGTCAGCTTGGTCAGGTAATTTATTAGTTAATTAATAGGTAATGGCCATTCATACCAGAAGGCAGACCTGCTCAAGAGAACACCACAGATAAGCAGAAGTAATCAAATGTGTGTACTTTATTAAATAATACTAACACTAATGATGCTACACTAGAATCAACGCGCTCATCTTTCAGCTCGGCTACTGCTAAAAAAAAAAAAAAAAAAAAACATAAGAAATTACATTTATTAATTGTGACTTATTTTATTTGAAATGCACAACACGGCAGATGTGCACTGTAGGAAGGATTAGTGTTCATGAGCCGCTAACAAATTAGACTAATCTACTCACATAATGTTCTCTCTCTTAAAATGCAAGCGAGTGTAAATGCATTATCATATCATAAATTGTCTAAGAATTGAAGTATGTCAGGTTAAAGAAGAGCTTATTGATCCAGTTCAATCTGCCTGCTGTTTTATTCCAACCAATTACTCCTGATCGAAGGCTTCCGTAAATATTTAGTTTATACATAGTTATGCTTCAACTAATTTTAATGGTGCAACGCAAAAATATGCACGTTGTAACTTAGTGCCAATTTAAGTCAAAACTAGGCTAAGTTGTAACTTACAGCTGGTGCAACCGGTCCCTGAATCGGTATTTGTCAGACGCGTGGGTTTGTTGTGTGTGACGTCACCTGACAAAGACCGACAGGAACATGGACTAGGCTTACTTCATCTCATTCATTCAGTTTCAAAACAAAGTTCGCTATTAGTGGCGGTCACTGTAAACTTTAGTGTAAGTTACACAGCTGGCTGAGTGCACAATACAACTATATGTCGAGTCAAAAATAAAGCATTAGTTTTAACTTACCGATTTGAATTGCACTAAAGAATCATAAATGGAACAATCGTTTAATTACTTACGGTTGCAGTCCACAGTAAACTCCTCCGTTTGTTGATCGTCATGAATGTAACTCCGTGCCTCACAGGACCACGAATTGTAGGTGCAGTTGGTGATAGTTAGACAAAATCCTGATCCATCCTTTTCCAGCGAGACTCCGGGATAGTTCATTTGCCGACAGCTCTGATTATCACAATACTGTGCAATCATAATACCGTTGTTACAGGTGACTTTAACTTTATCCGCGTTGGTCCATTTGGTAAAGTGTTGAACAAACATTCCTGTCGACACCTCTACACCTGTCAAATATAGTAACACTTTAAGTGAGCAAAAATAATATAACTTAGATAATAACAATCCAGAACTGTTCAACTATTAAAACACTTACTTGCGCCAAGGAGGTATAGGCCTACTATAATTACGAGAAAGTCACGCATCGTCGATGTAGTTTGGTCCCGGTTATAAAAGTTGTGTGTAAAATCTGGAGTTTTTCGCCAACCCCAATCCGCGGAAAATAAATCCCGCCCTGCAGCCGATTTCATTGGTTTAGGTTAGAGTGACGGGTACTCTCAGCCAATCACTGACTCAACTGGGTTATCACGTCATCCTAGTAGTGTTCTTCCCGTGTGCATACCATGGTACATACAGGCTAAGAAAGTTCCAGATTGGTGTTCGCCAAACGCCGGTGTGGTGAATAATTTCACCACACCGGTTAAACCACACCGAAAAACCGGTTAAACCACACCGGTTTAAACCGCTTTTGTTCGGTATATACTAGTGATGGAACAGTGTTAACTCTCCGTTCTGTTACTCTAAACTTAGGCAATCTGTTTTACGCATGTCTTTTACTGTACTTATCGTGGACTGAACATTAGCATAGCGCTAGCTATCATAAACGAGTTAAATTTTGTACTCACAATGAACATGATAACTTATATTTTATATATCGTGTATTTTAGGATGTTTTATCTTATTAATTTCTACGCCATTTGTATGGGACAATAGGAGGACTCCATTAACAGGTAACTTGTTAGTAGCAAAATCACCTGTTACATTACACTATGTTAACGCTACGTTACATGGATACAAAGTGAGCAACATTATTTATTCATCATAGATATTTCTTATTTTCTAACCATAAAATATTTGATTATATATTATTATTATGTAGTATTATTATGAAACAGTATTTTATATACTATATTTAACTGTAAATGCCATCCACACGATTAGCCAAAAACATCCCTGTATATATTTAGTTTACGTTCTTTTACCAAAGGCAAATTATGGTTTTAAGTGCCCATGTTCACATACCCTTTAGTTGTGAATCACTGGTTTAGAGATGTATGAAACTCTTCCTGACCATATCCCTACAGATGAAAGTTCACAGTTTGAAAAGAAACCAATCAACTGTGTATAACACAAGGTTTATTTTCACATTGATTGTTTATTCATTCAATAAAGTATTCACAAACTAGTTACCAAAAAAACAAGTTCATTTTTATCCTGCAAAAGAAGAATAGCAATCCATATTGTGATAAGCAGCTCACTGCAGCCGTGAGAATCCTGTAAAAAAAAAAAAAAATCCTGTAAAAGATCTGGGTTCAGGAAATTTAGTAAATGGCAGAATATCAGCGGAATTTTCAGATGTGTAATGTAGACAAAATGGGCACAGAGCACAAGATGGCTTCAGCTCAATAGTGTGTCAGATTCAAATCACTATATCTATCCATCAACAAAAATATCAGAATTCTATCCATTTGATGTTTTATCTCAGTGATGATCAAAAGTATAGCCTAAACACACACACTGTATGTTACAATCATCTGCAAATGAAACATTAGAAATTGTCATCTTATATAGAGTCTGGCCACTTTATGTTATGATAATACAGCAATCCATTCACATTAAATCTCAAGAATTCACTCAAATGAATGAATGTGTTCATATTAAATGAGAGATAGAAGAAAATGGTATCAAACTGTATTTTTTCTTGTCTTTCCAAACTCGTTTGACTTACTTTCTTCCATGAAACATTTTACAAAATGTGAAAGCTAGTTTGACACACACAGAGTGCCATAAAAGTTCTCCTAAAACCAAGACAGTTTTGTGTGAGGAGTTAAATCAGAATTTAAGTTCAAGCACCATTAGGAAAACAAAGGAAGAGGGCAGATTTATCAATTTAATTAAGATCTTTTTTGTCACATTAAGTTATTAAATTACTTAAAAAAGCTTGGAATATAACTACTTTCATGATACTACTTTGTCCATTTTGGAGCTTGAAGGTCATTTTATTTTTATTTTATCACATCCACTTTCAACAACTCTGATATTCAGCAATTATCCTATGGAAGAAAGAAAATAAGTGATAGTAGATGATGACAGATGAACTTTTCCTTAAATCATTTAAGAGTCTCGTACCTCTAGTTTCTTCTTCCTCTCATTGAGTGCCTCCTGTTTTTTATTCTGTGAGCACACCACACGGGTCCTCTAACTAACATCTTCTCCTCATAGGAAAGGGATACATGTACCTTTACAACAGACACACCTTGTTCTGAGTCTCCCGCCCTGAGTGAGTGGAAACATTGACAGATTCAGCGTTCTGAGTCTCTGGCCTGTGATTGTGAAGGAAGAGACAGATGCAGATGTCGTGCTCTGAGCTTCTTCTGAGGCAGAGATACAGTAACTAGTGTCTGTAAGAGACCAAACCTTTACACCTGAATCGATAAGCTGTTTTGAACCAATCTGCTGAATGAAAGATTTATTCATTAAAACAGTGATTTGCCACCACCGATCAGCGGTTTTAGTTTCATTTCCATCATTTCAGATTTCTAATCGAGTTTATTGATTAACTTTAGGAATTTGACATAACAGATTATGGATACATTCAATAAGGTTAGAAAAAAAATGCACTTTATAAAGGTAAAAATGCCTCCCCTCAAAAAGTTAATTTCAGTATTCAGTATACACAGTTTGTGAAAATGAAAATAACCTATTAAATACAATTAGAAAATGTTAAAAATATTAGATTTGTTATATGTTCTCATATTTATTTGTTTTCGTTATATTTTTTGATAACACTTTTACATTCTTAAGAAATTGTTCACCCAAAAATGAAAGTTTTTTGTTACTCACTCTCAGACCATCCAAGATGTATAGGTGACTTTTTTCTTCAGTAGAACAGTAATAAAAAAGTAACTCATTTTGGAGCCAAAAATAGAACTATTTGTAAAAGATTTTTTTTTTCAGCTTAGATCATTTCTATGAGGTGTCCAGAACAACATACTAAAAGTCCTAAGAAATCCTAGTTGAGGAAATGTTAAATTCTCATCAATCCGAGATGTGTGCCGATAAGGCCAGGCAACAATACACCCCAATGGGGCTATTTTTTTCCTTTACTCCTATCAAAATTAAACTTTACACAATAAAAAAGTACCCATGAAAAGTAAAATTTTTTGGATTACAAGTTTCTTTGAAAATGAATTTGAATATGCAAAAGACATGAGCTATACACTAATCAAATATAGGCTAACCAAAATACACCCGCATATAGGCTTAATTTCTTCCTTTACTCCTACCACAATAAAACTTTACACAATGAAAGTCTACAAGAAAAGGAAAACATTTTGTATTAAAAGTTTCTTTGAAAATGAATTTGAATATGCAAATGAGCAATATACTAATTGAATATACCCAAAATACACCCTAATGGGCTTATTTTTTCCTTTACTCCTATCACAATCAAACCTCACACAGTGAAAGTATACATGAAAAGTAACATTTTTGTTTTACAAGTTTCTTTGAAAAATCTATTTTAAATATGCAAATGAGCTCAACACTAGGCCTAATTGACTTATGGCCAAGAATCCATAAAGTCACAAGTAGAAAAAACAGGGGCCAAATAACTAACACATTCATGTCCATTCAGTAAGTTAACCTATGCATAAACACGATAAATTTGAAGTCACTTGCCACACTTTCCTGGGTCACTTGCCACAAAAAGACTTATATTGACCTTAAGAATTGATTGCACAATCTTGCTTTCTAAAAAAAAAAATATATATATATTTTTTTTTTTGCGAACAAGCCTTACCTAATGACATTCCCCCACAGATAACATCAGAAGAAAGTCAGAATCTTAGTCATTAGTACCATGGTGAGATTAAATTTTGAGCTGGTAGATTTACAAATGATTGGTATTGTTGGTGAGATTACAGGCAGAAGTCATTCTTACCAACTTAACGATTCACTCTCACACAGAAGACAGATGAAAAACCAAATAGACACACTTTCCAGACATTCCAGCTCTTTAAAATAATTTTGCCAGACACCAAAACTGCTTCTCTTTTTGTTGTTAGTAAGAATTTCAGACTAGGCGGGCCACACATCAGACTTCCACCGTTTGTCAGGATATAATTTTTTGTCTAGTAATTTGAATGTTGTATTCAAAAGGATATGCAAAGAAATTACACATTGCTGGGTGTTAGATTTTTTAGAGTCACTTATTTGCTTTAAAATGTATTTTAAAATGTCAATGACGTCATACACATCATATGACCAGAGATACTGCTTTACGGCAATCCTTCAGTCACTCTGGTGCTTTTGTGCTCTGCACTTTCTTTTCTCTCGAGGCATCGACAACACAGCTGACACAGGTAAACACACGTGCTAGAAGAGTTTTTGTTTTGTTTGTTTCTGGTCCTGCTTCGGATGCCACGATGCCTCTGGTCGTAATCAGTCCTTCACTGACCAATCAGCGTTCATTAGCAGAATGCTAGCGTGTTATGGGCAACAACAACTCAACCTGTAAGAAATAAAAAGTACATAAGTACTCGTTCATTCAACTTTCGACCTATAACCCATTTTGAACTTGCAAAACCTACAATCAAATCTGAGATTTCTCAATGGCAATCGGGTGAAAGAGACAAATTTAGCCGTCTAGCCCCATAGACTCCCATTCATTCTGCACTCCTGGCGATCGCCCCCAGTGGAACTCTGGTGGAACTACAACCAAAATTCGGTACAATAGGACTTAATAGGGAGTGGCCAGGCTCTCCATAGACAGGCTCTCATGTAAAGCCTAGCTGGTCTAATCCACAGCATCTGTGAACGGTCTACTCCTGAAAGAGCGAGCTTCCCGTCGCATGATGACGTATGTGTTCAAACAAGCGAACAATTTTATATGTAGGTAATTATTCCAAATTGAAACAGATATATATATATATATTGAGTCACTTAAATTGGTAAAAAAAGAAAAGAAAGCTATGTTAATAACTGATATATAGGCTACTCAAACTTTTCAATTAGAAAAGGAAAAAAATCATTTTATCCTTATAATTAATGAAGTTTGTAAGTCTGCTTTTTTATTTTATTAATTTCATGTTATTTATATTTTGCTGTAATTATTCGATGTATAATCTTTGTTTATGGACTGTGGACTGAATGAAATAAATAAACAAACGATTTTTATGTAGGTTGTGTTGACTTCTTTGTTTTAGTTATGGTTTATAGTCAAATTCCAAATTCCACAGAATAACCCAACTTGTGAAATCCATCTCTTGATGTTTACCATAACATAGATCAGGGGGGAAATGTAACATTTACATAACATGCACAAGTCACATTTAAATAAAATAAAATAAAATAAAATTGTGGAAAGAGTGACAATTTCCTGCCTGCAGAACTTGGTGTCTCTTCATGTTCACACACAGCTCATATTAGAAACAAAAAGAAAAACAAAAAATATTTTTATGAATAAAAAAAAAAAAAATTAATTCATTTCCTGCAAAAACATTGGTTTATATGTTCAACTAAAAAGTGCCATATTTTATTGGTTTCACTCTTTAAAGTTAAAAACAACTTCTGGTCAAGGCCAATTCATTTACATACAACACTTTCTGAAACCACTAAAAACATCAACTTCCTTCATACCTCTTTAGATCATGTCAAATCTCAGAGCTATAGTGATGCAATACAGACAATGTGGTCACTCATTAACTATCACGTAATGGATCAAATGTCATTGCTTTATTTACAGTATACATGAACTATATATATATAACCCAAACTACATTAAATAAAGGTCCACTTGCAGTGAGAAAAACATGGTTTATTTAATTGAAAAACGAACAATTCTGGTAGTGTGTTTAGTTGCCATTAGATGTCCAATTGAAAACCTGAAAACTAGTTGACGAGTTGATAGTTGAGATTCACTTGACTATTACGTCTAACACTTTTGGTTCTGTCTTGTATGATTTGTTAAACTGTACGATGGAGGTAACTGGCTATAACCAGGGTTTGTTTACTTGCGTATAACCTGTTTCAGTGGGTGGAGAGGTGTGGATGATGCTGCATGCAATGGTTAAAGTGAAGGAGAGAGGTTTCCTCAATCTGCATTCTGCAGTCGATGATCGGTGACTTTCAGATACGGTGGACTTTATATGCAGCAGATACTCGTGTTGCACAGATGCATCAAGGGAGAATTCACATGCATTATGACTTGGACCAAGAAATGGAAATTTTACCCATCACAGACATCAGGACTGTGAATCTGGACTCTTAAGTCTTGGTGAGAGTCTTCTCTCAATATCTTGATGGCCATTGGTGCAGAATTGGATGTTATTTGATACTGGGACAGGATTTTGTGAGTACGGTCGGTTTCAGAAAAACACTTGTACCATCTCATGACTGCAAGACAGAGCTCACTTCCTCTTGATGATCGAGAGAGAATATCTTTACATAAAGTTCATCACTTGAGCTCCACTCGCAGCGCTGAATATTTGATTCTCCTTAAAAAAATGTCCATCAGTATTCTGGCTCTTGTCTTGGGTTTCATCAGTGTGCGACAGGGTAAGCTGTTTTTATTTTATTTTATATATTTTTTTAGTATTCCCTCATCTAGTAACTTATTGTAACATATTTATTTACTGATGTGTATAATCTTGTGATACACATGCTGTGAATAGTTTGCAATAAACTTTTTTTTCCAAGAAAACAATGCTCACATTAAATGTCAGATAAAACTAAGTTGCAGTTCATCTTATATTGGCACAGGAGTAAGCGAGCAAACACCAAACATGACTTGCTGTGAGCTTAGCTGATGTTAACAGAAAATGTGTCATGCCATAATTAAATTTCAAAGAAACACTTTCTGGTTAGGGGCAGGTTATTTCCATTGTTTAAACACCTGAAAATGACCAACTTCCTTTTCCACTCTTCAGATCGCTTTCAGTCAAACCACAAACTGGGTCTGCTAATGTTGCAGTAAAAAAAGAAAAAGAAAATTGCATGACTTATTTTGCTGGGTTAAAGCAATGTAAAACATATTTTGTCATAACTTATGTTATAATGTTTTACAGTGTACTGACTGTTTAGTGGCAGGGTTATCTGAAATACGTAAAGTATATTATGCATGACATTTTTTTTACAGAAAAGTAAATATATTTCTCACAGCATTACACATTGTATTGTTTGTTAAATTTTTTGTTTAAAATCCTTACTATCAGATCTTATTGAGCTTCTCTAATAGATATTTTATTGTATTTTACACCCTTAAACCAATGCACTGACAGTCACCAAAAAAAACAACAACTTTCTCTCAATTTCTCACTTCTCAGTTTAACTTTCTAAACACAAATGTAAATTACACTTAAAATTAACAGAACGGTTATCGTTTTTTACAGATGTGGCATTCTAACGATCAAGATTTTTTCTTATAATGTTACCAATTTGTTGGAAGTAACAGATCTCATTAGGCTATTCTTTTCTTTGTTTACCTGTATACTTAACCTGTTTTCATATTGTTTCAGTGGGTGGAGACATTGATGCCACTGAAACAGTTCAAGTGAAGGAGGGAGGTTTCCTCAATCTGCATCCGGGACTTCATGATCTAAACGGAGACGTTCAGATACTGTGGACGTTTGAAAGCGACAGACAAATTACTCGTGTTGCACAGATGTATCAAGGGAATATTTACACACATTATGACAAGAGACTCACTGGTAGAGTACAGCTAGACCGAGACACAGGCATTTTAACCATCTCAGACATCAGGACTAATGAATCTGGACTGTATAAAGCAGTAAACATTGTCAATAAAAAGGTCACAGTGCAGAAATACAAAGTGGAAGTTTATGGTGAGTTACAACTGCAGTCAATATGGAAAAATAACTAATAATATGGGATCAAAGCATGCAGGATAATAACTGCTGATATAGGACAGGATCTCAAATGGTCTCATGATATATGTTTCAGTGTAAAATTGGTGATGTACATGTTTCTTCTCGTCCTAAAGCACCAGTCACTGTTCCTGCCATCAGCAGTAGCTCAGCAGTTACTGCACACACATCTACAGGAGTTACTTTACACACATCTACAGGAGTTACTGCACACACATCTACAGGAGTTACTGTACACACATCTACAGGAGTTACTGTACACACATCTACAGCAGTTACTGCACACACATCTACAGGTCTGTCTCTGTTTATATCTGTCTTTTTGTAATGAACATACAAATATCATCTGAAATTAGCATCATGATTACTGATATTCAAGTCAGGAGGGGTTCAGGGCACTAAGTGTACAACATTTTCTTTGAAACGTCTTGCACTGGTGAATCACAATAAGACTAGAAACATAAGTTAAATATACAATGTAAAAAACAAAAACACTTCAATTAAGGTAATTTCCTGATTATTTTAACATTAAACATTTAATATCTAGTTGTGATTTGTCTGGCTTTCAATGGGGACAGAAAAATGACTTATAACACGCAAACTTGACAGATTGCACCTATTTAGGAGGACTAGTGATGGGAAAACGAGGATTTTTCGAAGCTCTGAATCACGGTTTCGAAACTGGCGGCACCTGCTGGTCAAACCAATGTAAATGCAACGAAAAGTCAGTACAAACATGTATAATGGCACTTTTTAAAAACCAATTGCAATTGCTATTAAATGTAATATACACACAATTAAATACCATTAAATATGTTTATATATTAAATAATTAATTTGTAGTGCTTGATTTGTGTTATTAGTCAGGGCTTGACAATGAGTTTCTTTTTTTGTAAGTATTAAAGTTAACCAAAATGATACAACAAATCATTCTACAAGACGATCACTCAACGTCATCTAGCGCCAAACCTTCAGAATTTAAAAATGCTTCGAAATGGTTCGAAACATTATGACGTAACAAAGCCTCATTTGCTGAAGTCTGAGACTGAATCACTGAATCGAAACAAAAGATCCGTTTCTCTATTAAGCAGTGTTTCGAAAGCGCCACTTACCATCACTAATAGTTATGACGAGGTGACAGACTGCCAGTACTTTTAAAACACTCAAATAACTTATAACTGTCCACCAGGAACATCACAGGGATCATCACAGGCGAGCAACAGCACCACCCGTCCACAAACACACGAGTTCTACCCTAATCATCAAGGTCAATCAGCTTTTTGACACAATGACATTTGCTTGTGTTTCCACAAAGGCACTTATGTGTAGAGTTGGGTTTATGAATAACACCCTGCCTGTGTGTGTTTCTCCTGAATCTCCAGACTCTGTGGGGAGCTGTGGTGGGGAGGCAGAGGTTCTGGTCAGACTGGTTCTGTCTGGTCTGGTGGGGATTGCCACTGTCGTCTTTGTGGTTGAACATATAAGATGTTGCACAGCCCGAAGAGGAGATCGATCTTCCGTGTGATGATGATGATGATGATGACACAGATCTGTGCGGAATCACGTGATTTTAAGCGATGCATATCGCCATTCTCACAGTCACTTCTACTAATCTCTTCTTTATGCACAAAATAAATCATTATAATATCAATCATAATATTATATAGGATTCTTCTAGTCTGACCTTGATTGTAAAATATTACAAAATATAAAATACACACAGCAAGTTAAAGTGTACAAATAAAGAAAGGTTTTATAAATAAGCAGTTTATTATGTGTACTGCAGTGAAAAAAGTGTCGTAGAAACAATTTTTACAATCAAATACTTAAAAATACATTCAATACTTCAATGCTTTCCACTTTGTTTGGTAGGAAAGTAAGGGTCATATTTTACAAAGCAGCACCAAATTTAAGACACACCTCTCTTGATATGAAACTGTAGGTTGTAACAGTCTTTTGAATGTTTCATTGTGAAAAAAAAAAATACTACAATTGGTTTTAATAATAATATAGAAAAAAGGAGATTTGACTTCATATAACCACAGAATATTTGAGAGCACCTGAGCAATGGCCTCACACAGCTTTCAGGCACTTATAGGCAGATTTGTAGTTTATACTGAATGTAGTTTTGTTGTAGACTAAAGATTGCTAACGGTTAATGATCAACATTATTGCACTTGGCACATGAAATAAACTGACTTGCAGAGACATATCAACTATTCTACAAGAACTTCAAATGTGGTTCATCCAACCAGACTTTAGAGTCTGAAGAAATGTTTAGAGTATTTAGTTTGTACTTTAAATTATATTGTGTATATAGTATGCTGTAACATGGAAATGATAATGTATGCATTTAAGATCTAAATGCATTATGTTCGAAATAAAAAAAGAAAAGAAAATCAAATGAGATGAAGTGTAGTGAGAAGCCATTTCATTCAGCTTACTTCAGGTTATGAAATAGAAGTGCAAATTTTCTGGCAAAAATAAATATATGATTATACATATACTGTAAGTGTATAAGGGAGCAGCTGAAGGAGAGAGAGAGAGAATAAAAAATGCTGTATTCTGCTGCCGGGACATTAGTCGGAGATATCCCTTTGTAAAGAAACACTACGCGCCTATAGATTTTGGTAGACATGGTTCTTTTTCAAGAGCCACTTAAATGGATAAATGTGTGTATATTTATATATAAATCTATTTGCAACATGAATACAACCTTCTGATTAAATACAGCATTTGAAAGGTCCAGCTTGTATCCCTCATATCCTGTGCATCTTGTAGTTGTGGATCTTGATGAGAATGGTCCGGACGAGCATCATTTCACTTAATGCTTAGTGTAAGAGTGTTATATCGAAGTCGTTTCTGTCCTCTGAAAGCCGAACTTCTGTAAAACAAAACAAAACCACAATTACAGAATGTAAACCTATAGTGAATTGTAAACGTTTTAATGCTAAAAATAAATGTAAGTGCAGTTCGCCTCAACAACATTTTCTTGTGGTAAGAACATGTGTGGTTTGGTTTCTATATACTATATATATACACTATATATGAAGAGTTCAAATGCAAAAGCCTCTAAGTGCCATCTGAAATTTTCTTCTAGAATGATCATTTTTATCAAGCTTCGAAGCTCGTATATTTACGTTCAATAATTTCACTTAAATGGCAATGCCAATGACCTATTATTGGTCATTTAAGTGAAATTACTGAACTTAAATATACAAGCTTGATAAAAATGATCATTCTAGAAGAAAATTTCAGATGGCACTTAGAGGCTTTTGCATTTGAACTCTTCATATATATATATATATATATAATTATATTTTTTTTTTTTAGATATTTTTAAAAAGATATCCTCAATTTTCCTCAAAAAATGGTTCCTTTAGGTTTTCCTCAATTTAACACAATTAATGAAACTGAAAATGTAAAAGGTGACATGCAGAAATCTCTCAAACCATTGCTTTTGTCCTACAAATATGGTAATGATAAATTGCACTTTGTATTGTAAAAAGCCTAAAAAATTAAAACACGACACCTTGACTGTGTCCCGAGAACAGTTAACATTTTCAGATCAAATCCACCTTGATTATATAGTGCCTTAATGTACGCCAGTGTGAATGTAAAATATTTATGCCAAAATACCACAGTTAATACAGTGTGTTACCACATTTAATCCAAGATCTTTCAAGGGTGATTTATGTGTAAACTGATTTTGATTGAATTTACTTGTGCATAGTTAAAAATAATAATAATAATTATAACACTAAGTACATGTCCCAACATGAATATCATGAGACTTACCTAAATTGAACAAATGACCAAGAAGAGGCCAACGAGCTGAACTACAGGTCCTGCAGTTACCGGGGGTGCGATTGACCGTTGTTGAACCTCTGTAAAGGATATCAAAAACCTTTTAGTTTAGTCGTCACCCAATGTAAAAATGAAGGACACAACTAAGGCCAACATGTTACAAGTGCAGGAATGACAATATTACTGTAACATACTGACCTTCAACATTAAGCTTCAAGTTCAGGACATCCTCTAATCCATTGTGAACGACTGTGTATGTGCCAGAGTTACTGAAGTTGACATTCGGGATGATGAGACACAAATACTCTGAGGAAACTTGAAACTGGCACACCGATTCTGGTTTGTTGTTACATGTCCCATTATCACAGAAATATTGAGCACTTAATTCTTCTTCATGGTACGCCATCAGCTGGTCATGCTTATCCAGTGTAGAAACGTTTAAAATGGGTTCGTTCACGGTCGCTCCCCGATGAACAGTCTTCTCAGTCGTGGGAACATCAGAGCTTGTACAGCCGGCCACTAGAAGTAACAGTGCAGCTGAAAAGGAATAGAACATATATTACTTTAAACAACAGATGCATTTAAGTATTTAGTTGTTTATTTGTACATAATTTGGGCTTCCAGCTCATAAAACCCACGAAAACAGGATTAAAAAAAATTAGAATATTACATGAAATCACACAGTAATTACGTGATACCATGGTCATGAACCAGGTTTTGGTTCTTTTGGCAGTGTGGGCAGGTGCTTTTTTTTTTACCATATAGTTATGGTGTTTATTGATTAAAGTGTCCTTTCTTACCTTAAATATTTTTCACCTATTTGTTTTTAATGTCTCCAATTCCAAATTCTGCATTATCATCCCAGTCCCAGAGGACACCCCATTTTATGTGAGAACTTTGTGGTTCGCATCTTATTTTATACACAATATACCTTAAATACAAACATACATTTTTCTAAATAATTGTTCCTACAGTTACAAATATAGAGCCTATAATGTCTGTCATTGCTCAAGAAAAAGCTAAAGTACAGCCAGCTAATTTTATAGTAACTAATGCAGTATTACACTGTGAAGTGTATATTTGAACAGCAGTCTTATCACTTCACAATTTAAAATATGTAGACCAGGTGTAGCCAACCCTGGTCCTCCAGAGCCACTGCCCTGCTTGTTTTCCAACTATTCCTGCCCTTCCAGCTTCTGACTGACAGCACACCTGTCCATTATTAGTCAGCACTCAGCAGGAAGTAGGGCAGGGATAGTTTGGAAACCAGCAGGAGAGTGGCTCTCGAGGACCAGGGTTGGCTACCTTGGATTTAGTCATTGTGAATGATTATTATATATATGGCTACAATAGTTGACTATGTCCAATTGGATTACAAGAAGTCTAAATCTTTGCTACATCCACAAAGTAGTTAAAATAAAACAATAATGTTTACTATTTTTCTTTAACTACCCTCTTATTTAAGTTTGTGTGTGTTTTGTTTTCATTAACAGAATTTCCTAATGTTGTCTTGCCTCTTGACCGCTGCATTCGGGAGAGAGCACAGAAGTGAGGGTATGTGTGCTAATGGTCTTCTCCAGCCATGGGGTTGTCCTATCCAAAATTGAATTTACATTTTACAAATCTTTACATTTTGAAATAGCTGGCACCAGACCCTCAAGGAGCGCTTACCCCATGTCAACAAAGTGAAAGTAAGAAATATTATATATTTCTAATTATTGTGAAAAGCGTGATTTTTTTTGTTTTGTAAGATAAAATCAGAGATTGATTTGGTAAATATGGATGATGCTCAAAGACTCAGGCCCCATTCACACAACTGCGTTTTCGTTTAGAAACGGAGAATTAAAACGAATACGATCTCCGTCCACACCAGCGTTTTAGCTGCGTATTAGAATTGATCTCCGTCCACATTAAAACGACTGAAAACGCGGATCACGTGACCATTCACCAACACTGGGCAATAATAGCTTGCCTCCGGCGCATGTAGGCAGTTACAGCTTTGTAAAATGCAGAATTTACTTGCACAACAGCTGTTAGCAAAGATATACGCCGTGACTGATGACACCCAATCATAGAGCCGAGCGTGAGCCTCTACTACGTCATCGTTTCTAAGGCACCGTTCTCTTACGAGAGTTCTCTCGTACTGCGTTTTATCAAAACGCTACGGGAAAAGTCTCTTTTCTCGAAACACTGAAGCAAAAAATTATCCTTTAATTTTCATGTATGTAAAACGCGTTGCGGCAGCAGCAGTCAGCTATGGCGAGACGGCTTGCTCGCTCATTGGCTGCTCTGCGGCAACTGCTTAAGCCTATCGAGCGAGGCCTGAGATGACGTCAGGCCAATGAGGGCGCTTCGCGCCCTCCTCGCCACTTCCCGCCGAAACGGGCGTGGCTTACCTCTATAAAAGGAGCTCGAGAAGGCTGATTCACTTGATTTTAATCTCTTCAGCGAAGCGCACGCATCGCTGGATCACGGAAGCAAGCGTCGTTCGAAGCAAGCACTTCAGCGGGACGAGCCCTCGAAGCCGCTGGCCAACGCCGCCTTCTACAGCCGTACCTGCTGCGCTTTCCGACGCCTATATCCTTTATTGCTATTGCTCTGTTTTCTGTGTGTGTGTGTGTTCGCTGCAACACTCACCCCTAAAAGAGCTGCGTCTTTTTCAAGACGCCTTCTCATGCAGCGCTCGCGCTCGCTCCGAGCCAATTGCCTACGGTGACTCTGAGGACTCGCCAGGCATCCTTCCGAGGCTGCCCTTCCTGGAAGCGGACGGCGGGATTAGTTTTTCTTTACGTTACAAGAAAAGCTACCCTGCCTCTGCACGCGTCATTCACCGGCGAAGGAGAAAAGAGTGTTCTTAGTCCCACCGTTGGTCGGTCTGAACTCTTTTCTCTCACATTTCTCAGTTCCCTGTTCGGCGACTGGAAATATTATTGCAGAAAGTGAGTCTGTTACACGCTTGCCTGCCAGCAAACGCCGAAGAATACATGTTGACGCCGCTTTCAAAGCCTGTATCCCCCTGTGGCTCAGTGGTGGAATTATAGTGTCTCCACGCGGGAGACCGGGGTTCGGATCCCGGTCTAGCGGCATATATATTTATGCCGCCAATGCTTTGCTCTGTAAGTCCCCTGAAGGCGACTGCAGAGATGCATTTTGCAGCCAGCGAGCGCGTAGTACCCGCTTGCCTGCAACCGAACGCCGTTTCTATGGTTCCCGCGCGTCACTGGCGAAAGAGAATGGAGTGTTTTCAGCCCCGCTGAATCTGGGCGATTTCCACTCTTCTCACATTCTGCCATTTTGCAGGCGTTCTGAAAATGCAAATCACTCTGTCTGTTCCCCGAGAGGCAACTGCAGACGTGTTTTTTTGCTGCCCACGAGTACGTGGTACAGGCCTGCAAGCAAACGCCAGTGTGGATAATACTCGCGCTGACTTTGTCTATGTATCTTCACTGTGGTCCAGTGGTAGATTCTTAGACTTGCACGCGGGCGATCGGAGGTTCGAACCCCAGGCCGGCCGGCAGAAAATATATATGCCGCCGAATGCAAATCACTCTGTTTGTTCCCCGAGAGGCAACTGCAGACGTGTTTTTTGCTGCCCACAAGCACGTGGTACATGCCTGACAAGCAAACGCCAGTGCGGATAATACTCGCGCTGACTTTGACAATGTATCTTCACTGTGGTCCAGTGGTAGATTCTTAGACTTGCGCGCGGGCGATCGGAGGTTCGAACCCCAGGCCGGCCGGCAGAAAATATTTATGCCGCCGAATGCAAATCACTCTGTTTGTTCCCCGAGAGGCAACTGCAGACGTGTTTTTTGCTGCCCACGAGCACGGCCGATGATGCTATATGTGTAGAGAAGATGCCCACTGCTAGTGCCCATCCCTACACACTAGCACAGCCCTTCACACAGGGCCCGCGCTCATATATTCGACTCGGGTCGATCACGCACGCAACAGTGAACGTGCCCACTGCCTAGTGCCCACAAACACTATGTTCTGCATGCCTTGTGGTTTCTGTAAAGACGAAACCTGTGTGCATTCACTCTGCTCAGACAGACAGTGCACTCATTGCAGTAACTGTGCCCGCTCTCCCGCGCCCACACTTACTCACGGTATTTCTGGTGTCCCGGCCACGGCCGATGGTGCTATAGATGTAGTGTCGATGCCCACTTCTCAGTGCCCATCCCTACACACAAGCACAGCCCTGCACTTAGGGCTCGCGCAAATAAAATCGACTCAGGTCGATTGCGCTCCCCACATAGTAAAAGTGCCCACTACTCAGTGCCCACGAACACTATGTCTATCAGATCACAGGCTCTCTGTAAAAACGAGACCTGTCAGCGCGCGCGCTGCTTACACAAGCAGCGCGCCCCAAGCAGTAAATGTGCCCGCTCACAGCCCACATCTACTCGCACACATGAGTCCCACTGGACTCGCGCGGCCCCCCCTCACTCAGCCAAACACTGTTGTAAGGTCGAGGGCGCGCGCTCCGCCCGCTGTATTAAGCGCGCCCCCCGCCTCAAATGCCGCAGGCATAACGCCTATGTTTGTGAGCCCCATAGCACCTCTGTCGCACGGCGAACAGAGCGCGCTCTGTATCCGGCCCTTAGCCAACCATGCAGATGCATGGGCAGCGCTTCCAGGGGTTTCGGACTGGGTCTTAGGCATTATAAAGAGAGGCTTCTCGCTACAGTTTTGTCGACGCCCTCCGTGCTTCACAGCGCGCGTCGAAACTTCGGTTCCGCTGAATGTAGCACACCTACTTCGCGCCGAAATATCAAAACTGATAAGCAAAGGGGCGATAGAGCTTGTTCCCCGAGTTCAAAGCGAACAGGGGATATACAGCAGATACTTTCTAGTCCCCAAAAAGGACGGCGGTATCAGACCCATTCGGGATCTCAGACGACTGAACAGAGTATTAGTGAAACGCCGTTTCAAAATGCTCACAACCAGCAAAATTCTCGCGCATGTTCGCCGAGAAGACTGGTTCATGTCGATAGATCTGAAGGACGCGTATTTTCAAATACAGATAGCGTCACATCACAGGCGATTCTTGAGATTCGCCTTCGAGGGTCAGACATACCAGTATACAGTCCTGCCTTTCGGCTTGTCCCTGGCACCTCGTACATTTACGAAATGCATGGACGCAGCGCTCGCTCCTCTCAGACTCAGAGGCATGCGAGTGCTGAACTATTTGGACGACTGGTTGATCCTAGCCCAATCACGATCTCAGCTCACAGAGCACAGAGCCATTTTACTCGATCACCTCGAGAATCTTGGTATCACGGTCATTTGGGCGAAGAGTTCACTGAACCCCAGCCAAACGATTCCGTTTCTGGGTATAGTTCTGGACTCACAGTCTATGACAGCGCGGCTGTCGCCACAGCGCGTGCTGAACATTCAGCGCGCGGCGATGTCTTTCCGCCGCGGCGCTTTCACCCCGCTCAGAAAATTTCAAAGGATGCTGGGTCTCATGGCCTCAGCATCGTCAGTTCTCCGGCTGGGCTTGCTCCGCATGCGCCCGCTGCAGTTCTGGTTGAAAGCGCGGGTTCCGCGCAGAGCGTGGGTGTCTGGTCATTTACGCCTCAAGGTCGATCAGGACTGTGTCACAGCCCTGGTGCCTTGGATGGCGAAAGACTGGTACCAATCAGGTGTAAGCCTGGGGACTTCCTCGAGGGTGAGGATGGTGTCTACGGACGCATCCACCTCGGGATGGGGAGCGCTGCTCGAGGGCAGACCGTCCTTCGGCCTATGGTCGGAACGGGAAAATCTCCAACACATAAACTGCCTAGAAATGCTGGCAGTGCACAACGCGCTGACGCGTTTTTGTCCCCACATCAAGGACCAACACGTCATAGTCCGTTCGGACAACATGGCAGTGGTGTCCTACATAAATCGCCAGGGCGGTCTGAATTCCATACCCCTGTACAGGCTGGCGAAACGCCTCCTGCTATGGGCTCAGCACAACCTGCGCTCGCTGAGAGCAGTACATGTGCCCGGGCTGCTGAATGTGGGCCCGGACAGACTGTCCAGGAACAACGTTCCTACGGGCGAATGGTCTCTACACCCACAAACAGTCCAGCTGTTGTGGGAGAGATTCGGCAAAGCGGAGGTGGACCTATTCGCGTCCCCAAAAAACGCTCACTGCCCCGCATTCTTTTCAAAGACCGACAGCGCGCTGTCCCAAAAGTGGCCGCGCTGCCTGCTATACGCTTTTCCCCCCATCTCCCTCCTGCCTCAGGTGTTGGAACGGGTCAGGAAAACGAAATGCCCAGTGCTGCTTGTAGCACCGTTCTGGAAGAACCAGGCATGGTTCCCAGTTCTGATGCAGTTAGCAGACATCGCTCCATGGCCAGTGCCGTTGAGGAGAGATCTCCTCTCGCAGGCCAGGGGCTCGATCTGGCACCCACACCTGGAACTATGGTCCCTTCATGTGTGGGCGCTCAACGGATACCCGTTGGTCTCACAGAGGGAGTCATGAATACCATCACGCGAAGCGCCCTCATTGGCCTGACGTCATCTCAGGCCTCGCTCGATAGGCTTAAGCAGTTGCCGCAGAGCAGCCAATGAGCGAGCAAGCCGTCTCGCCATAGCTGACTGCTGCTGCCGCAACGCGTTTTACATATATGAAAATTAAAGGATAATTTTTTGCTTCAGTGTTTCGAGAAAAGAGACTTTTCCCGTAGCGTTTTGATAAAACGCAGTACTCGTTCCCTCTTCTAGAGAGAACCGAGGTTACGTTAGTAACCGAGTACGTTTACACGAGGACGCTCGCGGGTGAAAACTTAAAAATATTTGATCAGATGTTAATTTCGTTTAGACGGCGACGGCGTTTTTGGGGCTTAAAAACGCAAAAAAAGTGAAACCACCCTCCAGAGTGGAAATCTTAAACCGTCGCGTCCCCGTCTAAACGGTAAAAACGCAAAAGTAGCCTATGCTAGACTCCTAGACAAGGCACCGATCACCGGTCCATTGCCACCTAGCCGCCTGGAGTGCATACTACATCGAGTTTCACACACTTTTGCGTCACCATATGCACGCAGATTTCCCCCCCAAAACGCTCGTCTAAACGCAGAATAAAAAAGTGATAACGCAACGCCACTTTTGCGTTTTCTCTTCAGATCGTTTCCGTGTAAACGTAGCCTAAAGTCCTCTGTTTTGACCCGTCTTCACTAAAACGCCCTCCGGAGATTCAAAACGAAAACCGGGTCGGCAGCGTTTCTAAACTTCTCCGTTTTGGGTCTCCGTTTTTGCCGTTTTAAGCCCCGTTCACACTAGACGCGACTTTGTCGCTGCAAGTCGCCTGTCGCTAGCGATGAGGTCGCTAGTGGGCGTTCCCACTACTGGTTGCCTATTAATGTTTATGAATGACATCCAAAAGACAGCGAATCAGCTTTCTTGCCGCTAAAAAACAAACTTTCTGGAGGGAAAATAATAAATATAAATATACTCCGTACATAAAAACGTCTGAAGTGAAGCATGAAGATGAACGAGACACAAAAGTCGATTTTTCTCATTGCGGCCGTTTATCTACGGCATAAGCGCAAACGCCGGTCTATCTGGGTTCACGAGACCATTCGGGCTCGGAGTCGGCACGGCGAGTACCACCGGCTGGTGCATGAGCTGCGGCTGGATGAAGTCCGGTTCCAGCAGTACTTCAGGCTGGACAGGACCCAGTTTGATGTGCTACTGCAGAGGGTGGGTCCCCTGATTTGCAAGGACAATACACGTTTCCGACGAGCCATTTCCCCCGGTGAACGGCTGGCAATTTGTTTACGGTAAGTAAGCCTATTTAAATGCGTAACTGAACCTGGTTGATTAAAATATTTAATCGATTTAGATGCTTTTATATAGACAAAGACTATCACGTTTAATTTAATCAGTATATAAATACACACATAAGCCTATGTTTCAACATTTAATCAATGTCACCTTGCTATCTGGGATACGCCTAAACACACACACACACACAGGCGCATATATATATATATATATATATATATATATATATATATATATATATATATATATATATGTGCCTGTTTGTGTGTGTGTTTATATTTATACTTGTTTATACTTATAAAGTGTGTGTATATATATTATATCTGTGTGTGTACCAAAGAAGAATCATATATAACATGTTGAAACATATATAACATGTTGAATCTTATGTTGAATCTTATTTAATGTGTCGGTTAAATTATTATAAAAATAAACAAATATATAATGTATTTTTTAACTGCAATATTGTAGATTAATATGCTTTCTTTTAATATAAATGTATAAATATAAATGTATACTTTAATTCTTAATACATATTTCCACAGATTCCTTGCAACAGGGGATTCATACCGCAGTATTGCCTTCAGCTACCGGGTTGGGCACAGCACTGTAGCTGGTATCGTGGCAGAGGTGTCAAAGGCCATTTGGGACTCCATGGTTGAGGACTACATGCCGGTTCCTTCCACAGAAGATTGGAGGGACATTGCAGCAGAGTTCTACCATCGCTGGAATTTTCCAAACTGTCTTGGTTCTATTGATGGGAAACATATAGTGATCCAGGCTCCCAACAACTCTGGATCATTATTCTATAACTACAAGGGGACATTCTCTATTGTCCTCTTGGCAGTTGTAGATGCCAGGTACTGTTTCCGCATCATAGATGTTGGCAGTTATGGGAAGTCCAGTGATGGTGGGACTCTGGCTAATTGTCCCTTTGGTAACGGTCTTCAAAGTGGAACCCTTGGCCTACCGGAGGACGCGCTGCTACCAGGAGCAGAACACCTGGGACCCCAGCCTCACGTCTTTGTGGCAGATGAGGCCTTCCCTCTCCGCAGAAATCTAATGCGCCCCTTCCCAGGTACCACCACCCTTCCCAGTAGACACAGGGTGTTTAACTACAGGCTTTCACGGGCAAGGCTGACAGTTGAGAATGCGTTCGGTATACTCGCAGCACAGTGGCGAATGTATCGGCGTGTAATTGGTGTCAGCCCAGACCATGTGGAAGCCTGTGTGAAGGCAACCTGTGTTCTACACAACTTTCTGCGGAGGACAACAGGGAGTGTGCGGAACCCACCAACCCTGGTTGTGGAAGGAGAAGCCTCTGCACTGCAGAACATCAGCAGAGCAGGGAGCAACAACGCTTCCCGTGATGCCATGCGTGTGAGGGAGACCCTTGTCAATTACTTCTGTGCTGAGGGTGCAGTTCCCTGGCAGCCACAGGTGTGACAGGCATGAAAGGTTCTTTTCAGAACTAAACCAAAGGCTCTTTTAAGAGCCACCCACATTATAATAAAAGAGCAATGTTTCCATGTGTTTCCATCATCTCTTATCAATACTAAATTATATCCTGGCTATACTATAAGATATGCTCAATAAACATATCTTTCCAAATACATAACAGCATAACATATGAATAATAAGTGACTGCACTATGGTAATCACACTATAAAAGGAAAGGCTACAAACTTCAATATATATATATATATATTCTGGAACAAATGTATTTTTATTTGAAGAATGACCTAAAAGTTATTATTATTTTGATTGGTTTCTTTTTAAACAGGACCCCCCCTCCCCCTCCGAACAACAACAAAGCAAAACTCAACATGAACCCCTGGACTACATGAAGGTAAACAGTAATTATAGCTCAACCTTGTCAGCTGTACCTTGTTCTCATAATAACAAAAACACTTAACAATATTAACCTTGGCTGCAGGGTACAGCTGGCAGGACCATGAGGGTAAATAAGCTTACGAACACCCCTCATGGCCTTGTCAGCTGTACCCCGCTCTCTTCCTGTTCCTGGCTGCACTGTGCCTCAAAGATCATTCTGTGTATATCAAATTTCACTCTTTCCCTCCTTCTAGATGTGAGAGTTTTGATTTGTGGCAACAGGCTACGGAGGAAAAGTTCATCTGGGTCTTCAGATGCTGGTGGAGGATTGGATGGTGCTGCCTCTGCCCTATTTAGAGCTGAGACAAGATGTTTCTCAAAAAGAGATAGTAGGATCTGGCTGGATGGCTGACTGTCTGACTGACACTGGGCATTGGACTCTAGCTACCAAAATGGACTCCCCAACCCCTTGAGGCATGTTTCCACTCGTGCCTCTGAACTCCATAAAGGGGGCGAGGAAGCCCATGATGGCACTGTATTTCCAAGGCTTAGCATGATCAGCTGCTGAGCCACTTTTTCTGTTTTTGGTTTTATTTAATTCCCTCCTGTATACATCACGGAGGTTTTTCCATTTTTTTTTGCATTCTTCAACTAACAAAAAAAAGATGTAAGAGCACACACACAAATATTACTTTTATGAAACTGCATAACAAAGTATGATCAGATGCAATGAGTAAAGGCCTATAGTTTATTCTGTAATATATTGCAATATTTACTAATTGATTTAATTGATTGAATCTGTCTATTAACAATATCTAGCAGTGTATAAACATATCACACAAGATTTCTGTCAAAGTTCCATTGTATCTCAAATTGTGCATTGTGGGAACATTCTGTAACAAAAAGATAAATAAAATAAAAAATAAATACATTTGAAATAAAGTTGTCGAACTCAATTGTTTTGCTAAGGCTAATTTCACTGCCAGAATTTTAGATTTGACCCTGTTTAAACAAATATTTACACACTATTGGCCCTCATTTATCAAAAGTGCGTACACCAAATTTCCAGCGTACACCTGGCGTACACCCAAAACCACGGTGACTTTGAGATTTATCAATATGGACGTTGGCGTACGGCACGCTCAAATCCTACGCCAGCTCAGGAGGTGGTGTACGCACGTTTTGAATGCGGGAATGCGCAGAAAAACAATTCCTTACACCACAAAACGCACTGACAAACTAAAAGATATAATATATTATGACCCACTGTAAAAAAAACAACAACATAGTAATTATAAACTTCAGTGTTTATTTTTGTGCAACATGGACTTCAATGTTTAATTTGTGTGAATTTACCAAAGCATTTGAATTGTAGGCATATGTATTCCTTAAGTTGCGAGCCTGTGCGCTTTACCTGACGTTTCAAGCCTTGTTTATACTTTCGCCTGTCTCCGCAGCGCGAGTCTCCGCAGACTGCGCGCGCACCTCCCCAAACGGACGAGGGGTTACTCGACGCGCTCGCCGTTGTACTATTCTTTGAAACGATGGTTAGGCCAGGGTTAGGCCCGGCAGGTGTGCACGGACTGGGTTTAGTAATGAAAGGCTTTCAATGACCAAAAAAATAATTAAGACTGTCAAAATAATAAAAATGCCATTCTTCTTATTTAAAATAATAATAATAATACAAATAATAATAATAATAACGACATTCTTCTTCTAAATAACAATAAGCGTCATCATTAATAATAAAAATCTAGAAATCAATTTTGTTTCTTTCCACTTCCCTGGTTTCGCTTTCTCTTTCTCAAAGAAGTTTCTCTTCTTTGCCGTCTTCCGTGTGTCCATGGCGTAAAATGAGGGCGTGGGGGGAGCGGAGACTTGAATATATAAGGGCGTGTTATTCTAATGACGATCGATTTCAGCCGCGGCATTTATCAAGCGCTGGTATTGCGTACACCAGAATTTCAAAGGTACGCACAGCTTCATAAATCAGGCGATGAGAAGAGTGTAAGCATAATCTTACGCCAATATATACGCCCGTTTCTACGCAAGATTGATAAATGAGGGCCTATTTGAGTAATTTGACAAATTACAGCTCGAGTTAACATTATGCAAAATAAATAAAATTCAATTTTTGCACACAAATATTTATTTTATGAAAATGTATAACAAAGTATGATCAGATGCAATGAGTAAGCGTAGTATAGGCCTATAGTTTATTCTGTAATATATTGCAATTCAATATTAATATCTGTATACATATATAAGATATACTGAATATTTCATAGAATACATAATATTAATATACTGTATCCATCAGTATACAGTACATTAATAGGTTATTAATATCTAGTATACATTGATTTCAATAGTATACATTATACAGTACATTATACAGTATATTATATACACGTGTAAATGGAGTGTAAACAGCGCTAAAATATTAGAAAGGCCACTACGTTTAGGTTTTGTTTACTCTCTGTCAAAAAAATTTATAGTTAATTGTACAGGCTATTCAATCATTTAAACCTACTTGGAATCCCCGCATTTTCTGAAACTCCTTTCCACGCATCGTTTTTTTTATATATGTCCCTGTACGTGGGCAGAGACATGTCAAATAAAATCGGAAAATTGCTAACCGCAAGGATCAATTTTTCATCCATCTTAAATGCACTGCAGGCCCAGGGGCTGTGGAGAAGGATCACGTGCGCTTCACTCCTATTGGTTGTCGCTCGCGAAAGTCGCTCTTCATTTGCATAAAGTTAAACATTTCTCAACTTTGTCGCGTCGCCAGACACGCCCCATCCAGTCGCCAACGGTCACGACCGCGCGTGTCACCGGAAGTCGCCCGCTCCCCATTGAAAATGAATGGTATCGCGTCGCTTGGTCGCGTGTAGTGTGAACGCAGCTTTAGTGTGGACGGGAGGTGCAAACGTAGCAAAAGGTCTCCGTTTTTAAACGAAAACACAGTAGTGTGGACGGGGCCTGACAGTGACCTCTGTGCAGTTTCTGTTTTTCCACAAACAAAGACATAGGATGAGACAGAAGATGTTTATGAATAAGTCTCTTCTGTTTCAGATTGTCTGGATCATTGTGGCGGCACCGAGGCTCTGATTCGACTGGTTCTGTCTGGTCTGGTGGGAATCGCCACTGTTGTATTTCTGGTTGATCATGTGAGGATCTGCAGTTATCCTAGAATGCACATTAAAGCCACACTATGTAAGATTTTTGGATTCAAATATCCAAAAACCACTAGAACAATGTTATATATTTTGTTGATTTGTGTACTTCCATTATCCCAGATGTTTCAAAGAATGTTTAAATTCTTAAAATCCAGATTTTTAGCAGTTTTAACCAGGATACGGCGTGTGTCCATGTGTCGCCTATCAGTGACATCACACCCCCGCGTTACCCTCGATTTACGGTTTTAGTTGAAACCATGAAAACACCAAAGATACGTTATACGTTTTAATATATTATGTGTTTTATTAGACAGGTGAGCAACCGCTTGGATACATTTATCGACAGAAAACGAATCATTATTATACAGCTCAACAAAGGTAGTCTTTCTGTTTAAATCTCGTTTTCTTGATTTACCGCGAATACCAGATTTACCATGGCTAATATTGATCTAGCTGCAGTGTGCAACAAGTGTCTCATATAGCAGCCGCTGAGAAAACACACAGAGTTGCATTATAACAAATTTCATCACACTCAAATGTATCTAATATGATAAAACAGCGCTGCGTTACCCCACTTACTCATGACCGGAAGAAGCAGAAGCGGCGTCGCGCATAATAAAAGTTACAACTTTCCAATCAACCAATCAGATCTGAGGGACAAGTTTACAGTTTATGTCAAGTTTAGGCTGAGAACCAGGGTGAGGTGCTTCAACATCAGTGTTATTCACCAATCATTTCCCTCTAATTTTAGGGAAAGTTATAGGTAGAGTTAGGTTTAGGGGTAGGGATAGGGTAAGGACTAAATTTTGGGACAGGAAGGTTATTCCAGGATCAACAAAATATGTTGATCCAGGAACATGTCTTGCTTGGCAAAATCACGGTGACCGCGCTCCAACGGCTTTCAAAATGTTAATACGATTACCAGTCATCCATGAATATGATTTCTACCCGAGTCCTGTCGTATTCTCCACAAGCTGTAGAGCTGAAGACAACAACTCCCATGATTCAGCGAAATCAAAGCGTCATCAAGCTATGCCTTTGTTTTGAATAAGCAACCTCTAGTGGCGAAAAATTACAGTGTGCCTTTAAGGCTGTTCTCTTTGTAGGAGTCATTTGTTGTATTGAAAAGTTTTTGTTGTCCACTGAGTGGCGCTGTGACTCAGTATAATTGGAGCACCTGAGTAACAAGTGTGTGGGTTGGTAATAGGCTTTATGCCCAGCTGCACTACTTCCTGAACTTCAGCCAGCTCTTTTGTTTCCTGCCTGCCATTATTGGACAATCTGATTAATCCAGGTGTGGCTGATTATTGTTACTGAGGTCAGGCACACCTGGATTAATCAGTTTGTCCAATAATGGCAGGCAGGAAACAAAGGAGCTGGCTGAAGTTCAGGAAGTAGTGCAGCTGGGCATAAAGCCAATTGGGAAGAACAGTTTTTGACCGCACTGCAGAGTAGCGTGCAAGGTTTTTATTTATTTAATTTTATTTAACCTTTATTTAACCAGGTGAGCACATTGTGAACACTTTCTCATTTACAATGACGACCTAGCCAAGATAAAAGCGTTGAGGTACAAAAGAACATAAAGTTACACATGTAATTACAAGACAAAGAAGTACACAATAAGCATAGGAATGCATGCAGTTTGCAGTTCAGCAGATCAAACATTTACAAATTTATACAAATAGTGCAAAAGGTGTCAATATATGGAGGTAAATGATTGGTAGATAAAGTGGTGTTGCTCTGTGCCATACAGTCAATGGAGGAAGTAAGTGTAGAGGTCTAATAAGGAGGTACGGTTGTCGGGTACAAAGTGGCAATGCTTAGAACAATATGAAAGGTGGCAAATGGCAAAATAGCAAATGACCATTGCTGGATGGGGAATATGCAAGTGTGTATTATAGTAGGGTGACCATACGTCCTCTTTTCCTGGACATATCCTGCCGGGATTTCGAGATCCGGGATTCGGCTTTTGCTTTCTACAGTCGCCATTCGTTATGTTTACATGCACACCTGTTGTTTCAATCGGACTGAATTAATTCCGATTGGTGAATCTGAATGTAGAGTTTACTGATGAACGCTAAACAAGTGATCGGTTGATGTGCGTTTTAACATTGCTAAGAAAATTCCTGTGTTTTTGTCTCGGCCGAGTGAAGCAGAATGCATGACCTGCAAAGCTGGCACGTACGTGTCAGTGTCAAATAATGTAATAATGTAAACATGCGACTGCAGAAAGCAAAAGCCGAATCCCGGACATTTTGGGTAATCACAGAAAAGAAGGACGTAGGCCTATGCTGTGTCTTCAAGGTATGGACTTTGTCTCAAAACAACTTCTTGTGGCTTTTCCTAGTTTACAAACACTTACACACAATGTTTAATGGAGCACAATAAAGAAAGACAATTGTTTGCATCTCCATCCGTCTGCATGGACTCTGTTTGTATGTGTTCTTCTAAACTTGCTCACTCCTGTTACCAATGGCAACGGCTTACTGGAAAGCCACTACACTCTTCTCTGAAACAAGGTGTGCAATGAAATTACACCTCATTTAAAATGAAAAGCAGTACCAGTGGAGGAAGTGGTCTAGTGGTTTGTGATCTGCAGTGACACCATCTGAAGAGTAAAGCTGTATGAAACCATTATGAGAGAAACATTAAAAACAGAACAATACTTACAATTAAATGCGATAGAAATGTTTGCATTCAAGTCAAGGTCTAGTTAAGGTCAAGTCTGTTTGATATTTTTGCAGAATATTTTGTAGCTTTTGTACCCCCAATAAAACAAAAGGTTATCAGAACTCAAACACTGCAACTTCATTTCAAAATGCTGACATTTTCTTGTAAATATCTGGACCAGTTATCTTCATGTATTCAGCCAATAATCCAACAACAAAAATTAAGCCCACAAGATATTTATTTCAAGAAATTGTATATAATTTAATAAACATTTATTTACAAGTGTTAAGTTAATGTAAACATTTTTTTTACAAAAATTAAAAAATTTGAATACATTAAGCAGCACTTCTTAAAATACAGTTTTTGTGTTTTATAGCACCCCAGTGAAAAAGCCAAAGGCCGCAGTGGCAAGTAAAAAACAAGAGGTTTAGCTGACTCTTTCCCGGCCAGTTACAGAATTTTCTGACAATCTGTGTTTTCACTGTTATACAGTAGAGGGCGCGATAACACATCTTCTGAAAGAGTCCTGAATCTCCAGATCAAAACACAGGTGAGGCAGTAGAAACAGATGTAAACAGTCACATGTAAGCAGATACATGTACAATAACATGATCATCAACGTGAAACAGCATTTAAATCAAAACTGCCTTACATTACTGAATGAAATGTCAACTCAGGAAGGGTTAACGACTGAAGCTTTGGGAGTGTATTCTTTCCTTTCATGAACTGTGTGTTCAGATATTTAAAAAAAAGAAATATTCTGGCAGCCATGAAATTGTGAAAATGGTTTAAAAAAAATGTATTAAAAAAAAACACTGAGGGGGACAGAGTAAACGAGGTAATAACCTTGGAGGGATTGAGCTGGGAAGCCCGCCTCCTCCTCGTGCTGGCACAAGACTTCAATACGGTCCATATGCGGATTACAAAACCAGCCATGTAACATTCAAACACAGTGACCTAATATACAGTATAAATAAACTGCAATTTTACTTCTGTCGCTGGCAAATGCTTCAGAGTATAAAAGGCACTTAAAGCTTATGACTTTGTTGTGCAGATCTGTCGCAAGAGAGTCTGGCACAGGACAACTTTTAATTGCGGAGTATGGATGGGAAGATACTGACTGGTGTGAACTCCAGAGAAAGAAATGAACTGATCCCATGCATTTACATTTATGCATTTGGCAGACACTTTTATCCAAAGCAATTTATATTGCATTTCAAGGTACATATTTACATTCTTATCAGTTCTTGCTTTCCCTGGGAATCGAACCCATGAGCTTGGCGTTGCAAGTGCCAACGCTTGAGGAAAGCTATGAGATGCAGATGCAGACCTCTATAACGAGGCATTGGTGGTCAGAGGGGACGGGTTGTGGTCCCAAGTGTCAGTGTGGATGAGATGATTGTTCGGTGACTGCCTTATGCCAGGAAATGCTGAGGTAAACGATAACTAATTGCACATTATAGTAGGGTTGAGGTGTGGAGAAAGTCAAATCTGTGATCTCCTTCATGTTGTATTCCTCTTGGCCTGTAAAATGTAAAATTAATTAGAAAAAACACATTCTTCATGACACAAAATAACACAATACATGTAAATGTCTGACATACTTTTTACACCATCAATCCTGGTGGCAGGAACTTCCCCGCTTCCCCGTCTCCCGCCTCACTGTCTCCCGCCTCACTGTCTCCCGCTTCCCCGTCTCCCGCCTCACTGTCTCCCGCCTCACTGTCTCCCGCCTCACTGTCTCCCGCTTCCCCGTCTCCCGCCTCACTGTCCTCCTCCTGGTTAGGATTCCTCTGCAAGTAAATACAAACACAATATTTTAAGTTAGAGTATTCCTCAGAATCATTCAGGGGCAAATATCCATACTAATTTATTTTTATTTTGTAAAAACACTTTGTATAACAAGTATTATATATCTTTTGTGTATAAAAGATAATACGACAGATTGAATGCTGGCTCTCCAAATTTGCCTAATAGGATCAGAAATTCATATAGAATAACGACTTCCTTGAAGTGACTGTCGAAAGAACATGTTGCTAACGGCCTTGTGGAAGGACCCTTCGTGAAGGGATCATTGTCACTGAGAATGTCCTCTTCCCACCTTCAAAATTGGTCCTAATTTTACAGAACTGGTGTGTGTGTTTCCCGTACAATGACGTAACTCGCTGCTTCACTACTATAGTGCGATGAATCGTTGAAGAAATCAACTAGCTAGTCACGACTGTTTCCCGAAACGCAAAGTGGTCTTTCAACCACGTTAGTTAATGATGTCATGAACGTGGTGGAGTAATAACTTTTAATGAATCTGTTTGAGATCGAATTAACGCTAGATGTTTTGCTATAAATTACAGACATGGCATCTGAGGACTATTTATCACTTTTCTCAGTTATTTTCTTTATTTCCAGATTCAGTCATAGACTCGTTCTTACGCACTAGAGCACGTTCGCACATGCGCACTCTTCAAAAACTACGCTTTAAATCTCTTGACAAACTAAAAGACATAAATGACATTTGTATGTATTCTAAATAAAATATATATTGTACTGAATGTCAGCTTGTCAGGATAAGGATTTATTGAGTCCACATGTCATGCAAACTAGAAACTCTGCTTCTAACCACAGGTCGAGAGTGTCGTTCAAACACAACTCTGCGATGCTGTTTGCGAATGTTCGTTAGAACGATGGTTTCGGGAAACACCGACTCGTTGAACTGCTGATAACGACGGAACTTGCGAACATAGTTGGCTAACGATGCTTTTGTGAAACACACCCCTGAATGACTAGTTCACGGTCAGGTCCACGTTACAGTTCCACAAACACACTGGCCAAATAACTGAATCAGAGGGGAAAAGGTTATTACCGTAGTTCTACACATAAACAATGAATATGTGTAAATGTTTTAGGACAAACATCTGTCTTGAGATGTGATTACTGTGGTACGAACTACATTACATTACACGCACAACCAAGGTGTGACGGATGTCTTTGTTTTCAATAATTTAGCAGTCATAAAATATTAAACTACAATAAACAAAGTCCAGTTTAACGAAGTTTGTGATATGCAATATATAATTTATATGCAATGGCAAGCAAATCCAAATTGTCAAAAGCAAAACACTGAAAGAGGTTAAAAATGGTTTTCACAATATACACAAACATTCCACTCACATGAACATATTCCGTATATTATTTTAGTTGCTCCTCCCCATCAAATGAGTCAAAAAAATGATTTCATTTTCATATGGTAATACTTACATTTTTACATTGTAGATGACTGAGGACGTCACGAACGGCTTGCTTGAAGCGATCCACCTGCAAGGACAAACATTTTATAGAATTATTACTAAAAATCAGATTTAGTTGTTCACCTCTTGGATAGTTACAAATGTTCTTATGCATCTCAACACACTTGCAGCTTTTCTCCTTCCAGTGCTTTGGACAAGGAACATTTAGTGCCTTTTCAAGTGTTTTAAAAGTGTATTTGCTTGATCTCGATTATAATACAAGATCAGAATCAGATTCTCCAGACTCAGATAACTTCTGAAGATTTGGAATATAACACATGGTTGTCTGGACAATTTTTATGGTATATTAATTGTACTTTAGTTGATCTTTTTGAAGCCTGGCAGTTGGAGTCCCTGATCTACATTAGTAGAGAAAAAGCAACCTAGAGATTCACAATATTTTCAATGATATAAGAGTGAGAAAGAGATGACAACTTTCATTTTTGAGTGAACTATTCCTTTAATAAAGATTAAAGGAACACCAACACAGATTTTCTTTAAGCTTCTGAAAATACTTGCCTTGAGGTAAAGGAAAATCATCAGCGCCACCAAACAGATGATCGTCACAATGACCCCAGCTGCAATAGCGCCTGATTGTGACTCATTATTGCCCAGACTGGGTGAAGTGATGGGAGCTCCTGGACAGGGTGAAGTGATGGGAGCTCCTGGACTGGGTGAAGTGATGGGAGCTCCTGGACTGGGTGAAGTGGTGGCATGTTCTACAAAGAACAACCGGACCAAAAACAGTATTGGAAAATGAATGCATGAAAATCAGTCAGCTTGGTCAGGTAGTTTATTAGTTATTTAATAGGTAATGGCCATTCATACCAGAAGGCAGACCTGCTCAAGAGAACACCACAGATAAGCAGAAGTAATCAAATGTGTGTACTTTATTAAATAATACTAACACTAATGATGCTACACTGTAGAATCAATGCGCTCATCTTTCAGCTCTGCTGAATATTAATGCATCAACAGGTTGAAAGAACTGAGAAACATGTAGATGGGTAATAAAAAATGGCTTATCAAAATTAAAACTTGTATAACTTTCTTAAATAAGTAATAAATCTTCAGGAAAGTATATAAAGTTTTATAGACAAATGTGTATATGTTTCAGATGTGTCAATTATGAGTAATATATATATATTTTAAAGTGTTAAAAAAAATACACAAACATTCTTATTTTACTACACACACACACACACACACACAATATATATATATGCAGTACATATACAGTATATATATATATATATACTGTATATGTATATGCTGTTGCCATGAAGCCATGAACTGTCAGTATGTGGTGAGAAACATAGACATCATATATGATGTCTATGGTGAGAAAACCCGGCTTGTTGAGTCATCTCATTCATTCGGTTTCAAAACAAAGTTCGCTATTAGCGGCCACTGTAAACTTTAGTTTACACACAGCTGGCTGAGTGCACAATACAACTATATGTCGAGTCAAAAATAAAGCATTAGTTGTAACTTACCGATTTGAATTGCACTAAAGAATCATAAATGAAACAATCGTTTAATTACTTACGGTTGCAGTCCACAGTAAACTCCTCCGTTTGTTGATTGTCACGAATGTAACTCCGTGCCTCACAGGACCACGAATTGTAGGTGCAGTTGGTGATAGTTAGTCCATGCTTATCCAGCGAGACTCCGGGAGATGTCTTATTTCCACAGCTCTGATGACCAGTTTCACAATACTGTGCAATCTTCTTAGTACCGTTACAGACAAATTCAACTTTATCGGCGTCAGCCCATTCGGGAAAGCGTCGAACAAACGTTCCTGTCGACCTCTCTACACCTGTCAAATACAGTTATACTTTAAGTAAGCAAAAAAAGCATACGACTTAGATAATAACGTAGAATAATAACGATCCAGAACTGTTCAACTATTAAAACACTCACTTGCGCCAAGGAGGTATAGGCCTACTATAACTACGAGAAAGTCGTGCATCGTCGATGTAGTTTGGTCCCGGTTAAAAAAGTTGTGTGTAAAATCTGGAGTTTTTCGCCAACCCCATTCAGCGAAAAGTAAATCCCGCCCTGCAGCCGATTTCATTGGTTTAGGTTAGAGTGACGGGTACTCTCAGCCAATCACTGACTCAACTGGGTTATCACGTCATAAGTTCCAGAAGGTGTTCGCCAAACGCCGGTTTAAACCGCTTTTTTTCGGTATACTAGTGATGGAACCACTGTCTATGGATGGAACAGTACTTACTCTCCGTTCTGTTACTCTAACTTAGGCAATCTGTTTTACGCATGTCTTTTACTTATCGTAGACTGAACATTAGCATAGCGTTAGCTAGCAGAGTTAAAGTTTGTACTCACAATGAACATGATATCTTTTAATTAAATTTAATTAACTATTAATCTTATTAATTTCTACGCCATTTGTATGAGGACTCCATTAACAGGCTAGTAGCAAAATCACCTGTTACATTACACTAAGTTATATGTTAACGTTACATGCGTAAAAAGTTAGCAACATTATTTATTCATCATCATAGATATTTCTCATTTTCTAACCATAAAATATTTGATTATATATTATTATGTACTATTATTATGACGCAGTATTTTATATACTATATTTAACTGTAAATGCCATCCACACAATTAGCCAAAAACATCTCTTTATATACTTAGTTTACGTTCCTTTACCAAAGGCAAATAATGTTTTTAAGTGCCCATGTTCACGTACCCTTTAGTTGTGAATCACTGGTTTAGAGATGCATGTCCTGTGTAGCAGTAACATTAAACTCTTCCTGACCATATCACTACAAATGAAAGTTCACAGTTTGAAAAGAAGCCAATCAACAGTATAACACAAGGTTTATTTTCACATTGATTGGTTATTCATTCAATAAAGTATTCACAAACTAGTTACTAAGAAAACAAGTTCATTTTTATCCTGCAAAAGAAGAATAGCAATCCATGTTGTGATAAGCAGCTCACTGCAGCCGTGAGAATCCTGTAAAAAAAAAAAATCCTGTAAAAGATCTGGGTTCGGGAAATTTAGTAAATGGCAGAATATCAGCAGAATTTTCAGATGTGTAATGTAGACAAAATGGGCACAGAGCACAAGATGGCATCAGCTCAACAGTGTGTCAGATTCAAATCACTATATCTATCAACAGAAATATCAGAATTCTATCCATTTGATGTTTTATCTCAGTGATGATCAAAAGTATAAACACACACACTGTATGTTACAATCATCTGCAAATGAAACATTAGAAATTGTCATTTTAAATAGAGTCTGGCCACTTTATGTTATGATAATACAGCAATCCATTCACATTAAAACTCAAGAATTCACTCAAATGAATGAATGTGTTCATATTTAATGAGAGGAAAATGGTATCACACTGTATTTTTTCTTGTCTTTCCAAACTCGTTTGACTTTCTTCCATGAAACATTTTACAAAATGTGAAAGCTAGTTTGACACACACACAGATTACCATAAAAGTTCTCCTGAAACCAAGACAGTTTTGTGTGAGGAATTAAATCAGAATTTAAGTTCAAGCACCATTAGGAAAACAAAGGAAAAGGGCAGATTTATCAATTTAATTAAGATCTTTTTGTCACACTAAGTTATTAAATTACTTCAAAAAGCTTGGAATATAACTACTTTCATGATACTACTTTGTCCATTTTGGAGCTTGAAGGTAAAAAAATAAAAAATAAATCACACCCACTTTCACTGTATTGAAAGCAACAACTCTGATATTCAGCAATTATCCTATGGAAGAAAGAAAATAATAAAAGAAGACAGGAGGAGTAGATGATGACAGGGTGATGAACTTTTCCTTAAATCATTTAAGAGTCTCGTACCTCTAGTTTCTTCTTCCTCTCATTGAGCGCCTCCTCATCTTTGGATAGGCCTATTCTGTGAGCACACGGGTCAGCTGTCTGTGGTCCTCTAACTAACATCTTCTCCTCATAGGGATACATGTCCTTTACAACAACAGACACACCTTGTTCTGACTCTATGGTCCTGAGTGAGTGGAAACATTGACAGATTCAGCGTTCTGAGTCTCTGGCCTGTGATTGTGAAGGAAGAGACAGATGCAGTTGTCATGCTCTGAGCTTCTTCTGAGGCAGAGATACAGTAACTAGTGTCTGTGTGAGACCAAACCTTTACACCTGAATCGATAAGCTGTTTTGAACCAATCTGCTGAATGATTTATTCATTAAAACAGTGATTTGCCGCCACCTATTGGCGGTTTTAGTTTAATTTCCATCATTTCAGATTTCTAATCGAGTTTATTGATTAATTTTAAGAATTTGACATAAAAGATTATGCATACATTCAATAAGGTTAGAAAAAAAATGCACTTTATAAAGGTAAAAATGCCACCCCTCAAAAAGTTAATTTCAGTATTCAGTATACACAGTTTGTGAAAATGAAAGTAATAACCTATTAAATACAATTAGAAAATGTTAAAAATATTAAATTTGTTATATGTTCTCATATTTATTTGTTTTCGTTATATTTTTTTATGACACTTTTACATTCTTAAGAAATTGTTCACCCAAAAATGAAAATTTGTTGTTAATTTACTCACTCTCAGACCATCCAAGATGTATAGATGACTTTTTTCTTCAGTAGAACAGTAAGCTAATAAAAAAGTAACTCAATTTGGAGCCAAAAATATAACTAATTGTAAAAGAATTTCTTTCAGCTTAGATCATTTCTATGTGGTGTCCAGAACAACATACTAAAAGTCCTAAGAAATCCTAGTTGAGGAAATATGTTAAATTCTCATCAATCCGAGATGTGTGCCAATAAGGCCAGGCAACGATACACCCCAATGGGGCTATTTTTTTCCTTTACTCCTATCAAAATGAAACTTTACACAATGAAAGTACCCATGAAAAGTAAAAATTTTTGGATTACAAGTTTCTTTGAAAATGAATTTGAATATGCAAATGACATGAGCTATACACTAATCGAATATACCCAAAATACACCCGCATAGGCTTAATTTCTTCCTTTACTCCTACCACAATAAAACTTTACACAATGAAAGTCTACAAGAAAACTAAAACATTTTGTATTAAAAGTTTCTTTGAAAATGAATTTGAATATGCAAATGAGCAATATACTAATCGAATATGCCCAAAATACACCCTAATGGACTTATTTTTTCCTTTACTCCTATCACAATCAAACCTCACACAGTGAAAGTATACATGAAAAGTAACATTTTTGTTTTACAAGTTTCTTTGAAAAATCTATTTTAAATATGCAAATGAGCTCAACACTAGGCCAAATTGACTTATGGCCAAGAAACCATAAATAAAGTCACAAGTAGAAAAAACAGGGGCCAAATAACTAACACATTCATGTCCATTCAGCAAATTAACCCATGCATAAACACGATAAATTTGAAGTCACTTGCCACACTTACCTGGGTCACAAAAAGACTTATATTGACCTTAAGAATTGATTGCACAATCTCGCCTCCAGTTGCTTTCTAAATTTTTTTTTTTTTTTTTTTTTTTTTTTGCGAACAAGCCTTACCTAATGACATTCCCCCACAGATAACATCAGAAGAAAGTCAGAATCTTAGTCATTAGTACCGTGGTGAGATTACATTTTGAGCTGGTAGATTTACAAATGATTGGTATTGTTGGTAAGATTACGAGATTACAGGCAGAAGTCATTCTTACCAATTAAACAATTCACTCATACACAGAAGACAGATGAAAAACTGGATAGACACACTTTCCAGACTTTTCAGACATTCCAGCTCTTTAAAATAATTTTGCCAGACACCAAAACTGCTTCTCTTTTTGTAGTTAGCAAGTATTTCAGACCAGGCGGGCCACACATCAGACTTCCACCGTTTGTAAAGTAGCTTTGCAGTGTTATGAGAAGCTAGAAACAGCAATATCTAGTTAGTTAAAGAAAAAAAATCTAAAATAAAATTAAAAAACACCAGAAAGAAACCTCCCCTGTTGTTGCTACCTTGTCGTGGTGGAGGCTTGTGTGCCTCTGTGACCCTGAAGACTATACCGGCGGGGGTTATACCCCTGGCAGGTACTACCAAGCCAGGCAGTTTTCAGGTTAGAGGCCAGTCTAAAAGCAGCATTGCCATCACCCATTGGCAGTAGGATGATTGGATGAATGTAATGATGCAGCGGACGAGGAGGGATCCATTTGCAGCTTTATTTAGAGTGGTCAGACAGGCAGGGTAAAACAACAGCAGACAGAACAACGGAGAGAACACAGAGCAGATCGGGGTCACAGGCAGAAGTCAGGGCAGGCAGCAAAAGGCAAAGTCCAATTAACAATCCGGGTAAAGGCAGGCAGAGAACAATCAGGAGTCGAGATACACAGTCCAAGGTCAGTAAACGAGAACAGCAAACACAGGAATAAACGCTCAGAAATTGTACGCCGGGGCAATGCAATACTTCGCAGAGAAGTGGAGTGTGGAAGTGGCTTTTATGTGTGTGTGAATGAGGTGCAGGTGTGTGTGTAATCAGTGCAGTGCAGGTGTATGAAGTAATCAGTCCAGGTAGATGCAGGATGGGAAATGTAGTCTGTGAGTGAATATGATAGTCCGGTGTGGAGTGCCCTCTGGTGGCTCTCAAGGGCACTCCAGCTGGTGACCGTTACATAGCCCCTCCCCAAAGAGCGGCTTCCAGACGCTCCAAAACTGTCCAGGTGGGAGGTGGCCCGGAGGCGGATCCGGGGCCGGGATGGAGGGCCAGGTCCGTGGAGCGGAAGAGGACCTTGAGACTGCGGTAATACGGAAGGCCAGGGCGGAGCAGGCTGTGCAGGCGACCAGGGCGGGGCAGGCTGTGCAGGCGACCAGGGCGGAGCAGGCTGTGCAGGCGACCAGGGCGGAGACGACCCTTCAGGCGGCCAGGGAGGAGACGACCCTTCAGGCGGCCATGGCACAGGAACAGACACCGGCTCAGGAACAGGAACAGACACAGGGACAGGAACAGACACCGGCTCAGGGACAGGAACAGACACTGGCTCAGGGACAGACACCAGCTCAGCGGTGGCCATCTTGTCCGAAGACACTGGCTCGGCAGAGACCATCTTGTCCTGAGACACTGGCTTGGCGGTGGCCATCTTGTCCGAAGACACAGGCGTGGTTTCGGCCATCTTGTCCGAAGACACAGGCGTGGAGTCGGCCATCTTGTCCGAAGACACAGGCGTGGAGTCGGCCATCTTGTCCGAAGACACAGGCGTGGAGTTGGCCATCTTGTCCGAAGACACAGGCGTGGAGTCGGCCATCTTGTCCGAAGACACAGGCGTAGAAAGAGGAACAGATTCAGGCTCAGGAACAGATTCAGTCTCGGCGGGACTAGACTCTTGACGGGCGGACGTGACGTGAAGCTCAGTCTCTGGATCGGCTGACGTGACGTGAAGCTCAGTCTCTGGATCGGCAGAAGTGACGTGAAGCTCAGTCTCTGGATCGGCAGAAGTGACGTGAAGCTCAGTCTCTGGATCGGCAGAAGTGACGTGAAGCTCAGTCTCTGGATCGGCAGAAGTGACGTGAAGCTCAGTCTCTGGATCGGCAGAAGTGACGTGAAGCTCAGTCTCTGGATCGGCAGAAGCGACGTGAAGCTCAGTCACTGGATCAGGATCAGCACGCTCTGAGCTTGACGGGACCAGCGTCAGCGAGGGCTTTGAGCTGGGTAGGACCAGCGGCGAAGAGGGCTCTGAACTGGACGGAACCAGCGGCGAAGAGGGCTCTGAGCTGGGCAGGACCAGCGGTGAAGAGGGCTCTGAGCTGGACGGAACCAGCGGTGAAGAGGGCTCTGAGCTGGGCAGGACCAGCGGCGAAGAGGGCTCTGAGCTGGGCAGGACCAGCAGTGAAGAGGGCTCTGAGCTGGACGGAACCAGCGGTGAAGAGGGCTCTGTGCTGGACGAGACCAGCAGTGAAGGCTCTGTGCTGGACGGGACCAGCGGTGAAGGCTCTGTGCTGGACGGGACCAGCGGTGAAGGCTCTGTGCTGGACGGGACCAGCGGTGAAGGCTCTGTGCTGGACGGGACCAGCGGTGAAGGCTCTAGCTTGGCGGGCATGTCGCTTGCTGTCTCAGGTGCGGCGGGCATGACGCTCTCAGTCTCAGGTGCGGCGGGCATGACGCTCTCAGTCTCAGGTGCGGCGGGCATGACGCATACTGCCTTGGCTTCGGCAGATTTGGCGTGAAGTGCGGGCTCGGCTGGACTGGCATGAAGTGCAGGCTCGGCTGGACTGGCGTGAAGTGCAGGCTCGGCTGGACTGGCGTGGCGAAGCTCAGGCTCGGCAGGACTGACGTGGCGAAGCTCAGGCTCGGCAGGACTGACGTGAAGTGACTCAGCCAGCAAAAGAGCCTGGATTATATACTTTTGAAGATTCCAGCCAGGGTGATGAAGTGGCATAAGGGAGCTGATCGGCTCGGATAGTCCTCCACAGAAAAATATCATTAGGCATACTTCATCGAAAAATGCCAAAGGTGCCAGCTCAATAAAGTCTCTCACGTACTCCTCTATGGGCCGGTCTCCCTGACGGAGACACATAATCCGTGCCGCTGGATTCATGGTGGTCATTGCTGCTGGATCTGGGTGCGGCGAAGTATTCTGTAATGATGCAGCGGACGAGGAGGGATCCATTTGCAGCTTTATTTAGAGTGGTCAGACAGGCAGGGTAAAACAACAGCAGACAGAACAACGGAGAGAACACAGAGCAGATCGGGGTCACAGGCAGAAGTCAGGGCAGGCAGCAAAAGGCAAAGTCCAATTAACAATCCGGGTAAAGGCAGGCAGAGAACAATCAGGAGTCGAGATACACAGTCCAAGGTCAGTAAACGAGAACAGCAAACACAGGAATAAACGCTCAGAAATTGTACGCCGGGGCAATGCAATACTTCGCAGAGAAGTGGAGTGTGGAAGTGGCTTTTATGTGTGTGTGAATGAGGTGCAGGTGTGTGTGTAATCAGTGCAGTGCAGGTGTATGAAGTAATCAGTCCAGGTAGATGCAGGATGGGAAATGTAGTCTGTGAGTGAATATGATAGTCCGGTGTGGAGTGCCCTCTGGTGGCTCTCAAGGGCACTCCAGCTGGTGACCGTTACATAGAAGATTGGGCCGATGTATTTGTCATACATTGAATGGTATTTCTGCCTATGCAAATTAGGACATGTTCAATAAGTGTGGCGCTCATGTGCATATTCAAATTCATTTCAAAAGAAACTTGTAATACAAAAAAAGTTACTTTTCATGTATACTTTTACTATGTAAAGTTGTATTGTGGTAGGAGTAAAGGAAAAAATTAAGCCTATTTGGGTATATTTTGGGCATATTTGATGAGTGTATAGCTCATTTGCATATTAAAATTCATTTTCGAAGAAACTTGTAATATAAAAAAAATTACTTTTCATGGGTACTTTCATTGTGTAAAGTTTCATTTTGATAGGAGTAAAGGAAAAAAATAGCCCCATTGGGGTGTATTGTTGTCTGGCCTTATTGGCACACATCTCGGATTGATGAGAATTTAACATATTTCCTCAACTAGGATTTCTTAGGACTTTTAGTATGTTGTTCTGGACACCTCATAGAAATGATCTAAGCTGAAAAAAATTATTTTACAATTAGTCTGTCGTAAAACGCTACTTTGCCTGGACTATAAAGAAGATTTTTAGCTGAAATCGTGATCCTTGGTGATTCATAGCCTAATGCAAGAAACTGAACATTATTTACAAAATATTACCTGTAATCAGAGAATGTCTAATAAGGGGAGAAGTTCCACTCTCAGTAAACTTCCGGCTTCTGAACTGGTTGCAGTTCCACTCTGGCTCCACATGAGGGCGCTCACAGGACGAGTGCAGAATGAATGGAGGTCTATGGTGCTATACCCCTCAAAGTCCACTTTTCTCAGGATATAATTTTTTTTCTAGTAATTTGAATGTTGTATTCAAAAGGATATGCAAAGAAATTACACATAGCTGGGTGTTAGATCTTTTAGAGTCACTTATTTGCTTTAAAATGTATTTTAAAATGTCAATGACGTCATACACATTGTATGACCAGAGATACTGCTTTACAGCAATCCTTCAGTCACTTTGGTGCTTTCGCGCTCTGCACTTTCTTTTCACTCGAGGCATCGACAACACAGCTGACACAGGTAAACACACGTGCTAGAAGAGTTTTTGTTTTGTTGTTTTAAAAGACCACGCCGAAAATACACACACACACACGCGATGCCATCAAGCGGTATCTCTGGTCGTAATCAGTCCTTCACTGCCAATCAGCGTTCATTAGCAGAATGCTAGCGTGTTATGGGCAACAACAACTCAACTTGTAAGAAATCGAAAGGACATAAGTACTCGTTCATTCAACTTTCGACCTATAACCCATGTTGAACTTGCAAAACCTACAATCAAATCTGAGATTTCTCAACGGCAATCGGGTGAAAGAGACAAATTTAGCCGTCAAGCGCCATAGACTCCCATTTATTTTGCACTCATGGGCGATCGCCCCCAGTGGAACTCTGGTGGAACTACAACCAAAATTCGGTACAATAGGACTTAATAGGGAGTGGCCAGGCTCTCCGTAGACGGGCTCTCTTGTAAAGCCTAGTTTAATCCACAGCCTCGGCGAACGGTCTACTCCTGAAAGAGCGAGCTTCCCGTCGCATGATGACGTTCGTGCTCAAACAAGCGAACAATTTTATATGTAGGTAATTATTCCAAATTGAAACAGATATATATTTTGAGTCACTTAAATTGGTAAAAAAAATAAGAAAGCTATGTTAATAACTGATATATACTCAAACTTTTCAATTAAAAAAGGAAAAAATAATTTTATCCTTATAATTAATGAAGTTTGTAAGTCTACTTTTTTATTTTATTAATTTCATTCATGTTATTTATATTTTCCTGTAATTATTCGATGTATAATCTTTGTTTATGGACTGCGGACTGAATGTTTGTAAATTGATTTCTAAATAATAATAAAAAATAAATAAATAAATAAATAAATAAATAAACGATTTTTATGTAGGTTGTGCTGACTTCTTTGTTTTAGTTATTGGTTTATAGTCAAATTCCGTTTCTAAGAATAACCCAACTTGTGAAATCCATCTCTTAATGTTTACCATAACATGCATAGATCAGGGGGGAAATGAAACATTTACATAACATGCACAAGTCACATTTAAAAAATAATAAATAAATAAAAATAGTGGAAAGAGTGACAATTTCCTGCCAGTAGAACTTGCTGTCTCTTCATGTTCACACACAGCTCATATTAGAAACAAAAAGAAAAAGAAAAAATATTTTTATCAATTAATATTTTATTTTCACCAATTTCCTGCAAAAACATTGGTTTATATGTTCAACTAAAAAGTGCCATATTTTATTGGTTTCACTCTTTAAAGTTAAAAGCAACTTCTGGTCAAGGCCAGTTCATTTACAACACTTTCTGAAACCACAAAAAAACATCAACTTCCTTCATACCTCTTTAGATCATGCTGTGTCAAATCAGCAATACAGACAATGTGGTCGCTCATTTACTATCACGTAATGGATCAAATGTCATTGCTTTATTTACAGTATACATGAACTATATATATATAACCCAGACTACATTAAATAAAGGTCCACTTGCAGTGAGAAAAACATGGTTTATTTAATTGAAAAACTAACAATTCTCGCAGTGTGTTCAGTTGTCATTAGATGTCCAATTTAAAACCTGAAAACTAGTTGACGAGTTGATAGTCGAGATTCACTTGATCATTACGTCTAACACTTTTGGTTCTTTCTCGTATGATTTGTTAACTGTACGATAACTGGCTGTAACCAGGGTTTGTTTTCTTATGTAACCTGTTTCAGTGGGTGGAGAGGTGTGAATGACACTGCAATGGTTAAAGTGAAGGAGAGCGGTTTCCTCAATCTGCATTCTGCAGTCGATGATCTGGAGACGTTCAGATACTGTGGACTTTTATATGCAGCAGTCAAAGTACTTGTGTTGCACAGATGCATCAGGGGAGAATTCACACGCATTATGACTTGGACCAAGAAATGGACATTTTAACCATCACAGACATCAGGACTGTGAATCTGGACTCTTAAGTCTTGGTGAGGGTCTTGTCTCAATATCTTGATGGCCACTGGTGCAGAATTGGATGTTATTTGATACTGGAACAGGTGTGTTGTGTAAGGTTTCAGAAAAACACTTGTACCATCTCATGACTGCCAGACAGGGCTCACTTCCTCTTGATGATCGAGAGAGAATATCTTTACATAAAGTTCATCACTTGAGCTCCAGTCGCAGCGCTGAATGTTTGATTCTCCTTGAAAATGTCCATCAGTATTCTGGCTCTTGTCTTGGGTTTCATCAGTGTGCGACAGGGTAAGGTGTTTTTATTTTATTTTATAATTTTTTTTTAGTATTCCCTCATCTAGTAACTTATTGTAACATATTTATTTACTGATGTGTATAATCTTGTGTTACACATGCTGTGAATAGTTTGCAATAAACTTTTTTTTCCAAGAAAACAATGCTCACATTAAATGTCAGATAAAACTTGCAATTGCACACAAATAAAAGTTGCAATTCATCTTATATTGGCACAGGAGTATAAGCGAGCAAACACTTAACATGACTTGCTGTGAGCGTAGCTGATGTTAACAGAAAATGTGTCATGCCATAATTCAATTTCAAAGAAACACTTTCTGGTTAGGGGCAGGTTATTTCCATCCATTATTGTTTGAACACCTAAAAATGACCAACTTCCTTTTCCACTCTTCAGATCGCTTTCAGTCAAACCACAAACTGGGTCTGCTAGTGTTGCAGTAAAAAAAGAAAAAGAAAATTGCATAACTTATTTTGCTGGGTTAAAATGGCAGGGTTATCTGAGATACGTAAAGTATATTATGCATGAAAAAAATGTACAGAAAAGAAAATATATTTCTCACAGCATTACACATTGTATTGTTTGAATTTTTTGTTTAAAATCCTTAGTATCAGATCTTATTGAGCTTCTCTGATAGATATTTTAATGTATTTTACACCCTTAAACCAATGCACTGAGAGTCACCAAAAAAACAACTTTCTCTCAATTTCTCATCTTCTCTAGCTTTCACTTTCTAAACACAAATGTAAATGACACTTAAAATTAACAGAATGGTTATTGTTTTTTACAGATGTGGCAATCTAACGATCAAGACTTTTCTCATAAAGTTACCCGACCATTTGTTGGAAGTAACAGGCCTCATTATAGGCTATTCCTCTGCTTGTTTACCTGTATATTTAACCTGTTTTCATATTGTTTCAGTGGGTGGAGAGATTGATGACATTGAAACAGTGAAAGTGAAGGAGGGAGGTTTCCTCAATCTGCATCCGGGACTTCATGATCTAAACGGAGACGTTCAGATATTGTGGACGTTTGAGAGCGACAGACAAAGTACTCGTGTTGCACAGATGCATCAAGGGAAAATTTACACACATTATGACAAGAGACTCACTGGCAGAGTACAGCTAGCCCGAGACACAGGCATTTTAACCATCTCAGACATCAGGACTAATGAATCTGGGCTGTATAAAGCAGTAATAATTGTTAATAAAAAGGTCACAGTGCAGACATACGAAGTGGAAGTTTATGGTAAGTTACAACTGCAGTCAATATGGAAAAATAACTAATAATATGGGATCAAAGCATTCAGGATAATAACTGCATAGGACAGGATCTCAAATGGTATCATGATATATGTTTCAGTGTAAAATTGGTGAAGTACATGTTTCTTCTCGTCCTAAAGCACCAGTCACTGTTCCTGCCATCAGCAGCAGCTCAGCAGTTACTGTACACACATTTACAGGAGATACTGTACACACATCTACAGGAGTTAGTGTACACACATCTACAGGAGATAGTGTGCACCAATCTACAGGTCTGTCTCTGTTTATATCTGTCTTTTTGTAATGAACATACAAATATCATCTGAAATTGGCGTCATGATTACTGATATTCAAGTCAGGAGGGGTTCAGGGCACTAAGTGTACAACATTTTCTTTGAAACATCTTGCACTGGTGAATCACAATAAGACTAGAAACATAACTTAAATATACAAAGTGAAAAACAACAACACTTCAGTTAAGGTAATTTCCGGATTATTTCAACATTAAACATTTAATACTTAGTTGTGATTTGTCTGGCTTTCAATGGGGACAGAAAAATTACTTATAACACGCAAACTTGACAGATTGCACCTAGTTATGAGGACTAGTGATGAGGATTTTTCGAAGCTCTGAATCACTGTTTCGAAACTGGTTTGACCAGCAGGTGCCGCCAATGTAAATGCAACGAAAACTCAGTACAAACATGTATAATGAGTAATGGCACTTTTTAAAAACTAATTGCAAATGCTATTAAATGTAATATACACATAATTAAATACCATTCAATATGTTTATATATTAAATCATTAAATTGTAGTCCTTGATTTGTGTTATTATTAGTCAGGGCTTGACAATCACTTTATTTTTTGTAAGTATTAAAATTAATCAAAATGATACAAAAAATTAATCTACGAGACGATCACTCAACGTCATCTAGCGCCAAACCTTCAGAATTTTAAAATGCTTCGAAATGGTTCGAAACATTATGACGTAACGAAGCCTCGTTTGCTGAAATCACCTGACGAGATTGAAGCTCCGAATCACTGAATCGAAACAAAAGATCCGTTTCTCCGTTTCCCCATTAAGCAGTGTTTCGAAAGCGCCTGTCATCACTAATAGTTAGGACGAAGTGACAGACAGTTCTTTTAAAACAACTATAACTGTCCACCAGGAACATCACAGGGATCATTACAGGGATCACAGGCGAGCAACAGCAACACCCATACACAAACACACGAGTTCTACCCTAATCATCAAGGTCAATCAGCTTTTTGACACAATGACATTTGCTTGTGTCTTATGTGTAGAGTTAGGTTTATGAATAACACCCTGCCTGTGTGTGTTTTTCCTGAATCTCAGACTCTGTGGGGAGCTGTGGTGGTGAGGCAGAGGTTCTGGTCAGACTGGTTCTGTCTGGTCTGGTGGGGATTGCCACTGTCGTCTTTCTGGTTGATCATATAAGATGTTGCACATCCCGAAGAGGAGATCGATCTTCCGTGTGATGATGATGATGATGATGACGACACAAATCTGTGCGAAATCACGTGATCAGTGTATTCTTGATGTAGAATTGAATATGATTCATATAGAATTCTTGATTCTTGAATATGATGTATTCTTCTGTGTATTCTTGATCAGTGTATTCTATGCATATCGCCATTCTCACAGAGTCACTTCTACTAATCTCTTCTTTATGCACAAAATAAATCATTATAATATCAATCATAATATTATATAGGATTCTTCCAGTCTGACCTTGATTGTAAAATAATTTAAAATATAAAATACACACAGGAAGTTAAAGTGTACACAAATAAAGAAAGGTTTTATTAAAAAAACAGTTTATTGCACTGAAAAAAGTGGGGTAGAAACCATTTTTACAATCAAATACTTAAAAATACATTCAATACTTTAATGGTTTTCACACTTTGTTTGGGTAGGAAAGTAAGGTTCATATTTTACAAAGCAACACCAAATTTAAGACACACCTCTCTTGATATGAAATTGTATGTTGTAACAGTCTTTTAAATGTTTCTGTGAAAAAAATATTTTTATATAAATATATTTGAGAGCGCCTGTGCAATGGCCACATACAACTTTCAGGCACTTATAAGCAGATTTGTGGTTTATATTGAGTGTAGTTTTGTTGTAGACTAAAGATTGCTAACGGTTAATGATCAGCATTATTGCAGCTTGGCACATGAAATAAACTGACTTGCAGAGGCATATCAACTATTCTACAAGAACTTCAAATGTGGTTCATCCAACTAGACTTTAGAGTCTAAAGAAATGTTTTAGGAGAATTTTGTTTGAACTTCAAATGAGAATGTGTATATATTATGCTGTGACATTTGGTCTTAATGCATTATGTTCCAAATAAAATTAAAAAATCAAATCAAATCAAATGAGAAGAGATGAAGGACGCTACATTTGTTACGTTCTAAAAAGTGTCATGGAAGCTTAAGAAACAGAAGTGCACATTCCTAGCAAAAATAAATATATTATTATACATGCAGTGCTTAGCATATGTGAACCAGCCCATGCTAAAGTTGACTAAAAGAGGAATTAAAAAATCATCATTTGGAAATTAATCTTAATGCCTTAATTTAAAAAAAATGAGGAAAACTCCAACCTTTAAGGACACCAATTTTCTTAGTGAATTAATAATGTATCGTAAATAAATAAATAAATAAATAAATAAAGGCCTTCCTTACAATAAAGGGTGCATATGGATCCAGGATACTATGCATCCTGATGAAGTTCCCTTGGCCTCTGGAATTAAAATAGCCCCACATCATCACATCATTTCCATCACATGGAAAGTACCCCATGCCAATCTCTAGGTATGGTGAAGGCACTTTCCATAAGATCATCTCTCATTGCAAATCAAACCAGCTATTAGCTAACTGAAATAAAACAAACGTGAAGGGTATGTGATGATGTGGGGCCTCAGATAACGAGCTAAATGACATTTTTGCGTCATCTGAGGTTTTTCTCCAGACACACAATACAGAAATCTCTCTTCTCAGGGGGACATGAGGGAGGGAAGCATGGTCACTCGAAAACACTACCGGGTTTCTACTGATACAAATCAATGCTAATCGGTGAATTATCCCTTTAAACTGGATGATTGTGTGTTTATAAAAATCTATTTGCTACATGACTACAACCTACTGATTAAATACAGCATTTGAAAGGTCCAGCTTTTATCCCTCGTATCCTATTTCTCATTTTCCTGTGCATCTTGTAATTGTGGCATACCTGTCAACATTGGGATTTAAAAAATAAGGAAAATTTGATCCCTAAACCTACCCGTCATTGTAACCCTAACCAATGAAATGCTGCAAGACGGGACTTCCGCTTAACAGGTTTGGGGGCAGTTTTTTTTTTTTTATAGAAAGATTAAGAATACGGGAGAAATACGGCAAAATATTTAAACGGGATGATAGCGGGATAGCAAGGTAAAATATGAGAAAATCCCGGGAAAAACAGGAGGGTTGACAGGTATGAATTGTGGACCTTGATGAGAAGGTCCGGACGAGCATCATTTCCCTTAATCCTCAATGTAAGCATGTTATATCGGAGTCGTTTCTGTCCTCTGAAAGCCGAACTTCTGTAAAACAAAACAAAACAAAACAAAACAAAACCACAATTACAGAATGTAAACCTGTAGTGAATTGTAACCTTGTTAATGCTAAAAATAAATTTAGGTGCAGTTCGCCTCAAAACTAAATGTTATTGTGTTAAGAACATGTGTGGTTTGGTTTCTATAAATAAAATATGGTATTTACAGTTCTCACACTTTTTACTCCCGTGAATAGTTTGCAAGGTAGTTTATTTTTTAATGTCAATTTATATCTAGATACCTTAAAGTCTTTACTACACATTTATTGCCCGGGAAAAGCAATGTAACACACACACACTGATGTCACACTATATTGGGCAAGTTGTTAAAACAAACTTATAGGTTTTATTTTATTTTATACCCTATTATAGGCTTTTCTGCTAAATTTTTCCCTCATTAATCTAAAGTCCCCCTGTGGTGAAAATCCAGCTTTTAATGTTGTTTATGTGTCTATGTGGTGTTTTTAATACGCTTTAAGACAAACCATGTGTAAATTCATAAGTCGACAGCATTGCTGAGTATTTTCTCCTTAAAACTGCAGTGAACCAAAGACAGTCTCAAAAACACGCTTTGAAATCGCTGGTGTTTCTGACGTCACAAACTACCTTGTAAACCAATCAGATCAACGTGTGATCGTCAACCAGTGGATCTCTGAGCTGAGTGAGTGAGTGGAGGCGGGGCTCATTTGCATATTCATAGAACCGAGTATACTAAATGAGGCAAGGGTGTCGAGTTACATTCAAGATATTTTAAGACAATTTTTTTTCACACAGTTAAATATTTAAATTTAAATGTCATTTTGGTGATCAAAGATGAGTTTTAAATGATATAATATTGACTTCAGAGGGACTTTAACACAGAATTAATGAAACATTCATTATTTCATTAAAGGAACACTCCACCGTTTTTTGAAATAGGGCTTATTCACCTTCTTTTTCTACATTTAGATAGGTGGGCAAATGCATTTTTGTCTCAGTGCATGCATTGTTTTAGTTTGACAGGGTCGGCGCTATCTTAGCTTAGCATAATGAATGGAATCCTTTGTTGCCAGCTAGCATGTCCTGAGTAAAAGTGATATAAAAAATATAAAAAACCCACCTAATTACTTCTTGTGGCCTGCATATTCACAACGAGTACAAATAGCGATGCAGATTAACACTAGGCGATTTCCTAGGCAGATATTGATTTATATATTAAGGACTATATTAGGGGGAAGCACAGGCGAAGCACTGCTACTTGGGCATGATATCTCTGCGCCCAAGTAGCAGTGCTTCGCCTGTGCTTCCCCCTAATATAGTCCCAAGTAAATATCTGCATAGGAAATCGCCTAGTGTTAATCTGCATCGCTATTTGTACTCGTTGTGAATACGCAGGCCACAAGAAGTAATTAGGTGTTTTTTATTTTATTTTTTATATCACTTTTACTCAGGCCATGCTAGCTGGCAACAGAGGATTCCATTCATTATGCTAAGCTAAGCTAGCGCCGACCCTGTCAAACTAAAACAATGCATGCACTGAGACAAAAATCCATTTACCCACCTATCTAAATGTAGGAAAGAAGGTGAATAAGCCCTATTTCAAAAAACGGTGGAGTGTTCCTTTAAAGTTCTTTAATGGGTGATTTTAATTGACTTTTTTGTCAATCAAAATCAAATATATATATATATATACACACACATCTTTTTTTAAATCCTAATTACATGTCCCAATATAAATATTATGAGACTTACCTTGCAGTTTAAACGAATGGCCAAGAAGAAGAGGACAGCTGCTAGTATAAATACTGCAACTACAGGGAGTAACCAAGTTAAGATGGACTGTTGTGGATGTTGTGGAACCTCTGTAAAGGCAAACACAGGAAAAAACACAACTTAAGTAGATCACACATGACATCAGATATACCTCAATAGCTCCGATTAGTCGTACAGCATTTTTGTTTGCAGTGAGGACAGTAACATATATTCTTGACAGCTTTAGTTTAGTCGTCACCCAATGTAAAAATGAAGAACACAACTAAGGCCAACATGTTACAAGTGCAGGAATGACAATATTACTGTAACATACTAACCTTCAACATTAAGAATCAAGGTCCGGACATCCTTATGTCCATTGAGAACGACTGTGTATGTGCCAGAGTTACTGACGTTGACATTCGGGATGGTGAAACATAAAAACTCTGAGTATATTTGAAACTGGCACACCAGTTTTGGGAGGTTGTGACATGTCCCGTTATCACAGAAATATTCAGCACTTAATTCTTCTCCATGGAACGCCATCAGCTGGTCATGCTTATCCAGTGCAGAAATGTTTAAAATGGGTTCGTTCACGGTCGCTCCCCGTTGGACAGTCTTCTCAGTCGTGGGAACGTCAGAGCTTGCACAGCCGCCCAGTGCAAGTAACAGTGCAGCTGAAAAGGTAAAGAACATATATTACTTTAAACAACAGATGCATTTAATTCATTCTTATTCACAACTTCTTTTTGAGCTTTTTTATACTTAACCCTTTCTATTATTTTATACATTTTACTCAATTGACCTGATTTCATCATTTATTTTCTATATTGCCCATTTCTGTACTGTATATCCCTTAAATGTGATTTTTTGTGTGTTTTTTTTTTTGCCTTTTAAAAAAATCAATGACCAATACTTAGGGTGGCGAAAAGTGTCCCTGAATTTCTACGGCTGAAATCAGTCAAATCACGGTATGTGGAATTGCGGATACCATGGGAATAAACATATTGTTGTAAAGTTTATGTATTATTATGGGTGGATTAATGGATGTAGAATAAGGCATTGATATGTGGTTTATAAGTACTAATAAACAGCCAATATGCAAGCTAATAAGCAACAAGTTCAAAATGAGAATTGTTCCCCATACTAAAGTGTTACCATTATTTTTTTTTAGCATATACACATCAACAATTGCATAGTGTCTTGACAACCAAACTATTTGATATTAACATTGAATCTTTTAAATGATCAAGGTCACTTGAAACAAACATTGTGATCCTAAAGCCTGCATTGGAGAAGGCAGTAATAGGTTATATTTTGTGTCTATCAATATCAGGCCAAAGTAATAGATGATTTGTTCTGCTTTTTAACATTTGTGGTGTTTTCATTTTTGTTTACATTATTTTGATTTATTCTCATTGGGTGCATGTCATAGCATGAAGACTAAAGGGTGGTGTGAACATTCAGGGGGCTTTTGGACATTGGTTCAGTTCATCTGTACACTGAAATTGCTGAGGTTGAGGTAATTGACAGGTTCTTCAGTGCATGATCCTCAGGGATGATTATGTGATTATTTTGAGTTGACATTTATGCAGGTCATACATACATTTCTTGAGCGTGAGATAAGAGATAAAAATGAATCTAATGATCTACTGCCGAACAGAGGTACAAAGCAGGTATCTGGCTAATATTATATAATCCGCTAAGTAATTGTTCAAACTGTGCATCATTTATATATTTTTTGTTCCATTTTGTGGTAATTTAACATATATTATATTGTTCAGTATCAACTGTAAATATTCAAACTTTCATAGTGGTGTCATGTTGTACAGTATAATGTCTATTTTTTATTATTATTACTAAAGTCATAACAATCAACAGCTGTCTTTTATCATATATTCTCTGGAATGTTTAAAATACTGGTGATGTAATCTTATTTAAAGGAACACTCCACCGTTTTTTGAAATAGGGCTTATTCACCTTCTTTCCTACATTTAGATAGGTGGGCAAATGCATTTTTGTCTCAGTGCATGCATTGTTTTAGTTTGACAGGGTTGGCGCTAGCTTAGCTTAGCACAATGAATGGAATCCTTTGTTGCCAGCTAGCATGTCCTGAGTAAAAGTGATATAAAAAATAAAAAACTCCACCTAATTACTTCTTGTGGCCTGCGTATTCACAACGAGTACAAATAGCGATGCAGATTAACACTAGGCAATTTCCTAGGCAGATATTGACTTATATATTAAGGACTATATTAGGGGGAAGCACAGGCGAAGCACTGCTACATGGGCGTGATATCTCTGCGCCCAAGTAGCAGTGCTTCGCCTGTGCTTCCCCCTAATATAGTCCCAAGTCAATATCTGCCTAGGAAATCGCCTAGGAATTCTATTTCTCTCTATGGCTCTGAGCTCCCGGAATCGATTCCAGACACACCTCGCTCGTGAGGATCTTTCATGCTCTGCCTAAACTGCGAAGTCATGAGACTATGAGTCACACTCACAGACAGTAAAGAAGAAAGAAAAAAAGAAAATAGGTCACACTCCACGTGTCTCCTGCAAACACAATACGGATGTGTGAAGAATTGTTTGTTGTGGTGCCCCCTCGTCTTCTCTTCTCTGCAAAATTTGATATAGACATGGGCATTAATGTAGACACAATGGCTTCTCAGCTTAACAATGAGCCAGATATTCAGATTTGAATTAGTTAATAAGAATAATACAACCTCTGGCAGAAAGTATGGTATCACCTTGCTCAGAGGACGTTCACCCAGCTTTTTACCTTATAGCAAACAAACAAAAATCACTGATATCTGCCGCACACAAAAAGGTTTTGCTCAATAGCTGAACATTCTGGCTTCATAAAACACATCTTAAACAAAATCACTTACTTTAATATTATTAATGGCATGTCTTTTCCCAGATCAAGTAGAGAAAAAAAAGGATGGAATCACTTAATGTTGAGGAAAAAAACTGAATCATCAACAAAAAAACACAGTTAGTACTTTATTGCTCCTCCTCTGACTTTTATGACAGCCTGAATTATTTGAGGCATCGACTTTACTAATGAAAAACAATATTCCCCATGCTTCCAACTTTCTCGAATAGCAGTTGACAGATCATGTCACTGAGTTGATACGCCTTTCCTGAAGAAAAGCTTTAACACTCATCCTCATTGTCATCATATATAAATCAGATATATGATTTACAAGGTACAATCAACTTTTTGACACAATGACATTTGCTTGTGTTTCCACAAAGACAAAGGCACTTATGTGTAGATCTAGGTTTATGAATAACACCCTGCCTGTGTGTGTTTCTCCTGAATCTCAGACTCTGTGGGGAGCTGTGGTGGTGAGGCAGAGGTTCAGGTCAGACTGGTTCTGTCTGGTCTGGTGGGGATTGCCACTGTCGTCTTTCTGGTTGATCACATAAGATGTCAACACACATCACACCTGGTGAAAAAGGCGCAATAACGGCTTTTCTTCCTCAGGAAGTTAAAACGTACTGGACTCTCCTCTCAGCTGCTCAAGAACTTTTACAGTGCTACAATAGAAAGCATACTCTGTTTTAATGCAACGGTGTGGTATGGTAGCTGCACCGCAAAGGAAAGAAAGGACTTGGCCCAGGTGGTGAGAACTGCTCAGAGGATTGTGGACTGCCATCTACCAGATCTGGACACAATATATGCTGTCTGGGTCAAGAAGAAGGCCAGCCGCATCGTGGCGGATCCCATCCACCCGGGAAATGGACTGTTTGTACCGCTTCATTCAGGAAAGCGGTACAGAAACATCAAGACCACCACAACCAGACTCAAAAACAGCTTTTTCCCCAGAGCTGTGAAAGCCATACACACATGCAATTTCCTTACACAGCCACACACTCACTTGCTCACATGCACACCTACCCCTACTGATGCAAAAGGATATTGAATACATAACTCTGACTGTTTTGCATTGCCGCATTTCGTTTTTTATTTTATTTGACTTTATTTACATTTACACTCTAGTTTATATTCACTCTGCTGCTATTTAAATTATTTATTTCTTTTATGTACATACAATGTATCCCAGTGCCCAGTTTTTACTTGAGGTGTTTAGAGTCGACATTTCTATTTCTATTTTATATTTCTATTTAAAAGTTTGGTTTATAATTGCTTGTGTTTATATAATTGCTTGTGTTTATATAATTGCTTGTGTTATTTTCTGCTCTTGATAATGTTTAAAGCCGGGAGTCTCATACAAAATTTCGTTATGTGTGAGCATAAATGACAATAAAGACTCTTGAACTTGAACTTGAAGATGTTTCACATCCCGAAGAGGAGATCGATCTACTGTGTGATGATGATGATGATGATGATACAAATCTGTGCGAAATCACGTGATCAGTGTATTCTTATTTCAAGCAATGCATATTTAAGCGATGCATATTTATGCATATGCATATCACTTCTACTAAGCTCTTCTTTATGCACAAAATAAATCATTATAATATCAATCATAATATTATATAGGATTCTTCCAGTCTGACCTTGATTGTAAAATATTTCAAAATATAAAATACACACAGCAAGTTAAAGTGTACAAATAAAGAAAGGTTTTATAAATAAGCAGTTTATTATGTGCATATTGCACTGAAAAAAGGGGCGTAGAAATTTTTTTTACAAGCAAATACTTAAAAATACATTCAATACTTTAATGGTTTTCACACTTTGTTTGGTAGGAAAGTAAGGCTCATATTTTACAAAGCAGCATCAAATTTAAGACACGCCTCTCTTGATATGAAATTGTATGTTGTAACAGTCTTTTAAATGTTTCATTGTGAAAAAATACTACAATTGTTTTTAATAATAATGTAGAAAAAAGGAGATTTGACTTTAAAAGGGTCATATCACCACAAATATTTAAGAGCACCTGTGCAATGGCCACACACAGCTTTCAGGCACTTATAGGCAGATTTGTAGTTTATATTGAATGCAGTTTTGTTGTAGACTAAAGATTGCTAACGGTTAAAGGGATAGTTCGCCCAAAAATGAAAATTCTGTCATTATTTATTCAAATGTGGTTCATCCAATCAGAATTTAGAGTCTGAAGAAATGTTTTAGGAGAATTTAGTTTGAACTTCAAATTATATTGTGTATATAGTAGGCTGTAACATGGAAATGATAATGTATGCATTTAAGATCAATCTTTGGTCTAATTGCATTGTTTAAAATCAAATCAAATCAAATCAAATGAGATGAAGTGTGCTTAATTTGATAAGTTCTAAAAAGTGAGAAGCCATTTCCTTCAGCTTATTTCAGGTTATGAAATAGAAGTGCAAATTTTCTGGCAAAAATAAATATATGATTATATATATACTGTAAGTGTTTAAGGGAGCAGCTGAAGGAGAGAGAGAGAGAGAATTATAAAGCTTACAGATGACAATGTGTTGAAACGATCGCCGTTCACACGGATTCATGAAAACGATTAAAAAATGCTGTATTCTGCTGCCGGGACATTAGTCGCGATATCCCTTTGTAAAGAAACACTACGCGCCTATAGATTTTGGTAGACGTGTGCTTCTTTTTCAAGAGCCACTTAAATGGATGATTGTGTGTGTTTTTATAAATAAATCTATTTACATGACTACAACCTTCTGATTAAATACAGCATTTGAAAGGTCCAGTTTGTATCCCTCATCTCTTATTACTAATTTTCCTGTGCATCTTGTAGTTGTGGACCTTGATGAGAATGGTCCGGACGAGCATCATTTCCCTTAATCCTCAATGTAAGAATGTTATATCGGAGTCGTTTCTGTCCTCTGAAAGCCGAACTTCTGTAAAACAAAACAGAACAAAACCACAATTACAGAATGTAAACCTGTAGTGAATTGTAACCTTGTTAATGCTAAAATTAAATTGAAGTGCAGTTCACCTCAAAACTAAATGTTATTGTGTTAAGAACATGTGTGGTTTGGTTTCTATAAATAAAATATGGTATTTATAGTTGTCACACTTTTTACTTCAGTGAATAGTTTGCAAGGTAGTTTATTTTTGTCAATTTATATCTAGATACCTTAAAGTCTTTACTACACATTTATTGCCCAGGAAAAGCAATGTAACACACACACTGAGTATTATGTCAACTAAATTGGGCTTGTTATTACAACGGACCGGGTCATTTAAAAGCCTGTTATAGGCTTTCCTCAATTTAACACAATTAATGAAACAACAAAATGTAAAAGGTGACATGCAGAAATATCTCAAACCATTGCTTTTGTCCTCCAAATATGGTAATAATAAACTGCACTTTGTATTGTAAAAAGCCTAAAAAATTAAAACACTCGACACCTTGACTGTGTCCCGAGAACAGTTAACATTTTCAGATCAAATCCACCTTGATTATATAGTGCCTTAATGTACGCCAGGGTGAATGTAAAATATGTATGCCAAAATACCACAGTTATCTTTCAAGGGTGATCTATGTGTAAACTGATTTTGATTTAATTTATTTGTGCATAGTTATAAAAAAATAATAATAATCCTAAGTACATGTCCCAACATGAATATCGTAAGACTTACCTAGATTGAACAAATGACCAAGAAGAGGCCAACGAGCTGAACTACAGGTCCTGCAGTTACCGGGGGTGCGATTGACCGTTGTTGAACCTCTGTAAAGGATGGCAAAAACAGGACACCTTTAGTTTAGTCGTCACCAAATATAAAAATGAAGGACACAACTAAGGCCAACATGTTACAAGTGCAGGAATGACAATATTACTGTAACATACTGACCTTCAACATTAAGCTTCAAGTTCAGGACATCCTCTAATCCATTGTGAACGACTTTGTATGTGCCAGAGTTACTGACGTTGACATTCGGGATGATGAGACACAAATACTCTGAGGAAACTTGAAACTGGCACACCAATTCTGGGTTGTTGTTACATGTCCCGTTATCACAGAAATATTGAGCACTTAATTCTTCTTCATAGTACGCCATCAGCTGGTCATGCTTATCCAGCGTAGAAACACTTAAAACGGGTTCATTCACAGTCGCTCCCCGTTGAACAGTCTTCTCAGTCGTGGGAACATCAGAGCTTGTACAGCCGGCCAGAAAGAGTAACAGTGCAGCTGAAAAGATATAGAACATATATTACTTTAAACAACAGATGAATTTAAAGGATTAGTTCACTTCAGAATGAAAATTTCCTGATAATTTACTCTCCCCCACGTCATCCAAGATGTTCATGTCTTTCTTTCGTCAGTCGAAAAGAAATTAAGGTTTTTGAGGATATATTTCCATATAATGGACTTCAATGGGGTCCAACGGGTTGAAGGTCCAAATTTAAGTTTCCATGCAGCTTCAAAGTCTCTACATGATCCCAGACGAGGAATAAGAGTCTTATCTAGACAAACCATCGACATTTTATAAAAAATAATTAACATATACAGTATATATACAGTACAGTCATTACAAATACAATATAGTATAATGTGGCTTAGAACAACTCAAGACAATCAGATGTTCTTCTGTCAGATGCGTGTTTTATCCACTCCAATGAGTTCTCATGTGTTCAGTCTCAATTACGTCATTAAAAAAAAGACGTAAATAGAAAAGAAGAAAAAAAGAGAGATTTGTTCTTTTTTTCAAGAAAAGAGAAAAAAACATTTGAACATTCCATCATTGCAAGCAGAGCCGATCCTGACCTCCCTGGGGCCCTAAGCAAAATTCTGTTAAGGGGCCCTCCTACCTGACCCATGTAAACCGTTTGCCATTGCCACACAGTCACACCTGACACCCCAGTGCTCCCACTACAATCCTACCTCCTTAAATTAGTACTTATGAAAATGTAATTCCTGATATCAGAAATAGACATTGTTAATAGAAAAAGTACATTCTTAATATCAAGAATTCATATTTTAAATAGTACAAATTTAATTATTGATATCAAAAATGCATCCTGTGAATGAATAAAAGCTAAAATGGCTTGCCATAGCATGTCACTGTGTTTTAAATGATAAAAGCAATATTTTATACTTTATGGTTATTTACTGAGGGATGTGCATCCATATTGACCTGTCCAGCCAATCAACATTTTAAATGCAAAATAGCCTATAAATCAATAGTCAGTGGCAAATGGGAATACAATACACTTTGAATCTTGCTTTATTGCAGAGTTTTAACTAAACTGACTTGGAGACTAGATAATCATTGTCTTGTTTTAAAAGTATGTGTGCCTATAATGAGGAGTGCCATCACGCCCACATGTTGTACTGGTCCCCACAGATGTTTCGCTGGAAAGTGCGCATTTCATTTCGTGCACGCGCATATGAACGCATGTTAACGCGCGGCGCGGTTATCTTTTCCGAGCTGCAGTTTATAAACAAACACCGTTGTCATTTATCAAACGTAATAAATAGTTTTTAGTAATAAATAGTATTTCACGTTTTTTCTCAGGCACAAAGTCACAGAACACAGCGCTGGAAGTGGCCAGCATTACCAAGCAAGACACAGACAGACTGGGTTAGAAAGACACAGGCTAGAGAGAGATGCACATCAACTTAACTTACTGTTCTTTGCTGACATCAAACTTGGAGAGGAGAGAACACAAGTCTACCTGATCGCTGTTCCCGCAATTCACTCTCATGGTGTTGAATTAATGCATCAATACATGGCGATGGCGATTCTACTGGTGACAGTAAAAGGTTGGCTTGTCCTCAAATAAATACTATCTATCTACAAGTGTCTTTACGGAATGTGTGTGAACGCACGCACGCATTCCAGAAAAACACTGGCAGTGTGAATGAATGAACCCAAATCAAATGATCCCGGGACAAATACTGGACCGGTACGCATTATTAGTGTATTTTCCGGAATATCTGTGTGAAATGGGCTCGAGATAGAGTATAAAAGAAATGTCGGCTTTCAGATTCTGCAACATGCCCTGCTTTTGTGTTTGAAATATGCCAATGAAAGACTCAAGAGGCTCTGATCTGAAACGACTTGGTCGAGCAATTCTGATATTAACGTCTTACCTTGACGAAGCATGGTGGACTATACAGCTCGCTCCATCTACATCAATGCTCTCACGCTGATGATGTTGATGTCTGTCTTTTAAAAGTCACTCAAAATAAAACCAGCATGTATTCTAGCTGAATCTGATTGGGTACTAGATAGCGAGAGACTTTGAGCCCCGCCTCCGGATAGCCATATAAGGCAAATGAGTCAGAGCAGAGAATGTCTGTCAGAGCTCCTCAAACATTTAGCAGGAAACTTGATTTGCGCTTACACTGGAAATATCCAGTTTTGAGGAGCTGTGACTCACCAGAGCCCTTCTCTGGACTCACTCAGTCTGTATGTGAGACTTCCGGCGTGCAAAAACAGCCAGAGTAATGTAAAGTAGCCGGTGTATCAAGTCCCGTTATGGACCGTTAACCAAAACCTAGCACTGGTGGTTTAACACTGAATGTTCTGTTTTGTATTGTTTATCGTGTATTGTAAGCATTTCAAGTCTTAATAAAATTCAGTTGTGGTGGATGTTTCCCCTCACTTGCATGAAAGGACAACTCCTCACGTGTTGACTCTGAATAAAGAATATGCATACATGTACTCTAGCGGAATGTGATTGGTTTAGACCGATAGCGAGAGCCGGTAGGCTACTAAAGTTCAGCCCAGCCTCCATAGCCATATCGAGCAAGGCTGTGTTATGATGAAATTTTTTACAGTCTTACGATAGAGTGAGTCAGAGCTCCTCAAACCTGGGTGTTTTCTGTGTGAGGCGCAAACCTTCCTTCAGCAGAAAACCTGATTTCAGATTCAAACCTGGATGTTTCCTGTACCAGGTTTTCTGCTGAAACCCTCCATGATTTCCGGCGTGCAAAAACAGCCAGAGTAATGTAAAGTAGCCGGTGTCCTGACGAATCAAGTCCCGTTATGGACCATTGACCAAAAACTAGCACTGGTGGTTTAACACTGAATGTTCTATTTTGTATTGTTTATCGTGTATTGTTAGCATTTCAAGTCTTAATAAATATTCTGTATTCAGTTGTGGTGGATGTTTCCCCTCATTTGCATGAAAGGACAACAACTCACATGTTGACTCTGAATAAAGAATTTGCAAACAAAATATTACCAAGAGAATTAATTTATTCTTTATGCTTAAGTAGTAATCCACGCTGTGTTAAACATCTTAATGCTGCCTGTGTCTTTTAAGCAAACTGGGTCCAGAAAATAAAATAAATGGCAGGATTTCTGCAACATTTTATCTAGGCTTGACATGGGCGTTAAAGGAGAAGTTCACTTTTAAAATGAAAATTCTGTCATCATATACTCACCCTCATGTTGTTTCAAAGCTGTATGAATTTCTTTCTTCTGCTGAACAGAAAGGAAGATTTTTAGAAGAATATCAGTAACCAGACAGTTTTTGGGTCCCATTGACTTCCATAGTATTTTTTTTCCTACTATGGAAGTCATTGGGACCCAAAAACTGTCTGGTTACCGATAATCTTCTAAATATCTTCTTTTCTGTTCATCAGAAGAAAGAAATTCATACAGGTTTGAAACAACATGAGGGTGAGTATATGATGACAGAATTTTCATTTTAAAAGTGAACTTCTCCTTTAATGTAGACAAAATGGCTTCTCAGCTCAACAGTGTGTCAGGTTTGAATTAGTCAACACAGATAATACAATACACACATACTGTATGTGTGTGTGTTTATGTTTGTATAAATATAAAGCCTGTGTTTCAAAGACTTATAGAAAAAGCTTAACTAATATTCTTTCAGCTTGTTGTAATGTCTAGGAATCTAAACATATGTTTGGCCAGTTATAGACTCTTCACACAGCATGATTTACACGCCCATCTGATAATACAGCAATCCAGTCATTTTAAATCTCAAGAATTCACTCGTATCAAAATGCCTTTAGTAGTTGAATGTGTTCGGTCATTTAATGAGAGACACTGTAAACATACAGTGACTATAGGAGACAATGGGATCACACTGTATTTTTTCCACAAATATCAGCACATCTGTTGTATTTCTCAGCAAAATAATCATTTGAAGAAGAACAGATCAAATTTGTAACCAAAATATATCAGTTTGATGATGCGCATGAGTTACCTAATTAATTTCTCTTGATTTCATGGCACAGCAAAGTCACACCAAAACAAAATCTCCACACTCTGAGTCCGGTTTAGTGACGGGTCGACTGGTGGGTTTGATCTCTGCGAGGTTTCGTAACCTTGTTGGCTGGCATGAGAACTACTGAAATACAAAAGTGGGCGAAGGATCTTGATCAGTCGCTCTGCTCTCCTCTGGTGTTTCCGTGGGTCAGGAGGAAGCCAGTGTCTTAGAGGACTTGAGTCTGATAGCGGCGCTCAGTCAGTGGAAAAGAGGTCTTCCGGCAGACTATGCATATCGCCATTCTCACAGAGTCACTTCTACTAATCTCTTCTTTATGCACAAAATAAATCATTATAATATCAATCATAATATTATATAGGATTCTTCCAGTCTGACCTTGATTGTAAAATATTACCAAATATAAAATACACACAGCAAGTTAAAGTGTACAAATAAAGAAAGGTTTTATAAATACTTACAAATACTTAAAAATACATTCAATACTTTAATGCTTTCCACTTTTCACATTTGGGTAGGAAAGTAAGGTTCATATTTTACAAAGCAGCACCAAATTTAAGACACGCCTCTCTTGATATGAAATTATAGGTTGTAACAGTCTTTTAAATGTTTCTGTGAAAAAAATACTACAATTGTTTTTAGTAATAATGTAAAACAATGTAGATGTGACTTTAAAAGGGTCATATCACCACAAAGTATTTGAGAGCACCTGTGCAATGGCCACACACAGCTTTCAGGCACTTATAGGCAGATTTGTGGTTTATATTGAATGTAGTTTTGTTGAAGACTAAAGATTGCTAACGGTTAATGATCAGCATTATTGCACTTGGCACATGAAATAAACTGACTTGCAGAGGCATATCACCTATTCTTCAAGAACTTCAAATGTGGTTCATCCAACCAGACTTTAGAGTCTGAAGAAATATTTTAGGAGAATTTTGTTTGTACTTCAAATGAGAATGTTGGTCTAAATGCATTATGTTCCAAATAAAAAAAGAAAAGAAAATCAGATGAGACGAGATGAAGAGATGAAGGACGCTACATTTGTTACGTTCTAAAAAGTGTCATGGAAGCTTAAGAAACAGAAGTGCACATTCCTAGCAAAAATAAATATATTATTATAAATACAGTGCTTAGCATAAGTGAACGAGTCCATGCTAAAGTTGACTAAAAAGAGGAATAAAAAATCATCTTTTGGAAATTGATCTTAATGCCTTAATTTAAAAAAAAAAAAGAGGAAAACTCCAACCTTTCAGGACACCAACGGTCACTCGAAAATACTACCGGGTTTCTACTGATACAAAACTTAATGCTAATTGGTGAATTATCCCTTTAAACTGGATGAATGTGTGTGTGTTTATAAAAATCTATTTGCTACATGACTACAACCTACTGATTAAATACAGCATTTGAAAGATCCAGCTTATATCCCTCGTATCCTATTTCTCATTTTCCTGTGCATCTTGTAATTGTGGCATACCTGTCAACATTGGGATTTGAAAATAAGGAAAATTTGATCCCTAAACCTACCCGTCATTGTAACCCTAACCAATGAAATGCTGCAGGACGGGACTTCCGCTTAACATATTTAAACGGGATGATAGCGGGATAGCAAGGTAAAATATGAGAAAATCCCGGGAAAAACGGGAGGGTTGACAGTATGAATTGTGGATCTTGATGAGAATGGTCCGGACGAGCATCATTTCCCTTAATCCTCAATGTAAGAATGTTATATCGGAGTCGTTTCTGTCCTCTGAAAGCCAAACAACTTCTGTAAAACAAAACAAAACCACAAAAATTTCAGAATGTAAACCTGTAGCGAATTGTAACCTTGTTAATGCTAAAAATAAATTTAGGTGCAGTTCGCCTCAAAACTAAATGTTATTGTGTTAAGAACGTGTGGTTTGGTTTCTATAAATAAAATATGGTATTTATAGTTGTCACACTTTTTACTCCCGTGAATAGTTTGCAAGGTAGTTTATTTTTTAATGTCAATTTATATCTAGATACCTTAAAGTCTTTACTACACATTTATTGCCCGGGAAAAGCAATGTAACACACACACTGAGCATGATGTCACACTATATTGGGCAAGTTGTTAAAACTAGGTTTTATTTTATTTTATACCCTATTATAGGCTTTTCTGCTAAATTTTTCCCTCATAAATCTAAAGTCCCACCTGTGGTGAAAATCCAGCTTTTAATGTTGTTTATGTGTCTATGTGGTGTTTTTAATACGCTTTATGACAAATCATGTGTAAATTCATAAGTCGACAGCATTGCTGAGTATTTTCTCCTTAAAACTGCAGTGAACCAAAGACAGTCTCAAAAACACACTTTGAAATCGCTGGTGTTTCTGACGTCACAAACTACCTTGTAACCAATCAGATCAACGTGTGATCGTCAACCAGTGGATCTCTGAGCTGAGTGAGTGAGTGGAGGCGGGGCTCATTTGCATATTCATAGAACCACGTATACTAAATGAGGCAAGGGTGTCGAGTTACATTCAAGATATTTTAAGGACTTTAACACAGAATTAATGAAACATTCATTATTTCATTAAAGTTCTTTAATGGGTGATTTTGATTGACTTTTTTGTATTTATATATACACATCTTTTTTTAAATCCTAATTACATGTCCCAATATAAATATTATGAGACTTACCTTGCAGTTTAAACGAATGACCAAGAAGATGAGGACAGCTGCTAGTATAAATACTGCAACTACAGGGAGTAACCAAGTTAAGATGGACTGTTGTGGATGTTGTGGAACCTCTGTAAAGGCAAAAAACAGGAAAAAACACAACTTAAGTAGATCACACATGACATCAGATATACCTCAATAGCTCCGATTAGTCATGCAGCATTTTTGTTTGCAGTGAGAACAGTAACATATATTCTTGACAGCTTTAGTTTAGTCGTCACCCAATGCAAAAATGAAGAACACAACTAAGGCCAACATGTTACAAGTGCAGGAATGACAATATTACTGTAACATACTGACCTTCAACTTTAAGAATCAAGGTCCGGACATCCTTATGTCCATTGAGAACGACTTTGTATGTGCCAGAGTTACTGACGTTGACATTCGGGATGGTGAAACATAAAAACTCTGAGTATATTTGAAACTGGCACACCAGTTTTGGGAGGTTGTGACATGTCCCGTTATCACAGAAATATTCAGCACTTAATTCTTCTCCATGGAACGCCATCAGCTGGTCATGCTTATCCAGTGCAGAAACATTTAAAATGGGTTCGTTCACGGTCGCTCCCCGTTGAACAGTCTTCACAGTCGTGGGAACGTCAGAGCTTGTACAGCCGGCCACTAGAAGTAACAGTGCAACTGAAAAGGTAAAGAACATATATTACTTTAAACAACAGATGCATTTAATTCATTCTTATTCACAACTTCTTTTTGAGCTTCTTTATACTTAACCCTTTCTATTATTTTATACATTTTATTTAATTGATCTGATTTCATCATTTATTTTCTATATTGCCTATTTCTGTACTGTATATCCTTTAAATGTGACTTTTTTTTAAGTACTAATAAACAGCCAATATGCAAGCTAATAAGCAACAAGTTCAAAATGAGAATTGTTCCCCATACTAAAGTGTTACCATTATTTTTTTTTTTAGCATATACACATCAACAATTGCATAGTGTCTTGACAACCAAACTATTTGATATTAACATTGAATCTTTTAAATGATCAAGGTCACTTGAAACAAACATTGTGATCCTAAAGCCTGCATTGGAGAAGGCAGTAATAGGTTATATTTTGGGTGTATCAATATCAGGCCAAAGAAATAGATGATTTGTTCTGCTTTTTAACATTTGTGGTATTAACATGTTTTCATTCAGGTATTTCAGGTATCTGGCTATTATTATAAAATCTGCTAAGTAATTGTTTAAACTGTGCATCATTTATATATTTTTTGTTCCATTTTGTGGTAATTTAATATTATATTGTTCAGTATCAACTGTAAATATTCAAACTTTCACATGGTGTCATGTTGTACAGTATAATGTCTATTTTTATTATTATTACTAAAGTCATAACAATCAACAGCTCTTTTGTCATAGTCTCTTTGGTCTCTTTAAAATACTGCTGATGTAATCTTATTTAATGTTTCAACAGCCGCCACACTTCCTCTTCAGGAATTTCTTTTACGCAACTTCCTGTAAGGCTACTTTTAGCAGAGCTCATGTTTTATGGGCTGTAAAGCAATACATGGTTTAACAGTAAGTTATTATGAAGTGATAGCCTACATATGATCATATGGTGCTGTTTCAGTTTAATTAGTGTCTGACGTGAAACAATTAGAAATCACCACGCACAACAGCGTTCAAAAGCATGAGGGCTGACATAATTTTTTTTTGTTATTACTTTTTTATTCATTTTACAACCAGGTCTACGATCTGTATTAGTAATTGCAGTTGTACTGTAGTTAAAATCCACTATTTCAACTTCAGGGATCTTGTGCAAACAGAAGCTGCAGGGTATCATCTGAGGTGAACGTGACCGAGAACGATTTAAAATCCTGGCCGTGATCTGGTAATCTTGAGAAATCACAATCTCCGCGGATATTTAAAAAAAGATAAAACTGCAATTTTCGGCTACATTTTAAGGCAGCGCTCATGCGAAACGAGCAAGCATTTGTTTGTAAACAGTAACTTTCTCCATTTTCGATTTCTGTCAGCTGAGTTTATTTCCGTTTTTGACGTTGCGATTGCATGTGACCACACGTCTGATTTTGAAGGCTGCGTACGTTATCAATGATGTCTTATTTAAGAAAAGTAACCGTAATAAAATTGACTGTTATTCATCGTGAGGTGTTTAATACTGTAAATTATTTCCTTCTTTGAAATCCGTAGTCCGTACGGTTACGAGACCGCCTCGATGACGTATGCAGGAGTTGACAACAAACCAAACTGCGAAATGAGGCGCACGTGCGTTCTTGCATCAGCCAGACCGTCATGTTTTCAACTCACCGGCGCTTCAACTCTCGCTACACTTTTTCGCAGTGTAGCGAGAGCACATGGTTGCTAGATTGCAATTATTAACTAAAACACTGGGTACAAAACGTGTTCTTTTAACATAAAAGCTTTGTAAATTCTTTAAACCCCTAATGAATCGTAGCGGCTTAAAAACAGTCTGTAATGTTTTGTCTTCTCTTTTATTCTACAAATACAAAAAGTGGATTTGGTCAAGTTTATATTTTTTTAAGTACATTTTAGTCTCGTCTTTTTACGTCAACGATATTGCATGTACATTTGTCGTTTAAGGGCGTCGGTGTCGTCATCAGTGTCGTACTGCCTGTACAGGAAAACACCTGGTCGTAAACCTTTTTCGTCAAAAATTTCTTTAACGAAATGAACACTAGTTTGAAACATGCAAATTAAAGAGACTGAGACGTCGTTGTCGTGCAAATCTGAAATGTTATAACGTCTTACCTTGTAGCATTCTCCTAGTGACACAAGTTGCGTTTATAGTGGAAGTTGAATCAGTTCCAGGCATCTATCAAGGCTCTCAGGAGGACGCTGACATTCCAACCTCACCAGTCTATGAACCTCACGCATGCAAAACCAGCGCTGCTATTGTATAATAATCTGAATCCCTGTGCTTGTTCAGGTAGAAGGAAGCTGCACTAAAATCTTGGATTGGTGCGAGATGAGAGACACCCCTCGCCTGTCACCGGTGGCGTGATACTCTTGCTCTGCCCATAACTGCCGAGTCATGAGACTATGAGTCACTTCACATGTAAACGGATGTTTGGAGAAAGTTCTTCTCTTGGGATACATATGGGCATTGATGTAGACAAAATGGCCTCAGTTTAACAATGTGTCAGATAATCAACAACAACAACAAAACACAATTAGTACTTTATTGCTCCTCCTCTGACTTTTATGACAGCCTGAATTCTTTGAGGCATCGACTTGTGAAAAACACAAACACTAATGAAAAGCAATATCCACCATCAGTCTGCTTCCAACTTTCCTGAATTATAGCAGTTGACAGTTCACGTCATTGAGTTGATATGCCTTTCCTTAAGAAAAGCTTTAACACTCTTTGCTCTGTGGCAAGATGCATTGTCATCCTGAAAAATGACTTCATTACTAAACCCATTTTTTCTATGGATGGAATGAAACAAGTGTCCAAAATCTCATTCTACACCTGTGCGTTGATTGTTGAGATAATGATTGACACCTCTCCTGATCCTTTACCTGACATGATGCAACCCCATATTATAAATGAGTTGGGAAATTTGATAGTTTTCTTCAGACAGTCGTCTTTATGTTTCATTAGCACCAGACTAAAGTTCCAATATCATCTTCTTGACCAGTGCAGATTTGTTATTCATCACTGAATATCACTTGACTCCATGACCCACTGTAATCTTGTTTTCTTCTGTTTTGGTGTTTGTGCTGGTTTTTGTCTGACTTTTCTGTTTGTAAATCCCATTTCATTCAGCCGGTTTCTTACAGTTCTCTATGTGTGTGTGTGTGTGTGTGTGAATGTACGTATAAATATATGTTTCAAAAAAGCTTAACTTCAGTATTAAATCTGCTTGATGTATTGTCTAGATTCTAAACACACATATGTTTGGCCAGTTTCTATTTAATAGACGCTTCACAGCATCATTTACACATCCCGCTGATATCCAAGAATTCACTCGTATCAAAATGCATTTAGTTGTTGAATGTGTTCGGTCATTTAATGAGAGACACTGTAAACATACAGTGACTATAGGAGACAATGGGATCACACTGTATTTTTTCCACAAATATCAGCAAATCTGTTGTATTTCTCAGCAAAATAATCATTTGAAGAAGAACAGATCAAGTTTGTAACCAAAATATATCAGTTTGATGATGAGCATGAGTTTCCTAATTAATTTCTCTTGATTTAATGAACTCAGTCTATCGCAGTGAGGGCTTTAAAATCGAATCCTCATGTTTAGTCTCTTCCAAAACCAAAAATGAAGCAAAATTGTACTTGGAGCATTAAAACTAAAGACCTACAGGTATAAGACAAAAGCAAAAGAGGGTTGCTTTCCACAGCAAAGTCACACCAAAACAAAATCTCCACACTCTGAGTCCGGTTTAGTGACGGGTCGACTGGTGGGTTTGATCTCTGCGAGGTTTCGTAACCTTGTTGGCTGGCATGAGAACTACTGAAATACAAAAGTGGGCGAAGGATCTTGATCAGTCGCTCTGCTCTCCTCTGGTGTTTCCGTGGGTCAGGAGGAAGCCAGTGTCTTAGAGGACTTGAGTCTGATAGCGGCGCTCAGTCAGTGGAAAAGAGGTCTCCGGCAGACGGCAGGGGTGCGAGGCCGCCGGTGACGTTCGGGAGGAGAGACAGATCCGGGAGACTCTGGATGTGCGACTTGAGCTCCTTCCGCACTTGTGTGACTCGAGCCAGTTTCTGCTTGTATTCCTGAAATGATAAATCAATCAATGAATGGATCAGACAAAGTTCACTACTGTTCAAACTAAGGCTGTAATTGATGTCATGGTGTGTGTGTGAGAGAGGTGTGGCTTGTCGGACATAGCAACAGTAACTAAAGGGGGCGGGTCTTTGCGAACGGTCAATTGGAAGTAATTGGTCTTTTTTATTGAAAGGAATTAGATGAATAATGGATTAAAAGGGATTTAAGGGAATAAAGAGTAAGAAATAAGAATGATAAAAGCAGTTCTAGATCTAACAGTAGTCATGAAGTTGTCAATTTAAACTATTTGCAAATAATGAAATATGCATATTCGATTTTTAAATTCTTCTTCTAGTGTTGATTGATGGTCAGCTGGTCTGGTTATCCTAAATTAGATTTATTTGCTTTAAATTATAGTTTGTATATGCCAGCTGTGATGTCTGTGTGAGCTTGCTGCAAACTACTTTCCCTACAGGGATAAATAAACACTACTACTACTATATTTTGTATATGTATACTTTAAATATGTATTTTTTAGAATATGCACACTTTCACCCTTATTCTTATGTCTAATACTTTGAAAACACGAAACGTTTCTTGTCTCATCACATTCAGTTATGAATTACATGAATCATGTAAATTATAGCATATTTTCAATTTAATAAAGTGATTTGTTTTTATTTTTAAGTTGAATAGTTTGCATCACTGGAAATTACGCTCAGTCGTCATATTTATATCATAAAACAGTTGCCAAATATTAATTGTTTCGCTATCCACTCCACTGTTAAAACTAAAGCATCACTTTGAAATTCACATTATTCTTCTGTCTGTTGTAATAATATTTTCCAAATATTACTGTATTTACTCAATTTTCTTTTCAAATAAATGCAGCCTTGGTAAGTATAAGAGACTTATTTATTTTAAAACTTAAATATCTTACAAACCCCATACTTTTGAATGGTAGTGTTTTTCAGAAACACTTAAAGGAAATTTAATTAATGCATTAACCCAAAAATGTCTTTCCAAACACATATGACTTACTTTCTTCCATGAAACACCAAAGGAAGTGTTACAGAATATCAGAGCTTATTGTTTTCAAGCTCCAAAAATGAGAAAAAGTACCATAAGAATTTCAAAAGTATCATATAAGTTGTGCATATGACATGTCGCTATATTCAAAGTCTTCTGAAACCAGTTTTGTGTGAGGAAAACCAAATTTAGGAATCAAGCAAAATTAGAAGAAAAAAAAGGCAGAGGGCAGATTTATCAGTGAATAATGATTTAATGTTGGTCTTTTTGTCACACAAATATATTGGATGACTTCAAAAAGCTTGGAATATAGCACATACGTCATTTGGACTACTTTTATATTATTATTTTGTGTATTTTGAAGCTGGAAGGTAAACTTTAAGGTTTCACTTTAAATGCATTGAAAGCAGCAGCTCTGATATTCAGCAGAAATTCTCCCATGGAAGAAAGAAAATCACACAGGTTTGAGAAAGAAAGGCTCAACGTTTTTCCTTAAATCATTTAGAGTCTCTCTGGTACCTCGAGTTTCTTCTCCCTCTCGTTGAGCGCCTCCTTCTGGCTCTGGATGTATTCTGTGAGCATTCGGGCCAGCTGTCTGCGGTCCTCCAGCTCTGCGGCCAGACGTCCGTTATACTCGGCCAGCAGGAGACAAGCCTCGTCCACCGTCTTCGACAGCTTATCTGCCGCCTGTTTATCTGCAGAGCACAGGAGAGTTTCATCAGTCAGAGTCAGGGACCGTTCACACAGAACTAGGGGTGAATCGTGAGGGAATATTACACCTGTGACTACACCGGCGTTACACTACAAAAAATGCTTTCTTACTTAGTATTTCTGTCTTGTTTCCAGTCCACATATCAAACATTTCTTTAATCAAGATCCATTTACTAAAGTAGTGAAATGACATAAGATATTAAGTCTTGTTTTCTGGGGAAATAAATCAAAATTAAGTGAGTTGATTATTTTTCAGACCACATTGGCAGATCATTTAGCTTTTTTTAAGTATCAACTCACTTAATTTTGATTAATTCCCCCAGAAAACAGGACATAATATCTTATGTCATTTCACTCATCTAGTAAATGCATCTTGATTTAAGAATTTTTTGATATTTGGACTGAAAACAAGACAAAAATACTACATTTTTTGCAGTGTACCGATTACACCACACATCTTACAAGAAAAGATATTTGTCAATGATCAGTATGCTTACTTTGATCTTAAATGTTAATTCTTTACACAGTTCCCTTTCTTTGAACAAAGCAAATGCTTGAAAAAGGACGATTGAACATCGGATGAGCCACGGCTAAGACAACTGACAGGTTTCACACCGGACGCGTCACATTCAGTTCAAAGCGCCAGTCCAAAACACTTAATCTGGTTGCACTTTATTTTACAGTAGGTGTGCTTACCTAAGAAAGTACTGCGTAATATAAGGTTACTGCATTGGTTTAGGTTAGGTTGAGGGTTAGTATCCAATTATTGTAATAACTATAATAAGTACACAGTATGTCCATGGGGAACCGGACTGTAAAATAAAGCGCTACCGTTACTCTAATCACCAAACAGGCAAAAGGTCAATTCAAGAACAAACGAAGTGGAGTTGATGAGTTTGAAGTTCAGTGTTTGAAAAAACAGAGCAAATGGAAAGAGAAAGGGTGATGTATATTATTATAGCTCTCTAGATGAAGCATATAGACTTCACTCAAGCTAATGAAGCGCCGTTTTGACGGAGAACCCAGAAAAGAAGAAATTGTTGGATAACGTTGTTTTTGCACACAAAAAGTATTCTGGTCGCTTCATAACATTAAGGTTGAGCCACTGGAGTCACATGGACTATTTAAACAATGTCTTTACTAACTTTCTGAAAGTTGAAAGTTGCACTGATGTTGCTGTCAATGGAGGGACAGAAAGCTCTCATATTTCATCAAAAATATCTTAATTTGTGTTCTGAAGATGAACGAAGGTGTTACGGGGTTGGATTTGGAATCACATGAGGAAGAGTAATTACTGACAGCATTTTCATTTTTGGGTAAACTATCCTTTTAATTAGGGGTGTAACGGTTCACAAAATTCACGGTTCGGTACATTTTCGATACAGCATAAAGAAAGAAATGCCAGAGAAATTTCCTTGATTTAAAAAAAAAAAAGCATTTATTAAAAGAAAAATTATTTTTAAATAAGTGTGAGTTTTCCTACATCTTAAAACTTGTAGTTTTATAAATGGGGGAAATCTTTGAAGGATGAACAAACAATGTTTTGGTCATTACATTAAAAATTAAATTTAAATATGATTATTATTTGAGTTTTGAAGTGCTGGAAAAAGATGTGACACGTACTTGAAAGCACTGTACTATTCCTGCCAGACTTCCATGGTTACAGTGAGTGTTACTACAGTAAAGCCATGGTGAATGTTGCTGATCTGTGGACTTAAAGCCTATAACTAGTTCATTCATGGCACAGTGTTTCTCCTGGTTTCCACGTCAGCGCCGTTTGATCCATTAATACAGAAATGTGAATGTTTCTCACTAGATCTCGCAGCGATATTATTACTTCAGTCTTGAATTCAAAAGCTTTCTTTACTGGATCTCCTAGCGCTGTGTAGTAACAACAATTTCGGTTTGTAATGCGTACCGAACCGACAGCCTCGTTTCAAACAGTTCAATGCGAATATGTGTATCGTTACACCCCTACTTTTAATGCATGTTTACATGGAAAACAAGGGAATTATGTGTGAATGTGCTCTTACATGTTGACCCGTGATGACTCACCTGTGATCTTCTCTAGAAGGGAAACGTCCTGCACTTCCTGTGGAAGTGATGCGATCTTCTGTCTCACGGCCGCGTCTCCAGACGCCGCGTTCTCTAGATCCTGCAGCGCTTTCACCAGATCCTCCGTCTGCGGGATCAGGACATTCATCACAATCAATCACACTCATCGTCACTAATCTGGAGAGACACAGCTCTAAAATCTGATCAGATGAGCCATATTCAAAATGGCATTATCGCAATAACAGTAGTGGAAACAAATACCATAGTTACTATTTTTTTACCATAATTGATCAAAGAATCAAGGGTTAGAATCAGGGTTGAAATTAACTTTTTCCCTCACCAGCCAATTTGGCTACTAAATTTTTAAGTTACTGGCCATTCAGAGCCAAAAAAGAGGGGAAGAAAAAAAATAAACCAGATTAACTACATCACAGCTTTTATATATATATAAGCTAAGCTAATTCCGCCATACGTTATCCTTTTTACCCGCTTAAAAAAGCACGTTTTATTTTGTCACCATACTTGGTCGTGTAACTGTATTTAAATAGGGGAAAACGTGGAGGTGTTTGGTCGCTTCTAACTTCATCTCTGTTTGGTCCCTAATGAATGAACTGGGCTAAGCTTAGTGCTTTCAAAGTGTCACCGCGCGCCAGAGTGATTGAGTGCACGCACTGAGACGAGAGAGGTATGCATCAACTCGTCTTAGTTAAGGGAATAACATAGTTTAATATGAAAAAAAGGTGGAGTGTTCTTTTAATTGGTTTTACGCACAAAAAAGTGCAAAATACCCATCCAGCACACTATCAACACATATAAATTTGGATTTCATACATTCATTTCTTGTTCAAACTAAATCCTGTCATCCAGCCGTCTCCTCCTTCCTCTTTCATCCTTTTCACCAAAAATGTGTTTTAGGAGGACAGATCAATAACAATGTAGGATGTTGGAAAAATAACAATGTCTTTTCTGTTAACCAAATGCGTCTTAATCTTCGCTATTGCTTCAATGCAAATCTCTCAGAGTTGAGTATTTGCGCTAAATCTGCGCAGATTTGCTTATACAAACTTCCCCAGCAAAGTGAGTAAACATAATAAGTAACTCGCCAAATTGTCTGGTGAGAGCCAGCGTTAATCGACACAGTGGATTTTAACCCGCATTTGGTGTTCATTTCAAACCCTGGTTAGACTCATGTTTCTTTGAGTCGGTGTAAATCATACCAGCTGTGGAGCGGCTGCGTCCGTCTCGTGAGGAGAGTACTGAACTCTGTAATCATCATCTTCCTCCTCCTCTTCCTCTTGCTGCACCTTCTGGTAGCTTCTCTTCAAGTTTTTCCTATCATCTGCCACAAAAGAGCATGCAACCGTTACTTCACACACACTCAGCCTTCATTCAGACTGTTTTCTGAGTGTTAGAATAATAGTGCAGTGATGAAACACATGCAAGTCTGGGAATGATGTAGTGACAGAAATAAAATCTCTCTCATATTTGAGCTTCTTCTTTTTTTGTCTAGATTGCAGCTCTGCTCGTCAAACAACTGCACCAGGTGCATCCTGGGAGGCCCATTACAGGAGGAACATGTGATGAGCACTTAGTCATGCTTTTCAGTTCTAGATTATAATGAAATTCAAAGCTAATTTCAATTATTTTAGCAAAAACTTTAAGATGAAAACATCTTCAAGATCATGAGAAATAAAAACTTTAGTCTGTTTAGTGATGCATACATCACTTCTGCAGTGTGTATATTGTGCACAGTAAGCACATTTTATTTTTCTCCCAGGTTTCTTAAAGGGATACTTCACCGTGTTATTCCCCTTAACTAAGACGAGTTTATACATACCTCTCTCGTCTCAGTGTGTGCACTCAATCGCTCTGGCGCGCGGTAAAAAGGATAACTATAATGTATTGCGGAATAGCACTGGGAGCACTTCGACTCGGCGCAGTAATATCATCACTCCTGAAAAATCCTCCCCCCCTCTCCCTCACCGAGTCGAAGTGCTCCCAAGTGCTATTCCGCCATACGTTATCCTTTTTACCCGCTTAAAAAAGCACCACGTTTTATTTTGTGTCACCATACTTGGTCGTGTAACTGTATTTAAATAGGGGAAAACGTGGAGGTGTTTGGTCGCTTCTAACTTCATCTCTGTTTGGTCCCTAATGAATGAACTGGGCTAAGCTTAGTGCTTTCAAAGTGTCACCGCGCGCCTGAGTGATTGAGTGCACGCACTGAGACGAGAGAGGTATGCATCAACTCGTCTTAGTTAAGCGAATAACATAGTTTAATATGAAAAAAAGGTGGAGTGTTCTTTTAATTGGTTTTACGCACAAAAAAGTGCAAAATACCCATCCAGCACACTATCAACACACTATAATATGCTGTGGGACACTCTGATTCTAACTTTGAATACTATTTAGGACGGATAGTATGCGGTTTAGGACGCAGCATACTATTATATAATAGGGAAGTATTCGATTTCGGATGCAGCATGAGTCTTTTTGACTCGTTATTTGACTAAACTGCCAGTCGTTAAGACATAGACATCTTTACACAAATAACCATGATTAAAGGCACTGTGAACATTTTGGATATTGGATTTTTCTATGGTTTGTTACTGTTATCACTTTTTTGTGCTTAAAAACCAATAAACAAATCTGGGAGAAAGGGGACATTTGCATAATGTAATGAGCACTATGCAAATACTTCAAAATAAATGAGTATTATGGGTAGCATGACACACTAAACATACACTACCAGTCAAATGTTTGGCAGTACACAGTCTATGCTGTGCAGTTTGCAGTGTGCTGGTGTTACTCTGACCTGTGGGCTTGTGTTTGGGACTGTCCGAGTCCTCGATGGCCAGTTTGAGCTGCTGGATGAAGTCTGGACGGTAGAGGCTTCGCTCCTGCCAGATATTCAACAACCTCTCCATGTGCTTCTTTCCACCGTCATCTCCATCTCTGCCAGAGAAACACACACACAGCACACATGAGAAAGGACAAAACCCTGCCGATGAACGCGTGAAGCACATGTGAAGGGGAGCTTACCTGGCCACGTGTGAGCAGGCATCCACCAGGACGCCTTCGAAGTCTTTGGTGAACTCAGGACCCTTTTTCTTGCTGTTCTGAATCACGTCATTAGCCAGATACAGGAACGTCAACTTCCTGTTTCTTTTAGCTGAACAACAAACACATTTTATTCGATTTAATCATCCACTTTAAAACGTTTCAGTTTAAATGTTTGAGCATTTCATTCATTTTTGAATCCTAACCTTGTCTTCACAAACAAGATGACTTGTGCAAACTAAACTCAGAGAGTCAAGGTTTGGTCTTAGGCTGTGTTCACACTTGTGGTTCGGTTCGCTTGGTTTCTTTGGTCAGACCAAACAAAAAAAAAGCATTTAATCCTGGTCCGCTTAGCGTTCACATTTGCATTTTAACACCGAAACCTAAAGACACCGAACCTAAAGGCATAGGGATACGTTCACAACCTGACTGATCGGCTTTTCTATGTATATTTTGCAATCTAACTTACCGAAAATCCAAAACAATGCTGTGTTCTGGGATAAATGCACTCGCTGTATGTGCGTAGCAACATATGATGGTATTTTGACCAGCTGAGAACTCGTTAAAAGCTTGTAAATTGTGTAAAAGAGTCAAAACAGCGTCAGGAATCCACACACACACAGATCTGCTGCGAGGAGACGCTGTTCTGATGCCTGTGCTGAACTGTGATGGGCAACATCACGAGAAAAAAAACATTTTGTCCTTTTTTAGGGTCACATCTTGTGACATCACGTCCTGTTTTTGGTTCGTTTACATGTTTTTGGTCCGTCCTGCGTTCATATTTCATTCAAACTGCACCAGAGTTGGTTTGGAAGCGGACTGAGGCTGTGTTCACACTCGGCATGTTTGATTCGATTAAAACAAACTCTGGTGCGATTGCTCTGTTAGTGCGGTTCATTTGAATAAGTGTGAACGCTGCCATCCGAACCCTGGTGCCACCAAACAAACAAGATGGGTCTTGGTCCGCTTCCAAACCAACTCTGGTGCGATTCATGTGATATATGAACACAACACGGACCAAAGACATGTAAACGAACCAAAAACAGGAAGATGTGACCCTACAAAGGACAGAATGCTCAAGCATACCAGTTTTCTCTCATCATAGTCGTGATGTTGCCCATCACAGTTCAGTCCAGGCATCAGAACTGCGTCTCCGCGCAGCAGATCTGTGTGTGTGTGACGGAGGGACTCCTGATGCTGATTTGACTCCTTTACACATTTTCTAAGCTCTTCACGAGTTCTCAGCTGGTCAAAATGCCATCATATGTTGCTACGCACATACAACAAGCTCATTTAGCCCAGAACACAGCATTGTTTTGGATGTTTGGTTAGTTTCGTCACGAAATATATGCAATAAAAGCCAATCAATCAGGTTGTGAACATACAGTATCCCTAAGCCTTTAGGTTCAGTATCTTTAGGCTCTGTGTTTTTAGGTTCGGTGTTAAAAAATGCAAATGTGAACGCTAAGCGGATCAGGACTCTTTTTTTTTTGGTCCGGACCAAACGAACCGAACCACAAGTGCAATCAAACCCCGAGACACATCTTTTCAGCGTCTCAGTCCACTTGTTTGGTGGCACCAGGGTTCAGATGGCAGCGTTCACACTTCACTAACAGAGCAATCACACCACACATGCCAAGTGTGAACACAGCCTTACATTAACTACAACTGTGAACTTGAAACCGCAGCTGACAGCAGTGACACGGTCTCGTACCTTTCTTCAGCTCTCTGTGCCACACACGCACGATCAGCGATGAATGTTTGCGGTGATGAATGATCCACAGAGACAGAGTCTGAACGCTCTGCTGCGAGTTACTCAGTTCAGACAGCTTCTTCTCCAGCGCGGACTCGGAGAACGACGACATGCTGATCGCTCTCTCTCTCTCTCCAAACAACCCTGAGAAAACACATCAGGTTAGAAACAGGGCTGAAGCTTCTCCTGCCACAGAGTTGCATTTTACCTACTCTAATGCTGACGCCAAAACATGCGGCTCGTGGGAAAAGGTGGACCCTAGTATTCATTATAATAAAATATATAAAGAATATGTTTAGTTGGCTTGATATGTCATACAGGAGGACACTGATAAATGTTTGTTATTCTGCATCTGAAACTACTTTTAAAATAAAACTTTTGTCTAATTCTTTTATTATAGTATATTATATTACATTACATTATATTATTGCTTAGACAAGGAACATTTGTATTTTTATTTACTTTTATTGCAGGGCTATTTTAAATGGACTACTGGAAAAAATGTTTAAAATGGTGCTAAAATATACACATTCTCTCATACGGTTACATGCATTTTAATCTAGAAGCTTGATGTTAAATAAAAATGCAATAATAATGTTAAATTCTATCAGTCACCTAATCTCATACATACACATTATGCATGTATTTCACATGAAATATTGTGGTGTGATATACTATACACACTCTTAAACTACTACTAAAAGCATTTAGATTAATTTTAAATCATTATTATGCATGCAGGACTTATGACCTACTTGTATTAGAGAAACCACATGGAGAATTTGTTCTTTTAAAAAATAACCTCATATAGTAAAACATCGTGTATATATAACGATATAGTCTGGTTGCATATATGTGTATGATTAATAAATGAGATATTAGAGAGTTTGAACTCCATGCATAGTCCCGAGTTATTGATTAGTTGTAATGCATCATTTCTGAGACATGCAATAAGCAAGATCAATACAGAAAAAGCAAATTAAGCAGATTACAGAAACAAATCAAGCCAACAGCTAAAAATAAAGGTAAATACATTCTCACCTGTCAGCAGTTTTAGTTGGCTAATCTGGATTTAACTTCAATATGGCACAACACACGCGGAAACCCCTCAAATACCAGCTACCGCGGATTAGAAGGGTAGTTTAAGTCGAAATATTAATAAATCGAGTTAATAAGGTACAAACCTCTGTATATATTCCTCGAAACTTTTGGAGAATGTTTGAACACGATGGGATTTTGTTGCAAGTTGGGTTGATAAACAAACGAGCGTCGCGCGCGTGACGTCATTGGGACGCGACATCATGCTGGATGTGTCTTGAACAGCACTGTATTCTTCACTTCACTAGTTGTGTCGCTCTGAATAGAAATAGCAATAATTCGCAAGTGATGTCTGTTTTTGTTTCTTACAAAAGGGGTTTATGAGTCCCAGCCTTTGTTTGGTAGCAGGTATAGAGGATTATTTTACTCTATATGGACTGAATAAAAGGAACGTCACTTTAATAAAAATGAAACAGGAGTTTAATGTCATGTTATAAGCTTGAAACTGCATTATGTGCTGCAGCTGCTGACATGACTTCGCTGGACTGAACCACTCAGAGTAAGTATTATTATGGGGATTTTCAGGGGAGGGGCTGTAAATAAATATTCAATATGCTTTTTTTTTTTCTTTACTTATATTAAAATTAAACTTGACCATTAGACAAGTTGTATTTGCATTGCACTTAACAGCTTTAAGGTTTAAATATGCTGATTATGCATCATTTTATTAATCATGCACACAAACAAATATGATATACAGCTTACAGGAAATTGCACGTTTTAATTTGATTCATAGTTGGTAATTGTCAAACTTTTCTCTCTCTCTCTCTCTCTCTCTCTCTCTCTCTCTTTGCCTGTTTGTTTGCATTTGCTAGACTATATAACCAAAATGTATCTTAAAGAAATCAGTCAATGAATGCTAACTGATGCTAATTAATACTTTGTTTAATTGCCATAAGATTGGTAAAAAAAATCAATTAATATTGCTAACTATTGTTTTGGATGTGTTCTGAAAGTCATAGGTCAGAAAAGCAAACTGTTAAGTCCCCACTGCATAATTGCAATGCCGATACACATTGTAAGATTTTGGGCTGTCCCAGATGAAAGATGACCAATCGTGGTGATTTCTGTGGTTGTGTCTCCTAAACGGTGGATCTACATCGAGGTTTGATGTAGACCTTTGTCATGGTCTTGCGACCAAAGATAGCCTGCGATAATTTTCTGACGGTGTCAGAAATTTAGCATAATCATGATAGTGTGTTTGCAGCTGTATGACCTACATCTACTGACTAGCCAATAAAAATCCAACATGAAATGGCGTTTTGATCATCGCGACATGGCGCTAAAACTTAAAACTACTTTCTTCAGGCTCCATTTGCAACATTGGCATGCCAAGTTGGCCTCTTTTCCCTAGAAATGACCGCGTCCATATTCTCCTCTTTCGCTTCCTCCTCTTTTTTTCATCGCACATAAAACCACAATTGCCAAAGTGTGGTGCATCTTGCTCTATTTGTTTACCAGTAGTGCATGCTAATGGCGTTTTATTCTTCTATACTAACCTACAATTCAATATGTGTCATCATAGTACAGTCTACATACATATTGTACCCAAGTTTATTAGATCCATGTTGTAGAGTGTGATTTGTAATGATCTTATAGGATTGCCGAAATCGTACAGTCTTTAGCAGGCATTATATTGAAATAACTTTTCTCTTTGTCATAAATTCCCTCATGATGACTTTTATAATCTTCCTTTGCAGATCTCATATTCCATACATGGAGAATGGCTGAACATCAGATTGAAGACCCAAAGATTGCATTTGCATATCTCCGCCCATCATGTGTCCTCCTGACCAAAGAACCAACATCCGCAAACGTAGAAGCTCTTAGCGCCAATCTCCGTGGTATAAGCGATGGAGCTCTCCAACAGCTCCAGGACTATGTACTGTTTCCCCTCAGATTTGTCCTCAAAACCCCTGGCTCCAAGCGGGAGGGATTTATCGAGGCGGTCATGGAAACCATGACGTATGTGCTGGAGAACACATGCGTACAGAGTTGGGATTCTCTTCGGGATCTTTTCTCTGAGTTGTGCCTTTGTCTTTGTTCCCCAAAAGACCCGGGAAAGCCCGCCATGTCCTCCGAGGAGCTAAAGCTGGCCGTCCTCAGATGCCTGGACACCCTCTTGCACTCGGCCTACGGTGACATTGTTTTTAAACTCTACGAGCCAAGCATGTTGCCCGGACTTGGAGCAGCCGTGTCGCTACTTCTGGCACTTGCAGAGCATGAAAAGGCAAGGGGAGTTCAATTGGCTTCCCTTAAATGTCTCCTTTCTTTATTTCTACAATGCAACTGCAAGGAGGAACACATTGAGCCAGGACAAAACGAGAGGTATCTTCTTGGACGTGCCCTCGCCACATTTTTGCCTGGCATTTCTCGAGCCCTGAGTGAGGTAATAAGCGGAGACATAAGACAAGGCCATGCAGTCACGATGAAGGCCATGAGGGTTTGGTACAAAGCGGTAGGTCTGGTAATGGCCGATGAGCAGCTTCAGAAGACCGACATTGACAGGGCAGCTGGGGATCTGGGGAGGGTTGAGGAGCTGGTTGTAAAGAGGACTCCATCTTGGTGTAAAACCACTTCCCAGCGCCTTGCCATAGTCTTACAAAAGATAATTTCTTGCACTTCTTCCCACCCGCACTGGAGAATCAGGCTTGAGTTGGTCAATCTATCCCATCTTCTCCTTTCTCAGTGCAGCCAGTCTGTGGGTGAATGTGTCGGTCCTCTACTGGAAGCATTGGTAGGTGCCATCAACGATGAGGAGCCTGAGGTAAAGAGCAGGTGCAATGCTGCATTGGATGAAATTGCACAAAAAGGTCAAACCAATGGCGGACAGGACTTTACAGATGTTCTATCTGAAAACCTCCACAGCTTGGCGTCATCCTTACCTCGACTCATGAGAACGTCTGATGACCAACGCAAGCTCTTTGTCCTTAACGTGTTCCTCGGGTACCTCAAGATTCTGGGACCTAAAGTTGATGCAGTACTAAGGTCATCAGTCCATCTTGAGCGTATCTCCAAAGCATTGATGCAGGTGATGGAGCTTGACGTTACGGATGTGAAAATCATTGAGGAGAGAACTCTTAAGTCTTCAACAGACCTGGGACCTGATGTGCACCAAGTCCCATCCCAGAGGAAATATTTCCTCTACTTCACCGACGAAAGGATATTCTCAGCGCTCGGGAAGATCTGCCGCATGTTGGGATACTACGGAAACCTCTACCTTCTTGTTGACCGCTTCATGGAATTGTACAAGGAGTCCTCGGTTTACAGAAAGCAAGCTGCTTTGGTCCTCAATGAGGTAATTGTTGGTGCTGCAGGCATTGGCGTAGAGACGGACAACTCTAGGATTGATAGTTCAGGAATAAACCAGTCTAGAACAAATCAAGAAGACTTGAAATCTTCAATCATGTCTATCATCGAGGAGTACATCAGTTTGAGCAACTGGCATCTCCCTACAGTCTCAGAGGCCTTGGAAGTGAAACTTGAGGCTACAACCTCCTTAGTGCCCAATTATCCAGAACGAAATGGTCTCCAACTGCTTCCAGCATCTAAAACCCCAACGCTCCACCAACTCAACAGCAACATCTGGCAAATCTGTATCCAGTTGGAGGGTATCGGAGGCTTCGCCCTGGCTTTAGGCACTGATTTCCGTCTGCTTCTCATGACAGCCCTCTACCCTGTGCTGGAGAAGGCCGGAGATGAGTCGCTTCTCGTCAGCCAAGCGGCTTTCAACGCAATGTGCGACCTCTGCAAGGCTTGCGATTACAGTTCTCCCAAGGAGCTGGTCATCAAGAATGCAGACTACCTCCTCAATGACGTTTCTCTAAACCTCGGCAGACCCAGCATTCACCCTCATGCTCCGAGAGTTCTTGCGGTCATGTTCACTCACTCGGATGCCAGTCTGCTGCCTCTAGTGGCCGATGTAGTGCAGGACGTGTTAACGGCACTTGATCTCAGCTATGACCAGAGAACGCCACAGTTCTGTAGTGTGCTGCACTTACTCATGAAGGCACTTGGTGAGTCTTACTTAAATTTACTTACTTATAACCCTCTGGTGCTCTTCGCATGTCAGTCAAAAATGACAGTATTTTTTTTTGGTCAATGATAATGTACAATATTTTTGTTTGATCATGTTTTTTATTTAATATTTTGTATTTTTAGGGGATTTTTTTATACTAAATAATATGTACGCTGTATTTATAATCCTTTTTTTTTTTTTTTTTTTTTTGAGCATAGACTTTCCAACTTAAACTGTCGTAAATCAGACTTAAGTTTGATCTCTTTTCTAAAAACGACACTTGGCAGGTTATTGCTGAAGTGAAAAAAGTTTTAAAAAGTGAATTTAAAAAAAGGAACAGAATTTTACGTGTTTTGTTATGAAAAATGCACAAAAATACTATTTAGCAAGTGCCAAACGCCTTTACCAAGTTTCGTACCATTGCAATGAAATAAAAAAAATTTAAAAAATAAAATAAATTGTTTTAGTCAAAAATGACCGAAGAGCATCAGAGGGTTGGAACAATTCTACTATTATGTATTAGTTGGCAAATGTACTCTTTGGAGTTTGAAAAAGTCAAATGTGTTTTACCACAGTGAGATGGTTCCCTGCTACTATGGGACACCAGAAGCCATCCAGCAAAGACACCCAGAATAAAGAGAGTGTGAACTTGAGGCAGTTTCTCCTGGACTATAAGAAGCAGAAGGAGCTTGCTGAAGGCATTGGGGTAGAGGAGGAAGATCCTAATGAACTAGGTTTGTAATTTTGATTTATTTATGTTTGTTCTGCACCCCTAACTTTAAGAATTAAACTTATATGTAAACGTTGTTACCTTTCTAAGCAATCATACTTACCTGGATGATAAAACTGGGACTTCAGCCAAATCTAGCAGGGTTGTGGTCCATTCGAACCTGAATTGAGAAGTTTCTTGTTTACTTGTATACTTCCCAATATTTAATGAGACTTTTTCAGACCTTTATTTCCGAGGATGCGTTATCTGTGTGGACTTGCTTTGAAATGCAGTTCAGTAATTTTCTGTCATTTAAATTTGAATTCTACTTCAACTTCTAGTGGGGTGTGGCTAATTCAATTCGAATTCACACTCTTGAACTAAAGGGAGCAAATTCTTCAATTTGGCAGAATTTTGCAGACCCCTGATATCTAGAGACCAAAATATCACAGAAACTTGTGAGTGAGCTGTTTACTTGGACCAGTAAGTTAAGTAATACCCTAAAAGACATATGGTAAAAGGTTCACAAAAACTGTACTGTTAAAATGCTAAATTTGATATTACGTTGGGTGTGGAAATCAATTGGCTTGGGCTTGGTGCTGGTAACCCAATGCACAGGACAAAAGTGACACCAGAATAAAAATATTCATGATTCTGAAGCTGAAAATACAGAATTATTTTAGACGGATATGCTTGCAGTCTGTCACTGACTAGATATATTTCAAATAATATAAGCCACTTTTTACTGGTAACATAAGAAATTTGGCATTATCAGGACCCACAAATATTCCCCCATTGCATTATTATACATTATATTCAACATTACATATAGTAGTTTAATGTAGTTAGTTAACTTAATTTTTTTCTCACAAAGTAATTTTCATTTTGGGTGAACTATACACAATACAGATTGTCACTATCCATGATACATATTGTTGCGTTTTTGTATTGCGATATATTGCGACTACCCGTACCTAAAAAAAAAACCCCATTCAGAACATCCTACCAACCACATAGCAACGCCATAGCAACCAGCCAGAAGAAGATGTTTACCACCTTGCAACATTCTGTTATAATCACGCTTTACAGTTCCTGCTTGTAATTTAATTCTTGCACAGCAGATGACAGTATTGATCCAGTATAAGTGATGAGAACTGTTGCGCTCGTTCTTCTCAAGGTTTCGTCATAACTGCAGACCTGAAACAGAGGTAGTCACTTCTCCTGAAACAAGTGCAGTAAGTGCTTTGCATAAGGGTAGAGATGTAATAATAGAGCAGAATTATGATCACTCCAGCATCTTTAATCCTCCTCATGCTGAGACTTTCAACTCTGGGCTCAGATTTCTGATCATTAAACCAACACCACACAGAGTCAGAATTCCCTGAATGATCTGTTATTACGGCTTCAGCTGTTATTTGTGTTTGCATGAAGATATGTTCACAGGGGCCAGACTAGTCTAATGCACAGGCGACGTAAAATGACCAATTCGATTTTCTAATTTTATTTTCATCGCCTGTCCAGACGCTCCTCCACCAGCGTCTGCTTCTGATGAGGACATGGAAGGCCCTGCTGAGAAAAAAGAGCTTCCTCTTCATATCCAGATTGCAAAAGACGTGATGGAGCGATGCATTCATCTGCTCTCCGACTCCAACCTGAGAACCCGACTCAAGGTTGTAAAATCTCTTCTGTTTTAAAAACACAAAGAAACTTTAGTGCAGTTTTCAAAATGTTAAAATACTTGCATCGCTGCAGGCCCGTTTCCCTTGAGACGAGCACATGACTAGTAAAATGTGCATGTGCCTTTACAGGTGTTGGACATCCTGGAGCTGTGTGTGTGCGTTTTATGTGAGCAAGAGGACGAGCTTCTTCCCATGGTGCACCGGTGCTGGCCTGCTCTCCTCCACCGTCTCACCAGCGATGACCCTCTCGATGTACCACGAGCATTCAAGGTGAGACCATGACCATGCGTTTTAAAAATGGTGTTTTAAAAGGCCATGGAAATGAATGAAACATTAAAAGTCATGTATATTTCTATAGGATCTTGTAGTTTTATGATCTGCAAATGCATAGGTCAAAACAAAATTACAAATTAGCGAACTAAGATGAATAGATCTGAAACTAAATTAATGTAAAAGTGTGGAAAAACTGTAGTTGGATATTGTTGCATTGACTATTCTATCATCCATTCTTTTGAACTTTCCATTCATCAAAGAATCATAAAAAATTGATCATGGTTTTCACAAAAATATTAAGCAGCTCAATATTTTTCAACATTGATTATAGTAAAGGTTTCTTGAGCAGCAAATCAGAATATTAGAAGGATCATGTGACTCTGAAGACTGGAGTAATGATGCTGAAAATTCACAGGAATAAATCACATTTTACAATATATTCACATAGAAAACAGCTGTTTTAAATTGTAATTTCACAATATGATCGAATATATGCAACCTCAGTAAACAAACAAACGTAAACAAAACGTACAAACCTTTGAACGGTAGTGTATATTAACTGGAATACTACTATAGATCCGGGAGATCATCCGTTCACCAGTTCCTCCATGAATCTCTCTCTCAGGTGCTGTGTGTTCTTGGGCAGTCGTGTGGAGATTTCCTCAGGAAACGCGTGTCTAAAGAGGTTCTTCCCCGTCTCACCTCCTCTCTGATGAAGCAGGCGGAGATCAGCGCTCGCTCCGGGCCCGCATACACACACACACTGGCGTACAAACTCCAGCTCGCCGTGCTGCAGGGTCTCGGACCTCTGTGTGTCTCACTGGACCTCAGTAAGTCTGGAGGACATCAGTGTCCCGAACGCCTGCTAGAAACTGTAGAACTGTCAACATCAGTGAAACTGTATAGATATAATCAACAGGGGGACTGTGACAGTATTGCAGGTCTGCCCGTTTAATATGTGTGACAAAAAATTGAAAACATGCTTAAACAAAAACATTCATTTACCTCCAATGCTAAGGTTAAAAAGCTAATATTCAGCGAATTGTTGCATTGTTTGTCCCACATTCAAATATATTAGGTCAAATTAAAATGTAATGTACAATTATAATTGTGATTTAATGGATGTGCAGCGTCAGCATCATAACAAATCACATACATGTATGAATACGGCACTGTACGTTATTATGGCTTAAAATGCAACACTCAGTCCTAAAAAAATCATCATGTATAATTTATATGTTAAGTTTAACTGTTCATTTGTAACATAATCTGCCCAAATCAGCTGAAGAACATAAACTGCATCTACTTTCAATAATGTGCTGAATGTCTGAAGGAGGATATTCAGCTAGAAAAATGTATGATGGGAACTTATTTTAGCATTTAAAGTGGGCTTTGATATTTAATTTTAATATTTTCCATTGCCTGCATTACCTTGGTTACATACAGAAACCTCTCAGAGGTCTTGGCAGTGGAAAAAAATTATATCTCAAAGTTTTGATTTCCCCAGGTAACCAAAACCAGACAGTGATGGAATGCTAAAAAAAAAATAAGAAGGAAAAACTCTATTACAATGCTTTTGAGAGAGAACAAAATGTGTGCGCAAACTCAAAGTTTCTCGGCATTCCTTAAAATAAAGGATCCAAAAAGGTTTTTTTGCAGTGATGTAATCGAAGAACCATTTTGGGTTCCCCAAAGAACCTTTCAGTGAACATTTCTAAAAATAACCTTTTTTGTTAGTGAATAACTTTTCTTTTCTGTCAGCTGTAGTGATTTATCACATAGCAATAAATCAAACTATTGAGTAATATATGGTCATATTGAGATTAAATCAATATATCTGTCAGATCAATTCATTAATTAGACTATTTTGAAATGATCAGCTTTGGAAAAAAATAAATATATATATATATATAAATATAAAATATTTATGGCAAATATAGCTACATTTATTAATCGGACTGACAGATAAGTTTGTATATAACATATTAGCAATTATAATTTAATATAATGGTAATTATATAAAATGTTATACACACATTTTCAAACAAATAAATTATATATTTTTTTCCACCTCGTTTAACAAAAATAATTCATAATTTTTATATATAAATATGAAAGAAATTGTTCAAAATTACAAGTGAATTTAAAAAGAATATATATGTAATGCTGTATATATGTTTTTTATTCACTTGTATTTTATTTATTTTTGTAAACCTTTTAGTGAACAGTTCTAAAAAGAACCTTTTTTGTTAGTGAAGACTTTTTTTTCCACTATAAAGAACCTTTTGTTCCGGAATGTTCCACTGATGTTGAAGGTTCTTGATGGAACAATTAGATGCCAATAAAGAACCTTTATTTTTAAAGAGTGAGGGGAATGCATATTTTTTGTGAGCAATATATATATATATACTACCGTTCAGAAGTTAGGGGTCAGTAAGATTTTTAATGTTTTTAAAAGAAGTCTCTTCTGCTCATCAAGGCTGCATTTATTTGATAAACAACAGTAATATTGTGAAATATTATGACAATTTAAAATGACTGTTTTCTATTTTAATATATTTTAAACTGTAATTTATTCCTGTGATCAAAGCTGAATTTTCAGCATCATTACTCCAGTCTTCAGTGTCACATGATCCTTCAGAAATCACTCTAATATGATGATTTGATGCTCAAGAAACATTCATTATTATGATCAATGTTGAAAACAGTTGTGTACAAACTTTTTTCAAAATTCTTTGATGAATAGAAAGTTCAAAAGAACAGCATTTATTTAAAATAGAATATTTTCTAACATTATAAATGTCTTTGCTGTAACTTTTGATCAGTTTAACTCATCCTTGATGAATAAAAGTATTGATTTATTTAATTTCTTTCCCCCAAAAATAAAATTAAAAATCTTACTGCCCCCAAACTTTTGAACGGTAGTGTACATATATGTTCTATTAACATGTCCCCTTAAGCTCTCTGTAGCTGCATCAGCAGAAAAGGTAAACATATTTTTAAAGGCAGAAAAAATGCATCTTAACTCATGAATCATGCACACAATAACATCATGCATTTGCGAGCGCGCGGTGAGCACTAGATGGCAGACTCGCGTCAGAGTTTCGTCTCAGCTGCAGTGAACATGTCAAAGTCAATCTCAGTGTAAGCGATGAAGTCGTGTTCCTGCTGATGTCACATCACAGCTCCACCTGAAACCCCAGAGCTTCTCTGACAGACACCATCATGCGTTGCTCTGCTCATTCCTCAGGAGAAGCTCGGAGGGGATTTCAGCGCTCTCGTATCAGTTTCTCATCTCTGTGGGGCTTCTGATGTAATGCAGGGGCGAAATGGAAAAAACGTACATGTTGCATGCATTCTGCTGCGGCATAAGCCTTGATGCATGTAAAAGTGCTCTTTGAAAAATAAATATCGACTATTGGCTTATAATATCAGTTATCATTCTCAAGTTTAATTCGTGCATCTGTAATAGTGAAGTATAAGGGGTTGACTAAGTGACAATAAAGGCTACTACTACATTTGCAAAGCAAACCCAATGGTTTGTGAAACGCTGAAGTGACTTGTTGTTTGATTGAGCTGACATGTGGAGAGAAAAATATTTGTGCAATTGTGATTGTGCATAATGGTGTGATTGATTTAGTGTGTGTGTGTGTGTGTGTGTGTGTGTGTGTGTGTGTGTGAGTGAAGGGAATACTGAATACTGATAGAGTTACCATGGTTATGTGAGACACCTGAGAGACAGACAGACGAGAGGTCATGCTGTTTATTTCCCAGTTGGCTTTAGTGCTCTCTCTCTCTCTCTCTGTCTCTGTCTCTGTCTCTGCCTCTCTCTCTCTCTCTCTCTCTCTCTCTCTCTGTCTCTCTCTCTCTCTCTCTCTCTCTCTCTCTCTCTCTCTCTGTCTCTCTCTGTCTCTCTCTGTCTCTGTCTCTCTCCGTCTCTCTCTCTCTGTCTCTCTCTCTCTCTCTCTCTCTCTCTCTCTCTCTGTCTCTCTCTGTCTCTGTCTCTCTCCGTCTCTCTCTCTCTCTCTGTCTCTCTCTCTCTGTCTCTGTCTCTCTCTCTCTCTGTCTCTCTCTCTCTCTCTCTGTCTCTCTCTCTCTCTTTCTGTCTCTCTCTCTGTCTCTCTCTCTCTCTCTCTCTGTCTCTCTCTCTCTCTCTCTCTCACACACACACACACACACACACATATATGCCCTCTTTATTATTCTCCCTCCATCCCTCATTTCTCGCCGTCCCTCTGCATTCACCTCCATTTTTCTAGAGTAATGAGGCTCTACATCACGCTGCTTAATTAATTAATTAGGATAATGCTGCCATGGAGACTATTAGATTATAATAGAACATCTGTGGCCATTATGACGCAGGCGTTCGTTCTCTGCATTTCTGCATTTCATCTTTCTTCTGAATGTCTGTTTGCAGTGGAGGCGGATCTGGATCGAGTGTGTGAGGCTTGTCTTCTGTACCTGAGCTGCCGACAGCCAATCAAACTGCAGGAGGCGTGTCTCAGGTAAAGCCCAACCCAGCGCTAAACTGGAACTTCTTCCTTTATTAAAGTGGGTTTAATCTTTTGTTCTTTCTTTAAGTTTCAGGAACTTGCACAGACTAAAATCAAAACAATTTGATTATTAATATTTAATTAATATTTAATATAAATTTTGTGGTTGTATATTAATTTCTGCTGTCAGCTGTAGTGATTTATCAAATAGCAATAAATCAATCTATTGAGTAATATTTGGTCATATTGAGATTAGATTAATATATCTGTCTGACCAATTCATTTGACTATTCTGAAATGATCTGCATCAGGGTGAAAAAAATAAATAATAATAATAATAATAATAATAATATTTTATATATATATGGCAAATATAGCTAAATTGATTAATTGAAAATTGATTAATCGGCCTGACAGATTTGTTAGTATATATAAAATATTAGCAACTATAATTTAATAGAGTGTTATACACACACATTTTCAAACAAATAAATAATTTTGACTTTGTTTTATATATAAAAATATATATAAAAAATTATAAGTGAAATTTATATCAGTGAAATTCACTTATTTTGTACAAATTTTCAATAAAAAAATTGAAGAAAAGAAATTTAAGAATAAAATTTGTGGAAAAATAAGTGAATTTTCCAAAACACAAAAACAAGTTATATATATAATTTGTTTTTGTGTTTTGGAAAATTCACTTATTTTTCCACAAATTTTATTCTTAAATTTCTTTTCTTAAATTTTTGGGAAAAAATCACTTATTTTTCCACAAATTCTATTTGTAACAAATCAAACAAATATATTAAATTTTTTTGGAACATGCCTTTAGATTTCGGTATTGACAGTCCAAAAACAAGGTTACACTTATGTCTAGATATTAATTTACAAATTGGGCATTAAAGAGATAGTTCACCCAAAGTTCTGTCATCTTTTACTCACCCTCAAGTTTTTCCAGACCTGTATGGGTTTCCAAACCTGTATGAATAATGTATATTTAAGAATGTTGGTAACAAGACAGTTGCCAACATTTCCATGGAAGTCAATGACATCCATCACCTGTCTGGTCACAACATTGTTCAAAATATATTTTGTGTTCAACAGAATGAAACTCATACAGGTTTAGAACAACTTGAGGGTGAGTAAATGATGACAGAATTGTCATTTTTAGGACTCTTTAAGCTGAAACTTGACTTGTTCATGTTCCGGTTCACGATGTGCTGTTACACACTCCCATACCCTGCTATAACAGTATGAATCACCCTAACAGTGTCTTATCGTGTGTTTGTCCGCAGTGTTTTCCGGTCCCTGATGGATCTGGACGCTGATATGTGCTGGTTCACTCTGAACGAGCTGTTCTGTCCTGTAACGTACGAGCCGCCTCATCCGCAGCTTCTGCCCGTGACACTGAGCGGATCCGACAAGCCCAGAGACCAGTTCACTGACAACGTCCTCAAATTACTGCAGGAGTTTGATTCCCTGAACGCGGACAGATGAGACTCCCGAGGTTTAGATGCCCATCAACAGGCCTGCTGATGTCTGAACGCTAGGATCATTCTAGTATTCTGATCCTCACTGACACACGTATGAATGGATGAACTTTAGGACAAGGCTGACAAGTTGACTTTGTCATAATGCAGATTGCCATATATACAATAAAACAAACTGATTGAGAAATAAAAAAACGTGTATTCCTTACAAAAAAATGCCATTTAAATGATATTTTCTGCCAAATCACCATAATTATTATAGTTATTTCTCTAAAATTAATACATTTATGGTTTATTTAATTTCATTATTACATATTTTGGTAACACTTTACAATAAGGTTCATTAGATAATGTAATAACTAACATGAACTAACAATGAGCAATACATTTGTTACAGTATTTATACATCTTTGTTAATGTTAGTAAAAATACAGCTGCTCATTGTTAGTTCACGGTGCATTTACTAATGTTAACAAATACAACCTTTGATTTTAATAACGTATTAGTAAATGTTGAAATTAATAACTAAGATTAATAAATACTGAAGTTCATTCTTCACGTTAACTAACTATTGAACCTTATTGTAAAGTGTTATCCATATTTGTATAAATCACACATATGTTCTGGTGTAGTTGTGACCTGTTGGGTCGCGGGTTCTTCAGTGACAGTCTAATAAATGTGTGGCCTGTGAGATTCGCATTAAAGCTGCCTCATATGCTTTGTGTTCGCCTGCTGTAGTGTTATCTGTACTGTACTTTGCTATTTATCCTCCTGCCAGGGCTGACAGAGGCGCTATTATTCACCGGGCCCGAGCGCCGGGGTGACCGGCTGACATGCCTCATACGCGGCTAATGCAATTTCCTCCCGGCCGCTTCTGATAAGTGCCGGAGCATCATTATAGAGTCAAACCGCTTGACATGAGTTTTGTTTGAAGGATTCGCCAACGTTAAAGACGACAAAGCAAACTGAAGAGATGAAGAAATGAAGAATCGAGGTGATTTTTGAGGTTAAGTAGCTGGAAAAGCTCTTTGTTAGAATGAAAGTTAAAAAGGCTTTTTTGGATAATTTTATTGATTATCTACAGTTTTACCATTACTGTTTGGCGCTTTTTATAATAAAGGCCCAATGCCAGCCAAAGTTTCTTGAGTAGTTTACTTAAAGTCCCCCTGGCCTGTAGTCAATAATTTTATCCCTTAAAACTCATCTTTGATCACCAAAATTAAATATTTAAAAGTTTTTTCCTTGAAAAAAATTCTTCATGCCTTAAAATAGCTTGAATGCAACTCAGCACACTTGCTTCATTTAGTATACACTGTTCTATGAATATGCAAATATTCTGTGTTTGGTTCACTGCAGTTTTAAGGAGAAAATACTCAGCAATGCTGTTGACTTATGAATTTACACATGATTTGTCTTAAAAGCATATTAAAAACACCACATAAGCTATGTTTCCATCCACGCGTTTTTATCCGAATTAAGTGATAACGAATGAAAAATGCCTTATGGAAACAGTAAAATTCGATTGAATTTCATGAATATCGACTCAAATGAAATATGTTCGGTCTCATCGGATTTTATCTTGATCGATATACGGCTTATGCTGATGGAAACGTTATCTGTATAAATCCATTTTGTCTAGCAAAACTTTGTTTGCAAATGTTTGTTTGAATGTTGTGCGATTCAGTGCGAAAATGAATGGAAACACCTTACAATGTCTCAAATCAATTCGATATAGGCCTACCAACTTGATCGCAAAACAGCATGTGATGACGTCATTACGCACAGGTTTTTATTCGCTTTAAAGCCGTTGGATGGAAACACACTTATTCGCATGAGTTTTTTTACTTCAGATAATTCGATTGACAAGTGGATGGAAACTTAGCCATAGACACATAAACAAGCTGGATTTTCACCACAGGGGGACTTTAAGCAATTAAGCCACCATGTTGCCCTTTAACATCAAGAACGATAAACGATAACATGTTGGTTATTCAAAGCGCGCTTCAGTTGTTCTCGCTACATGCTTTAAAATAGAATGGATATTGATGGACTATCCACGTTTTATCTTTCAACAGTTTGGGGGGAAAAAATCCCCAAAAATGATTCCAATGGTATCCTTGCTCTGTCGTTATCGTTATCGTTATAGTTGGGGTGGTCTCTAATTAGAGAGAGCAATGTTGTTGTTGTTTTTACACGTTATAATGGTACTTGGCAGTCTGTTAGGGCAGGTGAAGCAGAGCCCCACCAAAAATACTCATCTAAAACAATCTCTATATAGACTTAATCAATAATGGATTGTAAATGTGTTCAGAATTCTGTATAAATATTTTCGGATTTTCTAGACTATTTTAAGTCTTAACTGGATAATTTACTGAGGGTCAGCCGAGTCCTCCTCAGCTCTACAGCGCCCCGCAGTTTTCCAATGTAAATCTGGTGAAAAATGGAACTGCAGCGAGAGCCATAGACCTTATTCAGAGCAGCGCCATGACGAGAGGCTGTGTGAGGGATGGACTGACCGTGATTAAAAAGCTATATAAACTCCTAGATCATTTATGATTTTCCACAGATCATGTTGTCTTAAGTTTTTTGTCTAATAAAATTTCTTGGAAAGATATTTTTGCAGTGTTTCGTCACCAGAACTTAAGGCGATTCTATAGCGTTCTGTGTCGAGTATGAATCTGTCAATCAACATTAGAGCGCCACCCTCAGGCTGAATTACGCAACATCTATCAAAAGTGTGTGCGTGTGCTCAGCTGTTACAATATAAAGTTTGCAAAATGTTTATCAGAAACTAACGCTAAGAACCAGAAACTTCCCTACCTAAATTTACGGCCTGGTATTTGGTGTAAACGTAGCCTACTTTTAATGTGGTTATACTTGAAAGTGATTTAAATAAGCAACCACAACGTGATGAGACACCAAAATTAGTTGAAAAAACAAAAGTTAAACTTATCTATTTGAATGAGAGAAATGGGAAAACTTATCTTTCCGCTCTCCTTCCTTCTGGAACTTGTGATTTACGAATATCTAAAACTTTTAACACATGTTATAAAAACGTGCAGGCTAGAAGAGCATCTTTTGTTTTTACAAAAACGCTAATTTTGCAGGTTAACCAATCACTGTTTCATATTAATCAAATAGTTGAGCTCAGATTGCGTGCCAAATGCGTCACTAAACAATATCCAATATCTCTATGGCGCCTTTTTTTTAAATATTTCAAAACAATGTCTGGTTGAACTGGGGTTAAATCTTAGTACTTAAAAATCATCAAAATCAAGAAAAATCATGTATTAAAAGGACACAAAGATATATGATCAATGTACAATGTTTTTATTTATTTGATAAAGGCATACATTGAAGGTGAAACCAGTCTTTTGTAGGAGTAGCCTATTGTAATATACACAATCTGTACATGTATTACTTCCAGAAACAAAAAAACTATTGAATCAAACCATAAAAATCAAAGAAACCAGAAACGAAGCTGTCATTAATACCATTGAACATACTGTGAGTGTTTTCAAGATCTTTTAAAGCTGCATAAAAACCACAAAACATCGTAATATTGTGTGTGCACCATTCTTCTATTGACAGAAAAGCTTTATGAAACATATTTGCAAAAGCTGGCACCTATTAAATCGCACTTGTGCCAATGGTGATGCCAGTCCAGAAAACCCCTCAGACTGGTGCCCGTAACATTATACATGTAAACAATGATAGTAATATTACAGCATGTAAATGTCATCGTTTAGACCTGATGAAGAATATTTCAAACATTCACGTTTGTTCTGACGCTTCTAGCCGTCTACGTCGTATCAAAACCATGAATCTGAGCAAACTAAGAATGACCAAAGAGTTTAAATCAACAGTCCAATTTGGTTTCTTGCTCATTGGCAAATATAATTAGAAACGTTTGTCACATGCACTCGCTGTTGTGAACAGATATCTACCTTCGGTTTTATACAGAAATATACATCAGTTGATATAGGGATAGTTCACTCGAATATTAAAATTCGTTTTTTTATTTATTCTCTCAACCCTCATGTTCAAACCTGCTTTACTCACTTTCTACCATAAAACACAAAATTATTTATTTTGCAGAATGTCTAAGCTGCTCTTTGATAGTAGCCACTGACCAGGGGCTAATACAATAAAATAAAGGACAAATACTAAACTATACGAAACTGAAATAAAGCTCTAAAAAGCTTAAGGGACAGATTTACTAATAGCTTACGGCAGTGCAGTCAAGATTTACTAAAGAAAAGAAAAAAATTAGCGGTGAAAAGGTGTGAACGGGTGGGTGACGTCACTTCTTGTATTGTCAAACAAAACGGAGGCTAGCTCGACCCTCCCTCCTCCTCATCCCGTCCCCTCCCCCTCCCTTCCGTGCTTTTCCGATGCAAATTCGGGACTTTGTGTGTTCCTTCTCCTTTTTCCCCTCTTCTTTGCTATTTGTTCATCGGAACGTCACCTCTTTGGTCGTGTGTCGGCCATATCAAAATTCAAGAGAATATAATTCTAACGTTAGTCGTTGTCGTTGTCTAGGACATCTCTCCTCTAGCTAACTTCTCTCTTCATGCTTCTCTCTCCTCCACTCCCCACACCACCCTTCATGTGCACACGCACTAACCCCCCCACCCCCAAATCATTCTTGTCGGTTATTGGCTGGAACGGTGTTTGTTATGTTTCGTGGTCCAGGTTGGGCCAGTTTGTTTTTGTTGCCATTTGTGGAGCCTGGGCTGTCTACAGAGACCGCGTTTTCTTACAGTGTGTTCAGGGGACAGGCAGCTAGCGGATAGTGAGGAGATGTTTGCTGGATGTGACAAAAAATGTTTCGGCCTAAAAAACGCGTGACATCGTTTAGAGCACCTTTAAATTAATCATGTAAAGTGATTTACTAAGGTTTGCGCTAGTCAATTTACTGGTGTTTCCGCCATTATTTACCCCTCAAAAAAGCATGTCTTAAACCAGACGCTGATTTGCACTGCTCTTGGTAATTATGCAAATATTGTGTTGGTCATTATGGAAATTATCCGGCTGTGTCTTTTCTTTAATTTGCTCGTCGTCAGTAGATCACGTGCAGAACTTTCCACTCCCATCCGGACTTTTATGGGATTGTGCCCTCACGCCCTAAATGTTTTATTTTGTTTTTACATAAGAAAGTCGGTCATATGGGTTTGGAACATAGTCTGTTAAAATAAAAGATGAACGAAGCACCTTCACTCTCTTCCATTGTAGAAAAGTGAAGCCGCCAATGTCCCAATATGGCGCTTATATCTTATGCAGATTTGGGATCTGATTCTGCGCAGTAGAGAGTGTGTGTGGAGTCGCGATATCAAGGTGCCGCCCTCACTCTTGCAGAAACCCGTTAGTACAGTTTACTGCAGAGCAACTCATTGTGTCAGTGTCAAATAAATAGTTTCGGACATGTAGAAATTAAAGTTAAAGCTCCAATCTCCTCCCGAAAATCCCCCAAAAAGTCAGTTGGTGCATCAGTGACTACTTCGTTTAGAGAAGCTGTCAATCATGACATCACGCCCTGTTTTTATAGAAACAAATGTGACCCTGGATCACAAAACCAGTCTTGAGTCGCACGGGTATATTTGTGCAATAGCCAACAATACATTGCTTGGGTCAAAATGATCGATTTTTCTTTTATGCCAAAAATCGTTAGGATATTAAGTAAAGATCATGTTCCATGAAGATATTTTGTACATTTCCTACCGTAAATATATAAAACATTTATTTGTGTGAGTGAATGCAGCACAATCGCCAACATAAATGAACAACTTTAAAGGAGATTTTCTCAATGTTTAGATTTTTTTGCACCCTCAGATTCCAGATTTTCAAATAGTTGAATCTCGGCCAAATATTGTCCTATCATAACAAACCATACATCAGTGGAAAACATATTTATTGAGCTTCCAGATGATGCATAAATCTCAATTTCTAAAATATGACCCATGTGACTGGTTTTGTGGTCCAGGGTCACAAATAACTAACTAAAACCAAACTTAAAAAAAAAAAAAACCGAACACTTAAACTTATATCAGCGTGATAAAAACTACCTAAAATGACAGAAACATCTTTGGAAAAAATGTATTTGGAGTGTAATTTGATTGTTTAAGTTTGCCTCACGTCCATTGCCTCGTCCATTACAATTTTTTTACAGTCTATGTTTACGACCTATACTGGGACCAGCCACCGGGGGGGGGGGGAGCGATCGAGACGCTTTGGCTTCACTTTTCAGGACTTGGTTTGGAATTTATCACCGAACTTTTGATTACACCTTGAATAGTCATGATTCAATTGCATTAATCATAATTACAGTTAGGGTCACTTTGTGACAACAATGTGCAATATCTTTACATGAAACTGTCAAGTTTCTGTATTGTCGTGTGTTACATTTATGGTGTCTTAATTACTGTGTGGATGCACCATAAGGTTTGCTAAGTAATTTCACTGTATAATACCTGCAATGACAATAAAAGGAATTTAAACTGTGAGAATGTTTTCATTTTTGGATGAACTATCCCAACTTCAGGGGTCGGTGTAAGGAATGATGTGGGTGTACGGGTGCTTGGGTTGGGTAGTAAGTAAAGATAAGAGGAACCTAAAGTGCACAGCTCTCCGTGCAGTCAACGGTACTATCATCAGCGGACCTCTTCCTGAGCTCTCGGCCGGGTTTGTGGTGAGCGTGATGGGCCGGCTGGTGCTTGTGGTGCTCAGACTGCAGAACGTCCTCTTGTGACGTCGCCCCCTGGTGGGACGGAGGATCCGCGCGCTCCACCTGCAGGTACGCCCGCACGCGATGGTGACGTAGCTTGCTGTCGCTGAAGTCGATGACGCGGCATTCGTACGTGCCCTCGTCTGACGGCTTCACGTTGGACAGTCGGAGCTTGTGGGAGATGTTGCTTCCGGCGACCTTCACCACCTGCGGAGAAACGGACAGGAGAACTGGTCAGAGGTTTGAAAATGATTGGTCAGGGTATTAAATCATGAATCAGGCTCGAAAATGCTGATTTAAAACAGACTCCGACTGATTTGGGCTGAAGCAGAGATGACTAGGAGGTCAAAACGTGCGTCGTATTTTAAAAAAGAGACGCTTTTTGAGAACATAGAATGCCATAGAATGTGAAATTGAATTTATCTTGGCATAGTTAAATAACAAGAGTTCAGTACATGGACATGACATACAGTGAGTCTCAAACACCATAGTTTTCTCTTTCTTATTTAAATCTCGTTTTTGAAAAACACCCCTGAAAAACGGGCGAATCTCCACATAACACCAACTGTGACGAAACCGATGGGATCATTAATATGTACGCCTCTAAAAATTTGCATATGCCAGCCCATGCTCAGTGCCAGGCGAAACTGCACAGCCGAATCATCAGAAGTTCTGCAGGTGAAGAAACAAGCAGGAGGAGGATCATAGGGAAAATGGCAGATCTATCTATAATCTATCTATCTATAATCGGATACCGCTACAGTTTAATTCGAAGTTGTTTAGTTGCTCTGCCCATTTCACCACGGACTGTTACAACAATATCAAGCAGCCAGGCTTCTCTCGGCGTCTCAAACGGACGAAGGGGGCAATTTCAACTAACGTTATATTCCCGCAAGCGGCAAGTAGGGATTTTATTAACGATAATTTACATTGTGTTATCTAGATCCAGCGCGATATTGTTTTTTCCTCGAGAGACATCATGGCTTGCAAACGAGCGAACGAAGCATGGCAGTTGCTCAGTGTTTGGTTGTACAAATGAACACAAAAATATTTTTTTGCTCCTTCATCCGAGCCTCTGGAGAACCAGTGGGTTATGTGAATTTCTGATGTGTAATTGTTCAAATTCAGACAGATAATCTTTCTTTCAAAGTCGTTCAACACTGTTTATGCATCAGTATATCGCGTTGCAGTGATAAGATCTTCATTCACGCGATCAACAGGCTGTCATCTGCTCAGTGCTCATCACTGAAACCTTTTATGTGATGGGAATAGATCTAAATACTTAAAAAAAAACTTCTCATGATTCGTTAATCCCGATAGCTGTAATAGTAAAAACATATAAAAGCTGTAATAGTAAAAGTTTTCCAGATAGCTCTACATGTAATGCCAGATATTTCATATGCAAGCATGTCAGCCAATCACAGCAGTGGGCAACAACACTGAAGTCTCACAGCAGACACGCCCCTTCAAACAGAGTGTTCAAATCAATGGATGAAATCAGGCTAGGAAATATGCCTTTTATTTCTAAATTATAACAAATTTTGATCTAAAAAACATACTAACATTATAAGGGCACCCCAGGAAACATTATAAAATAATAAAATAATCCATTCTATGGCACCTTTAAGGAGAGACACTACAGGCAAAACCATTGTTTTTGAGATTTTAGGCCATTTAGCTTTCAAATAGTGGAAAGAAAACATCTAAAATACACATTTAAAGGGACAGTTCACCCAAAAAATTTTATTTTGTCATTTACTCACCCTCAAGTTGTTCCAAACATGTATGAATTGTTTTCTTCTGAACACAAAAGAAGATATTTTGAAGAATGTCGGTAACCAAACACATGATGGACCCCATTGACTTCCATAGTATTTTTTTTTATATACCATGGAAGTCAATGGATACCACCAACTGTTTGTTTACCCATATTATTCAAAATATCTTCTTTTGTGTTCAGAAGAAGAAAGAAATTCATACTCTTTTCAACTCAAGGGTGAGTAAATTATGACAAAATGTTCATCAACTATCCCTTTAAGTGTTTATTTACATGTTATCTATTAGAGTCTGTAGATTTCAATTACAATACATATATTTAAAGGGTTAAAAAACCTTTTTAAATCTGCACTTCAGCAGCACTTACTCGCACCAAACTTTACAGATTTATTCCTATCTATATTCTGAAGGCTTTTACTGAGGGGATTACTGTTCGCTTAATCCAATGTTCACATTTCTGTTCTGCAAATGTATGCATATTTAATCATATAAAGCCTAATTTGCATATTTGAACATTGCAGAGAATTTGCAATGCAATACAACTGTCTTAATGTACTGTGATTAATGAATTGGGAAGTATGGTGATGCTAAATGATTAAATGTAGTGTCTTGCCTTAAATGCAATAAAGCATGTGAACTCACAAATCTAATAAACCTCTGGATTTGTAAACGAAATGGTTGTTTGCATCGTTCCTATAGCACTCATTGTCATGTCTTGCAGGCTTAAATGGGCTCCTGATCATCAGAGCTCCAGTGTGGATCATCATGAAACGCTACAGTAGATGTAATGTGAGGCAGCGAGACTACAGTGAGACTGTGGCTCTGTCCCAAACCCACACTCCATAGTGGACAACTATGCGGCATCATGTCACTGAAGTGTGGACTCCAGGGATTTAGGACAGCGTTTGGGATGGGGCCAGTGAAATGCAACATGTTTGGCAGTGATGAGCAGCAGTGAGAGACAGTGACACACAGCACTGAAGACCGGGTCTCCATACATGTATTTTTTTTGTGTGCAAATTTTGGTATATTGCATGAAAAAATGAAATGGAAACAGCGAAATCCAAATCAAATTTCTAACATGTACATTCAAAAAGGAAAGTAATTTATTAATTTATTATTCGTTTTCTTGAACTCATTGTATAGATGGATGGGAAATGCAAATAAAATACCCAAAATGTAAATGTTAATAAATATTTTATTAAAAAATAAATTATGAAAAATGTAAAGATTAAAATAAATTATGAAAAAATATATCCTAAAAAATTATTAAAATATCTTTATTTGTAATGCTGGATGGGAAATGCAAATAAAATGGCGTTTTGATGCTCTAAAATGTGACTGAGATCACTGCGCCTCAGTTCAAGCAGCAGCGCGAGTCTATTCTTCCACTTTAACACAAATTATATCTAGAAAAACATGCATGAATATCAGAAGGTAAGTTGAAAGTAACAGTATAACTTGCCGAAATCATGTAATCACTCAATCAGTGTTTCAACCGTGGAAAGATGTCAGTAAAACAGCTTCTGAACAACGTCACTTAATGTTGCATTTACCTCAGGAAAGTCACCAGTTTGTTAGTTAGCTTTAAAAAAAAAAAAACTAGAGGAGCTTATTTACTGTTAATTATATATGTATGCTTGAATAAACTTGCCATGAAGACAAGGGCTTATGAAAACTACCTTATATGTGTAACTGAGTTGTATACAAACATTTCAGCTTTTATTTGAGTGTAAATATTTTATGTGGAAATAAAAAGCAGTTGAATATAATATCTCTGTTGTTAATTTTAACCTCTAATATCATAGCGCACCAAATGAGAGGGTTCCCTGTATAGTGTGCACCATTATTTGGGAGAGATTTTTTATCCATAAGAAAAAACAAACTATCGGCATCGGCCGATATCATTCTGAATAATTGGCTATCAGTATCGGCTGAGAAATTTCATATCGGTGCATCTCTAATAACACATATATTTTCACTTGCCGAACACGCGTGAAAGTTTCGCTCTCCGTCAAGCGGTCTGTAAAGTGCATTATTTCAGTTCATCCCAATGAATGCAGTGTATTTGACGCACAGTAAACACTAGTGTTTCTCACACACTCAAAGAGAGAGCAAGAGAGTCTTACACCACGCAGAATTAACGTTCTACATGTAAACGATATTCTTTGCTGTATTTTCTAGTAAAAATAATGGAGTCATTTGGAATCATTCAGCCTTTAAGAGCAAGCAGAAGCTAATGCGCAAATGCAGACGCGATTAATATTCATGAACCCAGCAGCTCATCAATGCTTAGTGCGCTTTATATTGTTATTAGTAGTAGAATTCGTAGTAGTAGTATTATTTATCAGTATTATTGTTAGTTTTGTACAGTTCAAACTTGTAATTGATTATTATTGTGTGCTGTTTTTCAGTACAGTTGCACGATTTAAACATTATCTGCACTTTCACAGAAGAAACGTAAAGCCTATCTGCAACTTTTCCATTTCCGCAAGGGCTGGTGTTTGGATGTTTACTGTTTTGTTTAATTCTTTTATGTAACTGGTATATCATAGGAGCCGATTTGATGATGGGTACATTTCACTTTAGATCAATGCTTGTGTTTCTGAGGCTCTCAAGAACAAAACAGTGGTGAATGGGACTATATTCATATTGTCATAGATATCGTTAGCGCAATAAATAGCAGAAAATATTGTGATATAGTATATCGCCCATCCCTACTGCTGAAATGTGACCCTGGACCACAAAAACAGTCATATGGGTCAATTTTTTTTAATTGAGATTTAGACATTATCTGAAAGTTGAATAAATAAGCTTCCCATTGATGTATGATTTGTCAGGATAGGACAATATTTGGTCGAGATACAACTATTTGAACGTCTGAAATCTGAGGGTGCAAAAATATCTAAATATTAAGAAAATCGCCTTTAAAGTTGTCCATTTATGTTCGCCATTGTGCTGCATTCACTCACAAAAATACATGTTTTATATATTTACGGTAGGAAATTTACAAAATATCTTCATGGAACATGATCTTTACTTAATATCCTAATGATTTTTGGCATAACAGAAAAATCAATCATTTTGACCCATGCAATGTGTTGTTGGCTATTGCCACAAATATACCCGTGCGACTCGTGACTGGTTTTGTGATCCAGGGTCACATATGATCTTCCCAACCCTATCCTGAATGCAGAAAATTCAAGAAACAGCTGAAAACGCATATAACTGCATCCTTCAAAAAAAAAAAAAAAACCTTCTTCCCAATGTTTTGACCATTCCGTAATCTCTCCCTGTTCGAGCTTCTAAAACGTGTCTGAAACTTACCAGCACTTCTTGTGTTTATTGCCTCTTTATGATAAATTGCTCAGTTGTTAGTCGCTTAGGATAAAAGCGTCTGCTAAATGAGTAAATGGGTGAATTCCTAGCGGAAGTGAATGCAGTGTGAGAGTGAAATACATCAGTGATATTCAGTGAGATGCGGACGTGGAACCGCAGAGATGGATGAGAGACATTCACTCAACAGCTCTCTCTCTCTCTCTCTCTCTCTCTCTGAAACACAGACAACAGGACAATCTCTCTGTAAAGCGGTCAGCGTTCCCAGAGGATCCAGGCGCTCAATAAAGCGTCTGCCAGTGAAGCAGATTGAGTGTGGATCAGGTGGATAAATAAACATACATTCACAAACCCACATGCACACACTCAAACACACTTACATCAACTCGTTTCCACAGCGTTACATATGTCGAGGATGGTAACAAACAAACACTCTCGCTATCAGCTTCACTAGGATCAGAAATAACATCACAGCTAAATCTACAAGAGTTGAAAACAACGTTATGGTGAAGTTCATGCTGGATTCCAGTGAGTCTCCAGTCTCTGATCAACGGCTCTGCATTCAGTGGAAGCAAATGTCCTTGTGAATATTTTATGGAGTAGCAGAGAGAGATGCTTTGATTTATTCACACACAAACACACACTAACACACACACTCTCTCTATTACACTCACACACAACATGCACTCACACACTCCCATACACACACACTCTCTAACACACACTCACACACATACACTCTCTAACACACTCACACAATCACACAACCACACACACACATACATACTGAAGATCTTACTGAACCTGCAAAGCTACACATCCTCAGATTTGTCTAGTCGACGCGTTGCTTCAGTCACTAGTTGACGTTAATAAAGCCCCGTATGAGCAGACTGTGCACTCGTCCTCGATCAGACATGCTCATGGGGACTATTTGGATGCAATCCTGAGGACCAATGGGTTTGGATCATAAAATAATAATTAAAAAACTTTTATTGAAATAAAAATAAAATGTAAATCACAAATTGTGCAACCCTCCAAGATGTTTCCACTTAATCTGACAAGCGGCATTGCAAGCCATAACCTACAGGATGATCTTGTGTAAAGTGCAACACACAATTACAATCCTCAATCCTGTTTTGGCTTCTTTTGGGAATATTTTAATTTAGTGGAGCACAATTTAAACAAACATTATTGAAAAAGCGTGTCTGAAATTTCGGTTCTTTCAAGGGAACTCACGCTGCATCGAGACTGACGCTGAGGGAACGCTCTGCGTGATTGGGTCGTGAAGCACGTGTGAAATCAGTCCAATGGCGTATAGGCGGGTGACGTCATGGCAGGACGCTATAAAGCGCACCGTCCCTCTTCAGGGAACCGAGGTTACAGTCGTAACCGAGGCGTTACTCAATATAGCAGTTAACATTGAGTAACGCCTCGGTTCCCGAGGTTATATGCCATATCACACTGACAGTCATGCAGTGAGTCTGGATGACAACAGCACAGTTGTGATGACCTACAGCACAATCACAGCTGAGAATGAGGTGTGTGTGTGTGTGTGTGTGTGTGTGTGATCGTTTAACTGTTGTTCCGTGTCACACACTCCACCTCTGAAACACAAACCCCAGCCGCTTTATCTCAGTCTGTGTTTGTGAGCTTCTCTCTAAGCCTGAATTGCTTTAGCGTGAGAAGGCTTCTGCGTCTCACACACACACACACACACACACACACAGCCTGCAGCGGCTCAACCAGCAAAAGCCGAGCAAGTTGCAAACAAATCACCTTTAGCCCAAGCGAGTGTGATGTTGTGTTTGCATGCTCCAGTTATTTGCCCTCCTGACACACACACACACACACACACACACACACACACACCATGTACTTTTAGATGACAACAGCTGAGAACAAACACAAAAGAGATGTTCATGAATGAAATGAGGAGGAAATCACAAACTTACACTGATTTTGGTGGCATCCTTTGACATCTCATTCTGTGGCACCACCTGCAACCAGACACATCGTGGTCATACATCCACATATTATGATTTATAACTGCATATTCTGACCATATATTCAGGGTAGCTATTTATTTTTTTCCACTATAAAAATAAAATATTTCAATATTTTTCTCTTTTTTTAATAAGTGTGTTATTTTTAAGGTTTTTATTTTTAAATGGTGTGTTTCATTATTTATTTATGCTTAAATAAATATTATATTTTCTCACCACAGTGAGTGCTACAAGGATAAAATAAATGTAGAATATACAAACACAATAAATACAATAACACAACAGACTCAAATATTAAACTTAATATGAATATCAGGTTAAATAAGCAATCCATTAAGCTGTAATCAAAAAAAATAAAGTAATAAGCTGTTTATTCAAGCTGTTTGCATTCAAGAATTTTTCATTTTCATTTAAAAAAAAAAACTGAAATAAAAAAATAAGAAACCCTCATAAATAATAATAGATTTTATTTGTAATATTTATTTTATTTTCTCACCTCAAAGTGCTACAAGCAGAAAATAAACACTAAATATACAAACACACTAAATTCAACACAAAAAAATAAAATATTACACTAAATATAAATATCAGGCTAAATAAGTAATTGTAGATAGTTGCATTTTTAAAAAAAAAATTGTTTTGCATTATTTAACATCAAAAACATTGATGATTATCTTGTTTTGATCCTTTTATTTCTACTTTGGTGGATACTTACAAATAATATATTTTACATTTTTCCACGATATAAGCAATCAAGCTCTTGAGATTTGCTATATATTATATTTCACTTAACATGTCATGTACTGTATGCATGCGGCTAAAACTGAATTTAATATACATCCAACTTTATAAACCCTAATATAATATAATAAATATTCGCAACAATTTAAATAATCACGCAGCCAAGATTTGCACGCAGGTAAAGTAAGGTTTAGCCTACTAGATATCCAACTTTTAATATATTGGGTGATAATATGGCGCTTTTCCACTGCATGGTACGGCTCGGTTCGGCTCAGTACGGTTCGACTCGGCGCGGAACGGTTCGGCTCGCTTCGCTTTTCCACTGCGTGGTACGACTCGACTCGTTACGGCACGGTTCGGTTCGCTTTAGCTCGGTTGCTTTTCCACTGCAGTTAGTACCGCTTCAAAGTGGGTGGGACTGATCGTTATAGTTGCCGTCTCTACTGCCATGACATCATCATATTAAATGCGAATTTTTCATTCCGTGTTTCCCCATCCACTCCTCGGCAACCAACGAGAGGAACGTCTGCACCTCGTCCACTGACCACGATTCAGCCATTTCTTTTTTTGAAGTTTATACTCTTTTTTTTTTTTCTTTTTTTTTTTTAAAGCAAAACAGGCGCTACAGCGTTGGCTGTTGTCTACTGGCTATTTAAATCTAGCGGGTTTAGTGTCTCGTGTCGTAAATACAATGACGCTGGTAGTGATGATTCTGTCTGACCAATCAGTGATCTGCAGTGTTTTCACGTCACATTTTAGTATCGGTACGGTACGCTTGGAACCTCAACAGAGGTGGTACCATTTAAAGCGAGCCGAAGCGAGCCGTACCGTACCGTACCATGCAGTGGAAATGCGCCAAAAGTGAGCCGTACCGAACCGAGCCGTACCGTACCATGCAGTGGAAAAGCGCCAATATACTGTTGATTTTCCGATGAAGAAACAGTCAAGCAGAAATATGCCATCTTGTACTTGCTCTACAGTATTTGTGTGTTTAATGCAGTGACCATGCAGAAGGACATTTGAACAGCACTCAAACACACAAGCATATAAAGTGCTGGAATCTGAACTGATCCTCAAGAGCCCTTCATGAATAAAACATGACGCAAAGGTGAGCAAGAGTTTCTTCATGTCCCTCTTTTCATCCCTTCATCCAATTAAAGAGCATCTTGAGCTCACAGCAGGAAGTCCTGCAATCTCGCCCACTCACTCACTCACTCTCTGACTCTCTCTCTCTCTCTCTCTCTCTCTCTCTCTCTCTCTCGGGAACCTGCAGTTATTTCCACCGTTGTGATTAATGTATGTGGACTGTTACCTGCCGCAGACCCCAGAGTCCATCAATACCACTGTATCCTCTCCCGTTCTCACTTCATATTTATGTTTCTTCAGCTTTGGCCACTTTATGTCCCAGCGGTTTTATTAAAACCAATGAGTTTTTGTTATATGACGACCTTGAAAACATTTAAATAGGCCTTTATTAATAATTTTTTGCTGCTTTTGCATGTTTAGATTTCTATTGGTTTGTCTTGGATTCAGACTTTCAATCTTTCACTTTAAAATTTTACCATAAAATATGGGAAACACTTTACATTAAGGTCCCGTTAATTAACATTAGTAAGTGCAATAACTAACATTAACTACCAATTTGTTACAGTATCTATTAATCTTTGTTAATGTTAGGTAATAAAAATATATGTTAGCTCACACCATTAAATAATATTAATAGATACAACTATTGATTTTAATAATGCATTAGTAAACATTGAAATTAACTGAGATTAATAAATGCTTTAGAAGTATTTTTCATTGTTAGTTCATGTTAACTAATGAATTAACGTAAGTTAACAAACAACCTTATTCTAAAGTGTCACCAAAATGTGAATTATCATTTTTAAAGTGAGCATAAACCATTTCAATATTTATAGTGTAAAATGATTTATAGCAATATAACACAAATTACAGCTGCCCTTCAGTATTGTTTCTGCAATACTACACAAACACAAACACTAAGGGCTCTATCTTGCACCCAGCGCAATTGACTTTGTACACCGACACATGTATCATTCCTATTTTGCACCCGCGCACAGCGGACTTTTCTCTCCACAGTCGGTAAACTAGGGAATGAACTTGTGCTCCCGGGGGCGGTTCAGCGAAAAGAGGAGGCGTGTTCCGGCGCAAACGTTCCCTGATGCTATTTTGCAGTTTCAGAAAACAATTCCGCCACAGACCAGGAGAAACCTCGTCTAAAGTCAGTGGCGCGTTCAGATGCTATTTTAAGGGCGCATGCTTGGCTATAATCAATGTAGCATGTGCACAACAGCATACACTTTGCTTATCTCATCTACACACAGACGCAGCAGTTTTTTTTGCAAACCATACATAATTACAAGGAAAAATATTACCACACGAGGGAAATCATTGTTGTGTCCCTGAAGATGTGAAAAAATAGGCATAAATCTAGCTTACACATTTACCCAAATTATTATACGCCTGTTTAACCGAAGCTAATTTGGGTGGGTTTCTCCATCCCCAATGTCTCTTCTCTGTGTTTTACGGCCCTGGCGAGAACGTCGGTCTCCTCGGCTGTGAACCGCTCCTGGCAAATCCGCCGTTATAATAGCAATCCGCTATAGAACAAGCGCGCCTGCTCTTAAAGGGAATGTGAGATGACGCTCTGATTGGTTTATTTCATGTTATGCCCAAACCACACCTATGAATAATGAAGCTACTTCAGACCAACCCATTTTAGATTTGCGTCGGGTGCAAGAGTCATTTATCCCGCCGGTATAATAGCAACAGCGCACGAGATCTGCCCACAAAGTTACTTGCGTTTCGCGTTTGATACTTGCGTTTCAGATCATTAAAATAGGGCCCCAGATCTATTGACCTATTCGATTGATTTCAAATGTCTTTTTGTCAAGTGTTTTCTTGTAAATTCTGTTTGTGCATCTTTCTTTGCAACAAATGACACTTACTTTGATGTTTTGCTACACTCTTAAAAATAAAGCTTCTTTATTGGCATCGACGGTTCCATAAAGAACCTTTAACATCCGTGGAATCTTTCCATTCCACAAAAGGTTCTTTATTGTGGAAAAAGGTTCTTTAGATTTTTTAAATGTTCTGGAAGGTTCTTTGGGGAACCAAAAATGCCTCTTCTATGACATTCCCTTTTGGAAACCTTTTTATATAATGTTTATATAATGCAAAGTCATTCATCTAAATTGACTGGATGGCGGCTGTATATTTTATCTACAGACGTATTGAATTTCCCAGGTTTGATGTGTCTGTGTTCATGCAGGTGATGCTGTGCAGCTCTACATACAGCTGAAGCCTTTGACTGGCAGCTGGTTATTAAACTGTGTGTGTGTGTGTGTGTGTGTGTGTGTGTGTGTGTGTCGGACAGGATGCTGAACCCTCGATCTCTCTCTCTCTCTCAGACTCTTAAAATAGGAGTCTGTGTGAGTGTTTGAGTGGCATGAGCGCGCGAGAGAGAAAGCGGGCTCATAATTGCAGCCGGTGACAGCAGGCCTGCTGAGGATCGTATTGTTCTGTGTATTGTTAGTAATGGTTAGCCGCTCTCTGTGCTGTAGTTTGTGGGCAGATCTGCGTGGAGGTTAAGGGCTGAACTCAAGGGGACAGAACGCGGGGATTATGATCTTAGTAACTCTTTGGTTTCTGGATCAGATTTAATCCTCAACACACTGGCATTGAATCCTCAACCTCACAGCTGACGGCTCACGTTATACGCCAGTGGTAAAGGTTTCATTCAGGGGTGCATTTCCAGAAAGCATCGTTAGGTAACTATGTTCGCAAGTTCCGCCGTTATCAGCAGTTCAACAAGTCGGTGTTTCCCGAAACCATAGCTCTAACGAACATTCGCAAACATCGCAGAGTTGTGTGTTTGGAACGACAGATCTCGACCTGTGGTTAGAAGCAGAGTTTCTAGTTTGCCTGACATGTGGACTCAATAAATCCTTATCTTGAGGAAAATAAGCAAGCTGACATTCAGTACAACCTGTGTCTTTAATTTAGAATTAATACAGTACAAATGTCATTTATGTTTTTTAGTTCGTCAAGAGATTTAAAACACTGTTTTGAAGAGTGTGCATGTGCGATCTTGCTCTACTACATAAGAACGAGACTATGACTGAATCTGGAAATAAAGGAAAATAACTGAGAATGCCATGTCCGTAATTTATAGCAAAAACATTGAGCATTAATTTGATCTCAAACAGATTCATTAAAAGAAGTTATTACTCCACCACGTTCATGACGTCATAAACCAACTTGGTTCAACGACCAATTTGCGACTATACAGTTTTGGGAAACGGTCATGACTAGCTAGTTGATTTCTTCAACGATGCATCGTACTATAGTAGTGAAGCAGCGAGTTACGTCATTATACAGGAAACACACCCCAGGGTAGTTGCTAGGGTGTTCTGGGTGGTTGCTAAGTGGTTTCTTCTTATCTGGTGTGAAAAGAGTCCCTGGTCTCTAGATTTGGTTCGGGTTCCTCCTTCAATCTTTTGTTTTTTTTACACGTTTTCTGGTCCAGTTAATAATAATTCACGCCATACCTGATTGGTGGTCCACGTCTGCTTGTCCGTCCACTCTCTGTGGTTCCTGATGTACCACCACTGGATCTCCAGCGAATAGGAGGGCGACCCCGCGCCTCGAAACGAGCAGGCCATCTCCACGTCCTGACCGCTCTGTGCCGAGATGTCATGAGGGATCTCTGTGAACACCGCTGAGGAAGACGACAGAGAGTATTTACAGGAGACCTATCATGCCTCTTTTACTAGATGTGATATACAGTCAAACCAAAAATTATTCAGACACCAGATATAATTTTTTATATATTGTTTTACTAGTGTGTGCAGGACACTATAGTTCATTTCTGTAAGTGAGGAGAGCAAAATAAAGTAAACTGTGACATATTATACCCAAAAATTCTTCATACAGTGACTACCAGTAACATTTATACAGATTTGGGACCAAAAATGATTCAGACACTTTGAGCTGATCATGTTTTGCTGAAGTGTTTTTTCTTTAATTGCTAATTCGACCTTTTTACACACAGACTGAACACAATGAAGCAATAAACTGGTATTATGTAATTGTGTAGTTAAATTTAACAGCTGACAGATATTCATCATAATTCATCAGTGAGACAGTCTAACAGAAGGACGGACAAAACCAGTGAAATATCAACTGATTTGATAACTCTGAGTTCTTGTCATATTTTATTACCATTTTATATCATTTAGCGAATAAACTGTGATAATGTGAGAGATGTTGAAGGTGTCTGAATACATTTTGGTTTGACTGCAAGTCTCAGGTGTCTGCAGAATGTGTCTGTGAAGTTTCAGCTCAAAATACCCCACAGATCATTTATTATACCATGTTGTAAACGCATCTTTGAGTGGAAGGAAAGACACGCTGTTTTCGTGCATGTATCTTTAAATGCAAATGAGCTGCTGCCCCGCCCCCTTTCCAGAAGAGTACAGCTTTACCTCAGATACTCTGCCAAAAAATAAAACATCTGTTTGGTTTTGATTGTCATCTCTATCGTGGTCACGCTTCATCATCATGAAAGTTTATTATCTGCATGTGTTTTAAAGCCATATCAGTCTAAACTGGTACTTATAGTTGGGTTTTTTAAGCGCACACATCTGAAGCACACTCACAGAGAGCTGCATGTCAGACGGTTTACAAAGCGCTTTACAGAAGATAAATACAAAGAAAAACATTTTGTAATCAATTTATAGAAGTAAAATAAAACAAAATACAACAATACAATGAATCATGGAAAGGATCTAGTGAACAAACGTGTTTTAAGATACTAAAACACAAAACTAAAGAAAAATGAGAAATGTTGTCTTGGCAATCAGTTAATGTTTATTTTATTTCAAGTATAAATGTTTATTTTTTATTTTTTAATGGGTTTAGTTCAGTTTTAGTTAATGATAAAAACACACAAAAAATGTACCCGTCATATTTGCACTGAACACGAGCGTGAATACATTTTGAGAAATTAGAAAAGCTTTCATGTGACCTGAAATATTCATTTGTGGTGCGTTTGAGTCATTCCTGGAGCTCAGTTGTTTCAGTTCCCGTTTATTTTGATTGTATTCAAAAAGAACAGCGTGAAAATTCTGCAAAACATCTCCTTTTGAGTTTCACAGAAGAAACGTATGTCATGATGATTTTTATTTTTGATTGAATATCCCCTTTAACGTCTGAACACCATCTGTATTATTATACAAGTGAACCTCTTTATCAACTCAAGGCACGAAGCCTAAACATCTCGTATTTGTGTTGAGATCGACGTCGACTGAACAACTCAATCTTCCCTCTTCTCGCTTTTTTAGATACCATTATCATCTCAGATAACATTTTGGAAAATGTCCAACACCTGAACGGCCAACATCAGATCCGGAGATATCCGTGAACGTTCAGAGGCTTTATCGCAAGAAAACACGCATCTAGCGACTGGATGAAGTTGTTCTCAGAAGCTAAAACACTCAAGTGCAGCGTCTCCCTTGACTGACCTCGCGAGTGAAACAAGCTCATCCGCGACTTCAGACAAACACAATTCAATTATCCTTCACGTCAAAGCCTTGAAGATACGAGTCCCCCTCCACCGAACGCCGGCCGAAGAGACGCCGTCAGAACCAACGAGCGCAAATCAGTGTGGAGGAATCATTTCTCTCTTATCAATCCTTACAGGCCCTGCAGGAAGTGATGCGCACACTTCAAAGAGAAACCGCTCACACCTGACGCTCCACAGGAAGTCATGAGTCCTGGAAGACATTACAGACACACTGCAAAAAATGCTTTTCTTACGTGGTATTTTTGTCTTGTTTCCAGTCCAAATATCAAACATTTCTGAAATCAAGATGCATTTACTAGATGAGTAAAAATGACACAAGATATTATGTCCTGTTTTCCGGGGGAATTAATCAAAATTAAGTGAGTTGATGCTAAAAAAAAAAGCTAAATTGGGGTCAGAAAAATAATGTTAATTCAAACACAAACAAGATTATTTTTCTGACCCCATTGGCAGATAATTTTGCTTGTTTCAAGCAAAAACTCGCTTAATTTGTTTTTATTTCCCCAGAAAACGAGACTTAATATCTTATGTCATTTTACTCATCTAGTAAATGGATCTTGATTTAAGAAATGTTTGATATTTGGACAGGAAACAAGACAAAAATACTAAGTAAGAAAAGCATTTTTTGCAGTGTATAAGGCGCTTTCGCAGCTAAATTTAATTGCATTGCTGGAGAAATAACTGCAATATTAAAGACATCTGAGACCATGATGGCATCCCAGTTCTTGTTTGTGTATACTCAAACCCTACTCATTTAGGGTCAGTAAGATTTTAAAAAAAAAATTCAGCCATGATGACAGTCAAGACATTTATAATGTTACAAAAGATTATATTTCAAATAAATGCTGTTCTTTTAGGACTTTCTCTTCATATAAGAATCCTAAAAAAGAAAATGTATCAGTTTCCACTAAAATATGAAGCAGCACAACTGTTTTTAACATTGATAATAATCATAAATGTTTCTTGAGCATCAAATCATCATATTAGAGTGATTTCTGAAGGATCATGTGACACTGAAGACTGGAGTAATGATGCTGAAATGATCACAAGAATAAATGACATTTTACTATATATATATATTCACAGAAAA